>NC_136065.1:1451045879-1451645879 GCF_964261635.1 Lissotriton helveticus
GTTGGAGAAATTCAGTGCTGCCTACCTGGAATACATTGTAGTCTTCAGCTTCAGTTGGGAGGTCCATTTGTACCATCTTCAGGAGGTTTTGAAGGCCCTGCAAAGTTCAGGCCTTACTTTCAAGGTCAGTAAATACCAGATATGGCAGGGGTCTGTGGTGTACTTGGGACACCAGGTAGGAGGCAGCTAGGTAGTGCTACAACAACCCAAGATTGACACTATTCTGGCTTGGGAACTCCTGTCATGTAATCTTCTCAAGCGCGCCTCATCTGGTCCCGGAATCCTCATGGTACTAGCACACGATGAAATCCTTCAATCGGGAGAGACTCAGAGACCGGAACAATGTTGGGACTACAGTTCCCATGTGCCTTAGCAACCCGACGCTTGCGTGATGGAAACATCTTCAAAACTGAATATGGACTGCGGAACAGCGTCGGAAATTCCATCCAGTTTGTTGCTCGAAGGAAGGATGCTGTTGGTTCCTCTCTGGTTACGTAAGGGTGCACTGCACCGCTTGCCATGTATCCTTGTCTGTCCCTGGAGACTATTGGCTTATTCAATCATTTCTTCCGTTCGGCTCTAGTGGTGGGATCTTTTTCTTTGACATTGATAGTGAAAGCAACTCATTTTCTTCGTGATCCTTCAAAGGGAAAATAAAACCCCACAGGTATTGTACCATGGCCTAGTGGTTTACAATGGGCACTTTTTATCTGAGCTCTTGTTCTTGTGAATGTAGTGAACTCTTGAAGGACCTTATTCTGAGGGTATTAAGTTTGGAAAGTGTTCCTTACAAGACCTTGGAAAGAGTATGGATTTTCTTGTTTTATACTTAGTGGAAGTAATTGCGATACACATGATTGCGGAACATGATTTTCATTTGTTTGCTGTTTTCTTTGGCTCTATTTAACAGAGGTAAATTCCAGAGCGGTAAGGGACTACACTCAACCCCTGTGAAGCCTTATGGAGTGTATAAAGGGTATGTTACTGTGAGGGTTTGAGTACTGATTTATTTAGACATGATGTCTAGCCTATTATGTTGTACATATTGTGTTGTTTGTGATAGAGTGGTTTCTATATATATCTTGATACAGCAAACCCCCAAGAGGAAAGAGTTGATGTTACTACACAGGAGCTATTAAATACATAGGATACTACAGGCTGCATAGTGTTATTTTTTGCTACAGGCATTGACTGGAGTTGTGTATCTTGGGCATAGATGTGTTTAAATGTACAGCTTTTAGCACTAGAAAGAAAGAAGTATTTATGGTTTTCTGCTGTAATTAATCTCCCTCCATTGCTGTTCCTTCCCTCTCCTTCCCTTGCGTAATCATCCCACTGTCCTGTGCTTTTACAACTATTCTAGCTTGGGACTATCAAGTGGTGGATCCTTCTAAGCGGCTAACCACCCTGAGGATATTCTACTTCGACAACTCCCCAAGACCCAGACAGAGATTAGCTCCTTCTTCGGTCTGACAGGGTTATTACAGGAGCTTGGTCAAGGGGAATGGCACCATTGTTGCCCCCTTGATGGAGCTGACTTCCAGGAAGCAGCCCAATCAGTTGATCTAGACTCGGGCATGCCAAACTGCTTTTGATGCCCTGAAGGAGGCCATGTGCATGGCACCCATGCTCCTGGTTCTAGGCTTCTCCAATGAATTTCTGGTGCAGACTGACACCAAAGGGCATGGTGTGGAAGCCATGCTCTCACAGCTAACGAGGGCCTACACCAGAGGTGGAGCGCAACAAAAAGGGACGTTTTTGCTGTGGTCTGGGCGCTGAAGAAACAAAGATCTACTTGTTTGTAACTCACTTCCGGGTTCAGGCCAACCACAGGCCCCTCAGAGTGTTAATTATGATGAAAGGTTAAAATTATCAACCTGTGAGGTGGTCCCACTCCCTACAGGGAATGGACTTTATGGTGGAGCACCGCCTTGGAGCAGTACACACCAACGCTGATGGTTTTTCCAGGTTCTTCCGCCTTAGTAACAAGAACTCTTGAGCGTTTGGGTAGCTTTCCCCAATTTCAGCTGGGGGGGACACGTGTTAGACATGGAATCATTTGGTGTGGTTTTCCCCTGTCTTTTTGCTTCTGACTTCCTGTTTTGATAGTGTGGTATATTTTGTTTTTGCTGGTTTTAGGACTCCAGGCACCTTACCACTGCTTACCAGTGCTAAAGTGCAAGTGATCCCTGTCTAAATTGTATTGGTGATTGGTTAATCCATAATTGGCATATCTGATTTACTAGTATCTCTCCGTTACAGTGCACCAGGTGTGCCCCGGGCCTGTAAATCAAATATTACTAATGGACCTGCAGCCCTAATTGTGCCACCCACATGAATAGCCCTGCAAATCTGTCTCACACCTGCCACTGCAGTTTCTGTATGAGCAGTTTTAAACTGCTATGTAGACCTACCAAGTGGACCCACTTGCCAAGTCCAAACCCTCCCTCTTATTACATGTAAGACAGATCTAAGGTAGGCCCAAGGTAGCCCAGTGGACAGGTTGCGATGCATTTAACAGGTAGGACATGTACTGTTGTGTTTTCCATGTCCTGGTGGTGAAGTACTGCTAAATTCGTTTTTCCCTACAACAAGGCCTACCTCTCCCATAGATTTGCTTTGGAGCTGCCTTGTGATATCTTACAAGTGTATCTTCCTATTGGGAATAGGTTGAGATTTGGAATTTGGGGTATCTAGACTCACAATTTAAAATACATATTTTGGTCAAATTAGTTTTTAAATAGCTTGTCTGAAAATGCCACTTTTAGAAAGTAGCCATTTTCTTGCTTAATCATTCTGTGCCTCTGCCTGTCTGCTGATTACACGTCTGGGTTAGGAGGATAGTTGGGTTGTTTGTGTATTCACACTAGGCAGTCAAACAAAGAGAGCAGAGGTGTGGCCTGCATTTCCAGAAGTCTCATCAGCAGCCTAATGGGGCATCCTGAGGAGCTAGTTTGGTGGGAGGAGCTGACACTGACACCTGAATGGGGCTGTGCCTGTCCTCACACAAAGCCCTCTCCACACCCCCATAGTGTGTCTGAAACCAGGGCAGGGAAAAACAGGGTCTTGTACACTAAAAAGACCTTCTTTAGAAGTTTGCTTACTTCAAAGGCTGAAATGAGTATAAGTACTGGACCTCTAGCACCATATACTCAGAACACTTGTGGGATGAGGACATTCTTCCAGGAAATAGAGCTGGGTTGCTGTCAAGAAATACTGCCACTTTGCCAGGTGCTTTGCTATGCTGTCCTGCTGCTTCTCTCCTGGAAGTGAAAGGACTGGACATTGCTTTCTACATTCTGGTTCCAAGGTTTTCCAGGGGATTGTGTGTGCTTGGCTTCTGTTAAGAAGTCTCAGGGCTATCAAAGACTTCACTTGCCTGTTGCTAACAGACCTGAACTTTTCTTCTGGGAGTCCTGATTCCAGTTCCTCTGCCCTTAGAGCCCTGTGTTTGATGCTGCAATCGAAGACAAGTGGCTCCGACAGTGACGCCACTGCTCATGTAGAGCATGATGCACTGCCCTGACTTGCCCTGCATCCTTGGTATTGTTGATGACAGCAAAGTATCCACTCCATCATCGAGGATGCTGCCTTCACCAGAGCCGAGGGCACCTCTCATGAAGAGTACAATACACCATCTGACTTGCACTGCAGCCCCAGACCAGCCACTCTCGTGCTTCAACAGTGACACTGTGCAGTCAATAATTGACGCATGTGACCTCCTGACTTATCGCCCCACACAGTCGCAAGGAACCAATGCATCACTGCCGTAGCCTCATCACCTCCACTGCAACAGTAAGGAATGGACACATCACCTCCTCTGCCGAGCAGTAAGGAACCGGTGCCTCACTTTCCCTGTGGCAGTAAGGAATTGCAGTAAGGAACCGCGCTCTACTGGCACCGTCACCTCCCCTTCCCAACGTATTTATTTGTTTTCATCTTCCAAGGTCTTTTTCCATTCCTTCGTGGTTCAGCGCCAAACTGTTGGATTAGTACTGGTCAGGACGTCATCCCAGTTGGAGATATTGGATTTCTCAGAGCTATACTTTTAGATGATCTTTGCAAAAGTGATATCTTGATTTGGATATATTTTTTATTTTTGTAGTTTTGGTCTTGTCTTATTCAGATAAATATTGGCTATTTTTCTATAATGATGTGGAGTCCTTTTCTGGTGTTTTCACTGTGTTGCTGTGTGTTTACAAATATTTTACACATTGCCTCTGAGATAAGCCTGACTGCTCTTACCAACCACCAAGGAGGGTGCCCAGGGGTTATCTTAGCTGTGTGACTCCCTAACCCTGACTAGAGTGAGGGTCCCTCCATGGATAGGGGTTCAAACCAGTACCAACTAGAGACCCCATTAATAACAAATCCCATAACTGACTTATTAGCAGCCCAGTCTGAACATTTGCACTGACTCATAACACCATGAGGAAGCTTTTCATGCCCTTGCACGTGGATTTTTAATTCCTAGCTTGACAGTACGAATGTTAGGAGACCATATGTTATCAACAAGAAAAGAGCTGTAAGAAGTCATAGTGAGAGAGCGTCTTTGAATTCACAAATATTGATTCCCTTAAATACAGACTATATTTAGGAATAAGTGTCTTCTACTGAAAATGAGAGCTTGCATTGCATTTTTTGCCTTGCGTGACACTTAATTCTCAACACAGCTCGTCTCATTTGTTATGGGGACAATCAATTGTACACCTGTATAACGATGGTTGCTTTATGGCAAAGCGTGTGCTCAATACATTAGGCCTGTGTTTTTATGTTGTCAATCTAGTAAAAAAAAGTTACGTTCTGATTAGTTGATGGTGACAAATATGCCAGATGCTATAGTTCTGGTCTTTTTATTATAAACAATTATGACAAAATCAGTATGCTTATTTATTGTGAAAAGCGTTTGGTAATGTAAAGAGACCTTTAGAGGTCAATTGCTGTTACTGTATCAAAGACTGTAGACAGGTATTGTTTTGCATTGATTCTCTTATATTACCGTAATAGGCAAGTAGTTGGGTATTGTTTACCTACCTGACAAAAACCGGGGAGTAGAAGTTTTGCAGTGGGAGAATTCTTGTTAGTACCTCTTAGAAGTGGTTGTATATTGTGTTGCCAACTTTAATTTTATGACTGAATACTTGATGCTCACTTTGTTGGGTAAGTTCATGCTCAATATAGTAGGCACCTCCGACGAGTCCAGTTTCAGAGAATACATCGAGGAGGGACGTTCCGTCAGTGAAGTCTCATGAAGTTATTTTTCAGGCAAGTGAGAGTAGTTGCGTTGTTGAAGTGAAAACGTTGTCTTTTCCGTGATATTTTCACGTATGTTTTTCAGCGCTGTGAAGATTTCAGTAGGCTGAAAAGAAAAAAAAAAAGTTGCTTTGGAGAAATCAAGTACCGTTAAGTTCGTTAACGGTAAAAGCTGTCAACTGTCATTTCTCAGCTGACGGCATTCGTCAGGTTGACAGCTCTGGATTCAGCTTCATCGGCAATCCACGCTGCGTGGGTACGTCATCGCGCTGGTGATGTAAGTACGTGAAGCCATTTTGTTTAGCAAAGTATTTCCTGTCAGCAGCACATATCGTCGTGTATATTTTCTCAGCTATTTAAATACAAAAACAAAGTGAACAAAGTGTCGCATTTCCATCGCTTATCAGAACGGAAAGTAAATGGATATAATTTGAATTAAAGGAGAAGTAAAAGGACAGAACTGCTTATTTAGTGAGTAGATTAGACGCTTCTTTTTCTTCGTAACCTTTTTCATTCAAAGTGTTTCCTTATTCAAATGTTCAAATTGAGAACATTTCAAGAGTAGTGATTCATTTAAATAACAGGTACAGTATATGTATTTAGTGTGTTCGCATTCAATATAATTCGAATTAATAGACATAATCCAGCATCACAATTGATTTCTTAATTAAAAGGGAGACAGTGGAAGAAATACAAGTCATGTCCAGTGAAAGTATTTTCAATGCTCCTGCTCATCCTCCTCTTCTGTTCCAGTATTGTTCTTTAGCATTGGTCTAATGTGGATTCTTGCCTTTCTTATTGATCCTACAGAATTCAGGAAATTTTAGATTAATATTTTGATTATTTTGAACGTATTCTTAGCATAATAAGTAGAAGTATCAAAACCTACGTTTATGCTGCAGAAAGGGGTAGAAACTTAGTGGAGTGATAAGGTCACAGTTAAGTAATCCTATTCATGGATCTTACGATCCCGTGTGTTAGTTTTGGTGTCATTCCATTTGTTTCTCTCCCATCAGGAGCCGGTAGTGAATTATCTCTGTGTAAGTAAGTATATATATAGTTTGAAGTACTTTTAGAAGAATTATTATTATTATTAGATGAATTTTCTTGCAGAAAATAGGAAATGATACCCACATAGTGCACTTCATTGTTCATAGGGCATACAGTGCAGAGAAATAGTACAAAAGAAACAAGGGTGGCTGGGCCCAGTGGGAAGGAGGGTAGGCAGGGCCTCACTATTATGAACTACAAGTGTTTGCCTATGCCTCCGAACTAGTTAGGGTACTCACAGATTCATGTACGAGTAAACAATAGTTTATTAGTTTACCCAAACAACACTTCATGTTTTTCAATTAGTATTCAATTCATAAAAAAGATATTCAAAAAAGCAGACCCAAGACTGCTATCAACTTCATTTCATAGCCATACACACTTTCGAAAAACAATTTATACATATATACAGTGAAACAACAAATAGTTGACGTTTTTAACATAAAATGACAAAAAACTTATACCGTGAACACATTTCACCACGAAAACAGTTGAATAACATGGATAATTTAACCATGCATACATGAAAAACTTTTTCAGAAAAAAGAGAGAGAGACAAGGATATTATTTCCAACAAGTTACACTCCCAGGTCCTGAACCTTATGTGATCAATTGAATGTCAGGAACATTGCTCATTTTAGCATCAATAACATTGGCCAACTGGCCAGTGAAAAAAGAGAGAATGCCGACGCGTTTCGAATCCAGATTAATGAATTGCTGGATTCTCGTCAGGGCAGTGTAATTCTATTCCGTGGGAGCTGTTTAAAAAAACACAACAAAATGTTTGTCAAAAAGTGGGTCCTCTAACCACTCCTTGCTAAACTAGTTTTAGGAACAGAATAAAGCATACCTTGTAATATTCTGCCCACAGTTGCTCCTATTTACATGAAAAATGACGTCTATGCCGGTCAGTTTGCGCTGCAACAGAGTGAGATTTAGTCAAATCTGGTAGGCGACACCTTTTTTGCATAAGGATATTCACCGAGTGTTTATTACCTGCACTATTCTTGGACGTGTGGCAAGTTGTGCCGATATCTTTCCGTATCTGGGGTTGTGCTCATATCATTTCTGAAAAGACAGACAGAAACAGGAGCGTGTTTAAATAAACTCCTCGCTCGGTGGCGCACCCATGATCCCGGCCCCTGGAAAGAAACTTACTTGAATACCGGTCCGCGGTTTTCAAAAAATGGGGATTCTGTTTCTTAGGACGCGGTCGTCCGGCACAGTCTAGCTTCGCAAATCTGGGGGAGTAAGGGGAAAAGGGTGTTAGCGCCCTACAGCGCATAGTCCTGTCTCATTCCAAACAGTACCGGGGGCCGATCTGCTGGCAGATCTAGTTGGCGGGTCTCAAGCTTACCGCAATTGGTCATGAACCTCCGCTTAGTGTCCTCACTCCAACCGACACACTCCGGTTTGTGAATGTCAGTGGCAATGCCGGTTTTGGGAATTCCGGGTCATGTGATTGTTGTGGGACCAATCAGAATTCAGAGGCAATTCTAATGCACTCTGGGACCTGTAGTTCCAATTGGCGGTTGTTGTGTACACTGTGTGTTTCGCCGGGATTATCAAGTACTGATTATGATGCACGCAGGGACCTGTGATGTCAAGGGGACAGACCAATGTTTTATGCCCTGTTAATTTCGCTGAGGCTATTCAGACCCTTATTCACACTATCAAACTTTAGGATTAAGTAAGCCTCCTTGCGCAACAACATTGTGTCAACGTCTTGATAATGTTTGGGATCAATCCAAACCAGTGTAGTCCACCTGAGATCATTCTCAGAGTGAGCCTTACTGATAAAGTGTTCCACCATGGGGGCGGTCAGAACTTTTTTCTTTATGCGAGATCGATGCTGGGTAATTCTAGCATTGATGGCCTGGTTCGTTTTGCCTATATACACTCTGTTGCATGGGCAAACCACCGCATAGACTACATTGCGAGTCTTGCAATTAGTGAAGCATTCATGCTTCCATCTGATGCCATTATTTGTAAATGTGTCACCTTCTAGTGTAGTGGAACACGACACACAATTACCACATTTGTGGTGCCCGCATATTGGTTTTAGCTTCCACTGCGCGACAAGGTCACTTTTGGGTAGTGGAATATGGCTGTCTGCTTTAATCAATTGTTGCCCAATGCTTCTGTTTTTCCGCATGGCAAAAATGGGCTTAGAGAGGGGGTGCTCCAACGTTTCCAGGAGATGCCAATTTTTCCGAATTATGTTCTTGAATTGGTTTGTGTGTTGGCCAAATGTTGTGACGCAAACCAATTGTTCCAAATCCTTCTTTTCTTTCTTTTGGAATAATGTTTCTCTTGGAGTGAATTTGGCCCTATTTTTTGAGTGTTTTAACAATTTTTTGGGGTACCCTCTCTCTGCCATTTCATCGCAGAATCTTGATGCATGACAGTCAAAATCACTTACATTCGTACAGTTTCGCCTAATCCTCAGCAGTTGCCCATAGGGCAAGTTGTTTTTGAGCGATTGGGGATGCGAACTGGTGTAATGCAGGATCGTGTTCCTGTCGGTTTCCTTCTTATGCAAGGAAGTCGTCAACCTAGTTTCGCTGGTGCCTACAGTGACGTCAAGGAAAGTCATTTCCTTTGGACTGTGATTAAGCGTGAATTGGATGTCAGGGTGCCTCGAGTTCAACCACGCATGGAACTGTTCGAGTGACGCCTGGCTCCCCTGCCACAGGAGCCAGACGTCATCGATATATCTTAGCCATTGAATGATCTGGCCTGAGAAAGGGTTGTCATTCAGGACAAACCTCTCCTCATATTGTGCCATATAGAGCACTGCCAGCTCCGGTGCATAGGGACAACCCATGGCTGTCCCTTTGATTTGAATAAAGAAGTTATTCTCATACTTAAAATAGTTGCTTCGAAGAGTAATCTCTGCTAATGACAGAATGAAACTAGTGGGCACCCGGTGGGGTCTCACCCTCTGTTCTAGATAGAGTTCAATGACCTCTAGAGCTTCATCCTGCGGTATTTGGGTGTAGAGCGCAGCAACATCCAATGTCACCATCAAATCAGTCTGTTCATTGAATGTGCGCCCCTCAATTAATTTGATGAACTCCGTTGTGTCTCTGAGATGCGATCGGACTTGTTGTATACATGGTTTTAAGAAAAAATCTATGTATTTCGATATTGGTTCAAGTGCCGAATCGCATCCAGAGACTATGGGTCTGCCAGGGGGTGCCTTGTCATCTTTGTGAATCTTCGGTAAGAAGTAGAGAATTGGAGTTCTGGGCATTTTTTTATTCAAAAATTCGTGATCTTTAGGCCCCAAGAAACCTTCATCCAGACCTGCCTTTGTAATTCTGGAAATTTTCTCCTGAATCGCATAAACGGGATCTTCTTTCGAAGATCTGTACCACTCCCTATTGTTCACATGTGCTTGGCCTTCAGCAAGATACATCGGGCGTGGCCAAAGGACCACTGCCCCGCCTTTATCGGCCTGTTTTATGACTATTGATGTATCAGATTTCAAATCATCAATCGCTTTTTTTATACCTTTGCTGATGTTATTTTTAACAAAACTAGTTTTCTTCTCAAGTTTAGTGAGGGAGGACAGTACAGCTTGCTCAAAAGCAATGATCTGTTTTGGGATATTCGAGGTAGGAGTGAACCGTGATTTCACTCTGAGTCCAGTAGTTTCCTGTGATGACGTCATTTCGGCTCCAGCGAAATAAGTTTTCAACCTGACCTTGCGACAGAAGTCAAGTGCGTCCAATTTCAGTTTTGTAAAATCAGTTCTTTTGGTGGGGACAAATTTGAGACCCAGGTTAAGAAGCATTTCTTCATCTCTAGATAATTCCTTATTAGAGAGGTTCACTATGGTGGACAGATTTAATTGTTGTTGTTGTAATTTTTGTTGCGAGTTCGCATTTGCCATGGTTGTTTGAAACGTGGTCGCGTTTGGCCGCCCCTGGACAAAAAAGGAGCCGGCCCTCCAGTTGCGCCTCGTTTATTGAAATTAGACTGCCTAGAGTCTGTGGAAGAATCAGAAGAAGTGGTGTCTGAGAAGGTCAGAAACCTGTTTTTTGATCTACCCTGAAATGTATTTAGGGCCCCTCGTGACTCCCCAGAAGTATAGAAATCCTCTTTTAGAAAAGGATATACTCGATCTAGCTGAAAAGATTTGGAGTCTTTATCAAACTGTGCTGATTTGGTGTTAAGAGTGAAATCTTTAAATGTGGCAATTTCCTTGTCAATCTTCTCCAGGAGTGCCTTAGCTTCAGTCGTGGTCTGGTTCTCATTAATGGTTTTGATCAAGTCTTCTATCTCCCTTTCTTCCTGGCTGCAAATGCGTTGGGCAGTTTCAATGGTATGTACCATTAAATCTCTACTACATTTAGTATTGATTTGACTGAACCCTTTCTTGTACTCGGTGTCCTCTATGAAGATGACCGGAATGTTCTTCACCTGAAGGCCCCAGGGTATGGTACCTGCTTTTAAATGTCTAAGTAGGAAGTGGCCGTGAAGTTCCGTTCTGATATGCTTCTTTTGAAGCCTAGTTAGTTTGTCTGCCTCGTTTTGCTGTTTTGCCGAGGCACTCAGGGTAATCGAGGAAAATGGCGAGGACGCAATCAATTTTTCAATATGGCTTTCCGTGAAGGACAGCGTGTCCTTGTCTGCCATGCTAAGCAAGAGTACACACTCTTGCAAGGCACTAAGTGCTCACTAGAAGAATCAAGGGACACTTTTTTTATGTCGTTCCCAGGACACTCGGGCATTCGCCCGCTCAAATAATCAAAAGAAACAAGGGTGGCTGGGCCCAGTGGGAAGGAGGGTAGGCAGGGCCTCACTATTATGAACTACAAGTGTTTGCCTATGCCTCCGAACTAGTTAGGGTACTCACAGATTCATGTACGAGTAAACAATAGTTTATTAGTTTACCCAAACAACACTTTATGTTTTTCAATTAGTATTCAATTCATAAAAAAGATATTCAAAAAAGCAGACCCAAGACTGCTATCAACTTCATTTCATAGCCATACACACTTTCGAAAAACAATTTATACATATATACAGTGAAACAACAAATAGTTGACGTTTTTAACATAAAATGACAAAAAACTTATACCGTGAACACATTTCACCACGAAAACAGTTGAATAACATGGATAATTTAACCATGCATACATGAAAAACTTTTTCAGAAAAAAGAGAGAGAGACAAGGATATTATTTCCAACAAGTTACACTCCCAGGTCCTGAACCTTATGTGATCAATTGAATGTCAGGAACATTGCTCATTTTAGCATCAATAACATTGGCCAACTGGCCAGTGAAAAAAGAGAGAATGCCGACGCGTTTCGAATCCAGTTTAATGAATTGCTGGATTCTCGTCAGGGCAGTGTAATTCTATTCCGTGGGAGCTGTTTAAAAAAACACAACAAAATGTTTGTCAAAAAGTGGGTCCTCTAACCACTCCTCGCTAAACTAGTTTTAGGAACAGAATAAAGCGTACCTTGTAATATTCTGCCCACAGTTGCTCCTATTTACATGAAAAATGACGTCTATGCCGGTCAGTTTGCGCTGCAACAGAGTGAGATTTAGTCAAATCTGGTAGGCGACACCTTTTTTGCATAAGGATATTCACCGAGTGTTTATTACCTGCACTATTCTTGGACGTGTGGCAAGTTGTGCCGATATCTTTCCGTATCTGGGGTTGTGCTCATATCATTTCTGAAAAGACAGACAGAAACAGGAGCGTGTTTGAATAAACTCCTCGCTCGGTGGCGCACCCATGATCCCGGCCCCTGGAAAGAAACTTACTTGAATACCGGTCCGCGGTTTTCAAAAAATGGGGATTCTGTTTCTTAGGACGCGGTCGTCCGGCACAGTCTAGCTTCGCAAATCTGGGGGAGTAAGGGGAAAAGGGTGTTAGCGCCCTACAGCGCATAGTCCTGTCTCATTCCAAACAGTACCGGGGGCCGATCTGCTGGCAGATCTAGTTGGCGGGTCTCAAGCTTACCGCAATTGGTCATGAACCTCCGCTTAGTGTCCTCACTCCAACCGACACACTCCGGTTTGTGAATGTCAGTGGCAATGCCGGTTTTGGGAATTCCGGGTCATGTGATTGTTGTGGGACCAATCAGAATTCAGAGGCAATTCTAATGCACTCTGGGACCTGTAGTTCCAATTGGCGGTTGTTGTGTACACTGTGTGTTTCACCGGGATTATCAAGTACTGATTATGATGCACGCAGGGACCTGTGATGTCAAGGGGACAGACCAATGTTTTATGCCCTGTTAATTTCGCTGAGGCTATTCAGACCCTTATTCACACTATCAAACTTTAGGATTAAGTAAGCCTCCTTGCGCAACAACATTGTGTCAACGTCTTGATAATGTTTGGGATCAATCCAAACCAGTGTAGTCCACCTGAGATCATTCTCAGAGTGATCTTTATGCGAGATCGATGCTGGGCATGAATGCTTCACTAATTGCAAGACTCGCAATGTAGTCTATGCGGTGGTTTGCCCATGCAACAGAGTGTATATAGGCAAAACGAACCAGGCCATCAATGCTAGAATTACCCAGCATCGATCTCGCATAAAGAAAAAAGTTCTGACCGCCCCCATGGTGGAACACTTTATCAGTAAGGCTCACTCTGAGAATGATCTCAGGTGGACTACACTGGTTTGGATTGATCCCAAACATTATCAAGACGTTGACACAATGTTGTTGCGCAAGGAGGCTTACTTAATCCTAAAGTTTGATAGTGTGAATAAGGGTCTGAATAGCCTCAGCGAAATTAACAGGGCATAAAACATTGGTCTGTCCCCTTGACATCACAGGTCCCTGCGTGCATCATAATCAGTACTTGATAATCCCGGTGAAACACACAGTGTACACAACAACCGCCAATTGGAACTACAGGTCCCAGAGTGCATTAGAATTGCCTCTGAATTCTGATTGGTCCCACAACAAGCACATGACCCGGAATTCCAAAAACCGGCATTGCCACTGACATTCACAAACCGGAGTGTGTCGGTTGGAGTGAGGACACTAAGCGGAGGTTCATGACCAATTGCGGTAAGCTTGAGACCCGCCAACTAGATCTGCCAGCAGATCGGCCCCCGGTACTGTTTGGAATGAGACAGGACTATGCGCTGTAGGGCGCTAACACCCTTTTCCCCTTACTCCCCCAGATTTGCGAAGCTAGACTGTGCCGGACGACCGCGTCCTAAGAAACAGAATCCCCATTTTTTGAAAACCGCGGACCGGTATTCAAGTAAGTTTCTTTCCAGGGGCCGGGATCATGGGTGCGCCACCGAGCGAGGAGTTTATTCAAACACGCTCCTGTTTCTGTCTGTCTTTTCAGAAATGATATGAGCACAACCCCAGATACGGAAAGATATCGGCACAACTTGCCACACGTCCAAGAATATTGCAGGTAATAAACACTCGTTGAATATCCTTATGCAAAAAAGGTGTCGCCTACCAGATTTGACTAAATCTCACTCTGTTGCAGCGCAAACTGACCGGCATAGACGTCATTTTTCATGTAAATAGGAGCAACTGTGGGCAGAATATTACAAGGTACGCTTTATTCTGTTCCTAAAACTAGTTTAGCGAGGAGTGGTTAGAGGACCCACTTTTTGACAAACATTTTGTTGTGTTTTTTTAAACAGCTCCCACGGAATAGAATTACACTGCCCTGACGAGAATCCAGCAATTCATTAATCTGGATTCGAAACGCGTCGGCATTCTCTCTTTTTTCACTGGCCAGTTGGCCAATGTTATTGATGCTAAAATGAGCAATGTTCCTGACATTCAATTGATCACATAAGGTTCAGGACCTGGGAGTGTAACTTGTTGGAAATAATATCCTTGTCTCTCTCTCTTTTTTCTGAAAAAGTTTTTCATGTATGCATGGTTAAATTATCCATGTTATTCAACTGTTTTCGTGGTGAAATGTGTTCACGGTATAAGTTTTTTGTCATTTTATGTTAAAAACGTCAACTATTTGTTGTTTCACTGTATATATGTATAAATTGTTTTTCGAAAGTGTGTATGGCTATGAAATGAAGTTGATAGCAGTCTTGGGTCTGCTTTTTTGAATATCTTTTTTATGAATTGAATACTAATTGAAAAACATAAAGTGTTGTTTGGGTAAACTAATAAACTATTGTTTACTCGTACATGAATCTGTGAGTACCCTAACTAGTTCGGAGGCATAGGCAAACACTTGTAGTTCATAATAGTGAGGCCCTGCCTACCCTCCTTCCCACTGGGCCCAGCCACCCTTGTTTCTTTTGATTATTTGAGCGGGCGAATGCCCGAGTGGCCTGGGAACGACATAAAAAAAGTGTCCCTTGATTCTTCTAGTGAGCACTTAGTGCCTTGCAAGAGTGTGTACTCTTGCTTAGCATGGCAGACAAGGACACGCTGTCCTTCACGGAAAGCCATATTGAAAAATTGATTGCGTCCTCGCCATTTTCCTCGATTACCCTGAGTTCCTCGGCAAAACAGCAAAACGAGGCAGACAAACTAACTAGGCTTCAAAAGAAGCATATCAGAACGGAACTTCACGGCCACTTCCTACTTAGACATTTAAAAGCAGGTACCATACCCTGGGGCCTTCAGGTGAAGAACATTCCGGTCATCTTCATAGAGGACACCGAGTACAAGAAAGGGTTCAGTCAAATCAATACTAAATGTAGTAGAGATTTAATGGTACATACCATTGAAACTGCCCAACGCATTTGCAGCCAGGAAGAAAGGGAGATAGAAGACTTGATCAAAACCATTAATGAGAACCAGACCACGACTGAAGCTAAGGCACTCCTGGAGAAGATTGACAAGGAAATTGCCACATTTAAAGATTTCACTCTTAACACCAAATCAGCACAGTTTGATAAAGACTCCAAATCTTTTCAGCTAGATCGAGTATATCCTTTTCTAAAAGAGGATTTCTATACTTCTGGGGAGTCACGAGGGGCCCTAAATACATTTCAGGGTAGATCAAAAAACAGGTTTCTGACCTTCTCAGACACCACTTCTTCTGATTCTTCCACAGACTCTAGGCAGTCTAATTTCAATAAACGAGGCGCAACTGGAGGGCCGGCTCCTTTTTTGTCCAGGGGCGGCCAAACGCGACCACGTTTCAAACAACCATGGCAAATGCGAACTCGCAACAAAAATTACAACAACAACAATTAAATCTGTCCACCATAGTGAACCTCTCTAATAAGGAATTATCTAGAGATGAAGAAATGCTTCTTAACCTGGGTCTCAAATTTGTCCCCACCAAAAGAACTGATTTTACAAAACTGAAATTGGACGCACTTGACTTCTGTCGCAAGGTCAGGTTGAAAACTTATTTCGCTGGAGCCGAAATGACGTCATCACAGGAAACTACTGGACTCAGAGTGAAATCACGGTTCACTCCTACCTCGAATATCCCAAAACAGATCATTGCTTTTGAGCAAGCTGTACTGTCCTCCCTCACTAAACTTGAGAAGAAAACTAGTTTTGTTAAAAATAACATCAGCAAAGGTATAAAAAAAGCGATTGATGATTTGAAATCTGATACATCAATAGTCATAAAACAGGCCGATAAAGGCGGGGCAGTGGTCCTTTGGCCACGCCCGATGTATCTTGCTGAAGGCCAAGCACATGTGAACAATAGGGAGTGGTACAGATCTTCGAAAGAAGGTCCCGTTTATGCGATTCAGGAGAAAATTTCCAGAATTACAAAGGCAGGTCTGGATGAAGGTTTCTTGGGGCCTAAAGAGCACGAATTTTTGAATAAAAAAATGCCCAGAACTCCAATTCTCTACTTCTTACCGAAGATTCACAAAGATGACAAGGCACCCCCTGGCAGACCCATAGTCTCTGGATGCGATTCGGCACTTGAACCAATATCGAAATACATAGATTTTTTCTTAAAACCATGTATACAACAAGTCCGATCGCATCTCAGAGACACAACGGAGTTCATCAAATTAATTGAGGGGCGCACATTCAATGAACAGACTGATTTGATGGTGACATTGGATGTTGCTGCGCTCTACACCCAAATACCGCAGGATGAAGCTCTAGAGGTCATTGAACTCTATCTAGAACAGAGGGTGAGACCCCACCGGGTGCCCACTAGTTTCATTCTGTCATTAGCAGAGATTACTCTTCGAAGCAACTATTTTAAGTATGAGAATAACTTCTTTATTCAAATCAAAGGGACAGCCATGGGTTGTCCCTATGCACCGGAGCTGGCAGTGCTCTATATGGCACAATATGAGGAGAGGTTTGTCCTGAATGACAACCCTTTCTCAGGCCAGATCATTCAATGGCTAAGATATATCGATGACGTCTGGCTCCTGTGGCAGGGGAGCCAGGCGTCACTCGAACAGTTCCATGCGTGGTTGAACTCGAGGCACCCTGACATCCAATTCACGCTTAATCACAGTCCAAAGGAAATGACTTTCCTTGACGTCACTGTAGGCACCAGCGAAACTAGGTTGACGACTTCCTTGCATAAGAAGGAAACCGACAGGAACACGATCCTGCATTACACCAGTTCGCATCCCCAATCGCTCAAAAACAACTTGCCCTATGGGCAACTGCTGAGGATTAGGCGAAACTGTACGAATGTAAGTGATTTTGACTGTCATGCATCAAGATTCTGCGATGAAATGGCAGAGAGAGGGTACCCCAAAAAATTGTTAAAACACTCAAAAAATAGGGCCAAATTCACTCCAAGAGAAACATTATTCCAAAAGAAAGAAAAGAAGGATTTGGAACAATTGGTTTGCGTCACAACATTTGGCCAACACACAAACCAATTCAAGAACATAATTCGGAAAAATTGGCATCTCCTGGAAACGTTGGAGCACCCCCTCTCTAAGCCCATTTTTGCCATGCGGAAAAACAGAAGCATTGGGCAACAATTGATTAAAGCAGACAGCCATATTCCACTACCCAAAAGTGACCTTGTCGCGCAGTGGAAGCTAAAACCAATATGCGGGCACCACAAATGTGGTAATTGTGTGTCGTGTTCCACTACACTAGAAGGTGACACATTTACAAATAATGGCATCAGATGGAAGCATGAATGCTTCACTAATTGCAAGACTCGCAATGTAGTCTATGCGGTGGTTTGCCCATGCAACAGAGTGTATATAGGCAAAACGAACCAGGCCATCAATGCTAGAATTACCCAGCATCGATCTCGCATAAAGAAAAAAGTTCTGACCGCCCCCATGGTGGAACACTTTATCAGTAAGGCTCACTCTGAGAATGATCTCAGGTGGACTACACTGGTTTGGATTGATCCCAAACATTATCAAGACGTTGACACAATGTTGTTGCGCAAGGAGGCTTACTTAATCCTAAAGTTTGATAGTGTGAATAAGGGTCTGAATAGCCTCAGCGAAATTAACAGGGCATAAAACATTGGTCTGTCCCCTTGACATCACAGGTCCCTGCGTGCATCATAATCAGTACTTGATAATCCCGGTGAAACACACAGTGTACACAACAACCGCCAATTGGAACTACAGGTCCCAGAGTGCATTAGAATTGCCTCTGAATTCTGATTGGTCCCACAACAAGCACATGACCCGGAATTCCAAAAACCGGCATTGCCACTGACATTCACAAACCGGAGTGTGTCGGTTGGAGTGAGGACACTAAGCGGAGGTTCATGACCAATTGCGGTAAGCTTGAGACCCGCCAACTAGATCTGCCAGCAGATCGGCCCCCGGTACTGTTTGGAATGAGACAGGACTATGCGCTGTAGGGCGCTAACACCCTTTTCCCCTTACTCCCCCAGATTTGCGAAGCTAGACTGTGCCGGACGACCGCGTCCTAAGAAACAGAATCCCCATTTTTTGAAAACCGCGGACCGGTATTCAAGTAAGTTTCTTTCCAGGGGCCGGGATCATGGGTGCGCCACCGAGCGAGGAGTTTATTCAAACACGCTCCTGTTTCTGTCTGTCTTTTCAGAAATGATATGAGCACAACCCCAGATACGGAAAGATATCGGCACAACTTGCCACACGTCCAAGAATATTGCAGGTAATAAACACTCGTTGAATATCCTTATGCAAAAAAGGTGTCGCCTACCAGATTTGACTAAATCTCACTCTGTTGCAGCGCAAACTGACCGGCATAGACGTCATTTTTCATGTAAATAGGAGCAACTGTGGGCAGAATATTACAAGGTACGCTTTATTCTGTTCCTAAAACTAGTTTAGCGAGGAGTGGTTAGAGGACCCACTTTTTGACAAACATTTTGTTGTGTTTTTTTAAACAGCTCCCACGGAATAGAATTACACTGCCCTGACGAGAATCCAGCAATTCATTAATCTGGATTCGAAACGCGTCGGCATTCTCTCTTTTTTCACTGGCCAGTTGGCCAATGTTATTGATGCTAAAATGAGCAATGTTCCTGACATTCAATTGATCACATAAGGTTCAGGACCTGGGAGTGTAACTTGTTGGAAATAATATCCTTGTCTCTCTCTCTTTTTTCTGAAAAAGTTTTTCATGTATGCATGGTTAAATTATCCATGTTATTCAACTGTTTTCGTGGTGAAATGTGTTCACGGTATAAGTTTTTTGTCATTTTATGTTAAAAACGGCAACTATTTGTTGTTTCACTGTATATATGTATAAATTGTTTTTCGAAAGTGTGTATGGCTATGAAATGAAGTTGATAGCAGTCTTGGGTCTGCTTTTTTGAATATCTTTTTTATGAATTGAATACTAATTGAAAAACATAAAGTGTTGTTTGGGTAAACTAATAAACTATTGTTTACTCGTACATGAATCTGTGAGTACCCTAACTAGTTCGGAGGCATAGGCAAACACTTGTAGTTCATAACAGAGAAATAGTACAGCATTCAGTAAACCAAATATAAAGCCATACCGTATTTATGGTATATTTGTTTTTTTAATTACGATTCTATGCATGTAAACGCGGTAATATTGGAAGTAAACCTTGGTCTCCAAATCGTAATCTGCTTCCTGTTGTTAGAACATTGTGCATGTGGCCTAAGATGGGAATGTTAAAAGAAGGAAATAATTGCTCGTATCTTATCTCACATTTATTAATACACGTGTTGAAAATTGTGATGTGTACCACTTGTGACAAGCATGGTACGCAAGGCACAGAAATACTATTTGTTTCCTTCCCAACTCAGCTCTTTTCATAGGTGCCTTAGACGGGCCTGCACCACTTTTCATTTTTATGCAAGTTTGTCAGCACAGTGACTCTGCTGTAGTTTTGGACTTCCTATGCTCATGTTTCCCACAGAGGGTACCCCGAAATTCTAGAGAACTCTCCATTATTTTCTCCAAAATCCTCTGACTCATTGGAAGAAGTAAAAATTTTCTCATGGACGGAATTCTACTGGCGTTGGCATCTTATTTACCATTTAAAAGACATTGTTCATGAAAGAATAATCCTCATTTTTTTATGTGAGGGATGGTTGTGTAGATTGAGGTTTCTTCAAGGAAAATTTAAAAAAAAAGAAGAAGGAGAGAAATGTTGGATCGCTCTGCATCTGCCATGCAGCTAGTGTGGATGACAACGTTTTATTATTCACTTGTAGGAATGACAACGCTTATTAAGCCATAGGAATAGAGTTTGTTGTGGGTCTTGTAATGTCATCATATGTATTTACTCTGTGTTCACTATGTTTCCCGGTTGTGCTCTGAGGGTTGGAAGGATCTTACATAATTCATCATATATCCTAGTTATCCTGTGCACTTAAATAATATGAATGTATGTAAAATGCTCTTCCCTAAAAAAGGGAGATGTTGTGGTTCTAGTTGTTTAAAGCTTCACTACTGTCCTATTGGTTGCTAAGCACGCGCACATCTAGAATGTCAAGCAGGTATAAGAATGACGTCAGAGACGGTATCGTCGGATTTCACCCTGACTCTGTGTAGCCCCCACTCCTCGCACAGGCTCTTTTACCTTACAAATAAAGTTAATAAATTCATTCCTTTCTTCTGGAGTTTCTTCATTTCGATTTCACAACAGCGTCTCTATCCACATTTCATGCTTGTTTGAATTCATCACTAAAAGTGCAGTTCATACATTTTCAAGTTTAAAGGTGCAGGCCATGTCGCTCTTATGGTCAGTTTTGCTGCATGAACCAATCGGAAAGCGAGGTGCTGACCATGGGCTCCAACAACCTTTATTTGAAACAAAACATGTTATGGCAGCACACTCCTTTTGTTGTAATAACATACAATGCTAATGCATAGCTGTCTGTCAAGCCCTTGTAATACACACACATGCATAAAGGAGCTTTGGGTAAGCTGCCTTCTGTCTGTTGAAGTGTCATTCACAACCCACCTTTCTGCTTAAAAGGGCACTGCATGGGAAATGCGTTAGTCCGTTTCTGCCATTTGCTCTCCAGCTATTATGGGTATTAGCATGTGTCCTGATCACATGTATACATCTGCCTGAAAAGAAGTGGCAAGGATGAGCACTAAACTGCAGTGCTCAATCCCGCGGGAGCATGAAGAACACCAGGTCCTTCTCAGGGCTCACCTCCTCTGCCAAAGTGTAAGTAAATGGAAATGGTTCGTGGTCCAGCAGGCGAAAGGGGAATGGAACAAGAGAAAGAGAGATGATGCACCGGCTACAGTGCTTCTAGGGATGTCGTCTGCTTCAAAGTCCTTCTAGCGCTGGTTTCACAGAAGCTCCCGTCAGCTCAACTATTTGAATACAAAACATTGGCTACTTGGTGTTCAGGTAAGTCTCACTAACACTTCTACTTTAAAACATTAGCCCTGTGAACTTGACCTTGCATTCCCCCTTTCCTGCTGTGGTTAATGTTCCTTTAGTGACCCTTCTATAACACGTCACATCTCCTGTCATCAATTGTAACACAACTTCTAGTTCTTCTAACCTGTTCTGCACAGCTCTGGTGTCTTGCATCATCTCAGTTCTATGAACTATACCGCGCAATTAAGGTTCTTCACAAGGGAGGAAGACACATGGGAGGGAGTCAGCAGTGAGGGCTAGAACCGAAAAGTTGTTCTTGGAGTTCAAGGCAAACATTGCTTAGGAGACAGGAAGGCACACCCTGCCCGCCAATAGCAGCATTGGAGACAGAAATACACCTTTAGGCTGAGATAATCTGTGATGACAACGTCTCACGACAAAAAGTAACTGGTGAAAAAAGATCCAATGGTTTAAGAACGTCAAATGCAAAGCCCACTCTGTAGACTGTAGGCTAAAATATCCTCATGACAGCTGCATTGACAACCCAGACCTAAAAAGTCACATTATTCTATTCAAATGAAAATTCTTAATTTTATTTCAGCACTAAGGCAGATACAATAATTGTGTCAGGGCCGAGGCAGATTGGGAACATTCGTCTCATTTGTCAGTGCACGTAATGCCCTTTTTTTCACGGGATTAGCAGAAGGCGTCTTGTGCTCTAGAACTAAGGATCAGTGGCAGAGGGTTGGTGATGAGGTCTAGACTGTTTCAGCTGCAGCCGACAGGTGAGACAGAAGTGTGTACTGGAAAGTTGGAGTAGATGCATGGTTTCAGCACTGGTAAGCTCGCTGCAGTCTGCCCAGTTCTACCTGCAGTCTGCTTTGTCATTAAAATGGCTGATAAGAGTTATCTCAGCACTGCTACATTGCTTGTGCTTTTAAGGTTTTGACTGCACAGCGCTTGTGGTGTGCTTGCAAAATATTTTGTATTTCATATATCTTAAAAGAGGGCTCTTATCAGTTCCCAATGCCGAATTACTGTGTTCATTCGCTTTTGTGTGAACCTTTTTTTGTTAATTTTCCCTGACTGAAGGTACTTTACTAAAGCTGTTCATACTGTGTAAGCCCCATTCAATGTCAAGATAAGATCTCTTCCCACAGAAAAGGCAGACAGCTGCTAACAGTATACTGAAATGCTTGCTTTTCATTAATAAGGTGTGTAAAGCAGGCGCTTTAGCCTTAAAACATATGTGGCATTTTCTATTTATGCCTCAGTACTTTTCTTTGCACTTTACAGGCATTATTGGATTGTTTTTTCCAACGTAATATATTTAGTCATTATAATCAAACTCTAAATGTTGTAATAAACATTGCACGTTAAAAATAAAGTTAATATACAAGAGCTGTGCTATATTTTACGACTAAACCTGCAGCCACATGTGCAGTTACCGTATGGACAACAGGGTCATGTTTTGAATGGTGCAGCAAGATAAGTTTTACTGGCCCAAACATTTTCAGATCTCTTCTAAACATATAATATTGCTATATTTGACTACAAAGCAGGCAGCCACAATTGCAGTTACCTTGCAGTTAAACGGTACTTCATTTGAATGGAGCAGGAGGGGCAGTGGCACTGGGGCCAAAAGCTCTAGTGAACACAATTAACCCAGATGATTGACAACATTTAAAACTAAACAGGCAGTCAGAAGTGCAGTTACCTTGCAGACAACATGGTTATGATTTCAATGGTGCAGTAAGTACAGTGCCACCAGGACCTAAAGCTCCAGGCACCCCACTAAACACCTAAAGTTGTTATATTTTACTACTAAAAAGACAGTTACAAGTGCAGTTACCTTGCAGGCAACATGGTCATGATTTGAATGGTGCAGCAGGTGGAGTGGCACTGGACCCAAAGTGCGCTAAACAACTAATATTGTTATATTTTGCAACTAAACAGGCAGTCACATGTACAGTTACCTAGCAAACGCAGTAGAACCGGGCCCAAAAGTTGTCAGGAATCCTCCAAACACATAATATTGATATATTGGACTATTATACAGGCAGACACAATTGCAGTTATCTTGCAGATAAAATGGGCTTGGTCTGAATGATGAAGCAGGTGCAGAGGCACTGGGGCCAAAAGCTCTAGCGATCCCACTAAAAGCAGAATATTGCTAAACTTTACTACTAAACACATATGAATTTCTGAAATTGTAACTAAATATTGAGTTTATAAACAGTAGATATTTGCACATCTCCGAAATTGTGAGTACCCATACTGGCATGAGAATTATAGGTCATTTTTCAAAATGACTTCTATTTCACACATTGTTTTTTATTTGGAAGGCAGAAATGCATCGAAAGTCAATAGGTAATTACAGATTCTCTACAATTCTGTGTTACCCTAGGTCTCCCAATAAAAATAGTACCTTACTTGTGTGGGTAGGCTTGATGCCCGTGACAGAAAACAGCTCAAAACACAAAGTGGACACACTTTATTTTTACAGTGAAAAAGGACCCTTTTTTTTGCAAATTACCTAGCTGTAGATTCTGAACCCTAGCTCTTCCGGCACCTAGGGAAACCTAGCAAACCTATGCATTTTTTAAAACTAGACACCCAAGGGGAATATAGGATGGGGTGACTTGACTGGTTTCCTCAGATGGCTGCGGACCCCGGGACCAAAAACGCAGAGGCCCCCTATGTATTCGAAAATGACCTGGAATTGCTAGGGGAGGGTCGCATGAGTTTTTGTTCCCAGGCTTGGTGGCCATCTAGGGCAACCTACCAACCCTACACATTTCTGAAAACTAGACACCTGGGGGGCTCCAGTGAGGTATGGCTTGCATGGGTCCCCCAATGTTTTCCCTACCCAGAATCACTTTTTTCTTAAATTTCTGTCTGGGAAAGTTCTGTAATCTACGTGGATCCACAAATTTCCTACCACCCAGCGTTCCCCAGGTCTCCCGATAAAAATTATACCTCACTCGCGTGGATGGGGCAAGTACCCGCGACAGGCAAGGGCCCAAAACGTATTGAGGAGACATCAAAATACCCTATCACAAAACAACCTGGCTTTGCAAGGGGTGTCACCTGGGTTTTTGGCCCCTGGCTCGGCGGCCATCGTGGGAAACTTCCAAACCCACACATTTCTGAAAACTAAACACCCGGGGGAGGCCAGCGAGGTATGGCTTGTGTTGATCCCCCAACCTTTCCCTACCCAGAATGCCCTGCAAACCTCAAATTTGCAGAAGACTTTGGGGAATGTGGGGTTGGTGGGATTTTGTGGATACACTCAGATTCCAGAAGTTTCCACCACAGAAATGTGAGGAAATTCATTTTCTTTTTTTTACAAATTTTGAGGTTTTCAAGGGATTCTGGATAACAAAAGCTAGTGGGAGCCAGACAAGTCACTCCATCCTGGATTCCCCTGGGTGTCTAGTTTTAAAAAATGTATAGGTTTGCTAGGTTTCCCTATGTGCCGGCAGATCTAGGGTTCACATTCTACAGCTAGGCACTTTGCAAAAAAAGGGTCAGTTTTTACTGTGAAAATGTGGTGTGTCCACCTTGCGTTTTGGGCCGTTTCCTGACGCCAGCACAAAGCCTACGCACACAAGTGAGGTACCATTTTTCTCTGAAGACATTGGGGAATGCAAGGTGGGTGGAATGTTGTGGATCCATGCAGATTCCAGGACTTTCCATTACATAAATTTGAGGAAAATATGTTTTTTTTACAAAGTTTGCGGTTTGCAAGGGATTCTAGGTAACAGAACCTGACAAGTCACCCCATCCTGAATTCCCCTTGGTGTCTAGTTATAAAAAATATACAGGTTTTCTAGGTTTTCCTATGTGCCAGCTACGCTAGGGCCCAAAATCACAGGTAGACACATTGCTAAAAAAAGTTGGTGCCAAGTGGGCTTTCTGCCGCCCTGGGGGGAAATCGGGGGCAGGGGGTTTACCCCAATATGTCCTCAATGGAGGCCGAAAGACTATGGTTATTTTTTGTGGGTGCGGGGCCATTGGTATGCCATTTCTGGGCAGCCCTCACACCATGCATAAAAAAAGCCAGCGTCATCGCTGGTGCCTAGTGGGCTTTCTGACCCATGGGGGGCATTTCAGGGGGCACTGCCCGCATCTGCCTGCTCCAGGGGGGCATAAAGACTGGAATTTCTCTTGGAGGGGATGGGGGTATTGTCATGCCCATTTTGGGCAACACCTACCCCTACACGAATAAAACAAATCCCTGGGGTCTAGTGGGGTGTCTGCCCTCTGTAGGATGCAGATTGGGGACTACTGCCCTCATATGCCCCCAGGGGGGGCAGAAAGATTGTAATGTTTCCAGGTGGGGGTATTGGCATGCCCATTCTGGGCAGCCCCCACCCCTGATTCAAATTGGCAAAAATAATCCCTGGCAACTAGTGGGCTTTTTGCCACCCTGGGCGGCAGAAAGGCTGTAGTTTTGGCGGGGTGGGTGCATTGGCATGCCTGTTTTGGCCATCCCCCACCCTAATTAAAATTGTCCCCAAAAAATCCCTGGTTTCTAGTGGGCTTTCTGCCCCCTCAGGGGGGCAGTTTGGGTGTTACTGCCCCATCTACTCTCCAGGTGGGGCAGAAAGACTGTTATTATTGTGGGGTGGGGACATTGGCTTGCCCATTTTGGGCAGCCCCTACCCTAATTCAGGTTGCCTCCAAAAATCCCTGCGGTCTAGTGGATTTTTCGCCCCTCAGGGGGGCAGTTTGGGTGCTACTGCCCCATCTACTCCCCAGGTGGGGCAGAAAAGCTGTAATTGTGGCGGGGTAGGGGCATTGCCATTTTCATTTTGGGCAGCCCCCACCCTAATTAGATTGCCCAACAAAAAAATCCCTGGCGTCTAGGGAGCTTCCTGCCCCCCGGGGAGGGGCAGATTGGGGAGTACTGTTAAGGTGGCATTTTCAATCTCTAATGATGTCCAAAATTATAGAAATAGCAGATCTGGCTCCCTTCCAGCTACATATCTTTCTTTTAAATGTATCCATGGGCATCAATTCACCAAAAGGCCAGGGGTAGTGGAAGGGACATTGCCTACCATTTGACCTTTAGTTGACTCACACACAGATGCTTACACATACTAACACATTCACACACTCTCACGCTGTTAGAAAGTTACCCTTTTGGCCTGTTCACCCCCATTTTTTATGTGCTGACTGGTAATGATGGTAGCTGACTGACTGTGCCCTGAGCCCTGCTAGTCAGGCACAGGGCCAGTGCTATGTTAACCGCATACAGATGCATTGAGGTACACTTATAATTGGCATGACCTACCCTATAAGTCCCTAGTAGATGAGAGGGCAAGGGGATGAAAAACTGTATATATTAGGGCCTCGCAGTTTAGAGTTCAGCAACGTTTTCTGCACTTGCATGCATGCATTGTTGAGAGCCTGAGGTCATTTTAAAAGCAGCCCTAAGTTGCAGACCTGCTTTCAAAAAGGAAATTCACTACAAACTCCACTTTGGTGGCAGGGGCACAATAAAAGTAATAATCTACATTAATGTTACATGTCATGAACCCTCCAAGGTCTCCTCTAGGTGTTCCAGGGGTGGGAGGGGGGTCAAGTAACTATAAGGAGGGTCCCAATAAAATATGTTTTGTAAACCCTGGTGAGGAAAACTGCCCATTTTATTTTTCCCTAGTTTAGGAAATCCCAGCAAAGTCTACTTTGGTGTTGTGGGTACCGTGAAGTATTAATCTATTTCATTTTTTCATATTCGGCAACCCCAAGGTCTCCCTTGGGGGTCCAAGGAGTATGGGGGGTCCTGAAATTATGAGTAGGCTCCTTATATTAGATGTTTTATAAACCATGGTGAGGGAGGAATTGCACATTTTATTTTCCCCATTGCAGATATTTGGCCTCATAGGCTAACATGGCAATATTTTATGGACGTATCAATATTGGTAGGAAAGTATGGAAATTGCTTTTAAAGACTTAACAGAATTGCCTTGATAAATCCAAAAGATTGCTTTTGTTAAATGTATACTAAAGTATACCGAAAACAAGTTATCACACTTTCTTGTCTGTAGGCCAAAACGTAGCCTTCCTGCAGTCGTCCCTGATTGGTCAGTGCTAACAGGCTTAGGAAGGATCCCTTGCTTAGGTGATAAGTGACTATCCTGAGGGAGAGGCTATCTGCTGGAGAGAGATCTGTAGCTACACAGGAATGCCAGTACAGGGCAGAGGGGTAGTAAAACATAATACTTCAAAGGAGGATAGGACTGTCAGGGAATGCCCAGCCGACTTACTCCCAGTCCCCTGTGCCCTAACCAGCTAGCAGGCTTAAGGAAGGGATTTTCAGATGTTAAGGGGAAGAGAACTACGGAAATGAGCCACACTGGGAGTTGGTTTAGAAAGCTCTTACTGCTCTGCTGACAATTCAGCCATGATGGATTTTGGGAGCAATAGTGCTTTCTGGTACAAGATTTCACACTGTAGTGGAAGTGGACATGCGCCTGGGTGGTACCCTAAATCCCATTGGGCAGAGGTGCCCCCCCTCTTGATGCCGAGAAGCTGAGATCAAACATATGAGAGGTGCATAGCCTCTCAGTTCTGCTGTCTGAAACTACTAGAAGAAGGAGGTTTATTCTGCTGGAATCATGATCTGCACCCAAGGACCTGCCTGGTGAGGACTGTGCCAGCTACAACTCTGAGGATTTCGCCTTGCTTCAAGAACGAGAAAGGAGTGGACTCCCTGCAGCTACAAGTTAACAGAGCTTACCTGACCCTTCTCCAGCCAGAGTCCCCCTCCTGGGGTGTATCCAATGGAGTTTTAAGAGGTTGACCAAGTGCATTGTGAGAAGTGAAGTCCAGGGCTACCATCTAGGAGATTCCAGACTTTTGGATATGTGTTTCAGACACTTGGAACCCACCAGGACACTTTCTGGAAGGACCTCCAGAAGTCTGGGAAAGTATGAGAAACTTTTTAGAAAAAGTTCCAGAAGGTGACTGACCCGACCGTGAGAGCCAAGCGGCCACCATCAACCGTGACCCAGCCTGGATTCCCGGTAGTCCAGCTGAAGCGCTCCAAAGGTCTGACTTCCAGAGTTTGACTGGGAGCTCCCTGAAAGTCAAGCCAGAGAACCCTCACCAAATCTGGACTGGTGGAGAGCAGTGAAGGCCCTTGGCAGAAAAGCTCTAAACAAGTACAAACGTAACATTTTGACCGAGGCCTCCTGTTTTGGGTATCCGAACTTGGCTCAATTGCGGTTTGCCTCAAACAATGGCTTTGTCTCTGGCAAGTACATTCAGATTTCCAAAAGTGTCCCTATTGGTTTCTAAGCACTAGAAAGTGCTTAGAAACCAAAAGTGTTTTTTGGTTTGGTTTTATCTCTGGTTCCCTACATTGGATTTTGCTCATTTTTGTGTCATTTTTAAATGATCATTTTTTCCGATTTTTGTAAATTGTGTAAGATTTGTATTGTGTGTTGTGTCTTACTTATTTACTGTATTGGTGTTTTGAGAGTGCCCTTTAGATTAGGCCGGGGCAGTGAACTCTGCTCTGTTTGCAGAGTTTGCTGAGTTTTCTGAACTTCCTGCTCCACAGAGCTTGCAGAGTGCAGAAAGCTTTTCTCCGCATAGTGCAGCGGAGTTTTTTCCCCGCTCGCACTCGCAAATTGTAAGTTTGCGAGCACGAGATGCCACTTGGGTACAATTTCTACCTGAGAAGCAGCAAGACCAGAAAAAAATGGCAGATCGCACTGCACTCCGCCTCTTGCGGAACTCTGAACTGTGAAAATTAGAAAATCTCTGCGGATATGCATGCAGACTGTATTTGATTTATTTGTTTTCAAACAGTTTTCTTATTTATTGTTTTATGTTATCTTTAATTGTTAAAATTATTAACTAAATAAAGATGGTTGGACTTTGATTTAGACTCTGAATCAGATATGGTGTCTGGAAACTGACTATGATAGGTAAGCTTGAGAACCCAAAAATGTTAACTGTCAAACAGTCAGTTGGTCTGCCTGAGGAAAAGAAGTCGTGGAACAGGTCAGCAACTCCGGTTGCTCTGATCCTGCAATTGTGTGTAAGACTTAATTTGGGCCAGTCTGTACCAGCGAAACTTGCGTGCTGAATTTCGCTATGGTGCTGGAACACTTTTTGACTTTAAGACAGAGTCAGAGTGGAACTCTTGAGACTGAGATTACTAGTTGAGATTACCCTTGATGTTGCCTATAGTGAATTGGGAATAACCACTATCAACAGAGCAAGGAAATAGTGGGACAGGGGGATACGTGTAAGAAACACTAATGTCCTTACCTCAGTGGAACTGTGGCAGTTGTTAGTGAATGTCATATTACCCTTTATATTAGTTACAGTATAATAAAATACTTCTTTTTCCATTAAAGTGACTGTTTAGCTGAACAATAATCAATTGCTGCTGCTGCACCTATTTCCAGTTGCAAGTCTGTGTGTACCCTGGGGTGCCTTTGACTAATCGTATCATGCTTTTTCTGAGAGTCAAGTTCTGAAGTGGTCCTTGGCCCAGTTGCTCAAACTCCATAGTAGATCAGGCTTCAGAACCTCAGGATTAAAAGGCCTCAACCCCTACAGCTATGCCCAATAACCTCGGCTTGACCTGTGGCCTGCTGAACAAGGGTTGTGACTGGAATCCACAAAATTCCCACCTAAATCTTCAAAAATGCATATTTTTGTGCATTTGCTCCATCTGCAGTGACTGAGTTTTCTATTTCATTTAATTAATTTTTATTTCGGCAGTTGCCATAAAAGATGAGCATAAAAATTACAACAACAAAAATTAGACATCAATGTTACATCAATAACAGGATAGCATACGAATAAAACAAAAGAGTGCCCCGATACATGTGAGTCTGTACTATAAAAACAATTAAAATTAATCAGTACTAATTAATTATTTGGACAATCTATAACGTAAGAAAACGGGAACAATTTTACATATGGGTTAAATTTTACTTAAAATGACCTAATGCAGAAAGATTGTACACTCGTAGTACATGATCTAAATCAGGGATGAGGTACCCTAGGAATTAAAAGCAGTCTCTTACGCCATGCTGCTTCGAGAAATTTGGCCATTGCAAAAACAATTACTTTTGAGAGGTCAGTCTTGAGAATTCTAAAGGCCTCAGAGCATTTGACAAACCCTAGATTTTTACATAATGGGATTATCCAGAACCTTCTAGCCGCACCGTAGGCAGGGCAAAAGAAGACTAGATGCAATTCATCTTCAAGCCTGCAGTTGCAGCCAGGACCATTTTCCAGGGAGTGCTGCTTCCATTTACTGGTGAATGCTCTAAGCGGAAGAGTACCATACCGCCATTGGAGATATAATTTCCTGGCCAAGTTCGGAAAAATGTCATCAAAGACTGATTCAAACTTATAGGAATCTTTCACCCCGAGAAAGGTGTTAACCAGGGAATCTGGGCGTGTACCCTGTGTGTGGGATGCAAGATTGCATGCATAAAAGGTTGCCACCAGATGTTTACGGGACAAGCCCTGACAGGCCACTTCAGAGTCACTCCACAGGGTAGGAAGACCTAGCCGGGCAAACTTGTCGTGCAGGCCTGAGCCTGGCCCGCTAGTGCAAGGGGTTCGCCCTTCTGCGCACGAAGTCCTCAGACCCAAAGGAAAAAGTTGGCACGGAAACTGGAATTGCAAAACAAAGAATTTATTACACTTCATGAAGTGGTGCTAAAGTTCAGACAGTACCCTTCGGCACTATGAGAAGTAGCACAAAGGGCTACCGGACACATGGTTCATTTATACCCACACAGGGGCTCAAGAGAAGGCGGTACAAGCTCAAAATCACATTTTATGTCCATACAAGGTAATATCGAGAAGCAAAATCGATCAGTGGGAGGAGTTAACAGTCATGAGGGTCTCGGCTAACACATTCCAATCTAGGGCTAACCATTAGCAGATGTGGACCCTAATGGTCAGTGGCAAAACACAGAGATGCTATTATTAGACTGTTGCCGGGCAGATTCAAAGGCCATGAGCAGAAAGATAGGACAACGCACATGGTCGACACGAGGCAGCGTGTGGCAGAGAAAATGGCTGCCATAGATTCAAAATGGATGTCGCCAAACGTCAAGAAAATGGCTAAAACTCGATGTCTTTTGCTAACGCTCAACTCAATCGACGTCAAAATACAACAGACGACCCTTTTAGCGTTAGCTAAAGACATATGTTCTCCTAGGATAATCTGTGCATTCGTCTCGTATATCTATGCACATTATATTGGTTACTTCCTTGTCCACTAGTTGTTGCGCTTTTACGGCATTTCGTCTGGACGGTATACAGGCAGTTATGCACATAGAACACAGCATTGGACCACAGTGTATACATATGCAACAGGTAAAAATCAATGCAATTGCAACACACAGGATAGTCAATAGTTTACAACCCCAAGCAGAGATCAGAGCCCAAAACCATCCCGCAAATGTCCAGGTACTATTCTTCTCATGAATATCAGAAGCTATTTTATGCAGGTTAAGAATTGCTTCATAAACGGAAGGCGAATTATCAGGTATATACACACAACAACTACTTCCGATGACTTTACATGCTCCTCCTACATCAGCTAACATGACATCCAGAACCATACGGTTCTGAAGAGTTACAATTCTAGCGACTTGTAGTTTCTCAGTAATGTTACCAAGTGCTACAGCAGTTTCATTGGTGACAGCTTCCACTACTCTAGTTAATCGTCGTATTTTCCTGCTGTTTAAGGCAGCACCTACAAACGGGAACAGGCCTAAATTAAAATCAACATATTGCTGCAGACTAGTATCTGTTTGATCAATGTCATCAATTCGAATTGTTCGCTTATATCGATTCATAGAAATATTTTGAAACAGTTTAAAATCTCGGTGATAAGAAGCAGGTGCAAGGAAAACAGGGGGCAATAAGAAAGATACATAACAGATACCAGACCACCCTACAGGTAATCTATGATATCCATTATTTCCACGTACTAGATATGTGTTATTTGAAGCCAAAAATGTACTATCGTTTATTCCATCCATATTTAATACAATAACACATTCACTGGTCCCTACTGGAATTCGTCCAGTACTTTGCACGCATAAACTTGCTCTGGTTCGTGTTACGGTAATCACAGATTCATTGTTCTTAGTAGAGTCTCTCGTATGGGTGAAAACATAAGGTGTAGAGGCATTGTCCGGTCGATATTCTTCCCACTCCCATATAGTTCCATTCGCTTGAGGATAACCATGTTCATCTTGATAACACTCTTTATTCAAGCGAAAAAGAAGTCCACCTACAGTAGGTTTTCTGTTCGAAAAGAGAAGAGTGTACCAAGCTCGACAAGAACCGTTATGCGAAAAAGGAAGTGGAATAAATGGCGTTCCACCTTTCTTCTGATGAGCTGGAAGCATACCACAAATCCAGCAGTTTGTAGTATTTGTGGCATCATGAGTATGGTGCAGCATTTGGACAAAGGTATTATTCAAATAATATTCTCGATGCTTATGCTCATGATAGGGAAGAGTGAAATGCTGATGCTCTTCCGGAATCGGAGTAGTAGGAACCATTAGAAATATTTGAGCAGGGCTCGCTATCTCGATCGACCAGGTAACTACTGCAATAACTATTAAAACAATAAAAACACTCAATACTCCCAAAATTCTTTTCTTAGTAGTATTCATAGTCTCAAAAGTCTTCTTCAAACTAAAAAACTGAAAAAATAAAAAAATAGTCAATGAGCTCTTTACTCATTCAACAGGTGTCACTACACTACGCAGGGCTGATCCCCCTCCCTTGTCATATCGGCTCTCCGTTTCCACTACCCAGAGCGGTTGCTCAACCAGTATCGCAACAAAAACCTTCAAATATTTCTTTTTGATCTCAAATCATAGCGTGCTGCTCCAGAAGTCGTCTGGTCCGGGAAGAACTCCGCAGATCCGCCAGGTGATACAGCAGGGCTTTTCTCCGTAGCTAGGATATCTCGGTGATCAGTCAAAACAGCAGGTTCCACCAAGGTCGACAATACCTTGCGGCAGTGGGTACTATGGACCCAATTACGTTTGTTGGTTATCCGGACTGCCGTCCTCGTAGCAAGAAGAACTTGCTCTGGTCCACGCCACCTTGGCTCCAAGCTGTTCCACCTCTCGAATGATTTCACCATTATGAAATCACCGGGACGGAGTCCATGGCCCTCACCTTGGGATTTGTCCAGGAGCGCTTCTCGAACCTGTTGATGAATAGAAACCAAGCTGTCAGTTAATTGTGCCAAATAGTCATTCATTAAAACACAAGGTACATCATACACAGATCTTGGCTTCGGAACTCCCCAGACGTTCATCGGCCGTCCAAACACCACCTCGTACGGGGTAAGACCCGTTCGAGAATGTGGTACTGATCTAATGGACAACAATGCCAACGGCAACGCATCTGGCCATGTCAACTTCGTGGAGGCTTGGATTTTCGCAATCTTGAGCTTGAGAGTGCCTTTGTACCTCTCCACCAATCCTGCAGATTGTGGATGGAACACAGCATGAAATTTCTGCTTGATGCCTAATCCCTTCAGGACATACTTGATAACCTCCCCAACAAAATGTGGTCCGTTATCATTCCACAAAAGTCTGCAAACACCAAACCTCGGGAAGAACTCCTTCAGTAGCACCTTAGCAGTAGTAATAGCCGTATTATCTTTCGTGGGGTATGCCTCAATCCATTTACTGAAGGCACAAACCACCACTAGGACATACTTCAAATTATTACACCACTCAAACTGAATGTAGACCATTTGCAGGACTTCAAAAGGTGCAGTTGGTGTAACAAAACCTCCAGATGGAACTCGCGTCCCCTTTCCAGGATTATATTGCAAGCAAATCAAGCAAGATTGTACTACTGTCTTAGCTGTGTTGGCAATCTCAGGATGCTCCCAAACTTGCGTAAGCATTTTCGTCATAGCAAGAGCTCCAACATGTGCCACACCATGTGCCATCTGAACCATGGGTTGCACGAAAGCTATAGGCAGCTTCCATCGATCCATTTGCTTGTTTCTCCAGCAACCTTCATCATCTAACTCTCCTTCTTCAGACCACTGCTCACGTTCTTTTTCAGAAGCTGTCTTCTGTATCTCTCGCACTTCCTGCCTAGCGTCGTACCATCTTTCAGCTTGCGACTTCACTACATACATAGAAGTGGTATTTCTCTGCATGGCAGTCTCACGAGCTATACGATCTACAAAAGCATTCCCTTGACCAATCTTGTCTGTGACTTTCTTGTGTGCACTACACTTCACTATAGCAATTTGCTTCGGCAATGTCAATGCAGTCAGGAGATTGTGCACTAAATCTCCATGCATTATCTGCATTCAATGAGACGTAAGAAAGCCTCTTTCCTTCCAGAGTAGGCCAAAATCGTGCGCTACTCCAAAAGCATAGAGGCTATCTGTGTAAATGTTCACACACAAACCAGCGCTGAGCTCACACGCTCGCGTCAGTGCTATCAGCTCAGCTGCTTGAGCCGATTTCTGTGGTATGCGAGCTGTCTCCACCATCGTCTCAAGTGTGGTGATTGCATATGCGGCTGAGGTCGTACCATCCGGTAATTTCAAACAAGACCCATCAACCCACAATTCACCATCTACATCTGGAAGGGGCGTATCTTGCAAATCAATGCGGCCCTTTGTCTGTTCTTCAGTCAGAAAAATACAATCATGCGTTTCTTGTGACTGAGGCTGAGTCACCGGATATGGCAACAAAGTAGCTGGGTTCAAAGTTGCACATCTCTTTAATGTAATGTGGGGGGCTAACAGTGATTGATTCAAAAGAGCATCAACAGCATGTGGTACTAACACTAACATTTTATGTGACAGAACTAATCCCTCACTCTGTCGAATTGATACCGCTGTTGCTGCAACTGAACGAAAGCATCCAGGCAATGCTCTAGCAACAGGGTCAAGAACTGCAGAAAAGTATGCACACGGACGTTGCTTATCGCCGTGTAACTGGACCAACACTGACAATGCACATCCATCTTTCTCGTGCACGTAAAGTGTGAAAATCTTTGTATAATCTGGTGTGCCTAACACTGGTGCTGAACAAAGAGCTTGACGTAACTGTTGGAAAGCATTTTCACATTCATCTGTCCATGGGAGGGGTACAGGGGGATCTTTCATCAAAAGTGCTAACAAGGGCTTAACAATGTGTGAAAATCCCAAAATCCACTTTCTACAAAAGGAAGTAAGACCCAAAAATGCACGTACTCCCTTCTGTGTGGTAGGAACTGGCGTATCTAAAATGGCTTGTATGCGATCTGATGTCAATGCACGTCCCTCCTTAGACAAAAGGTGACCTAAGTAGGTTACCTTTGGTCTACAATATTGCAGTTTCTTTCGAGACACCTTATGATGATGTAAAGCAAGAAAAGAAAGCAAAGACAAAGTACATGTTTCACACTGCTCCGGGGTATCGGCTGCCAACAAGATGTCGTCGACATATTGTATGAGAGCCACACCTTCGGTCAACACAAAGGAATCAAGTTCCCTTTTCAATGCTTGGCTGTTAATACTCGGACTTTCAGTGTAACCTTGAGGAACTCTACAAAATCGATACGATCGATTATTCAAAGTGAAACCGAACAAATATCGGCTAGCAGAATGAATAGGGATCGAGAAGAAAGCATTCTTCTAATCGATTACAGTAAACGTGGTAGCAGTCGGAGGGACTCAAGTAAGAAGTGTGGTAATGTCTGAAACCACAGGGTATTGTGGTATCACTATCTTATTCACCTTCCTCAGATCAATAATGAACCTGTGAATTCGTGCATCTGAGTCTTTCTTCAAAATCGGAAGAATCGGGCTGTTGCAAACATTGTATGGGATCTCCTCAACAACCCCAACTTCTATCAAATCATGAACAATTCGTATGAGTGCTTCCTCTCCCTCCTGTGAAATGCGAAATTGTGGCAAACGAGGTAACACAGCTCCCTCCTTGACACTAATCTGGATCGGAGGGATAACCATCTGGCCCACATCGGTGTCTGAGGTAGCCCATAAAGATGCAGGAAGTGAAGCCAATGCAGCATCTTCTTTAATCAAACAGATTCTATCAGATTCAATGTAATTATTATTTAAAATGACACGCACCCCTTCAGGAAAACATCGTATTGTAGCTCTAAAGTGTTTTAACATATCAAGGCCAAAAATATTATCTGGAGTTTTCGGGGAAAGTAAAAACAGACATGGAGCATCAAATTTATCAACAGAAAATAAAAGTGGCTGGGACAATGGGCTAAGGGAAGGTGTTCCATCGAAACCTATCGAAGTAATAGTTGTGCCAGACAGGGGAGCCCTCGGAACCAATTGTTTAGACAAAGCGCTACGTGTAGCTCCTGTATCGACCAGAAACCGATCAGTAGAGCCCAAAACATGTGCTGTAACATAGGGACCCGTCTGATCTACTGGCACTTCAACTGATTCCTTACCCCATCCTAGGCAATCCTATGCATGAGCCGAATCGTACAAACCAGAAGGGGCATAATCAGATACTTGACATTGATTTCGCTTATCAAATCTGTTCTGTTTTTGTTGTGGACGTGAATTCGCATCAGATCTGACTCGATCATTCGTATTACCACGAGGCGCCGAGGAACCTGAACCAGGTCTTCCTTGGCCCCGCTCCCGAGCTTCTTGTTGAGCATGAAGCACCGGGCAGTTTTGCGCCCAATGGCCGTACTGTTTACAATATACACATTGATTTGAAGCTATATCTGAACGGCTAGAAGAAGTATTGGAAAATGTTCGGCCGCTTCTATCATAATTTCTGTCAGGGCCCCTATCATAACCTCTAGAAGGCGGACCGTACACCTGGGTCAACATAACTTTCGTTTTTAACTCTTTCAACTTCTTGTCCTCAGTCCCCTTCGCCTCCGCCTCCTGTCGCTCATAATACTGAGCCATCGTCAACACAGAGGCCGGAGAGGACGTAGTCCAAGAACTTTCACTAGCTTTTAATCGACTCGCTATACTAGGCAATACATTCCAAACATATTTATCTTCAAACATATGTCTGCCGGTATCGTCAGTAAGAGACTGATCACTAAAATCGTGAAAGGCTTCCTCAAAGCGAGTAAAGAAATCAGAAACCGATTCATCTGTCTTTTGTTTACAGGATGCTAAAACAGTCCAATCAATCTTTTTAGGGGGAATGACCGTTTTGAGTTTAGTTAAAATGGCTGCAGGAAGATCTAATATCAGTCTATGTGGTTTTTGGGCGGGCTCTCTATCCGCATCTATGCGTTCTATCTCTTTCCATTCGGCTCCAAGAACAGCGCAATCATCGATTTTACGAACGGTCCTCCACATATCTGGGGGTAAAATAAGACCGAAAAACAAATCTATATCACATAAAGTCATAACACAAGAATTCAAAGCACCCTCGACCTCTTCATAAAAGGCAGCTGGATTTTTACTCTGATCAGGTAACGCATTTTTAAGTGCCATTACATCTGCTCTATTCCAGGGAGTGTAAACCCAATTATAAATGAAATAGCCCTTCGCATCGGCAGAATATTTATCATCATTATCACCCGTTCCTTTAGGAGGAACATACAAAGGCGCCGCTTCCCACATGGGTGTCAGTGAGATGCTAATATTAGACTGTTGCCGGGCAGATTCAAAGGCCATGAGCAAAAAAATAGGACAACGCACATGGTCGACACGAGGCAGCGTGTGGCAGAGAAAATGGCTGCCATAGATTCAAAATGAATGTCGCCAAACGTCAAGAAAATGGCTAAAACTCGATGTCTTTTGCTAACGCTCAACTCAATCTACGTCAAAATACAACAAACTCACTTTTTAGATATTTAAACCACGGGATGTTCTCTATAGTAGGAAGAGCAAGAATTTCCTGCAATTCCTGCCTATAATTGGCCAACTCAGGGGTAGACCATATTCTTCTCCAGAAGGTTAGGGGCTTTACACCCACAACTTCGTCCAATGGTTTTAGACCCAAATCCAGCCTGAGTGGTAGAAGAGGGGTGCTAGCCGGTAACTTTAGGAATTGTCTAAGAAACTTGTTTTCAACTATGACCAGCTCTTTTTTGCAGGCATGTCCCCAGAGTTCACTGCCATATAGGATCGCGCCTCTAGCCTGGAGTCTATAGATCTCCAACAGGGGGGCTAACGGTCTAACATATGATTTATTAGAATTAACTAGCCTAATTATCCCCCCTGCTGTTTGGGCCAATCTGAGCTGGGACTTGACTTGATGATCGCCCCATTCCAATGTGTCATTCAAGGTCACACCCAGATACTCAAACGTAAGGACTCTTTCTAACCTGTTCTGGCCTATGGAGGGGTTGGGGCGTGTTTTTTTGGGGGGATTAAAAATCATAAACTTGATCTTCAGGGCATTTATTTCAAGACCATGCTCCCCACAGAATGCCTCAAAGCCCTCGAGAATACGCTGAATCCCCATTGGGGATTTCTACAGCAGGAGGGTGTCGTCCGCAAACATAATTGCGGGCACCCTCCTGCCGCCGAGCCTTGGTGCATCTGTGTTGGGGACATTATTTAGGTAATCGATTACGCCGTTGACAAAGAGGCAGAACAGGGTCGGTGCAAGAACACAACCCTGCCTTACCCCTCTGCCAACGGGAAATCTTTGTGAGAGGCTGCCCAACCTGCCACACCTAACCTGTGCATAATTGTGTGTATGTAGGCGAACAATGATGTCTAAAAGAGCAGGGGGGATGCCAAGTTTGGCAAGTACCGTCCAAAGTTTACTCTGCGGAACCAAGTCAAAGGCTGCGCGGAGATCAACAAAGACGGTATACAACGTACCCCCCTCCACCCGCACCGTCTTCCAAAACAAAAGGACCAAACGAAAAATTTGGTCCATAGTTGACACCTTGCTCCTAAACCCTGCCTGGAACGTGCTTAAAACTGAATGGTCCATCATCCATTTCTGCCGGCGGTCAAGTATCAGCCTCGCAAAAGTTTTTTGTGAAACATCAATGAGGCTGATTGGCCTATAGTTGGCTGGGAGCAGAGGAGAGCCCTTCTCATAGATAGGTACAATCTCTGCTCCCAGCCAAGTATTAGGGACCGCCATTCCCCCAAGAATTGCATTCAAATCTTCCAACAGATACGGGGCCCAGACTCTAGGTTGGTGCTTAAATAGGTGTCCCGGGATTTTGTCTAACCCGGGGGCCTTACCGGAGGGCAATTTAGATATTACATTAAAAACCTCCCCCAGTGAAAATTGCAATGTCTCAACGCCCTCCACAATTTCAGAGTGCGCGGTTAACCCACCAGAAAGTAGAAGAGGTTCAGACGTCAGCTCGTCATGGAGCTTGGGCGAGCCAAGGCTAACCTCTTCATAGAGGCTACGCAAATGGTCCTCCCAAACCGAAGCCGCTATATTGGCCTCCACAGCCTGAGTCGGCTCGGCAGACCCTGTTCTCACTATCTGCCAAAATTTACGAGCATCTCTAGTCTGAAGAGAGGCCAGCATATTTTCCCAGTTAGAGTAATCCCATTCCACCTTTGCTTGGTGGATTGCTTGCTTTAGTTCCGCCCTCCTAATCTTAATGATCTCTTTATCCCTTGGTAGCTTCAATGCAGCGAGGAGGTCGGCCTTTGCCTTCCTACAAGCTGAATTGAACCAGGAGGGTCTTTACCCCCTGCGGGGCCCTTTCCGCGTGCTTGGATTTAAAAGTTCCACAAGGGTATCCACCAATTCCGTATGGAGGGTGCCCAACTTGGGGAAGAAATTTTCTGGCGAGGATTGACTAATAAGGGTCCCGACGTGTTCAAATAAAGGAAAAACCCGTGCATAAAGCTCGGAAATATGGGCAGGATTATCCAGAAGCTTAGCCCACCTCACTCTGCGCCTGTCATTTGTTAAAAGTAATTTAGAATCTAGAGATGCCACTACCTGCTGGTCGCCCAAATGGCCACTGGGCGCAACCAGCGAGAGAATCAGCGCGTTGTGGTCGCTGTCAGTTCTTTGGACTACCACAAAGTCGGAGACCTTGTTCCAGTCCGATGTCTGAACAAGGATATAGTCCAAATGAGACTCCTGCCCTGATTTATTAAAGGTGGGTTTTGAAGGGATGTCACTCTTAAGTCGGCCATTACAAGCCCTCAGCGAATTGCTGAGAGTGAGTGCCATAATTTGTGTTGCTAAAGGAGACCATGGCTTAGGTGGGGGGGCCAACGAATTGTGGAATTCCCCACTGGTCATCCTCCTCCATAAGAGCTCCCTCCATAGTCAGGGTTAGCGGCTCATACTGACAGTTAAAATCTCCCCCCAGCAAAATGCTAGCACCCAGAGGTATTCTGGGCAGAAATAGAGAAAGCTCATCCCAAGTGGGTGAGGGCTTTGTTATGCCCGTCGGTCTGGAATATACGTTTATCAGCGCGAGTTGAGTATGGTTCAACCATTCCAACAACACGCACTGAACATCCAGTGAGTTAGTTTGGAGGGCCCTAGCCTTACATCCCAGATGGGAAGCCACCCATATACAAAGACTAAGCATGGGCGGATTTTGCGGATCCACGATTCGCGGATTTAGCGGATCCACGGATCGTGGATCCGCAAAATCCGCCTATTTAGCGGATTCAGCGGATTTGCGGATTGGGGGCGGGGCTTCCTCGAGTGTGTGGGCGGGGCCAAACGGACGGGGCTTCCACGCGAGCGCACATGCCTCTTGTGTGTCTAAAAGGTCAGAGACCGATCAGAGCAGCATCGATGGGATATTTGGGAAGAAGGCACATCTGCCCAGCCTCCCAACGCTCACGATTTTTTTTGGGCTGATGAATGAGTCGCTACATTTGCGCTTCAACTAGTTCCAGCGACCAAGTGTGTGTTACTATGCAATCGCGCCGAAGTGCGCAGGGGTCCCTTTAGTGAAATGTCCATCATAGTGGGTAAATGGCGGGAAGACGGTGCACACCTCGAGTGTGTGGGCGGGGCCAAACGGACGGGCCATGCGAGCATGCCTCTTGTGTGTATAAAAGGGCAGAGACCGATCAGCAGATTAATTTTTGGGCTGATCAATGAGTCACTGAATTAAAGCTTCAACTAGGGCACATGCTTTATTGATATCTGCAAGTGTTTCCTGTTGAGGTTTATTTTTTTGTGCCAGGACCGTCGTGCCCGAATGAACCCTGCCCTTCATATTTACTCAAGAAGACACCACCTTGAAATAATTTACGATGGCGCCGGCAAGCTGCCAGCGCCATCCTGCAATAGTTACTTAATTAGCTTCAACAGGAAGCTCCAACTGTTAAAATAAAGCAGGCGCTCGAGCCCCTGCTGTATCTTATCTATTAGAGCTTCCTGTCGAAGCTAATTAAGTAACCATTTGAGGATGGCGCTGGCAGCTTGCCGGCGCCATCGTAAATTATGCAGGCTTAAACTTTTGACCGCAAAATCCGCTCCGATCGCGGATTGCGGATTCTCGGTAAATCCGCGAGAGTTCGCGGATCGCGGATTTACCGAAAATCCGCAAAATCCGCGATCGGAGCGGATTTTGCGCTCATGCTTAACAAAGACCCCCCGAGGGCAGTCCCTTCCCCTCCCATTTGGCTGGGATTGAAAAGGTTGCATACCCTGAACGCCATATATCCTTCCGTGCCCATGTCTCCTGAAACAGGCATATGTCCTGTTCATCAATAAAGGACCCCCACTCAGGAGAGTCTAACTTACCCTGAAGCCCCGCCAAGTTCCATGAAAGAATGGACAGACGGGATGTGTGCTCTCCGGGGGATGTGGCAGGGGAATCATTTATGGTTGCCACAGAAATATCCGCCAACTTGGCAAGGGGTTTGGTAGATTGGAATTCCGCACCAGTCAGTCCCTCACCAGTGGCATTTATTTGGGCACCCATACCCTGTCGAGACTGTAAACTTCAGTCGCAGTCATCCATACCTGAGAAAACATCAAACCTGTTTGCTGACTCCAGGGGTGTAAAGGGTCTCAGATGATCCATTCTACTATTCATATTTCTTTTAGGCCTAGGTGGTACCATATTCCACCCGAAGGGGTCATCAGGGGGTAGGAGATGTGGAGCTTGTAATGGATATCTTGTGTGTAAGATAACAAGGGGATAATCTGATTGGGTGCCTGGCCACCAGTGTAGGTGGGGGGAACACTAGGGATCTGGGATAAAAATAAGTCAAGGGGCGAAGGACGATAGAATTGGTGCTACTACCTATGGGCCAATTTAGTATATAATTGACCGCTCGTGGGTCTCTAAAATTTACAACAACCAGGTCTCCCTCATTGTCCTTAACCCTACTGCCCAGCCAGGGGAGGCGCCGAACGTGCACAATGTCACCATTAATGTTTTGCGTTAGTGGTCTAAATTGGCTGAGCCAATGCATAATTTTGTTTTTCAACTGATAAAACCCTTCCCTCTTATTATCTGGCAGTCTAGGGACCCCTGTCAGTACAACCACATAGGGGAGAGCTTCAGGAGGTAATTCTACTTGGGGGCATTTGCGAGAAGGTGACCTGGTATTTCTAATAGTGCCCCGTGTAGTCTCCCGTGTGTTTCCTGCAGATACTTTTCCAGGACCCCGCGTAGCTACACTAACTGGGTTTTGGGTTAAGTTATTACCCTGCCTAGCAGGTGGAGCCCTCTGTTGCTTGGAGTGTGTTGGATCAATGAGTAGGACAGGAGCTTTCGGAGGAATGGGAGCACCTGGTATAACCAAGGCTGGGGACGGGGCAACCCCGCTCACCGATACCTTGGATAATCCCATATGACTGCTGATTGCAGATTCAATGGCCTCAAGCCTATTATCTACACTCTTCAGCGTCTCTATGATAGGTAAGATGAAAGACCTTATTTGGTGTTCCATATTATCCAATGAGACGGCAAGAGGTACATCCTTTGTGGAGGGGTCGACAGGAGTGTCAAATTGAACCGTGTTATTCACTCCCTGTAAAACTGGTACCAGTGGTGAAGGAGGTGCCGAGTTTGGCAAGTTGACTGATGCGGGCGTTGGGGCCGAAGAAGATCTAATAGTAGCCCTTGAGGGTTTGCCAAAATCAGTATGACTGATCTTAGGCTTATGTGGATCGCCCCCCTTCTGTCTTCTTTTGGCAGGTGGTGGGCTATGTATCTTAACAGGCACTGGTTTTTTCAATTTATTTTGAGCAATTTTAACTCGGACCGGAATCCGTGGAGTCGGGTCGGCATTTATTAAAATCGGACTGGGGAGATGAGTGTCAGTTATAGGCTGAACTAAGGGAACTGAAGGTGTTGGAGTACATTCTCGTAACAAAAGAGGGAAACTCTCCAGGGATAGTGGATCTTCATTACTACCAATCAGTCCTGCAATGGGGGCAAGAGGGTGGAGCGGGGGATCTGTAGAAGACCTGTTCTTCATGCATTCAACAGAGCGACGACGCTCTGCCCGGCGCTCTTCCAGTGACTTTTCCCTGTCTGGGTCAGTAGGAGCCCTTGTAAAATAATTGTCAAATGTTCCATTATTTACCCCAGTCTTCGCGAGAAATGATTTATCAGGACTTTGCGCCATTGCGGGCGGGTGCACCAAGAGTTAATATCCGTAAACGCGGTGAAAGAGAGTGGGCCCTGCCCGGCCTCACTCGGTCTCTGAGGGCCTCAGAGGGCCCGCCCTTTGCCCGGGCTTCGCCCCGGTCAACGTCCCGTGCACATCCCGCGTGCGCGGCATTGGGTTGTTTGAAATAGGAAGTGGCGGGGCGGGGAAGAGGCTCCAGCTGCGGCGCTTGCCTGGCCGCACAGAATGCTGGGCCTCGCAGTCCCGGCCCCGTCCGCGCTGCCCAACACTGCCCTCCGCTTCTCCAGATGGTCCTTGAGGGGTAGGCAGGGTTCCCACGATATTGGCTACGATGGTCCTTGCTGGCAGGGCTCCCACGGTACAGGCAAAGGGATTTAATTTCAGTCAGCTACGGCTTGCGAGCGGCTCCCTCAAGGGTTGTGACTGGAATCCACAAAATTCCCACCTAAATCTACAAAAATGCATATTTCTGTGCATTTGCTCCATCTACAGTGACTGAGTTTTCTATTGCTTTATAGTTTGGATTAATTGTTTCCAATTTTTCTTTCGTTATCCACCTTGAAAATATATTACCAGATGGGGAATTACATAACCTCATTCAAGGAAAGAAGGGATGTTAGGATGCTTTTCAAGGAAATATATATTGAGATGGGAAACCACATAACAATGCTTATGGATACTATAAATGTGCACCTTATATTTTATTATGTTCTTACGGTTTTAATTTAAGTTTCTGTATTGCAATGGTTTTTAATAACTATGCAAATGAAATAAATTCTGAATCCATTCAAGGAAAGAAGGGGATGTTAGGATGCTTTTCAAAGAAATATATATCCAGATGGGAAATCACATAACTGTCACCTACTCAAGAAGGGAATGTAACAATATTTTTTATTCTCACTTTACACACTTACTATAAATTATTACTGACGGAGTAAATCGGTACATTTTTATGTACAATTTGATATGAAAATAATTGGGAACATGGAGGAATATCATAAAGTTATACTTTTTGAGTGATTTGTGACATTGATATTGTCGACACCCATACTTCCAACACTAATCCTAAAGCCAGGACTTTTTAGGGGCTGCTTAACTTGCATATTGCCCTGGATGACAGTTTCCAGTCCGGGCATAAACGCACTCTGATCCATACATTTAAACTGTACCTAGAACCACATCAAATAACTTCTACAAGAAGGTCCTTCTTGTGCTCTTGAAAGTTATTGTAATCTGTCTGAGGATACCTACATATTGAATTTCAAATGTTAAGATCATTTACTACATTCGTTTTTTGAAATTTTAATTTTTCGATTTAGGACGACAGTGGGACTAGTATGCCCAGGCGTGTGTCCCATGCTCTCCATGCCACTGGAGTGAAGTCATCCTGGCTGATGATGGGTGAAACCCCGAAACCGGTCACAGAATGCTTGTTTCTGGTCCAGGGAGGACCTTGCCTAGCAGTTCGGGCTGGACTCTTCCCATGGGTAACAGGGGCAAGACTGATTTGCATAAGTCTGCGTTTAAACCGGAATGGCACGGGTAGCAAAAAACGATGGTTTTAGGCCCAGATCTCTGTATTTGCGGGAATGTTTGACATTGTTTAACATTCTGTCCTTCACTTGTTCTTTTCACTTTCCATTTAGAAACATGTACTCTGTGCCATTTGCCAAAGTGATCTGCATTTTGGCTTCAGAAGATCTGTGTGACTTTCAAAGATATGGGTGTATTGTCCTGCTATGCCTACCTAAAGGATTGCTAGAACCTACCATCCTGTCATTCTTTGTCTCCGTCCAGCCACCTATCATGCGATATGAAGTAACCCAATGGAGGCACGCAGCACTCTGTAAAACTACTGGCTAAAGAAAGACATCTGTCTCCCACCTCCACGCATTAGCATTTCGATTAAAAAAAGCTGAGTAAACCGTAAAATCACCACGAAAAAGTGTCGAGTTCTTCAGTTCAGCCCCACACTAAATTACTGGATTTTCTTTTATTTGCTTTACATTTGAAAATCAACGCAGTTCTAGTTCATTGGCTGATTATTTATCATGCTATTTATTTCTGTAAAGTAGCGATTGTATTTTATCAATAGTCAATTTGTTTTCTCGTGAACAATTACATATTCCCACAAGAATATGTTTTGTCCCGACTCAAAACTGTCATGAATAGATTTGATTATACATTTTTTCAGAGGAAACTTACATAGGCTAACATGGGGATGAAGTGAAATTTGAGAAGAAATTAATATTTGCACAAAAAAGTGTCTGTTCGATTTATGGGCGCCTACAAGTCGCCTGTCTCTCTTGAAGTTATAAACATTTCCTGAAATATCACATTCCTATGTAATGCACTGCTTTTTCAAATAATGACAACATGATAATTTGTATCTAAACATATTTGCTTACCAACCTGAACTATGTATTCAAACCTTGTCAAGGTTATGTTGGCAATTTAACAAACAGAGGATTAAGCAATGCGGTGAGAGGGCATTGCTCGAATTAATGAACAAGTCATTTTTGCAGCAGGTCGCTTTGTTAAAATGTTCAGATTGTGAACCTGTGATTGCTTGCAGCAAGGGTGTGAAGGTACATGATGTGCCTGTCACAGGAGGACATTACAAACAGTAAAGTGAAAAGCTAATCCATGGATTAAAGTTAGCTGAACGGTACCTCTGCCAAACAAGGGTTGACAAAGCCAAAACCTGTTGTTATGTATAGTGGAAAGTTTTTTCTATACACTAGGACAAAAGCAGGAGAGGGCAGGTAAACAATGTTGTGGGAGAAACATAGGCGCTGGAAGCATGGGTGGTGGAGGTGCTGCAGTAGAAGTGTTCTAAATGACTATACAGCTAGGGTGTCAGTTTTGAAAGCAGAGATGTGCCAAGTTGAAATCTTAACAATTTCATGACATTGACATTGAAAAGTGCTTCACAAGCTGGCAACGATTCACACATAAAAAGTTTTAGCCGTAGAATTTGTTTGATAAATATTTTTTGCAGGAGAAATGTACAGTTAGCTAGGTTTTGCATCGCAACGCTGGTGCAACAACGTAAATACCTTACAGCTGCTTTATCAAGACATTTTACTACCGTAAAGTGACAAAAAGCAAGGCAACTTTCTTTACTTTCCTTATCATTTTTCTTCCAGCTAGAAAACTGCTTATTTTTAGATGAAAATAGAGCATTGCACAGCTTTCCATCACATTGAGCCGAGGGCAAGTTACATGAGTTGCAAATGGGTGCTCCGGGAAGAACACCCATGCTTTTTGTCTCAAAGTCCTATTTACTAAATTTGTAGGACTGGACTGTGCATAAAAAAACCATAAATGCGTCCTTGAGGTTGGTGCACAGTTAGAGATATATATTTATTTCTCCAAAATGTGCACTGAACTAAATAGCACAAGTGCATTGTGTGACATGTATACTTGTCTAGGTAAAGGATTTTGGCCTGGAAGGGCGTACTTCCAGTACAAAAACCTATCCTACATATCACACACACCCACACTGTTGCACCAACAGCCGGAAACAGCCACAATTCCTCTCAGGGTGAACCACAAAAAGTCCTAAATTAAACTGTGCTTAACCCTCTGGTAGCTTGACACAAATGCAGTCACTGGTGCAGGGATGAACTGCACCTCTTTTCTGTACAGTGAGAGCATGTATTCTGAGCAGAATGCATTTTGCCATTGCAAAAAAACAGGAGTGCATCCTAATTGCTGGGTTGGGACCGCCGACAAAAGTTAGGTCGGTCCCAGTACCGAATCGAAGTTGGACAGACCCAGGTCTGTCCAACATCGAAATCGGGCCCTTAGAAGTTGCATGGGATCCCCTTCCACCCACCTTGCTCTAGGACTTGTCGGTGTCTCCCTTGACCTCCCCCTCACTCTGCTGGGGGGAACCTGAACTATCCTTCTGGTTACTTCCAGGTACTTTCTTGGGGACCCTGGTGTGGATCCTGTGATTCATCTCCATAGCAAGCTCCCAGGGATCATCAAGCTTGCTATGCACACGTTGTTGGCACAGTTCTGTAAAATAAAGACTGAACATATGCTCTCTAGCAATCAAGTTACGCAGGCCTTTGTAATCTCTCACTTCACTACCCTTCACCCAACCATCCAGCACCTTAAAACAGTGATCAACAAATTCCACCCATGTCTGTTGCAGCCATTTTGGACTGTCCCTAAGCTTTTGCCTATACCTCTCTGGTGTGAGCCATATTTCCTGGTCAGGTCCTCTTTCATTAGAGGATACTTCATGATATGTCCCTTCTTTAATGATAACAGGGCATCCCTCCCTTTGTTAGTAATATGGCTCCGAAGAGTGGTCCCCCAATCTTTTTCAAGGGCACAATGTATCTACAGGACAACCTCATAGGCCTCAAACCAGTTGTCTAAGTTGTTCCCCACCACAAAGTTAGGCACAAGATCCTTTGGGATAAAGACCCTCTTTTCTCTAGTAGATACTGGGGTAATGCGGCCATCATTGTTTCTGGGCTCTGGGATCTTTCTGGCTTTGCGCTCCAGCGCCTTCAGACAGATCCCATGTGCCAGAAAAAGTGCCATTTCTGCCAAGGCCCTCCCTGGCTGAACTTTCCTCCCCCCCCCGCTTCAATCTTCATCTTGGCCATCTTGGCTATCTGAGGTTCCTGCCTGCCTTTCTGTCCTCCAGCATATATAGGGACAACCTTCTGGCAGACTCACTGCTCCCTGCCCCATCCTGGGCATTCACTGGTGTTGAGTTGGGCACTCCTTGCTGCTTAGGACGTGGTCTGGGTCCTCAATCTTCTCATCACTCAAGTGGGCCCCATCCTCCTCTGAGTCATCCTCCTCTGTACCTCCTCAAAGGCTCTGAGGGCTACCTGGATACCCACTTTGGTAACCTTCCTGGATGCCACCTTTAGCCCCTTGTCCTTGCACAGTTTTAGCAGCTCAGCCCTGTTGAAGGTGTCAAAGCTGATAAAATCCATCTCAATGTTAACAAAAAAAAGTAGGGCTTTAAATTAAAAAAGGAAAAAACAGCCAATAGAAAACTAAGGGAAATTTAAAAGAGGCCAACGCTGGCGTCAGATTATTTCTTTGGAACATTGTGTTATAAAATCACTGTATGTCACTGCACAAACACAAGCCATGATCTACACCGCTCATCAACAATGTGAAAAATTGGGTCATTGGTTAAAGGGAGGATGACCTCTATTCAAGCAACAGTCACAATCCCTGTTAGTGTGAACCACAAAACGTCCTAAATTAACCTGAGCTCAGGTCTCTGGTAGCCTTGCACAGAAGCAGTCAGGCTTAAGTAAGAGGCAATGTGTAAAGTATTTATGCAGCACACAGACCGTAATAAAGTGAAAACAAAACACAAGAAAAGTCCCACACCAAGTTAAAACGATAGAGCACATTAAAATAAAACATTTGGCACCAAAATAACAAAAATGCAATCAGCAGAACTGTAGATATGCGATTTTTTGAAGATTGAAGTGAAAATTATGCCAAAAAGGACAAATCGCCACTTGCAGGTATCTGGTCATGAGAGACTGGGTGAAAGTCATGAGTTCAAGCCAACTGCGATGGCACGTGGGCAGGGCACAGGGACCAGGTTAAGCCAGCTGTTATAAATGGGGGTCTCTAGTTGGCAGAGGTAGGTACCTTTGTCCACATAGGGATCCTTGCTTCTAGTTAGGATAAGGGGGATGCATACTTCAGATAACCCCTGTTCATCCCTTTCGTAGACTGGCACGCGCAGACAGGCTAATCCCAAAGGCAATGTGTAAAGTAGTTGTACCAACACAGTGAAAACACCACAAAGGGACACCACACCAGCTTAGAAAAAAAAAACGTATATCTGAATTTAACAAGACCAAAATGACAAGAATCCAACATACACAGTTAAAAATATGACTTTCAAAATGTTTCAAGAACTTTTACCATAGAAACCTATGGATGCGTGACTTTTACACAAAGTAGCTGTAGTTGCCTCAAATTCACAAGGCCAAACAGCCACAGAGTCGGAAACTAAGAGATGCGTCAACTCCTGAGACCTTGGGGAGGCAATGCAACACTCACGCTGCACGCAGAGGAAGGGTTGCATCGAATCCTGTCTGTATGGGGAGTGATGCATCAGTTATTCGTCTTTTTTATGTAAACAAGGGAACCCAATGGATACCTTGGACCATGGGTAGTCAACTATTATAGAGAACAAGGGTCCTAAGGATAATTCAATAGAATGAACAATTAAATTATAGACCGGAATCAGTACTATAATCAAATTTCCTCCACCCAGCCGGGTTAGGAAATATTTAATGTATGATCAAGGAGAAATCAATTGACCTAGGGGAGGTCACATACACACATTTAGATAGGGCACAATCCTGTACCTATCCCAAAGTCAGAAAACATATAGTAAGAAAAGTAAATGAGTCAAGAAAAGAGTTTAGCAGGCAAAAAACGTTGGAGCCAACTGTCGCTTGCAAAATGTTACACAATTTCAGCAAGCTTCGACATACAGTATCTACAGAACAATATACAGATGGATTTACTGCAGAACTGTTTAAGCGTCGATGTTTCGATCCCCTGGCTCCTAATAAACTGGGATCATCATCAGGACTGTATTAATCATTGCCTGTTTTAATTGCAAACGCCGGTTGGGGTAAGGAGGGAAGAAAAATAAGAGAACAACATAAGGCATCCGCCTAGAATTGTAGAAGCTTTTTCAGTAGCGAGGTCCATATGCACATCTAACTGGCAACTGGTGATTGGTCACCTGTTTAATCACCAGTTGCCAGTTAGATGTGCATATGGACCTCGCTACTGAAAAAGTTTGGGGAAACCACACCAAGGATGCCAGGTCTAACACCAGCTGAAATGATTAACATCACAGTCCAGTGCAAAGTGTTCCGTTCATGTAGGAAGAGGCTGAGAGGGGCAGGGAGAGCATTGTGGATGGATGTGAAAGTAGCACAAAGAGCATGCTGGGCATTGCAAATGGTTGTCTATGCAGCGTTGCATTGGTGGACACCGTGAGTTGTTGAGGCTGAAGCGTGAAGGTACAGTCTCGTACTGTGGGGTGTTGTTGGTGATCGCTGTAGAGCAAAAAGTCAGGTTTGCTGGAACTTTGTGTTGGCAGGCAGAACAGACGGGAAGATCTTGGCACAAATGGGACTGTTAATGTTCGAAAAGAACTCAAAAACTTCAGGGTAGCTCAACTGAGGCCACCCCAAGAGTCTAGGACCTGGGGGCATCATATAAGGGTTAGGAATTCACCCCAGCAGTGCACAGACAGGCCCATTTGCAGGTCTAGGCAGCAGGTCAGCTGGGAAGTTGTAGGAACCTCAGGAGCTTGTTATGTCCATGTAGCACAGAACAGCAGAGCAGCTAGCTGGCCCTTGGGGTCACTTCAGCCGGGGATGAAGAGTTGAGGTCCAGTAGTCCTTTTCAGAAAGCAGGGCAGCTGTCAGGGTTTAGGCAGTCCGGTAAGGTGCTTACTACAATCGCGCAATACCCGGAAGTATGTACTGCAAAAACTACATTTCCCAGCATGCTCAGGGACGCACGTTGTACGTGCATCGGGAGACACGCAGAGGAGGAAACAAAAGTCAATCCGAAAATCGCCGCGGTGCCGATAATTCATTTGGAGAACCCTAGTCGGTACTCAGCAGCATTGGAGGTGGCGGTAAGAGTACGGTGTTAGACTTCGTTACTGCATTCTAGTACATTGGGGGATACGCTGTATTCCGGTAGTCGTCTGGTGTACGTTCAGCCGTCCTGCGGGAGGTACGTCTTTTTGAGATCTTGTTGCAAGGACAAACTGTTCCATCTCTGAGAACTCTCTCGGTTGAGCGAGTTCACTCTTTCCATTGGAGGAGACAGGCAATCAGCCGTCTCGTTGCAGGGGAGACTTTTGTGGAGAATTTGAGTTCCCCGTTGTTTGAGACGTTAGTTCCTAGTCTCTTGCGGGGAACGTCTTACTTTGTTTTGTATTTCACGGTGGATTCTGGGCTCGGATATTTTCACTGTTTGACCACGGAGTACCGATCATCTTGGCCATCCTGGTTGTTGATGCCAAATCTGTACTCACTCTGGGAATCTTGTGAAATTGTCTTGGTGCAGACTCTGTTAAGAAGCATTAACTTTGTCAGCTGTTGATTTATGATTTACTCTCGATTACCCTTTATATATATCCTATCACAGGAGAGAGGTGGAATTAGGGTGCCATATCAGTGGGGACTTGACAAACTTCAGATATCGCACAGAATTTCTGGGTACGTAGCAGAGCCACGTACCCAGAGCCAAAGTAAATGTATACATGTTGTTAGGGATAGAATCTGCATTTCATGGGTGTTCCTTTGTTCTCCATTACAGTTTGGAAGAACCCTGTATCGCCCTACTCTCTCCTTGCATCCAAAGACAAAAGTATTTTCCTTTACAGGTAGGAGAAGAAGAGTAGTTAGAACACCATTCAGGGGGAAACACGGGGAACCAGACAGTGTTATATTCAAAGGATACTTATAGTGTGTTCCTTTGTGTCTTTTGTTGTCTCCCACAGATCTCCCTCCCTGCTGTTCCCATCCTTTCCTTCCCTCGCTTGACTATCCCAACAGTCTGTGTATTCATACTTTCAGACTTTGGGGCCATCAAGAGGTGGACCCCTTATAGCATCAGCACAATCCCAAAGATTCTGGAAGGAGGAGCCTGACAGCAGCAACGCAGCAGAGAAGCAGGGTAGCAGGGCAGCAGTGTGGCATTCAGTCTGGCAGCAAATGAGCACAGCAGTCTTTCTTCAGTAGAATCCACAGGTCCAGGAGTGTATTGAATAGTGGGTCTGAGGTTCTCCTTTTTTATACACAATGGGTCCTTTGAAGTAGGAGAAGTCTCTAGAGGATTCCCTCTGAAATACTTGAAGTATCCTGACTCCTCTGCCCTGGCACCAAGCTGTCTGCATGAACAATGCAGTGATGACAAGTCCTTTGTCTGAAGGCAACGCACGCTTATTCAATTGCAATTGGTGCTATGCCCAGCTCCACCCTGTGTGGTATTGGGTTTCAACAGATCTACATACTCTGCAAAAAACTCTCGACACCATAGAATGGAAGTTGGCACGGAAACTGGAAATGCAAAAAGACAAGTTTATTAAGACCCCATGGGGTGGTGGTACAATCTTACAGCACCCTTCGGCAATGCAAGAAGTATCACACCGAACATCGGTGCGTGGCCTTTTTTATACAGTTTGACAGAAACGGAAAAGGGTAGGCGGTATACTCTTTACACATTTTAGGTACATATAAAGGCATTTTTGGAACACAGCCAACTTGTGGGAGGAGTTTAGCACCAATGGTCAGTTTGGGGAACATTCCTGAGAGGTGACCATTCACTATTTGAAAAATGCTTGAGCACGCATGCGCGAGTTTGACCATTGCTAAAAATAGCCAGTTGCTGGGCAAATTTAAATGGTCATCGGTCAAGAGAAAGGACAAAAGGGCATGCTGACCACGAGGCAGCGCGTTCACAGTAAATGGAAGCCAGGAATACAAAATGGTCTCCGCAAACATGGGCAAGTTAACAGTGAAAGTTTGTGTAGCTGAATCAAATGCTAACCTGATCACTACCAAATTACGACAGACGGCCCTTTTAGCATTTAGCTGAAGCTACCTCATAACGGAAGTAATCAGGATACTCATCATCAGTATTAATTAACATTATATTCATTATCTCTTTGCTAATCATTTGCTCATTTTTGGCAATAGCTTGTTTGGACGGAATGCAAGCAGTAATACATACAGAACATAATGTAGGGCTACACTGAACACATAAACAAAGGAAGAAGAGTATTCCAATGATCATACATAGAATAGTCAATAGTTTCCAACCCCAGGTACTAAGCAAAGTCCAAAACCAATTTGAAAATGTCCATGTACCATTTTCAGGATGGATTTCAGCAGCAATTTTGTGTAATTTAGAAATGGCATCATACACAGAAGGTGAATTATCTGGGACGTATACACAGCAACTACTACCGATAATGCGACATGCACCCCCACGGTCAGCTAATACTACGTCCAAAACCATTCGGTTCTGGAGCGTTACAATCCTAGTAATTTGGAGTTCCTCAGTTAAGTTCCCTAAGGCAGAGGCAGTTTCATTAGCAACAGCTTCCACAATACGTGTTAGCCGTCTTATTTTTCTACTATTTAGGGCAGCACCTACAAATGAAAATAGGCCTACATTAAAGTCTACATATTGCTGCAAAGAGGTGTCAGTTTGGTCAATGTTATCAATTTCTAATGTTCTCTTTACTCTATTTAATATGAAATCATGATATAACACAAAATCGTTATGATACATGGGCGGGGCAATAAATACAGGAGGTAGTACAAAAGATATATAACAAGTTCCTAGCCACCCTATGGGAAGACGGTGGTAGCCCTTATTTCCACAGATAAAGTAAGTATTTTGTGAGGCTACAAAGGCAATACCATTTGGTGTGTCAAATGTTAGAGTAGTAGTACATTCACTTTTCCCTACCGGAATAGTACCTTTATTTCGTACACATAGGTCGGCCTTGGTATCAATAACTGTGATCACATATAAACTAGACATATTTGCAATTCTTTGATTAGTGAAAATACGAGGTGAAGATACATTGTCCGGCCGATATTCTTCCCATTCAAATTTAGTTCCTTCCGCTTGTGGATAACCATCTCTGTCATTATAACAAACTTTTTTAAGCCGGAAAAGTAGTCCACCTTTTGTTGGCCATCTAAAGGTAAAAAGAAGAGTCTACCAAGCATTACAAGAACCATTATGAGAGAACGGAAGAGGAATAAGTGGAGTTCTTCCTTTCTTTTGATGTCCAGGCAACATTCCACATACCCAACAGTTCGAAGTGTTCGTCATATTATGGGTATGATGTAGAATTTGAATAAAGCTGGTATTCAAAAAAGTCTGTCTATGTCTCTCTTCATGATAAGGCAGAGTAAAATGAAAATGTTCAGATGGGATTGGAGTGGTAGGCAGTAAATATTCTCTCGCCGGAATCAATCGTTCTACGATCCAGGCTATTTCTGCTATTACCACTATAGTCGAAACAAAAATCACAGCACCAAGAATTTTTTTGTTTCTCATCATAGTAGGTGCCATGGTCTCAAAAAAAACAAAATATTCAAAAATAAAGCTAAAAATAAAATGAGTGTTGAGCTCCGAGGTAGCCGCTGGTTTCTTCTCCGAGATTCAAGACGGGTGTCGCTACACTGGACAGAACTGATCCCCCCCCCTTGATATTCTCGGCTTCCGTTTTCGCAAACCTCAGAACAGTAACTCAACCAGTCTTGCACAAAACAACTGCTTTTCTTGACCGCAAATTATACTTCGCTGCACCAGAAATAGTGTGGTCCGGGAAGGCTCCCTCCGATTCGCTAGGCGTAGTGGCTGGGATCTTCTCTGCATCCAAGATGTCTCGATAATCAGACAGCACAGCGGGATTCACCAGATCCGGAGAGACACGGCGACAATGAGTGGAATGCACCCACCGCTTCTTGTTCGTGACTCACACAGCCGTCCGAGTTGCCAGCAACACTTGTTCAGGGCCACGCCACCTTGGTTCTAAGCTGCTGGATCTCTCGAACGATCGGATCATCACATGGTCCCCAAGACGAAGATCATGAGCCTCTCCAATAGAGTTATCTGGGAGCGCTTCTTGAACCTGCTGATGAATAGAAAGTAAATCATTTGTTAATCGTGCCAAATAATCGTTCATCATTATACAAGGCACATCATGTACTAAGCGAGGCTTAGGGACTCCCCAGATATTCATGGGCCTTCCAAACACCACTTCATAAGGTGTGAGGCCAGATCGGGAATGTGGCACTGATCTAATAGACAGTAATGCTAAGGGCAAGGCGTCCGGCCATTTCAAAGACGTGGATGCCACGATCTTTGCTAGCTTCAGCTTCAAAGTAGCATTATATATCTATACCAAACCTGCTGACTGCGGGTGAAATACAGCATGAAATTTCTGCTTAATCCCCAATCCTTTCAGGACGTACTCCACTATTTTCCCAACAAAGTGGGGACCATTATCATTCCAGAAAAATTTACAAACACCGAAGCGCGGGAAGTACTCTTTGAGTAACACCTTAGCTGTTGTCAATGCTGTATTATCCTTCGTGGGGTAGGCCTCTATCCATTTACTGAAGGCACACACCACCACTAAGACATACTTGAGATTGTTACAGCACTCAAGCTGGATGTAATCCATTTGCAGTACTTCGAATGGTGCAGTAGGTGGAACGAACCCTCCTTTAGGAGTATAAGTCCCTTTGGCAGGATTGTACTGTAAGCATATCAGACAGGTCTGAACTACTCTCTTAGCCATGCTGGCAATCTCAGGATGCTCCCAAACTCGTGTAAGCAATTTAGTAATTGCAAGAGCTCCAACATGTGCCAGCCCATGTGTCATTCGAACCATTGCTTGCAAATAAGCGGCAGGCAATTTCCATTTCTCCATATCCTTGCTACGCCAACAACCCTCATCATCCAACACTCCCTCTGTTGCCCAGGTTGCAAGTTCTGCTTCAGATGCTGATTTCTGTATGTCTAATACTTCTTCTCTAGCATCATGCCATCCCTCAGCCTGCGATTTCACCACATACATATGAGAGACATTTTGTAACATTGCAGTCTCTCTCGCTATGCGATCTGCAAAAGCATTTCCTTGTCCTATTTTGTCTGTCACCTTCTTATGTGCACTACATTTGACTATCGCCACATTCTTTGGACATAATAGTGCATTCAGACGATCACGTACCAACTCTCCATGCATGATGTGTACTCCATGCGAGGTCAAGAAACCTCGTTCCTTCCAGAGTAGGCCGAAATCGTGCACTACTCCAAAAGCATAACGACTATCAGTGTAGATATTCACACATAATCCAGCACTTAACTCGCATGCTTTCATTAAAGTTATCAATTCAGCTGCTTGGGCCGATTTTTGCGGTATTCGTGCTGTTTCTACCACTGTCTTAAGTGTCGTGATTGCATAGGCTGCGGAAGTCGTACCATCTGGCAACTTTAAACATGATCCATCAACCCACAGGTCCCCATCTACATCTGGAAGTGGCGTATCCTGTAAGTCGATACGACCCTTTGTTTGTTCTTCGGTCAGAAAAACACAATCATGGTGTTCTTCCTTTTGGGGCTCAGCAACAGGATATGGCAATAAAGTAGCAGGGTTCAAAGTGGCGCACCTCTTCAGTGTAATGTATGGCGCCAACAGCGTTAGCTAGTATCCTGTTAAACGAGCGCTAGTTAGATGCTGTGTTTTCGTTTGGTTCAATAAAGCATCTACCGCATGGGGAACTAACACCAACAATTTGTGTGACAAAACTATTCCCTCACTCTGTCGTATAGCCACTGCTGCTGCTGCAACTGCTCGAAAACACCCAGGTAATCCTCGTGCCACAGGATCAAGTACTGCTGAGAAGTACGCACAAGGTCGCTGTTTATCTCCGTGTGTCTGCACTAAGACTGACAATGCATACCCATCCTTCTCATGTACATATAATGTAAAGATCTTTGTATAATCCGGTGTACCTAACACTGGTGCAGAACAAAGAGCTTGCCTCAATTGTTCAAAAGCATTCTGACATTCATCTGTCCATTCAAGAGGAGTCGGTGTAGCTTTTGGACAACAATGCTAACAAAGGTTTTATAATGTGTGAAAATCCTAATATCCATTGTCTACAAAAGGACGTCAGACCTATGAAAGCACGAACATCTTTCTGAGTGCAAGGGACTGGCGTATCTAATATCACTTGAATTCGACCTGATGTCAATGCACGCCCCTCCTTAGACAAAAGATGACCGAGGTAGGTCACCTTTGGTCTACAGTATTGCAACTTCTTCCTCGAAACCTTGTGATTATTCTTGGCAAGGAAAGAAAGCAAGGAAAGAGTACTCTCCTCACATTGTTCCTGCGTGTCTGCTGCTAATAAAATATCATCAACATATTGAATAAGAGCCACCCCAGACTGTAGCTCGAAAGAATCAAGCTGTCTTTTCAAAGCCTGACTATAAATGCTAGGGCTTTCTGTGTAGCCTTGAGGAACCCGACAAAATCTATATGATTTGGTATTTATTGTGAAGCCAAAAAGATATCGGCTATCGAGATGAATGGGAATCGAAAAGAAAGCATTTTTCAAATCGATAACAGTGAAGGTAGTGGCTGTAGGTGGAATCAAAGTAAGTAAGGTGGTAATGTCAGACACCACCTGATACTGGGGCACTACTATCTTATTGACTTCCCTCAAATTAATAATAAAACGATAGATCTTAGTGTCTGTGTCTTTCTTTAGTATCGGAAGAATTGGGCTGTTACAAACGTTATAGGGGACTTCCTCCACCACCCCTGCAATAATCAAGTCATTTACAATATGTGTCAAGGCAGCTTCACCTTCTCTGGAAATTTTGTACTGTGGCACGCGAGGCAAAGGCACTCCCTCCTTTACAGTAATACGTACGGGAGGAATAATCAATTGTCCTACATCAGTATCGGAAGTAGCCCACAAAATACTTGGAAGAGAGGCTAACGCATCGGCCTCCTGAAGGAGGCACGATCTCTCCACTTCTGGGTAATTCTCATTCAAAATAACCCGCACCCCTTAAGGGGCACAGCGTATAGTTGCTCGAAAATGTTTAAGCATATCAAGTCCCACAATATTATCTCGTGTGTTTGGAGACAACAAAAACGGGCATGGGGCAGCAAACTTATCAATGTGAAATGTAAGGGGTTGAGACAATGGGCTAAGGGAAGGTGTTCCATCGAACCCTATTGATGTAATCGTTTCGCCAGACAGGGGAGCCCTTGGAACCAAGTGTTTGGACAGAGCGCTACGAGTAGCTCCCGTATCAACCAGAAACTGATCAGTAGAACCCAAAACATGCGCTGAAATATATGGACCTCTTTGATCTACTGGTACTTCAACCGATTCCACACCCCATCCTACGCAATCTTATGCATATGTATTATCCTGAAACTCAGAAGACTCACCCTCAGCTATCTGATACTGATTCCGTCGATCAAAAGTATTATGATCAGCCTGACCACGACCCCTAGCTTCAAACCTACCACGATCATTCGCTCCACCCCTCAACCCTGAATAACTATTCCGAGACCTTCCATTCCCTCGACCACGCTGATTACGCTGTTCTCGAAGCACTGGACAATCTGAAACCCAATGTCCAAACTGTTTGCAGTATGGCACACTGATCCTCGGAAATATCGGAGCGAGCTGAAGATGTACCATACGATCCACGTCTACCCCTATCATTTCCTCTCGACTGCGTAGCGTAAACTTGAGCCAACATTACCTTCATCTTCAAATCCTTAGCTTTCTTATCACTACTTTCCTTAGCCTCCAATTCCGGTCGTTCATAATACTGAGCCATAGTTAATAAAGAAGCAGGAGTTGCCGTGGTCCATGAACTTTCACTAGTCTTTAAACGCTTTGCAATCTCCGGTAGGAGATCAGCCACGTACTTATCAACCAACAAATGCCTCTGTTCATGATTGACCACTGTAATCATGAAACGCTTCCTCGAAGCGTGAAAAGAAGTCAGAGACGAGATTCATCCAACTTCTGTTTGCAAGAAGCCAACATCGTCCAGTCAATTTTCTTAGGGGGAACAAGCGTTTTTAATTTATTCAAAATAGCCTAGAGATCTAAAATCAATTGACATGGCTTACATGCGGGTTCTCTATCTAAATCAGCTCGGGCTAATTCCTTCCAATCTGCACCTAAAATCGTTCGATCATCGAACTTACGAATCGCCCTCCACATATCAGGAGGCAGTAATAACCCAAAGAAAAGATCAATATCAACTAATGTCATAACACACGAAGAAATAGCTCCTTCCACTCCTTCATAGAAAGCTGCCGGATTTTTGCGTGGGTCGGGCAAAGCATTTTTAAGCGCCATAACATCCGTTCTATTCCAAGGAGTATAAACCCAATTATATATAAAATAACCCTTCGCATCCACAGACTTATTATCATCTGTACCTTGCCCTTTAGGAGGGACATACAAAGGCGCAGCTTCTCGCATAGGCATAATATGAACTGTGGCACTCTTATCTGCTCCAAAGATAGGACACTCTTTGGACTCAGTAGTCGATCCAGACGCAGTCGAACCCGATGTCTTTTTCGACGCCCGTAGTCTTAACGTCTCATCCCGTAGCTGAACTAGACGCTGGAAAAAACTATCCGCATCTGTAAGAACAAAAACACCTTTACGTAAATTATCACGACCAACTGATACATCCTTAGATTCCAATTCAGATGAATATTTTCTAAACCGTTCAATAACTTCATCTCCAAAATGTTCCAGAAAATACAATCGTTCTTTTTCAGACCACTTACGCATAAGGTCATCAATCTTTGAAATAGTAATAACATTAACATTAAGTTTACGAGCCAACCCGCGTAATTCCGCAGATCGTTCAACACTAATCCTAGAACGAGTATCCCTCTGATCATCCTCGTCGGAGTCCTCATCCGGGTCCGTAGGCGGAACATACGGAGGCGGGCAACGATCTAGCAATGAAAAATCATCAGACTCATTAGTAAGGACAGGATAAAGAGGGCGCTGAATAGGAAACTGACCATTAACTTGCAAATTACGTTCTCGTGTCTCCCTCTCTTTCTGTTCCTGCAATTCTTTTTCCTGCAACTGTAAAGCTTTATCCCGAGCAGCCTTTCGCTGCTCCTTGTCCGCCAAGGCTTGTTCACGCTTCATCCGTTCACGCACCGCTTTCTCCCACATACGCACACAATCAAACATATCCTGTCTAGACCTGCGCTGAAACAAACACTGCTCCACATATTGAACCTTTCGTAAATCAAACGACCCATGTAGTGGCCATTGCAATTCATGATCAGTTTCCATGTATTTGTGCCATAATGTACTATACATAATAGGGGGATGGACAAATTTTATGTACATTTCACGATTAGGTGTCCCCTCTGGGGGAGCCGGCTGAGATTCATTTAATCGATAACTGGTACCTTTTCCAAGACAGCACATTCCTCGGATTGTGCGGAAAACAGGCATGTCAAATATATCACGAAAAACGCGATATTACATAAAGTGGCACTTAATATGTTTTACACATGGTGTGCCGTTCAAACAAATACAAAGTCAGAGAAATATCTCCGCATTACCTGCCGATGTGAGGTGCACTCCACATATAATCCAAATCATAGATCCAAATGTTAGCTAACTCAAACAAATCCAAAAAGCCACAGTAAGTGTCAGTAGACTACCTTACCAATCAAAAGCTTACCAAATATTCTCAAATGTCCAGGTTCCAACTGCCAAGTTCCTAAATCGAATCAGCCAATCGGGCACTGCGCGACAACCCAACCAATCAGGATCTCAGTCGAGGACAGGCGCCACCTGGAAGGTCAGGTCGGAAGGAAAGGAAGAAACCACCGTGGATGCCAAGACTCGGGTCACTCAGTGGCAGCGTACGCGTCCTTGGCGAATTTCCAATCCTTCGTCGCGACCACTCCTTCGGGCATCCGAGTCGCCGATGAGTCCCTTCGTGGTCGCCAATTTGTGGTATTGGGTTTCAATAGAGCTACAAACTCTGCAAAAAACTCTCGACACCATAGAATGGAAGTTGGCACGGAAACTGGAAATGCAAAAAGACAAGTTTATTAAGACCCGATGTGGTGGTGGTACAATCTTACAGCACCCTTCGGCAATGCAAGAAGTATCACACCGAACATCGGTGCGTGGCCATTTTTATACAGTTTGACAGAAACGGAAAAGGGTAGGCGGTATACTCTTTACACATTTTAGGTACATATAAGGGCATTTTTGGAACACAGCCAACTTGTGGGAGGAGTTTAGCACCAATGGTCAGTTTGGGGAACATTCCTGAGAGGTGACCATTCACTATTTGAAAAATGCTCGAGCACGCATGCGCAAGTTTGACCATTGCTAAAAATAGCCAGTTGCTGGGCAAATTTAAATGGTCATCGGTCAAGAGAAAGGACAAAAGGGCATGCTGACCACGAGGCAGCGCGTTCACAGTAAATGGAAGCCAGGAATACAAAATGTCCTCCGCAAACATGGGCAAGTTAACAGTGAAAGTTCGTGTAGCTGAAGCAAATGCTAACCTGATCACTGCCAAATTACGACATCTGAATCTGCCAGTTAATGGCCCATCCAGGCACTTCCGATCCCTCTATTGTGTAGCTGTTTGGGAGGAACAAACAAAGGCCATCTGTCAGCTACACCCTGTGTGACCCAGGAAAAGCTGCAAGCACCAAATAGTTTAGGGCAGGGAAATGGCAACTTCTTAAAGTGATATTTTTAAAATTGGAACTTAAAATCCAACTTTACAATTAAAGAGAATTTTTTTAAACACTTTTTCATACCCAAACATGAAATGTTTACCTGTTCACAATCAAAAGTTTTCACTTATTAAATGTAACAAAGCAACTCAATGTTATCCTGTGGGATAGGTAGGACTCTCTTTTATTACAATACACCTTTCACTGTCAGCAACCCAGGGCCTACCTTAGGGGTGACTTACAATCAAAAAACGGGAGTTTGAAGCTTGACAGGGGGGGGGTATTTGCCAAGTTGAATTGGCAGTTTAAACCTGCTTCAGACTGCAATGGCAGGCCTGTGACAATTTGAAGGGGCTACTTAAGTGAGTGGCGCAATGAGTGCTTCAGTCCCACAAGTAGAATTGAATTTAGAGGCCCTGACTATGTGGTGTAATAATTTATTAGGGACCTACATGTAAATTGAATGTGCCAATCAGGTGTAAGCCAATTTTAACACGTCCTACGGAGAGAGGACAAGCACTTAAGCACTGGTTAGCAGTGGTAAAGTGCAGAGATCTAAAGTAAAAAAAAACAAATTCAGCAAAAACAGGTGGGGTGAGGGCAAAAGATTTGGGGATGACATGGTGGAGAGTGGGCCAAGTTCAACAATGAGGCAATGAAAGAACTTTGGTTGCCCAACTTTACACAACCTTTATTACAGGCGAATATGATAAACACCTCAATGATTTGATTTTATTGTTGCAGATGTCGATGTATAATTTTCCTGCTCACTGGTTCCAGTTCTAATAAAACTGATCAGTGGATTAAAGTACCTACAGCAGATATCTATGTATAATCTAGAAGTCACCGTTTTCGATCTTAGTTAGATAGTGCAATCTCAAGTTAAGTCTGCACTTGCTAAAATGGATCTTAGTTCCAATTGAGTCTGACATGACACTCAATACATTTCAATTACACGAAGCACATTAAGTTTCACAAAGATGACAGAGAGTATGAGATTTGCAAACCATGAAGGTTTATTGAAAAAAAAGGAAAGTCACAAATTTAAATCGTCTAAATAATTGCATTTCAGTAACAATTTATGTATGCATTAGTCAATTTATATATTCAAAGCAATTCAAATTCTCCAATGTAAAGACCAGCTGTTATAAAGTTCTCTGAAATAACAGGAAGCAGACTACATTTCTCATGAAGGGAAACCTTACACTGCAAAGCTAGTTGAAAGTCGGGGAACATTGGGGAGAAGCCAGGACAAAGGTGTCAGCATGGAAAGCCTTTGAAAGGCAATAATTATGAATCAAGTTAAGATTCTTCCAGCACCTTCCCTACTGTTGCGCAGGCTGGATTTGGAATAGTATATTATACTATTCATAAGGTTGGAGCGCCATGTGGAGCAAGTTGATCTAACAACTTCCGTAGTAAAGGTATCGTGTTCTAACAACGCGGTCCTTGAAGCGACTGTGTTGTAATAGACCACGATGTTATAGCATGCATTGTAGCATGCTATATTCTTCACTACATCTACATGTAGTACCTATGAAAGGGACCAATCAGGTTACAATATATTTCAGTAAATATATTCATTGTTTTCACAAGCTAGAGCACAATGAACTCTCTCTCAGTGTCCTTTAAACTTCAGTTATCTGCAACTTAAGAAGATACATTCGATCCCAGGTGTTCTCTTGTAGGTGCTTGTTACTGTGCACTTCAAGGATTGTGTAAAGTTAAACATTCACACGAGAAAATAAAATAAATGCTACATCATTCAAAGTTGCTGGTGCAGCCTATCTCCTGAAATGAAAGGAGATATATGACAAGAAGGAATATGGCAAACTACAATTAGCCATTTTAATATGCAACCTATGTTAAGTACAGTTGATTAATACGTGAAAATGTACAGTCAATACATTAGCATGTTGCATGTTATCATTGTAATGTGTGTGTCAATCACTTAATTATGAAAAATTGCTTTTACATTTAAAGTGTAGCGATTACGTATGGGTTTGTTGGCGCTGTTTAATATTGTAATTGTTTAAAAGATATGCAAGCCTTAGTTTCTGACCATGACACAAATTCTAAGAGGAGGGAATGTACCTAGGTAGAAATCCAAAAGTAACAGGTAGGCCACCCCTTTCATGATAGCTCACTCCCCGCAGTTGACTGGCATCTTGAATTCCTTATCAACAGAGTAAAAAGAAATCTTGGTCTAATTGTTTTTAATTTATTCTTTAAATGTCCCATTGATGCACACAAAATTAACCCAAAAACAGAAGATCCCACATACCATGATTCTTCTTCTTGCCTTGCCCTCCTGCTAAATATTCTCTTCCTCTTGCTGTACATGGCAAGTGTTTCAAATATATCACTGACTTCATCACTCCCTGTTTCAAATGTATAAAGCAACACACAGCCCCGCCAATGTACACTTACTTAAAGACACATACACCCTTTGCTTTTCAAGGACTTAGGCAAAAATGTACAGTATTGGCATGCATTTTGCCTTTTTTACAGTACTGTGAACAATATACAGTTCGAGTAATTCACCTGAATATTGGCCTGCATTATCCGCTTACATAGCAGTTTTAGAGCAGCACACACATTTGCAGATGTCTTCTGTATGCTCATCTTCAGGAATCTTGCAATCGCAGTTCAGACAGGCACAGACCACTAAGTTGATATCTGTATTGATCTATAGAATTCACTGCTATTGACTTCCTGTGCTAAGACCAACACACATCTGTGCAGCAAACCTGCAGCATCAACTCATATACTACTCGAGTACTGCAAAATTGATTCTGCCATTGCATATCAATACTGATCTGCAGCACTCACTGCTATGGTACATCTGCATTTTAACGGTCCATGCATCTCAGTCCTGACCGTCAGCACTCACTGCTATATTGTACCAATGCAGACCGGCAGCAACAACTGCTCAAATATTTCTGTGCTGTAACACATGCATATTTGTGGTATTAAAATACTTTATTGAATTAAATATATACAATATATCAACCAAATACCAGAACAATATTGATAAACCAAAATAAAATTGCAGTACTAGAAATCTATAAGAACCATAAAAATGATTCATGAATTTTGAGAAGGGGAGACGGAAAGGAGAGAAGGGAGAGGGAGGAAAGGAAGGCATTGGAAAAGTCATATTATGAATCATCAGTAATAACAATAATGACAGCAAGTTGCCTCACAGATAATTTTATATAATTAACAAAATGCATCTTAACATATCCAATTAAGTAAATAAAGTTTAAAAGAAAGACAGAGATACATTTCATGGAGGACGAAGATTCTAAGAAGATACAGGTAAAATATTTATTTTATCACTATCAAATTTGTAAAGATAGGTACTAAGTGGTAACCATGGTAATTGCACATTATTAACAGATGAGCTTAGAGCAGCATACATGGTATCCAACTTGTGATGAGAGATCACCGAGTCCCACCACATTTAGTTTGATAACTTATCTGATGTTTTCCAGTTCAAACTGATCAGTTTGAAGGCAATCGCTAATAGAATGTCTAAAAATGTATTCTCAGGGACAGTTGGAATAATTAAATTGGATAGGGAACCCAAAAAAATATATACAATATTAAAAGGGCACTCACAATTAAAAATCCTCTTTATTTGGGCCTAAACTTTGTACCAAAAACTACAGGTGTTGAGGCAATTGAATAAGATATGTACCAAATCTGAATAAGGAAAGTCACAGGACCAGCACATGGCGGACCTATCCGATGAAAACATAGAACATTGCAATGGAGAAAAATATAGGCGATAATATACAAAAGATTGAGACTGTGTGATGCTGGCTAATCTTGAGATTTTCTAAATGCGCACCCATATCTTGTCCAAAAAGTAGCTAGACCAGGAAACTGCCAAGTCTCTCTCCCATTATAACTCAGATTTGGTTTGGTTATAGAGTGGTCAAGGATGGAAAAGTACTTATAAATAGCCGAAGCCCTAGGGCCAGTCTTAAAAAATTCTGTGATATGAGAAGGGTCAAGGGTTTTCTTTGAGGAATTCTGTAAAGAGTTATATACATCAAGAATTACATTAATTAATAATAGAAAGCGGTTATGCAAATATTTAGGGCAATGGTAACTAAGGCAAAATTGGGGAAAAGAGATGGGGGGAGTCATTATGAAAGAATTAAGACACCCACATTAATCCTTTATACTTCCGAGAGCACCAGAAAAAGGGTCTATTATTTATCTTATGCCAGTAATTATACCAAATCAGCATTTTGAAAAATATGGCCATATCCAAGGTAAGGGGAAGAAAAGCCGATTTGAGTAACAATATTGTATTCTTTAAAAGAGGTGAATAAAAAGATGCAGTTTTAGCAGACAGGGATGAAACTTCTTTGAAGCTAAATGGGAGAAAAGAAGTGCGCTCAATATCAAGCCATAGTGGAGAAAAGAGCGAGGATGAATCCTGAGTTAAAAAACATGCTTGGTGCAAAGAAAAGGCTCTGTGATAACCATAGAAATGAGGAGAATTGATGCCTCCTGCGAGCTTTGGTCTTTGTAATGTAGCTAATGCTACCCTCGATCTTTTATTCTTCCAAAGGAATTTAACGAGCAGCATGTTGACCTTTTTCCAAAAATGTTTAGGAATATGTACTGTCAACATAGAAAGAAGATATAATAATAGGAAGGAGATCATCATTTTAATAGAGTCTAAGTGACTCCACCAAGTTCAAAATAAAGGGTTCCAGGAGGAGAGAATTTAGTCAATTTTAGTAGTAAGTTACAAAAAATTAATCATATTTCTGGACATGCAAATCTTGACTAACCTGCAGTAGTCAATACCACATTGCTCCAGTATACCCGCTTTGAACATCACACCGATATCTAGTTGTGGCGAGAATGCAGTGGAACTAATGCTGTCCGGCTCCACCACAGAACGGGCAAATCAGAATACAACTAACATAGAACTGCATGCGGCATGGCCAGTCACAATGCAGAACACTTTGAGTTGTATTTGGATTTCCTGGCTCTTAGGGTAAATCATCGAATCGGCTGATCAACCTCCTGTTGTGAGCATCTCTCTGCTTTAAAAAAAGAGAAAGTTATACTCTTGTTTCTCTTCAAACTGAATAAATCTTTCGCCTTTTATAAAAAGAGAAAGAGAAGATTGGGCAGTGGAGGAGGAGCCCACACAATTCAGAAGTCTTTTTTCTTTCGAAAATTATAGACAAACACAAAAAAGCTACAAGTAAATCAGTTAATTTGAACAAAAGGCCTGATGTACAAAAGATTTTCAGAGTCTCAAAGTCTGTAATTCTCAAACTCACAGAGTGTTTGATACCTTTTTTTATTATTTACAAAACCTCTTTTAAGAGGCTCAAAAAAAGTTCATTTCAACTCTTAAAGGGCTCTGTGGCTCTTTCTGAACTACAATGGGGCGCACCCTCCAATCTTAGATTCTGAAAGGAATCTTTGGCCAGTAGGACCACGGGCAGCATGAGCATGGTCCCCCAGCACCTCGAGACCCTCACAGGAGATGCAGCCGTGCTTTACAAATCTTGATTAATTGAACGTTTTTGGGGGTTGTACAGAACTGCAGGTGCAAACTATTGACCAGATACAGACACCTCACGGGGGCTGTCTTCAAATTTCCAAAGGGGAGGCTGTCCCTGGGTATAGGACCCCATTCCTAAATTTGCAGCCAATCACAAACATTAACTTGCTGTACTAATATTCCTTGGATACATAGTCTTCCAACCTACTATAAACATAATATTTACTTCTCACAAATATACTTTTGAATGAATGCTGCAACAGCCCAAGAGCAAATAAACCAACATTATTTCAGGATTTATTATTAATTCACACTAATCAACCAGTCAATTAGAGGGAAGCAAGACCATTCTGCAGTCAAGATGATCAGAGTGTCATGCTAGAAATGCCCTAAGGGACGATGCACTCTTTGAAAGGAGAAGCAAAATGTAAACCTATGGTACATTCATGCCTTAAGTGACACACATGTGGTAGCAGCGAAATATTTTCTCCCAGTGACACCAAGGGATAAATGCTCCAAAACTAAGTTAGCATTAGAAAGCCAATACGTCTCTCACCATTTAGTCATTTTAAAAGGGGAATTTGAAAAAACATAACAATACTAATTGTAAGTTTTCCTCTCTTGTGATACAACAGTGGTCCCTAGGTAGAAAAGGTAACACAAATGCTAAACAACATATGTAAATGAAAAGAATGCTTTTAATATATAATAATCCATCCATAAATGGAATTACTGCAGTGTGCTGTGAACAAATTGACACAAATAGAGCGAGGGAAGTTCTCATGCAAATGTGTAAAACACGTACCAAGAACGTACACTCTTTCTGTCACAATTGCAGTTCCAGAGATAGGCCAGGTCTGTTTAATTTGCCGAAGGTGTTTCGGTCCTTATATGAATAATGGGATCATCATCAGAACATATATAATGTAGGCCTTAGTAATTACGACACTGTAATACATATAGAAAGATACATAAAGAAAAAACATCCAAACATGAAAAAGAATTAAAATATTAATTCAAAAACTGGACACAATACAAAGCGTAAACACATAACTACAGTCCTCCATTATTTAAAACCATTGATAAGTGTAAGATTGGCTTACCGAGAGATATAGCACGTTCATGTGAGAGGTAAGACAGTAGAGACTCTATTTGAAAATCAAGCTGCACAAACTTATGATGCATGTAAGTTAAACCAACTTTACTGACAGGGACACCATGCTGAGGAGCATAGGAGAAAGGGACTAAAAACTCATACGCATATCATTTTGGAAAATGGGAAGGTGAAAGCTGTATACACAGTGCATTGCATAAGAAATAGACAAGTCAAGTTACCTAAATAGTATCGCAGGAAATAAGGAATTGTCAAATCTGTAGAGAGAAAGGATTCTTATTAGCTAAATACCAAATATGGGAAGTGAATGGGTGGGTTTACAGAGCGAATACAATGTTATCATAATGAGTAAATAACAAAAGTAGTTGAGAGCAGAGAAGAGTCATCTGGGGTTGCTGAAAAGCTCCCAAAGTCTTCACAGGTCACAGTACCACTCCACAGGCCCACACATGCATCCCATGTGATCTTGTCTGCTTGTTGGCTCAAGGGAGCCTTTTAAACACAAAAGGAGGGAGCAAGCTGCCTCCCATACCAGCACGGTTCACTCCTTTGCATTCAGGTATGTGCAGTACGCTTACTTCTAAGTTGCTGTAGTTTTTCACCAAAGTTGTGGCAGGTAGTGCTGTTATCTTTAGACTTGTGTTTATGGATTTAGCTGTTAATCAGTAGAGAGCAGAAGTAGTAGAGAGCAGAGAATAGTCATTTAGAGTTGATAAAATACTCACTGAGACTTCACGGGTCACAGTACCACTCCACAGGGTCACACATGCATTCCAGGTGAGCTTGTCAGCCCCAGAGAGGCTTTTAAACACAAGCGTGGAGGGAGCACACTCCCTCTCATCCCAGCACATTAAAACCCATTGTATTCGGGTAACTACAGCATACTTACTTCAAAGTTGCTTTAGTTTTTACCAAAGTTGATGCAGGTAGTGCTGTTATATCTAGAAATCTGTTTTGGGGTTTAGACCTCATCAGGCATGAAGCAAATGTAGAAGAGCAAAAAAAGAAAAGTCTTCCAGGGTTTCTAAAACGCTGCCCATCACTTCACAAGTCACAGTACTACTCCACAGGCACACAGATGCATCCCAGGTGAGCTTGTCAGCTTGTTGGCTAATGGAAGCCTTTTAAACACAAAGAAGAGGGAGCACACAGCTTTTCACACCAGCACAGATCACCCCCATTGCTTTTAGGTAAATGGAGCCCAGTTGCTTCAAAGTTGCTGTAATTTTCACCAAAGATGGTGCAGATAGTGCTGTTATCTGTAGACATATGTTTCGGGATGTACCCATTCATCATTAGAGAGCAGAAGTAACAGAGAGCAGAGAAAAGTAATCTGGGGTTTTTGCGATGCTGACACAGTCTTCAGACGTCCCACTACCACTCCACAAGCACACAAGAGCATCTCAGGAGATCTCATCAGCTCGCTATTCTCAGGGGAACTCTTTAAGCACAAGAGGGGAGGGAGCACACTGCCTTTCATCTCAGCACAGGTCCGCCCATTGCATTCAGGTAAATGCAGTTTGCTTACATCAAAGTTGCTGTCGTTTTTCACCAAAGATGGCGCAGAGAGTGCTGTTATAACTAGACACATATTTTGGGATTTAGCCCGTCATCAGTAGAGAACAAAAGTAGTAGAGAGAAGAATAGCCCTTTGGGGTTGCTGAAATGGTGCCCGAGTTTTCACAGGTCACAGTAGCACTCCACAGGCACACATGTGCATCCCAGGTGAGATTGTCAGCTCGTTAGTTCAAGGGGGCCTATTTAAAACAAGGGGGGAGTGAGCACACTGCCTCACATCCCTGCCCAGTTCACCCCATTGCATCTGGGTAAATACAGTACGCGTGCTTCAAAGTTGCTGTAGTTTTTCATTGAAGTTGGTGCATGTACTGCTGTTATCTTTAGACATGTGTTTATGGATTTAGCTGTTCATTAGTACAGAAGCAGAAGTAGTAGAAAGCAGAGAAAAAATCATTGAGGGTTGCTAAAATGCTGACCAAAAATTCACAAGTCACAGTACCTCTCCAGAGGGCCACATTTGCATCCCAGGTGAGCTTGTCATCTCAAAGGATCCTTTTAAACACAAGGGGAGGGAGCACACTGCCTCTCATTCCAGCACATTTCACCCCACTGCACTCAGGTAACTATAGTATGCTGACTTAAAAGTTGCTGTTGTTTTTAACCAAAGTTTGCGCAGGTAGTGTTGTCATCTCTAGAAATGTGTTCCTGAGTTTAGCCCTTTATCCAGTAGAGAGCAATGGTAGCAGAGAGCAGCGAAAAACCATCTACGGGTGCTGAAATCCTGCCCAAATCTTCACAGGTCCGAGTACTACTCCACAGGCACACAGGTTCATCCCAGGTGAGCTTGTCAGATCATTGGCTCATGGAAGCCTTTTAAACACAAGGGGTAGGGACAACACTGCCTATCACCCAAGGACAGTCCACCCTATTGCTGTCAGGTAAATGGAGCACACTTCCTTTAAAGTGTTTTTTTTTTACCAAAGATGGTGCAGATAGTGCTGTTATAGCTAGACACGTTTCGGGATTTAGCCCTTCATCAGCTGAGAACAAAAGTAGTAGAGAGCAGAGAATAGACATCTAGGGTTGCTGACATCATGCCAGAGTCTTTACAGGTCACAGTACCACTCCACAGGCACACAGGTGAATCCCAGGTAAGCTTGTCAGCTCATTGGTTCATGGGAGCCTTTTAAAATGGGGAGGGAGCACACTGCCTTCATTCCCAGCACAGTTCATCCTATTGCATGCAGGTAAATAGAGTACTCTTAATTCAAATTTGTTGTAGTTTGTCAGCAAAGTTGGTGCATGTAGTGCTATTATATCTAGACACATTTTTCTGGGTTTATCCCTTTATCAGTAGAGAGCAAAAGTAGTAGAGGGGAAGAAAAATGTCATTTAGGGCTGCTGACGTGGTGCCCAAGTCTTCACTGGTCACAGCTCCACACTACTGGCAGGCAGGTTTATCCCAGGTGAGCTTGTGAGCTCATTGGCTCAAGGGAGCCTTTTACACAAAATGAGGGAGGGCGTACACTGTCTTCATTCCCACCCCAGTTAATCCCATTGCATTCAATTAAATGCAGTACAGTCACTTCAAAGTTGCTGTAATATTTCACCAAAGTTGGTGCAGGTAGCGCTGTTATCTCTATACATGTTTCTAGGTTAAACCCTTCATTGGCAGTGAGCAGAAGTAGTAGAGAGCAGAGAAAAGTCATCCAGGTTTGCAGAAATGCTGCCTATGTCTTTCACAGTACCACTCCACAGGCATACAGGTGCATGCCAGGTGAGTTTGTGTGCTCGTTAGCTCAAGGGAGCCTTTTAAACACAAGGGGGAGAGAGCATGTTACGTCTCATTCCAGCACAGTTCACCAATTGCATTTAGGTAAATGCAGTAAGCTTACTTCAAAGTTGTTACAGTTTCTCACTAAAGGTTGTGCTGTTGTCTTTGGACATGTGTTTTTGTGTTTATCCCTTTATCAGTAGGGACCAGAGGTAGTAGAGAGAAGAGAAAGGTCATCTGGGGTTGCTGAGATGCTGTGACTGTTTTCACAGATCCCACTACCAAGCAGTACGCTTTCTTCTAGGTTGCGATAGTTTTCATCCAAAGCTGGTGCAGGTCATGCTGTTATCTCTAGGCACATGTTTTAGGGTTTAAGAACATCAGTTAGGAACAAAAATAGTGGAGGGCAGAGAAAAGTCATCTGTGGTTGCTGAAATGCTGCTCAGGTCTTCACTGGTCACAGTACTACTCCACAGGTGCACAGGTTCACCCTAAGTGAGCTCATCAGGCCATTGGTTGACAGAAGCCTTTTACACACAAGGAGGAGAGAGCACACTGCCTTAGAACCCCAGCAAAGTTCACCATTTTGCATTCAGGTAAATGGAGCACACTGGCTTAAAAGTTGTAGTTTTTCATCAAAGATGGGGCAAATAGGGCTGTTATCTCTAGAAACATGTTTTGGGATTTAGCCCTTCATTAGTAGAGAGCAGGGAAAAGTCATCTGGGGTTGCTGAAATGCTTCTCAAGTTTTCGTGTCACAGGGCCCACCACAGTTATTGTTAATGTTATTGTTAACTGGGTTTTGTATAGCGCCGAATCACCGGCAGGTCTCTGGGCGCTCTTGAAAAAAATTCAGCAACAACAAGTAAGTATATATACAGAAAAGTACCGGCAAAACACCATCTCAAATGGAACAGAAAGCTTCCCTAAATAAGAATGTTTTCAAGGATTTCCTAAAGGGAAGCAAGTTAACTTCTCTACGAAGAATTTCTGGCAGCTTATTCCACATCTGTGGCAGTTGGATAGAGAAGGATCTCCCGCCCTTTGTTGCCAGTTTAAAACGCGGACATGACAGCAATTGGGCGTTAGAGGATCTCAGTACTCGATTAGGTTTATAGATGTTAAGTCGTTCTTTTATGTAAACAGGCGCATTCCCATAGATTGCATTATGGGCGATGCATAGACTCTTGAATTCCACCCTTTGCTTTACAGGGAGCCAGTGTAGTCTCTGAAGCAGTGGGGAAGCATGGGTCTGTCTGGGTAATCTAAAGATCAACCGTGCTGCGTCGTTCAAGACAACCTGTAGGCGGTTAATCAGGTTCTTTGGCAGACCTAAATATAATGCATTCCCATAATCAATCCTTGAGATTATAGTTGCCGAGACAATGGTTCGAAGCATATTCAAGGAGAGCAGGGGGACTAATTTGCGCAATTGCCTGATTACATTAATACAGGTTCCGACAACAGAGGATACTTGGCTATTCATCGTCAGTTCATGGTCAATTTTTATACCGAGGCTCTTCACATTAGGGCACGGATTTGGAGTAGGGCCAAGTTCTTCGGGCCAGAACAGATCGCCCCAGGGCGAACTAGCGGTTGAAACCACCAGAACCTCCGTTTTTTCAGGGTTTATTTTTAGTGAGTTTGCTGTCATCCAACTTACAGTAAACCTCAATATACTCTGGGCCTGATCTGGAGCCGAGATCGTATTATCTATACTCAGCAACAGCTGAGTATCATCAGCATAGTTAAAAATCCTACAGCCCATGTTTGCCAGGGAGTCTATCAATGGTTGCATATCTAGATTAAATAGGAGTGGTGATAGTGCCGATCCCTGCGGGACTCCACACTCAAGGACACCCACTTCCGATATCTCATCCCTTAATTGAATTCTCTGGGTCCTCCCTGATAAAAAAGATTTTAGCCATTGAAAGGCCAGGTCCTCTATCCCACATGCGGCCAGTCTGTCCAAAAGTAGAGCATGGCTGACAGTATCAAATGCCGCTGAAAGATCTAAAAGTATCAGGGCACTTGGTTTTTTATTGTCAGCCATGCATCTGAGTTCATCCAGCACCGAGAGCATTACTAACTCGGTACTGTGATGTGCCCGGAACCCCGCCTGGCGCTCCTGGAGAAGATGGGGTGACTCCAGGAACGAAGACAGGGATTTCTGCACATGTTGTTCCAAAATTTTGGACAGAAAAGGCAGCTGGGATATTGGCCTATAGTTCTTCAAACAGGCCGGGTCCGCCCCTGGCTTCTTTATCAGGGGTTTGACGTGAGCCTCCTTGAAGCTAGCTGGAAGGAGACCTGTGTCTAGGGAGTTGTTCAAGAGGCAGATAATATGCTCCTCTAGGACGGGGAGCGCCAAGCAGAAAATTCCGGGAGAGCAAGGATCTGCAGGGGAACCTGACTTAGTTGTGTCCATGAGCTTGGCTAGGATATTGGCGTCTATAGCTGGAAACCTAGAAATGGTAAATTTTGGAGGGACTCGGGGGACCTGAAATATCCCAGAAATGTTAAGAGCGTTCTTCTCGATGTCTGATAAAATAGCTGTCACTTTCTCTAGAAAATAGCTTTGGAAGGTGTTACAATCTATTGTTATGTCCACCTTTCCCTCTTTCTTGCTCAGTTCTTTTAAGATTTTGAATGTTTCTTTCTGTACATTAGTTGCCTTATTTATACGTGTTTCATAATATTCCCCCTTCGCTGATATTATGAGTATTTTGTAAGCATTCAGCGATATTTTATAGAGTTCTCGGTCTCTGCTATCTTTTGTCTTCCTCCAACATCTCTCAAGCTGGCGAAGTTTTCTTTTATGGTCTCTTAGCAGCGGGGTAAACCAAAGGGCCCTTTTCCCAGCATCCTTTATTTTCTGTACCTTTTCCGGGGCTATCTGATCGATAGCTTGTTTAAGGATCCCCACTATAAAACTGTAGTCCTGATCTAGATTTCCAAAGGAGTTCCATGATTGAATATATTTGGGGAGAGCATCTGATAGAGTTTTTGAATCTATTTTTTTCCATGAACGCACTTTTTTGGTTTTAAGAGGTGGTTTCATCAAAGTGGCTTCCAAAATAATATTACACAGAAGTAAATAATGATCTGACCAGATACAAGGTGTAATGCTCGTAAGGACTACCTCGGACATAGAGGTCCAGATCAGATCAAGGGTGTGACCCTTGACATGTGTTGGGGCTTCCACAAGTTGTTCCAGACCTAACGAGGTCATAGAGGTCTGTAGTTGACGAGTTAGTAAATCATGTGAATCCCATGTAAGCTCAACAGCTCAATTGATCAAGGCATCCTTTTAAAGGCGGGAGAGGGAGCATGCTGCTTCTCATTCCAGCACAGTTCACCCATTGCAAATATGTAAATGCAGTACGCTTACTTCGAAGTTGTTGTAGTTTCTCACTAAAGTTGATGCAAGTACCGCCGTCATCTTTGGACACGTGTTTTTGTGTCTATCCCTTTATCAGTACAGACCAGAGGTAGTAGAGAGAAGAGAAAAGTCATCTGGGGTTACTGAGATGTTGTGACTGTTTTCACGGGTCCCACTACCACTCCACACACACACAAGTGTATTTCATGAGAATTCATCAGCCCTTTGTTCTCAAGGAAGCCCAGTAACCACAAGAGGGAAGAGAGCACACTACCTCTCATCCCTGCAAATTTCATCCCATTGCATTCAGGTAAATGCAGTACGATAACTTCGAAGTTGCTGAGGTGTTTCACCAAAGTTGCTTCAGGTAATGCTGTTAACTCTAGAAACATTTCTGGGTTTAGTCCTTCATCATTAGAGAGCAGAAGTAGTAGAGAGCAGAGGAACGTCATCTGGGATTGCTGAAATGCTTCTCAAGCCTTCACAGGTCACATTACAACTCCACAGGCACAACTGTGCCTCAAATGAGAGCAACGTTGGTGCAGGTACAACTGTTATCACTAGACATGTCTTTCTGGGTTTATCCCTGTATCAGTAGAGAGCGGAAGTAGTACAGAGCAGAGAGAAGTCAAATTATATCACTGGATGGCATTAACACCAATGAAGAGCCCCGTCCATTGAATTAGGAAGACAGGAAAGGGCAAGATAATATAAATGGCAGAGATAAGACGTTAGGTTACATAAACCCCAATGCTGAGCCCCAATTGTCACTTCGGGAAGTCATTGCCTCGAACGATGGCGAAACGGGAACTACCAGGGCGATAGAATTCCAACAGACGGTTCATGAGGTGGCATTAAAAGGCAATTACACCAACAATGAGCCCCAACAATTGAATCATGAAAACAATAAGCCAGAAGACAAGGGCCTCAACACTCAGCTAGCATTAGTTACCTCAACCGTCGATTCTAGCTCCCCTACTACGCCTGACCTTAAACTCGACCAGCTAATAGGAACAGTAAGCAGGTTGGAAATCACACAAGTCAAACAAGTTAACTGGAGAGGAACACATGTGACTTGCACAGGGAATTGCAGATCTGTTTTCAGTCTAAAAAAAAACAGGCACAGATCCTGCAAAGGTTCCTCCAATTGGGACGAAACCTCCAACCACGGTACATAATAGATTAGACTCTGAAAAGACTAGAACCCCACAAACAAATGGGGATTTTAATTATCTCAGTTCACAATCTTGCAAGACTTACAAAGCCATGCTTTCCGCCATCAGAGATATGAAGAACCTGCTGTGCCTATCAGAAAATTGGCTGGCAAAAATGGAGGCTCTTCAGTCTTCCCCATTTGTAACACATGTCAATCGCTGTTCCACCCCTATGGCGGCGTCAAACAGAATCACCCGCCCACGCACGCAACTCAACTATCTGACAATGTGAGTTATCATCCATTCTGTCTACATATGAACCTAGTCCCACTTCGTAAACTAAGATAGGCGAAAAAGTTATCCAAACTATCGTATCGAATACGGATATAACTTTCCAGGCTAACAACAGAAGGATTAATGCCAGCAACCTAAATATTGTGACATGAATGCCTGAAATGTCTGTTCCGCCAATGATCAAGTGCCAGAAACACATTTGTTGCATATTACTCAACTGTCGTTCAGCAAATGAACACGCGGCGGACATAGCCGACATGGTACTAAACCATGAAATTGACATAACCATTTTAACTGAAACTTGGCTTTCCGACTCGTCCTCTCCATGCTTAGACCTGTTAGTTCCCCCGAACTACCAGATTATGAGACAGGAGAGACAAGACAGATTGGGTGGAGGCATCGCTTGCATAGATAGGTCAGACATTACCATCACTAAAATTCATTCTGACCCTTTAGTGTCTTGCAAATATCTAGGCATGTCTTCAAGATCAGTCGACAACCAAAACTGTAAACTCCATGCATTCTACCACTCTCCTGGTACAAAGACCAAGTTCATAGACCAGTTGGTTGAAATCGTTACCATCAACTCTAATCCTCAGTCGAAGGATATCTTCTTAGGTGACTTCAATATTCACTAGGAGGATCAGGCTGACAATCAAATCACCCTCCTTAAAACCTTCCTGGAAGAACAATCATTAGTCCAGGGATGTCTTCTCCCCACCCACTCCAAAGGATCAACCTTAGACTGGATCATAGCCAAAACAAAAGCAATCAAGAATATTATAATCACACCCTGCGATTGGTCTGATCATTACATAATTATACAAAGAATGAGCTGGGAGTGCTAGCTTATCTCAGAAACATTCAAACATTTAATCATCAAAAATGTGCAAATAAATCAATGATCAAGCAATACACATTGATATTCAAATAATATTACAATCACAAAAACAATGTGATTCTTGTCTTTCGTGATATTCAGCAGCCGACGCGTTTCGTCCTAGAAGCAGGACGTCATCAGGGCTGGAAATGCAAACACAAAGTACAAAAGCATCAGTACATATGATCAATCTTATTGGATGTTATTCTGGAAAAAAGACCAAGTCATTAGTTAACTTTTTCTTAAACACAGCCCCTTGTGCCTGGTGGTAGTGGAATGAAATTCATACTATTGTTACTACACTACTTGAAACTTGCGGGAACTATTTACACATAATTAAAAAAATGACAATAGAAACTTATTAGATTTACATAAAAATTAAGTCTACATCCTGGGATAAAAGTTGGCAAACCGTTGAATAAGCAATAGGAAAAAGTCATTAATAACAGGCTCACCTTGCACGATTGTTTTAAATCTCTTCTATCTTTGCATTTAAGTTCTCAACCTTTAATCAAGGAAGTTTTCTACATGAGGCCCGATTCTTCAATAGTATGCCGATTTTGATATCAAACTGAAGTAAGGCAGACAAGAGGAAACCGATCAATCATCAATACATAATAAATCTCCATTATCTTGGTTTGCATTTTCACCTCCCAACTAAAGCCTTCCGATAGTTTTGGATAACCCAGTCACTACCAGTTTCAAAGTACGGCAATGAGAATTCATACCTTATAACCACTAAGTCAATGGAACTCTCCAATCGCTCTATCTCTTATTTCTAAAATCGAGAGTCTTTTAAAATGCTTTGCCAGTGGAATGTCACACCTACAAAATAAATCATGTTTCAAACTCTTCATATATTGGCAATGTATTGCATTACACAATAATCTGTCATGAAGGAAAATGACTGTGGCTCGGTTCTAAGGAGATGTTAATTATTCTTGTCCCATTACCATATTGATTTGGGGTGAGGGAACAGGAAGGCCACAGTCATTTTCCTTCATGACAGATTATTGTGTAATGCAATACATTGCCAATATATGAAGAGTTTGAAACATGATTTATTTTGTAGGTGTGACATTCCACTGGCAAAGCATTTTAAAAGACTCTCGATTTAAGAAATAAGAGATAGAGCGATTGGAGAGTTCCATTGACTTAGTGGTTATAAGGTATGAATTCTCATTGCCGTACTTTGAAACTGGTAGTGACTGGGTTATCCAAAACTATCGGAAGGCTTTAGTTGGGAGGTGAAAATGCAAACCAAGATAATGGAGATTTATTATGTATTGATGATTGATCGGTTTCCTCTTGTCTGCCTTACTTCAGTTTGATATCAAAATCGGCATACTATTGAAGAATCGGGCCTCATGTAGAAAACTTCCTTGATTAAAGGTTGAGAACTTAAATGCAAAGATAGAAGAGATTTAAAACAATCGTGCAAGGTGAGCCTGTTATTAATGACTTTTTCCTATTGCTTATTCAACGGTTTGCCAACTTTTATCCCAGGATGTAGACTTAATTTTTATGTAAATCTAATAAGTTTCTATTGTCATTTTTTTAATTATGTGTAAATAGTTCCCGCAAGTTTCAAGTAGTGTAGTAACAATAGTATGAATTTCATTCCACTACCACCAGGCACAAGGGGCTGTGTTTAAGAAAAAGTTAACTAATGACTTGGTCTTTTTTCCAGAATAACATCCAATAAGATTGATCATATGTACTGATGCTTTTGTACTTTGTGTTTGCATTTGCAGCCCTGATGACGTCCTGCTTCTAGGACGAAACGCGTCGGCTGCTGAATATCACGAAAGACAAGAATCACATTGTTTTTGTGATTGTAATATTATTTGAATATCAATGTGTATTGCTTGATCATTGATTTATTTGCACATTTTTGATGATTAAATGTTTGAATGTTTCTGAGATAAGCTAGCACTCCCAGCTCATTCTTTGTATATTCGTATGTTTAGTCTGGGGTTGGGACGATGCCCCAGTAGCTGGTGGAGTGTAATTCTAAACTATTAATTGATAATTACCCCTAGTAGTGCACCTAATTATACCCTACGTCGTCCGTAAGCCTCGTTGTACAATCATTACATAATTACGTTAAAAATTCCCATGAGAAAAACAAAATAGTCCTCACAAGCTATTAAGCCTAAAAAACGTAGCAGCTCGCTGCAAAATAGAGTTGCAGCAACCCAAGAGCATGGTTGACGTCAGTGCCCTACTTTGCATTATAACAAGTCAAAGTTAAGCATTATGGAGGACTTCGCCCCTCTAAAACTGAAAAGGATCTCTGACAAAGACAAAAATCTGTGGGTCAATGGTTCCCTATATGAGGAAAGAAGATCACTCAGACTTTCAGAGCGCAAATTGCGTCAATACCCTACCTCGCCCCACCTAATCCAACTGAGACAATCCAGGAAAGCTTACACCAAAAGCATCCTTACATCTAAAAAATACTTTTTGGGGAAAGAACTGGACAATGCAGTAAATAGACCAAGGAAACGATTCGATATACTTAAAGAACAATCGAATAAAGCTGCCAAATCAGCACCAGTCATCACCAAAATAAGCTTAAATAGTGAGGATTTCTCCGTCTTTTTTACTGACAAAGCTAACGCTTTGGAGAGGGAACTAAAAAAAACAGTTGAAGACATTGAAAGGGAGAAGTGTTCCTCAGATGAACTTCAGGCTCAACAAGAGATGGACAAACCAAAAAACAATGCTCGATGGTCAGGATTTAAACCAGTCAATGAATTAGACATCTAAAAGATCATGTCGACCACTAAACCTAACAACCACTATAACGACCCCCCACCAGCAAAGTGCAGGTCTTCTCTAAACCACCTGCTAATCCTGTCTTGGACTAAGATCATGAATGCCTCGTTATCACAAGGCCAAATACCGGACTGCCTAAAAACAGGGCAAGTCATTCCTCTCTTTAAAAAACCAACAGAGAACCATTCTGATCCAAACAACTTCAACCCTGTAACTAACATTCCCATGCTAGCCAAAGTACTGGAAAAATGTGTCCAACAACAATTGAGTCTTCACATTTCGGATTTCAATCTGCTAAATGATTGCCAATCTGGGTTCAGACCGAACCATAGTACAGAAACTGCAATCCTGCCTATAGTAGATGACGACACTTTACTGGCTTTCGACCACAACGACACATGTCTCCTAATACTGTTGGACCTGTTGTCTGCTTTCGACACGGTAAACCATGCCAAAATTATAGATAGGTTGAAAAACAGAATGGGGCTAGATGGTACAGTCCTAAAGTGGTTCAGCTCCTTCCTAGAGAACAGATCGCAAAAATTAATTGTCAACCAAACGCTGTCAGGCCCAACCAGAAATAGAATTGGAGTTCCACAAGGTTCATCGTTATCCCCAGCACTTTTCAATCTATATGTAGAACCACTAACGGTTATACTACAAAAAGCGAACATTTCCTTCCATATGTACGCGAATGACACGCAGCTGTATATCAAGGTGGCATCGACAGGAGACATAATGACTATGATCCAAGCCCTAACGAGAACCCTCCAAAGGCTAACCAAGAACCACCTGAAGTTAAATCTGCAGAATTCTTACTGATTACACCACAGAAAAGCAAATTTAAGATAGCAGAATGGTCCAACCTTATCACTGCTATAAAATGTACTCCGAAGATTGTCGACTCCACTAAATCTTTTGGAATTACTCTTGACAAAAACCTGAACATGGTAGCACATCTCAACACAATGGCAAAGAAGGCCCGTTTCCATCTAAGCTACCTGCGGAAACTAAAACCATTCCTAAATAAAACAGATCTTAAAACAGCAGTCCAGGCACTGGTCATATCCAGGATCGAATATGGTTGCACTACATTGGCTAGGAACCCCAAGGTCACAACCGCCCCATTGAAAGCATGTCTTAATGCAGCCACCTGACTGATTTCGGGATCCCAAAAATTCGACCATATCTCCCCTCACTTGAAAGTGGTCAACTGGCTACCCTTCGAAGCAAGAATTCAATTCAAATTAGCATGCATCACTCATAAAGCATTGCACCATAAAACGCCAGTTTACCTTGCACAGAAACTCACGCTTTCAGGAGGATACCGAGTCACCAGGAGCAATGCTGATCTACTACTGAAACCAGCTTGTTTTTGTAAGAAAAGAACTTATGACCGAGCGTTCTCCGGGGCACCACCAAGAATTTGAAACACACTCCCCCGAAGCATTAGAAGAATTCCATCCATCGCAGCATTCAAAAAAGAAGCAAAATCGTTTTATATGAGAAAAATTCTCCAATAAGACCATACAGCAAAACCTAGGGCTACAAACTTTCCATGTCTGCTTCCATGCATCCGCTAGCCTTTCACTACCCACACATGAGCTTGTATATATGTAGTACATTTGGTTGTGTGTTTTTATGCTCTGTGATATTAATTCAATTGTTGACTGTTATATATGTTTATACGCTTTCCTGAAGTTTATTGTTGTAAAGAGTTAGTGATTTGCAATCTATAAGGTTCTAATGTTGAAAAACTGTTGTAAAGTGCTCTGATACCCTATGCAGGGTCATGTTCACGCTATGGAAAACACTAAATAAATAAATAAATACAAATCTGGGATTGCTGAAATTCTGCCCAAGTCTACACATGTCACAGTGCCACCCCAAGAGCAAACAGGTGAATCTCAGGTGAGCTTGTCAGCTCGTTGGCTCAAGTGAGCCTTTTAAACACAAGTGGGGTGGGTAGACACAGCCTCTCATGCCAGCACAATCCACCCCATTGCATTCTAATAAATGTAGTACTCTTACTTTAAAGTTGCTATAGTTTTTCACAAAAGTTTGTGCAGGTAGTGCTGTTATCTCTAGACACATGTTTCTGGGTTTATCCCTTTATCAGTAGAGAGAAGAAGTAGTATTGAGCAGAAAAGAGTCACCTGGAGTTGCTTAAATAATGCCCGTATCTTCACAGTTAACAGTACCACTCCACAGGCATACAGGTGCATTCCATGTGAGCTCATCAGCTCATCGCCTCAGGGAGCCTTTTAAACACAAGTGGGAAGGGAGCACACTGCCCCTCATCCCTGCAGAGTTCACCTCATTGCATTCTGACAAACTTATTATGCATGTTTCAATGTTGCAATAGATTTTCAGCAAAGTTGGAGCAGGTACTCCTTTTGGCTCTAGACACGTTTTCTGGGTTTAGCCCTTCATAAGTAGAGAGCACAAGTAGGAGAGAGCAGGGAAAACTAATCTGGACTTGCTGAAATACTGCCCATGTTTTCACAGGTCACATAACTACTCCACAGGAATACAGGTGCATCCTAGGAGAGCTTGCCAGCTCGTTGGTTCAAGGGAGCCTTTTTAACACACAGGGGGAGGGAGCACATTGCCTCTGCTCCCAACACAATTCACCACATTGCATTCTTGTAAATGCGGTACAGTTTTTCACCAATGTTTGTGCAGGTAGTGCTGTTATCTCTAGACACGTCTTTCTGGATTTATCCCTTTATGAGTTGGGAGCGGAAGTAGTACGGGCCAGGGAAAGCCATCAAAGGTTGCTGAAATGCTGCCCAAGATTTCACAAGTTATAGTACCAACACACAAGCACACAGGTGTATCCCAGGTGAGCTTTTCAGCTTCTTTTCTCAAGGGAGTCTATTAAACACAATGTGTGAGGGAGCAACCTGCCTTTCATCATAGCACAGCTCACTCCATTGCATTGTGGTAAATGCAGTATGCAACCTTCAATGTTACTAATATCTTTCACCAAGGTTGGTGCGGGTACTGCTGTCTGCTCTAGTTATGTCTTTCTGGGTTTAGCCCTTCGTCAGTAGAGAGCAGAATTAGTGCAGAGCAGAAAAAAGTTATCTGGAGTTGTTAAAATGCTACTCAGGTCCTCACAGGTCATAATAACACTCCACAGGCATACAGGTGCATTCCAGGTGAGCTTGTTAGCTTTTTGGCTGCAGGAAACCTTTTAAACACAATGGGGAGAGGGGCACAGTTCCTCTTTTCCTATTACAGTTCACCTCATTGCATTCAGGTAAATGCAGTACACTTACTTCAAAGTTGCAGTACTTTTTCATCAATTTAGTACAGATAGTGCTGCGATCTCTGGAAATCTGTTTCTGGAATAGCCCTTCATCAATAGAGAACTGACGTAGTAGAGGGCAGCGAAAATTAATCTCTATTTACTGAAATGCTGCCCAAGTCTTCACAGGTCCAACTACCACTCCACACAGACACAGGTGCATCCCAGATGAACTCATCAAGTCAAGGGTTCAAGTGAGCACTTTAAATACAATGAGGGAGGGGGCACACCTCCTCTCTTCCCAGCACAGTTCACCCCATTGCATGCTGGTGAAGGCAGTATACTTACTTCAAACTTGCTATACTTTTCACCAAAGTTGGTGCACATCGTTCTGTTATCTCTAGTCACTTGTTTCTCGGCTTAGCCTTTCATCAATAGAGAGCAGAAGCAGTACAGAGAAGAGAAAGGTCTTCTGGGTTTTCTGAAATGCTGCCCAAGTCTTCACAGGTCACAGTACCCCTCCACAGGTGCACCTGAGAATACCAGGTAAGGTTTTTAACTTGTTGGTTCAAGGGAGCCTTCTAAACACAAAGGCATAGGCAGCACACTTCCTCTCATCCCACCACAGTTCACCCCATTGCATTTTGGTAAATGCACTATGCTTCCTTCAAGTTGCTGTAGTTTTTCACCAAGGTTGGCACAGGTAGTGCTGTTACCGCTAGAAATGTCTTTCTGGTCTTAGTCCTTCATCCGTATAGAAAAGAAGTAGTAAAGAGCAGAGAAAAGTCATCTGGGGTTGCGGAAATGCTGCCCATTCCTTCATAGGTCACAATATCACTCCATGGGCACACAGGTGCATTCCAGGTGAGCTCATCAGATCGTTGGCTCAAGGGAGCCTTTTTAAACACAAAGGGAGAGGTAACACAATATATTTCACCCCAACACATTTCACCCCATTGCATTCAGTAAATGCAGTATGCTTACGTCAAAGTTGCTGTCGTTTTTCACCATATTTGGTGCATGTAATGCTGTTCTCCCTAGACAAGTGTTTCTGGGTTTAACCCTTCATGATTATAGAGCAGAAATAGTAGAGAGCAGAGAAATATCATCTGGGGTTGCTGAAATGGTACCCAAGTCTTAACAGGTCCCAGTACCACTCCACACACACACACATACACACACACAGGTGTATCCTAGGTGAGCTCATCAGCTCATTCGCTCAAGGAAGCATCTTAAAGACAAGGGTGGAGGGATCACACTGCTCTCATCCCAGTAAAGCGTAACTCTTTACGTTCTTGTAAATGTAGTACACATACTTCAATGTTGCTATAGTTTTTCAGCAAAGTTGGTGCACGTACTGCTCTATGCTCTAGGTACATGTTTCTAGGTTTAGCCCTTCCATCAGTACAGAGCAATCACAGTAAAGAGCAGGGAAAAGTCATCTGGGGATGCTGAAATACTGCCAAAATCTTCATAGGTCACAATGACACTCCACAGGCACACAGGTGCATCCCGGGTGAACTTGTTATCTCGTTGGCACAAGGAAGCATTTTAAAAATAAGGGGGAGGGAGCACACTGCCTCTTATCCTAGCACAGTTCAAACCTAGTATTCAGTTAAATGCAGTACACTTACTTCAAAGTTGCTGTAGTTTTCACAAACGTCGGTGCAGGAAGTGCTGTTAACTCTAGAAGTGTGTTTATGGGTTTAGCCCTTCATCAGAAGAGAGTTGAGTGCAGAGAAAAGGCATCTGGGGTTTCTGAAATACTGCCAAAGGCTTCAGAGGTCACAGCACAACTCCACAGACAAACAAGTGCATCCCAGGTGATCTCATCAGCTTGTTGGCTCAATGGAGCCTTTTAAACACAAGGGGGATGGGAGCACACTGCCTCTCATCCCAGCCTAACCCACCCCATTCCATCCTAGTAAATGCAGTACCCTTACTTTAAAGTTGCTATCGTTTTTCACCAAAGTTGGTACAGGTAGTGCTGTTATCTCTAGACATGTCTTCCTGGGTTTATCCCTTTATCAGTGGAGAGCATAAGTACTACAGGGCAGAGAAAAGTAACCTGCAGTTGCTGAAATTCTGCCCAAGTCTTCACAAGTCACACTATCACCATGCAGGCACACAGGTGCATCCCAGGTGAGCTTGCCAGCTTGTTTGCTCAAGGGAGCCTTTTAAACACAATGTGGGAGGGAGCATGCCGCCTTTAATCCCAGCACAATTCACCCCATCGCATTCTGGTAAATGTAGGACACCTACTGCAAAGTTGCTATACTTTTTCATCAAATTGGTACAGGCAGTGCTGTTATCTCCAGACGTGTTTCTGGGTTTAGCCATTCATCTCTAGACAGCATAAGTAGTAGAGAGCAGAGAAAAGTCATCTGGAGTTGCTGACATGCTGCCCAAGACCTCACAGATCAGAGTACTACTCCAAAAGGAACACAGGTGCATACCAAGTGAGCTCGTCAGCTTGTTGGCTCAAGGTATCCTTTCAGGTTTAACTTTTTTTTAATTGACAATCTGCAGCAAGGAAACAACAGACACTGACGATAGTTATGTCAGGACCCACTTCTACCCACCACTCTAAAGAGAACATACGTTCAGCCAAAATTGTCCACTGGGTGGGTACCGTCCAGCATACCCCCTCTGAGCCGTGCAGGGGTCCTTTTAGGGGAAGCATTTTCCTAGTGTAGTTAGATAACTGAAATACATATCAACGTCAAAAAGATATGTAGACCCCTCCCCTCCCAATCCCTCCCAGGCTCCTCTCAACTTTAATCTGGTATGAATGGCAATGTCGAGAGCTCAACTCAGGAGTTTCATGGTCCCCTCCTCCTGTGTCGTGACCTGAATGTGATTTCGTTGAATTCAGTGGCCAGAAGAGACACTATTGATTGCCAAACATCTCTCAAGCTCTCCGCTGAGTTCGTAAGAGAAGCCTGTATCCACTCCTTCCCTAATAAGTGCCATAGCCTGTGCAATCACCCTGTGTACGTCGGTACTATCCGCGTCCCCCAGTGCAATAAGATGTTTTGAAGTGCTGCCCCAAGGCCAGTCCCATCTGTCTCCCCCTGCGGGACTTTAGGGGATAAGTGGGTGAATTGGGCAGTCCCATCGCAAATTAGGCCAGGAATCTCTGGTTTTGTTTCTCAAACTGTCGATCGACATCATCTAATATCTTGGACCAGTATACTGTTAGTTCCCTACACTCCCATAACAGGTGCACTAATGTGCCGTCTTCTCCACAGTCCCGCCACCAAGTGGGACTACGATCCAGGTTCCCTTTATTAAGCCGCACCGGCGTAAAGTACAAGTAAAAGGCAATCTTAACCGCGGTTTCCTTACTGGCGGTGTTACGCGCTTTATGATGCGCTCGGTAACATATCTCCCTCCACGCCTTCTCTGTGAATTCCTATCCCAGCTCCCTCACCCAGTGTTTCCGGCTGTCAATGGGCTGTATCAGGCGCGGTAGCTGCAGCATATCATATAATTCAGAGATCATTTCCTTGTCGGTGTTCTTCGTCACCAACCACTTCTCAAATTTTTGACTTTCTGCCATATCTCTGAGTGAAGGAGCCAATGGCGAATCTGAACGTAATGAAACCCTTCCGTTTTAGGAAGGGCGTATCTTGTCGGAGCTGGGGGAACGAAAGGATGCCCTCTACATCAAATAAGTGTCCACCAGTTTGCATTCCGACGCCCGCCACTCCAAGAACACCCTCTCGTCAGCCCCTGGTGTAAACTCCCGATCGTCAAATAAAGGCGTCATGGGGAAGGAAAGGATGTCAAGTCCTTTCTAGTGGCCACCCCATCTCAGACCCATAGTGTTGTGCCCGTTTGGGGGAGCCCGGAAGATTCTACAGGAAAGGAACCTTACACAAGGAGAGTTTTGCTAGCCCCATGTCTTGGAATAGCCATCTCTTTTCTGATTCCGGCCTATTCCACCCCTCCAAGTACCTCAGCTGCACTGCCCTGAAGTATTCCAACATGTTCGGGATCCCTAGACCGCCCTCATCTAACCGCCGGTAGCTCCATTCTCTCCGCATGGGGTGTCGTGCTCCTGCCCAAATGAACTGCTGTATTGCCTGCTGCAGCTTGTGACTTGTCTTCGGTGGGGGCCATATCGGAATCATCTGGAAGAGATATAGCACTTTAGGGAGAATGGACATTTTTATCGCTGCTACCCTCCCCAGCAATGACAGCTGATGGTGATTCTAATTCTGTAGCTCCCTGTTGACTTGGTCGAGCTAAGTGGAGTAGTTTAATGTGAGAGTCCGCGATATGGAATAAATTGATATGTTATTTATTCACAAATAGTGATAAATTGAAGTCCTTTTGAGCAGAAAAAAAATCTTTTTGACATTGCATAAACCTCATTAATTGTAGCTTACAGGCTTTGTGGTTGGAGCACTCTGTCTCTAGATAGACTCTGGATAACTGGACTCCTGAGTTTTTTTGCTTTGCCACCGTTTTGTCTAAACTTTATTGTTTGGGTATAAGGCAGACCCTCATCAATCTACGCACAAATCATTTGCTACAGATAAAAAAAGTTTTTTTAGTCTTAAAAAACAACATATTACATAGTACTAATTTGCCATTAAGGAAACTACTTAAAAAGCCATTCATTCTGGCATTGGCTAAATGCAGAAAGATAAAAAAGGCAAGACTGAAGGAAAAAGAAGAAAAAAGAAGGAAGGCAAGAAAGAAAAAGAAAAGGAGAAAAGAGAACAAAGAAAGAAAAGAGAAACAATGAATAAAAGAAAAAGAGAAGGAAAGAGAGAAGGGAAGAGAGAAGGAAAGAAAGCATGAAGGAAAGCGAAGGAAAAAAAGAGAGAAGGAAAGAACGAGAAGAAAAGTGAAATAAAGAAAGAGAAGGAAAGAAAGAAAGAGAGAAGTAAAGGGAGAAGGAATGAAATAAGGCAAGAGTTGGGAAGAAAGAAGAAAAGAGAAAGAAAGAATGAAAGAAAGAAAGGAAGGAAGAAAGAAAAGGGAAGAAATAAAGAAAACGAAGGTAAGAGAAATGATTAAAAAAAAGCAAGCAACATAATAAAACAGAGGAAAAAGAAGGACATAAAGAGGGAAAGAAGGAAAGAGAGAAAGAGATAAGTAAAGAGAGAAAGCAAGAATGAAAGAAGAAATACAAGAAAAGAAGAACAGAATTCAGAAAAGAGAACGAAGCAATGAAAGAAGGAAAGAAAGAAGGAAGATAAGAAAGAAAGAAAGAAAGAAGGAAGGAAAGAAACTAGGAAAGGAAGAAGGAATGAAAGAAAGGGAGAAAGAAAAAAGTAAAAAGTGGATAACTTAATACAGAAAAGTTTCACTTGGACACAATCTGGCATGCTATGATAACGCAGTCAGAAAAGCAAAACACCCTAAAGGAATTTCAACAGCATTGGCAGGCCGTGGAATTTACTAAAGATGGAATGTGCAGCAGAAGTGTCTTGCTATCATATCAGGCACTGAAGAGAAATAAAACAATAAAGTAAATATAAAGTAAAAACAAAACCACTGGCATTGCCTGGAACTAGCTTGTGTGCGGATGTGCTCTTTAGGCGAGGGCAAAATGCAATCACTCCAAGTGAAGGTAACCAGTTGATTAAGTGGGTGACCCACTACCCCATGCTAAATGCTGTAGTGGGTGAAAGCAAAATGTGAGTGACGCAAATAACAGATCAATGGATGAAGAGAAAGGATTGAAAGCATTTTATACCTATTTTAGTAAAATCAAAAGATCTTGTCTCAGATCCAGTCCCAAAAATGGCTTCTAATTATAGAAGAAAATGCAAGTAACTACACAGCAACCATTATCAAAACAAACGAGACATATAGGATAGCAGACAAAAAGCTTATATTGAGGCACATTGTACATAAAACTGAAGCATACGTTTTACAGGCAATTCTTGATGGAAGAACATGCTTGTTGATATTGAGTGGTTTTCCTTCGCTGATTAGAATGCCCCACCATTGTTAACGGGGGATTAATTGAATCTCATATTGCATTGGGTAGCTCATGAAACCATCCAACTGCGGTGTAAGGTCGATTTCCTTTAAATCACCTAGAAACTTTAGCTTGAAGTTCTGCAGGATTGCAGTGAGGTATATAAACAGTTCCATCGTAGCCATCCTTTCACCAACGCAAATCCGTTTTCCTGAAGCAACATAAGGCATGAGAAATAAATTATGTGCTTTTTTGTCACAAGAAGTGTTAAGTAAATACATCTTTACACAATCTAACAATCACTCCAAGGATTCCTGGAAGCCTTGTCAGTACATAACTGCATGTTTGAGTAAAAATGGGTGTCACAGAATAACATGAACGTGCACCTAGTGCTTTTAATGTCCCAGTAAATTCTAAATGTATAAATATATAGGCATTTAAGTGCTGGTCTTTGGCATAGGGACTGAGGCGCCTAGAGGGATGGATGGAGAATAACAAATCGAAATTGAATGAGACATCATTGAAGGCACCTTTCTGTCACCCCAAGATTTGACTTATCGCCTTTCGGAACGTTTTTTGTGCTAATTATATATATTGATTTTCAGTGGGAAATTTTTTTAACAAGAATAAATTCCCTCTTGTGATCGCCCATTCATATCGCACCATCAAAAGCTATATAGTTTTCACTAAAATGTTGGCAAATGTAAAACATTATTCAATGGGTGTTATTGTTTTTTGGGCAATGTATATCTTGCCTGCCCCTTTGAAGGTGGGAAAACCCTGGCTTTTCATGATAACTTGTGTGTTTCTAATAACGAAAATTCAGTGAGCGCTAAATTTGCCAAGCGTGTTTGTCCGTGTGAATGGTAGGGACTGGGCCCCCTTTTTCCGGGTCACAATCTGCGTGAGACCTAACATGGATTTGTGGCAGAGAGGATTGGACCCCATATGACTTAAAATCTATCTTTTCCCTGTTTTCAGATGGTGCCCTCATTACCCACACTTCCCTACAAGGTTTATGTCACCATTATTACTGTGCACAGTACTGCAGTAATTGTATTATGTTACAGTGGACAAAAGCTAATAGAGAAAGCTCCTATTGTTGTAGTGGAGTAGTGTGGCTCACTGGTTAGAGGCGGCAGAGGACGGCCCGGGACCAGGGTTCGATTCCCGACGCGGCAGGTTTCTGGACCAGGGTCAGCGGACTCGATAATTCTCTCGCCTCGGTGCCCACTCTGATCAGCGATCACACTCAGCAACTCTGGGCACTAGCTTGCCTCATCTTCACTAACGGCCCCACCAGACCGCCGGGGATGCCTGGTCTCACCCTGGAGATACCCATTAAGGGACCATCTCTCAGGGAAGCCAGGAAGGGTTTCGCAGCGGTCGAAGCGCGGAGGTACCCCTTCGGGAGTGATTCCAGCGCTATATAAGCACATAATTAATTAATTAATTAATTGTTCAACCTTGCAACGGGTGTAGAGAGCTGTAAAATACTGAAAATAGCTTGGGATAGTTGCTCAGTTATTGCATTTTTCTATGGCTACACCAGCACATCAGCTGGAGAGTGTTTGATGCTCCTCACCTCTCCAGACGACTTCTCATTATGCCCTAAAGTGATGGTACTCAAATTAGCATGTCCATTTCCAATATTCCTGTATCTGTTCAATTGAAATGTTGGCCTTGTTTGAGTGCTTTGACTATGGTGGCCTGCTGGATTAAGGAAAGCATCTTTAGCTCAACAATGACAAAACCGTGGTACTGTTTTTTGGCTAACAGTCAACCAGGTGCGCACTATCCTGGTGCACTCTTTAGATGAAACACTCCCCAGATCTTGTTGACTAAGCCAAAATCCTAGAGTATTACCATTTTTTCTCTAAACAAGTGAACCAGGAATCTTGCAATCACTACTGTCTTCTGAGAGTGCTTGGAAAAATCATCCCTCTACTACCAGTCTCAGCTAGGAGAACAGTGGTCCACTCTCTTATTGCATCGTGGCTGGACTATTGCACTTTCATCTACTTTGGAAATCCAGACTGGCCCACCCATCAGCTTCAGATTCTTCAAAATGTGTCAGATCATGAGAATTTCCCATCTGCCTCAGCTGTTCTATCCCGTTCAAAGACATTCACTGAAATCCCATCAAAAATGCCCTTAGCTTGGTACATAGAGAAGTTCACAACCTTGCACCCACCTATTTCAGCAATACATTTCCAATGTACCACTCTTTTACACTCTGCTCCTCTTTAACCATGCAAATGGTGGTCATTCATACCAACATAATCCCAGATGGGTGACTGCTCCATCTCGTACCTCGCTGCAAAACTTTGGAAAACCCGGTCTACTTCTCTTACTACAACCCCAAGCTCAGCTCTGTTTAGGAAAAAACTCAGAATCGAGGTAATTAATGAATGTTATCCCCTGTCTGCCCTTGTTCCGTTGTATTCCCCCTCTTCCTTATTAGTGCCAAAATTCCCTTAGGGGTATTTGCTGCTTGTACACATTGGTTAACATTACATTTCAGCATGAGCCATGCACCCATCAACTGCATCCTAGACGAGTGCAAGCAGAAGAGCACCTCCAACAGTAGAAGATAGAGTTAAGACTGGCTAATATAAATCCACAAGATGCCCAGCTGATAATACGGATTCCTCCTTCATTGCTGTTTCTTAGTAGAAAGAAGGAATGCTACTCTTTGAATAGACTGGCTTCCAGAAAAAGCTGAGTGAAGGCTCAGTTTCTAGGCTGCATATTGTATTTACACCTGCAGACAAAACCATAGAATATATGTACCAGTGGGCTACCATATGTTCAGTAGTTCACTTTCAACTTTGTGGGAGTTCGAAGCACCAGGATGGAGGAAGGATCAGACTGGGAGAAGAATACCTATCCAACAGGCTGCTGTCACACTTGTGGAGAAGGAAAGCAATGCATTGGCATAAAACATTAGGACATGCTTGGAATTCGGAGAGGGAGCTGTGGTCCAGCTTAAGAGCTCTGCTCTGTAGCTTACACCACAGAATAAGCTCACAACTTAAGATTGGCAGCTCTGATGTCTTATTGCTGAGAAGAAGAAATCATGAACCCAAAGGTATATAGGCGATGGTGAATTCCTTCAACCAAAGGTATAAAGGAGATAGTGATCTGGAGAGCTAAGCATTGCCATGCCCAGAAGTAAAAGTCTATCTTCTGCATCCTTCCATGACCCCATTGAGAGAAACCTGTTTTTAGTGGAATGTGAGATCCTATATTCTGACAAACAAGGGCCTAGGCACTTTTGGGGAGACCGCAGCGTATATTTTACTTTTGCAGGACATTGTCCATTGTTTTTGCCAGTCACCCCCATTCCAGGGGAATAAGCTGCATCTGCTCCTAGTCACCTCTTAAACATTTGATTGTGTGTTTACTTTATTTATAGAAAATGTCGCTGCTATCATAATTTTTTAAGTCGATCCTAGCGGCAGCATGCATGTGCTGCTCGCTCTGCGAGGCATGCTGTATTAGATTATGTCCTGGAAGCCCCGCCCACTCTCCGCCCATATTTCTAATTGATTTGTGTCATTGTCCTTCGTAAACGCTGGCTTCCGATTTATCATTAGGCTTGTTAGTTTTTTCTTGGTAGCGCCTTGTCTGCACTTGTTGCCCCCATAACAACTGGACCTTTTACTTTGCTTGTTACACAGTCTGCATTATAAGTCGGTGAGCACTATTTTGGTAATTGACACGAATGGGTACAATGGCCGCTGCTTTTTTGTATTTGCAGTGCACCCACACAGGACAAAGGCAGTCGCTTTTCTTATAAAGCGCTATGCCGCTTGAACTTGCATGCTGAGCGCGTCGTTGCTTCAGGGACACCACGCTCTATTTCATTAATTGTTTTTTAGCTTTAATACTGAGCGCTGAGCCCTCTTCAGAGACACTGCACTCTGTCTCTTTTTTTTATTTTTTACTTTAAAAGTGAGCACGGCACCCACTTAATGGACTCTGCGTTCCTAAATAGGTATCGCTTTTGCAAATTTTGAACTATTGGTATTGTAAACGACAATGCCTTTTAATATTATTAAAGTCATTAACAGTTACAATGCCAATAGCTAAATATTTCGCAATTGCGAGACCTATTGCATTGTAAATGCTTCTAATGGAAGTGCATTAGATTATCTGTGAGTGGACATTTGTGGTGCTAGACTTACTGCAAGACCGGGCTGGAGTACAGCTACTACTGTTTTGTGAGATGTTTGGTTGTAGGAAGTTTGGACGTGAAGTTTGTGAACAGCAAAGATTTTGCTCTTTTGTAGGTAGAGGTTTTTAGTAGCCTGTCCCACCCAAAACCCCTCCTTGTCCCTCCCATAAACCTATCTTACTCCACCTGAAACCCATACCATTTAGTAGTAAAGATTCCATATTACCTCCTCAACCCTCTTCTTGTACCACTACTTACTATATGATGTGTTTTGCCTCCCCATGCATCACATGAGTTAGCTGGAGCCAATCAAAAAAGTGGAAAAAGCACTCCTCCCTCTATCTCCATATCTCTCCTAAGAAGGTAGTAATAAAATGAAATAGAGCCCACAACACCTTCTTTGCTTACCCAAGCTCTACAAAGGGAATACAGGCTGTGAAGGGACGAGAAGAAGGGTAATCCGAGTAATGAATATTACTGGTAAGTAATTGAATCATTTACCAGCCACTACCCTATGTCTCTTCCACATTTTATACCAAAAATAGGTGTATGTATGCATTGCTCTCCACACAGGTGGCAGAGATCTCAGCACAGAAAAAAACATGTGGTGGATGTGGAAGTCTCAGTAGGTAGATTTTTGAGCTGCATTTTGTAGTACTTTAGAAATACTTCTAAATCATAACACAAAATGCAGTTTGTGAATCTTGATAATAGAATTTCAGGACAGACTATTGAAATGTAATTATTTTATTATGCACCAATTCAAATTCTCTTGTCAATGCACCATTGAAATTATTAAATAGATATATGGGAATTATCGAGGATGTATAGTAAATAATGTAAATAATGTATAAAGCATCATCAAATGTTGAATCATGAATTAGTTGTGTCTAGGTTATCAGGAAAGAACCATGTATACCAGAATGTGAATGTGCATAGTTAGAGGTTGTCATCTTGCTGATTCCAGTCTTCAACTCTCTCTGTCTATAACTGTGGCAAGGCGGAGAGTGATATGCAGTGTCACTGTTTTCTATCTTATCCAATTCCCCCTTTCCTGCCTCTACTATCACATTCCATATAGTGCGTGGTCAGAACGGGTTGTGGAGCACGAAAGAGTGCATTGTTCCCATGGGATCCAGTGTGCAAAGTAAGCACCATCTGACAGTATCAGCACTGGTTGAGCAGATGGAGGCCAAGACTGTATGTAAGAGTTGCAGCCAAGACCAGTTAGATACACTTTAATTGGCTCAGACACTCCTCGCTGTAGGAGTCCCCTGAAATGACTCTGTGGTTCCATCCCTGACAGTGTGTCTGCAGAAATAAACAGACACACTGCAAAACAAGAGTGCACAAAGGAAGAGATGGCTACTCAGGCATTTGATCTGCATGAACAGTGTGAGCAAGGATCAAGTTGAATAGAGATAACATACACACATAATTGACCTTTTCATAAATGTCATGTAAAGCAATATTGTTGCTAGGGATGCTGAATCGCCTGTACCACTAATGAGATGGTGAGTGACTATACCTTGAATGCATCTGGTGAGTGGCAGTCCCAAATAAATGCTTTTGTTAAAATGACAGAAATAGGATGGGGGGGCATGCATGGGGTAATGGTTTGGTGGGCTGAGAGGAATCCGTGGATCACATTCCTATTTAAAGTGTAATCATGTTTTAAGATGATCACCAAATTCACCACCAGACAGTGATCTTAAAATGATTATACTGTTCGGCCCACATCAGCTGCTGTCAAGAGGAGGGCTGTTGGTACAGCCTGCTCTCTTGAAGCCTACAACTGGTGGAGTGAAGGATTCTATATCCTTGGCTTCGCTCCTCGTCGGCGGTGGTGCTCTAGTTGGCCCTAACCTCCAGCAACCGACTCAGAACCCTGAGAGGACCCATTTTGTACTCAAATATAGTGCTAAACAACATATTTGCTCTTCACATAATTACGGTTGCTTTTGGACAATTTCGCCTAACCATTTCATAATTTTGCAAAAGCAAATGTTGCACAAAACTAGATAAAAGATGTAGGGAAATAGCTAACCTAAAAAAATCAGTTTTCTTGGCAGGCCCATTGTAGTTTCCGTAAATTCTGTTGTAGAATATCCAGCAAATTATTCTGATTGGCTTCTGAAATCTTTGGTACAGATGGCACCTACATTTCTCCACTATTCTACAGCAGTAACTAAATTAATTGAGGAGAGTTACCTTTTAGTCAAATGCAAAAGATACTTGTAACATTCAACGCTGAGACATTAAATACTACCAATCCGGAGGCTGTAGGCACGGTACATAATATAGAAATGTCCAGATGCATGCCAAAATCCGCATGCTGTGCTCTGAGTTTAAAAAGGAATGTGCGGAAATAGCGTTGACAAAAACATGTTTATTCACAAGAACATATTGCATGAGCGGAAGCAAGCACCATTGATAGGATACATAGTCAGACACTAGCTCTGTGAATGTGTAGATGGACTTTTTAAAGCACAAACAAATTACTTCTTCTACTACAATATTGAGAAAGTATTTAATTCGGGAGTCAGTGCGTGTCAGGTAATCTATAGGAAAACGCTGTACTGCAATACTAAATAAATTCAATAACTCGCTTTATCAGTCCTTCGTGTTAGATTTTCAAAACCTATTTCATGACAGAGTTTCTAGATCTTGCAGTCCGTGAAAATAATAGGCCACTTAAAAGTGTTTTAACCTTGAAACCACTGTTAGAAGCACTCTGCAGTACTGCAAGAGCCATCCCCTCAAAAAGCATTCGAAAACATTACCTGCTTGTCAATTTCTTTGCTTAAGAAAGGCTTTGAATTCCAAGCTGAGGCACTAAAAGATAACATTGTCGACTGGCTATGCAACAAAAGTTATCAAGTACATGTCTAGGAGAGTTTGGAACAGTATATTATTATAGATGTTGCCTTCCCTCATATAGCAATAAACTAATCAAGAGCTTCTAAAGACAATGACATCTGATAGAATTTCTTAATGACTGAATTAATATACATTTTAAGGCATTGTTTTGTAGGAATCTATGACATAATATCACAGACAGAATATAGACATACAAAAATATCGACACAAAAATATCGAAATCAAAAATATCGGAGTTCTATATACATAAAGGTAAGTACAAAAATATAGAAAAAAATATATAGTAGTACAAAATTATCAAAGTTAAAAATATCGTTTTTTTAAATGTATTAATAATAATGTAAAAATAATTTAAAAATACATATTATTTAGAAAATTATAAATATAAACATTAAAACATATTTAAAAAATAATAACTAATACATACACATTTAAAATAAATTAAAAACTACATATAAATTAATATATTTACCTACTCTACATGTTGCAACAGTAGGAAAAGCGTTGGATAGCGTAGGGGTAAAAATTACTATTCCCACTCCAGAGAGTGCAACAGTAGGGAAAGCGTTGGATAGCGTAGGGGTAAAAATTACTATTCCCACTCCAGAGGGTGCAACAGTAGGGAAATCGTTGGATAGCGTAGGGGTAAAAATTACTATTCCCACTCCAGAGAGTGCAACAGTAGGGAAAGCGTTGGATAGCGTAGGGGTAAAAATTACTATTCCCACTCCAGAGAGTGCAACAGTAGGGAAAGGGTTGGATAGCGTAGGGGTAAAAATTACTATTCCCACTCCAGAGGGTGCAACAGTAGGGAAAGCGTTGGATAGCGTAGGGGTAAAAATTACTATTCCCACTCCAGAGAGTGCAACAGTAGGGAAAGCGTTGGATAGCGTAGGGGTAAAAATTACTATTCCCACTCCAGAGAGTGCAACAGTAGGGAAAGCGTTGGATAGCGTAGGGGTAAAAATTACTATTCCCACTCCAAAGGGTGCAACAGTAGGGAACGCGTTGGATAGCGTAGGAGTAAAAATTACTATACCCACTCCAAAGGGTGCAACAGTAGGGAAAGCGTTGTATAGCGTAGGGGCAAAAATTACTATTCCCACTCCAAAGGGTGCAACAGAAGGGAAAACGTTGGATAGCGTAGGGGTAAAAATTACTATTCCCACTCCAGAGGGTGCAACAGTAGGGAAAGCGTTGGATAACGTAGGGGTAAAAATGACTATTCCCACTCCAGAGAGTGCAACAGTAGGGAAAGCGTTGGTTAGCGTAGGGGTAAAAATTATTGTTCCCACTCCAGAGGGTGCAACAGTAGGGAAAGCGTTGGATAGTATAGGGGTAAAAATTACTATTCCCACTCCAGAGAGTGCAACAGTAGGGAAAGCGTTGGATAGCGTAGGGGTAAAAATTACTATTCCCATTACAGAGAGTGCAACAGTAGGGAAAGCGTTGGATAGCGTAGGGATAAAAATTACTATTCCCACTCCAGAGAGTGCAACACTAGGGAAAGGGATGGATAGCGTAGGGGTAAAAATTACTATTCCCACTACAGAGGGTGCAACAGTAGGGAAAGCGTTGGATAGCGTAGGGGTAAAAATTACTATTCCCACTCCAGAGAGTGCAACAGTAGGGAAAGCGTTGGATAGCGTAGGGGTAAAAATTACTATTCCCACTCCAAAGGGTGCAACAGTGGGGAAAGCGTTGGATAGGGTAGGGGTAAAAATTACTATTCCCACTCCAAAGGCTGCAACAGTAGGGAAAGCGTTAGATAGCGTAGGGGTAAAAATTACTATTCCCACTCCAGAGGGTGCAATAGTAGGGAAAGCGTTGGATAGTGTAGGGGTAAAAATTACTATTCCCACTCCAGAGGGTGCAACAGTAGGGAAAGTGTTGGATAGTGTAGGGGTAAAAATTACTATTCCCACTCCAGAGAGTCCAACAGTAGGGAAAGCGTTGGATAGCGTAGGGGTAACAATTACTATTCCCACTCCAGAGAGTGCAACAGTAGGGAAAGCGTTGGATAGCGTAGGGGTAAAAATTACTATTCCCACTCCAGAGAGTGCAACAGTAGGGAAAGGGATGGATAGCGTAGGGGTAAAAATTACTATTCCCACTACAGAGGGTGCAACAGTAGGGAAAGCGTTGGATAGCGTAGGGGTAAAAATTACTATTCCCACTCCAGAGAGTGCAACAGTAGGGAAAGCTTTGGATAGCGTAGGGGTAAAAATGACTATTCCCACTCCAAAGGGTGCAACAGAAGGGAAAACGTTGGATAGCGTAGGGGTAAAAATTACTATTCCCACTCCAGAGGGTGCAACAGTAGGGAAAGCGTTGGATAACGTAGGGGTAAAAATTACTATTCCCACTCCAGAGAGTGCAACAGTAGGGAAAGCGTTGGTTAGCGTAGGGGTAAAAATTACTGTTCCCACTCCAGAGGGTGCAACAGTAGGGAAAGCGTTGGATAGCATAGGGGTAAAAATTACTATTCCCACTCCAAAGGGTTCAACAGTGGGGAAAGCGTTGGATAGGGTAGGAGTAAAAATTTACTATTCCCACTCCAAAGGCTGCAATAGTAGGGAAAGCGTTAGATAGCGTAGGGGTAAAAATTACTATTCCCACTCCAGAGGGTGCAATAGTAGGGAAAGCGTTGGATAGCATAGGGGTAAAAATTACTATTCCCAGTCCAAAGGGTGCAAAAGTGGTGAAAGCGTTGGATAGCGTAGGGGTAAAAATTACTATTCCCACTCCAAAGGGTGCAACAGTAGGGAAAGTGTTGGATAGCGTAGGGGTAAAAATTACTATTCCCACTCCAGAGGGTGCAACAGTAGGGAAAGCGTTGGATATCGTAGGGGTAAAAATAACTGTTCCCACTCCAGAGGGTGCAACCGTAGGGAAAGCGTTGGATAGCATGGGGGTAACAATTACTTCCCACACTACTCCCCCTTTAACACACAACACACTACACATACAAAAAACCACAATTAATATAAATATGAATTAATAAATTAATAACAATTAATATTAAATTGATGTAATTATAAATTAGCTAATCAACACATATTAATTACCAATTAATATGTAATTACCAATTAATTAACAAGATATTTACAAAAATAAACAATATTTATTAATACATTATTTATAATTAATATTATGAAATAATTAAAAAACAATTACCAATTAATTAATTAACAATCAATTAACAATAAATACCAATAAATAAATACAATCTCTTTAATTAATTTAATTTATTTAATTATGTCACACCCCATTCCCCTATAAACACACAACCCACTACACATAAATAAATCACATAAAAAATGTAATTGTCATTTAATCACTTAATAATAATTAATTACCAATTAATTATTAATTAGCTAGAACAAAAAATTTAAAATATTAGTACATTAATTTAATTAACTAATTAATAATAATTAATTACCAATTAATTATTAATTAACAATAACAAAAAATAATAAATACTACTACATTAACTCTAATTAATTTAATTAACTAATTAATAATAATTAATTACCAATTAATTATTAATTAATAATTATTTATTAATCAAAAATATTTTTAAAACATATTAATCAATTAATTATAATTAAATTACTTCCCGCCCCATTCCCCTATAAACCCACAACCCGCTCTGATACTAAAACGCAAAATGTAAACAAAATTACTAATTCTAAACATACATTAAAAAACATGTTTACCAAACATATAAAGAACATAATAAAATACATAGCACTAAACAAATATTCGATATTAGTAACATACATACCTTAATATCGATATTCTGTCTATCGTTATTATTGCACATCGATATTCTATACCATCGAAATTAAAACATCGATATTATTGTATATCGATATTTTAATTTCCATATTTTGTCTATCTACCGTTTTGTAGAATAAGAGCAGTGTTGAAACTTACCCCACCCTGATAAAGACCACAGGAGCAGGCCACTTGAGCTGATGGGCTGCACTGCTTATGTTGCAGCCCCTTTCAATGCAATACTAACCAGACATTTGATGCTGTCTTCAGAAGAATCGAAATTTGCCTAGCTAATGTAAATGTAAAGTTTCAATTCTATTAAGGACACGGAGGCGAGGATTATGCTTTTGTTTCTCCGCTATTTATTACAATACCAAAACACAGCAGCCTCAGAAAAGCTTATAAAGGAAAAAAATGCTTATATCACAACATAATAAAGCATTATCCATAACATAGTCCACAAAACAAAAGTCTCTTGAACTACGACTCCCATCATTCCAACGAGGATGATATCCAATGAGTCCTTCCTTATGTGGAGAAGTGTGGCTCAATGGTTAGAGCGGCAGACTCTGATGCAGAGGTCTGGCCCGGGACCAGGGTTCGATTCCCGCCTCGGCGGGTCTTGGGCTCAATTTCCCCGGACCTGATAATTCTCGCCTCGGTGCCTAGTCTAATCATGGGTCCCACTCTGTGACTCTGGGCAATAGCTTGCTTAATCTCCACAACGGCCCCAGCAGCGCTGTGGATGCCTGGCTTCACCTTGGGGGTGCCCAGGAGTGGACATTTCACAGGAAAGCCAGGATGGGTTCCGCAGCGGTATGAATACAGCACTATGAGGCCTCCGGGTAGAAGTGCGCTATATAAAATACAAACATTTACATTTACTTCCATTATGTCCATGACCAGTAGATAAGGAGTCCCCTCTCAGTGTTCCTCCTCTTTCTTCGCGCGAATCACGCTCTCAGGTCATTAGTCTGCCTTGGAACCATCATTTCCTAGCAGGAAGAAACAACAGCGTAAGCGGTGTAACAGAAGACCAATCGTCGTACCAACGCATTACACAACAACATGAATTACGACTCAATGTCAGGTTAAAACCATGAAAACCTAGTTACTTACTGACATACGGGCGGGACGTAGCTTGTCGACGTCATGGGTGGGATAAACCTCGCCTCCGTGTCCTTAATAGAATTGAAACTTACCCTTACATTAGCTAGGCAAATTTCGATTCTATGGCAGGACCGGAGGCTCAGATTATGCTAGTTCAAAGCTTACTTACCACCAAATGAGCAATATCCACCACAGGCTTAAAATGAAACCTCTTAAAGGTGGAATCCGAGGACCAGTCAGCGGCCCGCATTAAATCCTCCAAACGAGCTCCCGCTGTGAAAGCCTTAGAGGCCATGGCCCCCCTGGCAGAGTGAGCTCCAAAACGCTTGGTATCAATACCTGCCTCTTGCATGACCCAGCGCACCCACCTGGCTATAGTGGGGGAGGAGACCGCATGGTGTGGTTTTCGTAAGGCAATCAACAATTGTCTTTCGCCCGGAGGGCGAATGTCCCAAGTCACCTCTTCATAGGCTTTCAGACACTGAACAACACACAACTTCGGAACATCCACGAAAGCCGGATAAGAAATAGTCTTTGAGGCCGACTTCATGCGGTGACCAATCGTAAAGGTGACACAATCCGGTGAAAAAACACGTGCTGAGACATCCAAGGCCCGCACATCGGACATTCTTTGACAGGACACTAAGCACAAAAGCATCGCTAACTTAGCCGAGAGCTCTTTGAAAGACAGGCACCTATTAGGTTCCCAAGAGAGAAGAAGGTTCAACACCACATTGACGTCCCAGAGGACGGAGTACCTCGGTCCCGGAGGCAACGACAACCGGATTCCCCGCAGAAGGCGACACACAAAAGGATGTACCCCACTGGTGAGCCATCAACTGGTTGGTGTGCAGCTGAGATGGCAGAACGCATAGCGTTAATCGTGCGGTATGCAAAACCTTTCGTGGCCAATTCCAGCAGAAAATTCAGGACGGGAACAACTCCCGCGACCAGGGGATCCAAACCCCGTCGAAGACACCAACGTACCCACTTAGTCCAAGCGGACTTGTAGCGCTTCGACGTACTGACTGCCCAGGCTTTGGACAAGAGTCCCTCAGCCAATCTCGAAAGGCCCGGGAGCGACCAACGTCTCCGGAAAGCCTCCATGCCATGAGACGGAGAGAACCCTGAGCGATAAGATGATTCGGTTATCGATCCGGATTGAGAAGCAGGTGTGGAAGCCGGGGGAGTAGGATTGGAAAATCCCAAGAAAGTTCCAGAAGAACTGGAAACCAAACTTGGTACCTCCAGAGCGGTGTCATCAAAACCAGCTCCTCCACCTGCCGGCGGACCTGAGCCGCCGTCCGCATCACCATCGCAAGAGGGGGAAACGCAAAGGGCTTCTCCTGACTCCAGCGGATCCGGCCTCCAGCTGAAGAACCTCGGAAGTTGATGGTCCAAACGGGACGCAAACAAGTCCACCGAAAAAAGACCCACAGACCGTGCAACCACCGAAAAAACCTGAACGTCCAACATCCACAGACTGGAATCCCAAAGATACCGGGAGTGCCAATCCACTATCTGGTTGGCTCGACCCGGCAGATATTCCGCCGTCACTGATACGTGATGGTCCAGACAGTAATCCCAAAACTCCTTCGCCAAATTCGCCAGAGCGCGGGAACCTCCTAGATGATTCACGTATCGAACCGCGGACACATTGTCCATTTTCAACAGAACACACGACCTCGCAGAGTCTCCTGCCCAGCAGCGTACTGCAAACGAACCCGCCAGAAGCTCCAGACAGTTGATATGCAACTTCTGTTCTTCTAGCGACCAGGTGCCGCCTGTGGAAAAATCTCCACAGCGTGCTCCCCAACCGACTCTGCTGGCGTCGGACTCGATAATGAGGTCCGGAGCTGACCCGAAAATTGCTCGGCCATTCCAGGCCTCCATGTGTGACAGCCACCACGACATTTCGGCCTTCACCTACTCCGAGAGGGGAACCGACTGATCGTAAGACATGCCCCTGCGCAGATGGTACGCCTTGAGGCGCTGAAGGGCCCTGTAATGAAGCGGGCCTGGAAAGATAGCCTGGATCGAGGACGACAGAAGGCCCACCATCCTGGCGACGTGCCGCAAGGATGTGTGAGACTTGGTCACAGTCTGACGCAAGACATGTCTGATCTTGGACAACTTCTGCGACGGGAGGCTGAGAGAAGCGTCGACGGAGTCTATGACGAACTCCAAGAACTCCACTCTCTGAGAAGGAGCGAGGACCGACTTGACCCATTGATGATAAAACCGAGCTTCTGAAGCAAAGCCACTGTCTGGCGCAGCTGAAAAAGTAACTTGTCCGGACACTGGGCCTTTTGCAAAATGTCGTCCAAATAGACGATCATGCGAATACCCTGCCCTCACAGGAACTCCACCACGGGGTGCAGCACTTTTGTGAAACACCACGGGCCGAGGAGAGACCGAACGGGAGGGCAGTAAACTCGAACACCTGCCCCTTCCAGAGGAACTGAAGGAAACGACAATGAGGCGGGTAGATCGGAACCACAAGGTAAGCTTCCTTGAGGTCCAGCCGTACCAACCAATCTCGCGGGAGGAGGATGTCTCGAAGAAGAGGAATCCCCTCCATCTTGAAATGACGGTAGATCAACCAACCGTTGAATTCCTTCAGGTTGATCACCGGTCGGCGCCCACCACCGGGCTTGTCGACTAAAAACAGATTGATGAGGAAACCTGAAGGGTGCCGAGTTGAGCGACGAATGGCCCCTTTGCGGAGGAGCTCCGAGACCTCTTCGTCTATCAACTGAGCGTCGGCCATTGAAAAGGCTATAGGACGGGGGGTACCCACCTGAGAGGGTTGGTCGTAAAATTCGATATGGAACCCGCGGACGGTTTGTAGCACCCAAGCGTCCGCTGTAAGTTCCTCCCATGCCCCCAGAAATGCCGCCAAACGGCCACCAATTCGAACCTGCTCCGCAGGAATAACACTGACCTGCTGAGTTATTGGTGCCGGGATTCTTCCTGAAGCCTCGTCCTCCGAAACGCAGGCCTCTTGTAGGGTAGAAGGAGTTGAAATTGGCTGAGGTGTTGTACTGCCCTCGCCCGGAGGCTTGCCCTCTATTGCCGGTGGGATGACCACCGCGGCCGGTCGCGCGGCGCCCACCGCGACCGGCCCCTTGGGAGAAACGCTGCTGGAAGACGCTCTTAATACTCTTCTGGGCTTTATCCAGCGAGGTGAAAGTCGAAACGAACTTGCCCAGTTCCTTAATGAACGGCTCTCCAAAGAGCCCGCCCTGGGCAACCGCTCCCGCCTCCGAGGAGGCCAGGTCCCCTAACTTCGGGTCCAGTTTAATTAAAAACGACCGTCGACGCTCGGTCAAGATGTGGTAAATAAATAAATAATACCCTATTTTTGACTAGACATATATCATAACAGATAGCTCAATAAATAAGAGTCAAGATTCGAGGTAGTAGGAGTTTTGCAGGTTTAATACAGCATAAGGACAGGAACAGGACAACCTGCATAGGAATAGGATGACAGGGTGACAGGGCCCAGCAGCTGCTGGGGCTGGATCTGGGATGAGCGCGCTGACTTTTAATAACAATACATGAGCATATATACATAACGCAAACACATAGCATTACATTGCAGTAGGCGTAGCAGTGGGTGGAGCAATAGGTGTGACGCGTAGCAGTCGCGAAAGATAAAGGCAAAAGTAGGTGTAACTGGGCGTATACATAGACATGTGGTGCAGACGTAACAGGATATGTCATGAATGGGGCGGAAACCATGGAGGGGGCTACCTGAGGAGCCGGGACCTCTAACCTGATGGTGCGCGCAAACTAGCAATGACGTATCACTAGGAGAAGCTGGGGGCTATGAACTCTGTGCTAGGAGCAGAGACTGAAGTCTGGAGGGTCAGGGCGACATGTACCTAAACAGTATCTAGTATCTGATGTTTAGGGAACATGTTGATATGAACTAGAAGTTAGGAGGGGAAAGGCTAACTTGATTCTAAGACTGGACCATGCATTATTCTACATGTAGTGCGTGATGAAGAATATGAAATGACCATTAAATGCAGTATTTCTCTAACGTAGAGACGTGAAGGCTAGACAATGACGGAAACTATTGATGCAGTTCAGTAGCTTAGGAATGCAGAGAAGGAGGACCGAACTGATAACTGGAATCATAACATATTCTTGGCAGACTCAGAGACTGAGCCAGGCTGGGCCGGGCACTGCGGGGCAGGAAGTAAGTGAAGGGTCGAGGATACAGGTGGGGGCTGTATCCCTCCTCAGCGAGGCTTCAGGAGACAGGAGCTGAATCTGGTGTCCGGGCCCTTTTGAGGCCTAGAAACGGGGACTTTATAATAGAATAACGTGCACACTGAGAAACGTGGCAACGTAGCTTTACATAGGCCTGATATTCGTAGTATTCACGAGGACTGGAAACTGGCATACTAGAGGGGGACACAACTGTAATTGCGTCATTAATCAGACATGGGGAATGCATATGCATATTTAATCATGCACACATAACATATGATGGATGACACGTAGGGACACAGAACATGGCAAAATTTACTTTTCCACATTCCCTCCTTGTCACTACGTTTCCATCAGGAAACATCAATATTCATGATACCATCTATCATTTCATACAGTATCATTTGCTCGTCTCGAATTATCCTGGAACGGGATTTAGAACTGGGCTTGGGACTAGGAATACAAGAGGTAGCACAAATGCCGCAAATCGCAGGGCCACATTGTATACAGAGGCAGCAGCTGAATATGATCGCTACTGCAATACCTAGAAAGGACAATATTTTCCATCCCCATGCGGAAATTATATTCCAGAACCAACCGGACCATGTCCAGGTGCCTGGATCTTGGTGGATCAGATGGGCAATTTTATGGAGTCTGGTTATAGCTGAATAAACAGACGGCGCGTTATTTGGAATAAAAATGCAGCAACTAGATCCGATGACTCTACAGGCCCCGCCCCTATCGGCCAGTATGACGTCAAGGACGAGACGATTTTGCAAAACGACAAATCTCATAGCAGATTGCTCTTCAGTTAAGTTACCTAGAGCAGAGGCAGTCTCGTTTATTACAGCTTCAAGGGTTCTGGTTAACCTACGGATTAGCTTACTATTCTGGATAGGTCCTATAAAGAAGAAGAAACCTCTATTGAAATCTGTATACTGTTCTAGAGCAGTTTCAGTATAATCGACAATTGGGGACTCCCTTCTATGTCTAATGTGTACTAGATGTGTATTTCTATGATAATCAGGTGGGGCTAGGAAAACTGGTGGCAGTAGGAAGGCAATGTAACAGGTTCCCTCCCAATCGAGGGGCAGACGAACATATGCAGTTTGACCACAAATAAAATATGAATGACGTGAAGCTTTGAAAATAGATTTCCCACTGTCACTATACTTGACAATAGTAGTACAATCACTATGTCCTACATGTACGGAACCATTATTTCGGACACATAATTCGCCTTTGACTGGTAGTACTGAAATAGCAGGTAAGTCTGGAGTAGTATCAGACTGAACATTCAGGACCATAAAATTCGACGAATAATTACCTAAATTATACACTTCATTTTCTAGATCTAAACCTGTTCGGTGAGGGAGACCTTGCTTGTCTGGGAAACATGTACTGTTAAGAAAAGACATATCTGTTGAGGATGACGTCAACGTGGACCATGCTCCACACGAACCATTATGTGAAAAAGGATAAGGAAAAAGTGGCAGAACTCCCTTCGGTGTCTGGAAAGGGGGGAGTCGACCACACACCCAACAATTAGTGGCATTGCTGTTCTGGTGTGAGTAATGTAACATGCGGATAAATGAGTTATTACGCATAGCGAGACGGTAAGAGAGTTCATGAGGGGGCAGATCACTAAACGTGTGCTCTACTGTAGCATTAGCAGACTTATTTACATGTGAAACTGGGAAACATAGGTAAAATGCATAACTGGTGCAGGAAATCATAAGGCTGGAAAACAATATGAAACATAGAAAAACGATACATCGGATTGAGTTTTGACTAACTCTCTCACTATGGGGGTCTATTTTATACATGTCAGAAACAGTCTAACCGTTTCACCTAGGGGAGGACTTAGACAATCAAACTGACTGACTTATTTTACTAGACCTTAATTTCTGTTTATACTCCTGCTGCGGAGTTTTCTCTAACAGGGGAGGGGTTGTAGCAATGTCTTTTGCGGGACAGTCCTTGAGAACAATATTTTGGCAATCCTTTGAATCCTGGGAAATGTTCTTTAAGACGGGTTTCAGTCCATTAAAAAGTTTGACATGAGAAAGGTGTACCCAGCCTTTGCGTCCTTCCAACTTCACGGCTGTACGGGTAGTGAGGAGGACCTGTCGGGGCTCTTTCCATCGAGGCTCCAGCGGACTTGATCTGTCAAAGTTGCGGACCATCACCATGGATCCTGGAACGATTTCATGCGGTGCCACCTCGGTATTGTCTGGAAATGCGGCGGCAACCTGTGAACGACATGAGTTGAGGGCAGACATCAAGGAAGCTAGGTAATCTGTCAGCATATTACTTGAAACATCGGTAATACTTCGGGGTCTAGGAGTACCCCACATATTTGGGGGGCGGCCGAAAACGACCTCATACGGGGACAGACCTGATCTGGAATGTGCGACCATGCGCATATAAAATAAAGCGACTGGTAGAGCTACTAGCCAGTCCACACCCTTCTCTTTACACACTTTTGCAATACGGATTTTCAGAGTCTGGTTATGTCTCTCAACGAGACCGGCTGCTTCAGGATGGCGTACACAATGGAACTTCCACTGGTACCCTAGCAAAAGGGAAACATGCTTCATGAGTTCGGATGAGAATGGCTGGCCGTTGTCAGAATATACGACTCTAGGGAGTCCATAACGGGGGAAGAACTCACGAACCAACTGCTTGGCAGTGGTCGTGGCTGTGTAATCTGGGACTGGATATGCTTCTGTCCACCTGGACAAAGCGCATACAACTACAAGGACGTACTTGAAACCTCGACATCGCTCCATCTGAATATAATCCATCTGGAGGACTTCAAAAGGGTGGTCAGGGGGCTGGAAACCACCTTGTTCCACCGGGACACTTTTACCTGGATTAAACTGACAACATATCATACAGGTACGGACTTTCTGCTTAGCTGCAGCTCGTAAATGCTTGTTGAACCAAATGTTCTGGATACTGTCTAACATGGCTTTTTCCCCTAAATGTGCTGGACTATGTGCGGTATTAATAATGACTTGAACCATAGAGTCGGGGAGAAACCATGTGGCTCTACCCTTCGTTAACCATCCTTGATCTGTCTGGACCCCTCCTTGTTCGGACCATTTCTTGATTTCTTCGGGAGTAGCATGTGACTGGATATCTATGACATCTTGTGTAGGGTCCTTAACTGTCATACATGTAGTCGGATCTGGAGTATGTGTCCGATTAACTTGAATGTCTGGAGTCTGTGCTGTAAGCTTGGCTGTGCGATCTGCTAGATCATTACCTTGGGAAATAATGTCAGTGACTTTCGTATGTGCTTTGCATTTCATGATGGCAATGGATGTCGGTAAATGTATGGCATCTAACAGAGCTTGAATAAGGAGACCATGCTGAATCTTGGTTCCATGAGAAGTCATGAAACCTCTCTCCTGCCAGAGCACTCCGAAGTCGTGTACAACTCCAAATGCGTAGCGTGAATCTGTGTAAACATTAACTTTCAGGTTCTTGGCGTGTATGCAGGCTTGTGTCAGAGCAACTAGCTCTGCTGCTTGAGCGGACAGAGTATCGATACGGTGTGTTTCAATAACTTCAGTGTCAGTAGTCACTGCATACGCGGCGACTAGTTCTCCTGTACTTGTTCTCATACATGAACCATCCACATAAAGTGTCAGGTCGGGGTCTGGTAACGGAGTATCTGTCAGATCTTGTCTTGGCTTTGCCGTAATGTTAACTACTTCCACACAGTCATGTGGGTCAGGATTCGAAGTAACTGATGGTAACAGTGTAGCAGGATTTAAAATGTTGCAGCGTCTGATTTCTATGTGTGGCTGGAACAGTGTCAATTCATAACCTGTTAAACGTGCAATTGTCAAGTGCTGAGTTTGTGTTCGGTTCAGAAGAACTTCCACAGAGTGTGGAACTTGTACTGTCAGGGAGTGTCCTAAAACTATGGAATCACTTTGTCTGATAGCTAGTGCTGTGGCTGCAACTGACTTGAGGCACGCAGGCAAAGCCTGGGCGACTGGATCTAGTGTGCTCGAAAAATAAGCACAGGGCTTGTATTGTCCTGCTTGATCTTGTGTGAGAACAGATAATGCTGTACCTTCACGTTCAGTAACGAAAAGTGTAAAAGGCTTACTGTAGTTCGGTGTCGCTAGAACTGGAGCTTGGCATAAAGCTTTCTTTAACTCGTTGAAACTAAGTGTATGTTCAGATGTCCAAGGGAGGACAGTCGATACGGCTGCCTCCTGTGTCGTTAACTGTATCAGTGGTTTGGCTAGAAATGCATACTGGGGAATCCATTGTCTACAATAAGAAGTAAGGCCGATAAAGGCACGTACCTCCTTCTGGGTCTTGGGCTGAGGAAGACTCGCTATTAACTGGATACGGTCTGGTGTCAACTGCCTACCCCTCTTGGACAGCAAGTGTCCTAAGTAGACCACTTGCTGGACACAGAATTGAAGCTTAGAAGGGGACACCTTGTGCCCCATCTCGGCTAGGAAATACAAGACTGTAAGGGATGCTTGCTCGCAAGCACGTTCAGAACGGACTGTGATCAGTAGATCATCGACATACTGGAGCAGGGCAGTGTCAGTTGGCATGTGAATGTTGTCTAGTTGTCTCTTAAGTGCTTGACTGTAAATACTAGGACTTTCTGTGAAACCTTGAGGAGCGCGTGTGAACATATAGCTCCTTCCATTTAAACAGAATCCGAAAAGGAACTGGCTGTCTGGATGAATAGGAACACTGAAAAATGCGTTCTTGAGGTCTATGACAGTGAAGAACGTGGCTTCGGAATCAATGGCTGTCAATAGGGAAGAGATGTCTGGGACAACTGGATACTGCGGAATAATACATTTATTAAGCTCTCGTAGGTCAATCACTAATCGATATACTGGGGGTGCATTTGGATCAGTACGTTTCATGACTGGAATGATCGGAGAATTGCATACGTTGGAGTCAGTCTCTACAACCACTCCTTGAGCGATGAGCTCGTCAATAATTTTGGATAAGGCTGCTACAGCCTCGGGTGGCAATCTGTACTGTCTGATTCGTGGTAACACTACACCTGGTTTAAGAGTCACACGATAAGGTGTGATTTGCATATAACCTACATCAGTTGGACCTTGCGCCCATAAGTGCTGCGGAACATTAGACAGTCTTGAATCAAAATCTCGTAATACATAGTGACCCTTAAAGTCACGTAGGAACAATCGTATTCCCTCTGGGGAACAGCATATAACTGCACCTAACTCTTTCAGTGTTTTAATGCCCAATAGGTTTTCTGGACATGACTTAGTAAGTAACAGATCAGTAGTACGGGACAATGGACCTACTTCTAGAGTAACTGGCTTTGAAATCTCATTTACGATAGGTTTTCCTGAAAATCCAAGGGAAACATTTCTTGAGCCTGAGAGCGGAGCCCCTGGAACTTCGGCATGACTAATTGTGGTCCTACTTGCCCCTGTATCAATCAAAAACTTTCTGTCTTTCCCTAATACTTGACTGTGAACATAGGGACCTTCTTGATCTACAGGTATCTCGATGAGTGGCAAGCCTACCTCCCTCTCTAGGCTGTTTCATGAATACTGCTGGTACTCTGGATACTCAGACTGTGCATACTGGTACATCTGCGATGTAACATGCTGTGTTGCAGCGATAGGCTGCGGTACTGTAACTATCTGTTGTGCATTCTGTGGCTGAGGAATCTGTGAGACTTGCTCTTGTCTAGGCGGACGGGGTCTTTCCTTAGTCTTACCAGTAGCTATGTTGTGTTTCAGAACTGCACACTCATTTATAAAATGACCTGGCTGTTTACAATAATTGCAGTTCCCTTTAACGGGAGCTGCAGGATGACTGGCTTGATTCGGACCCCTCTTCTGACTGTCTTGAGGAACAGATTGTGCAACTAGTACTTTCATTTTCGTATCTTTCATACGTTTTCTCTCGTGTTCTTGCTCTTCCCTGATTCTATTCTGGTGGTACTGGAGCATCTGGAGCATCTGGGACGGAGTATTAGCTTGCCAGGTGCTTTCGACTTTCAAAACTCGATTTTTAACTTGTGGGCTTGAATTCTCGACTAATTTAGTAACAAAAAGGTGAGGGTATGACTCACTACTTGTCTTGAGGCCACTATTGATACTAAAACACTTTTCAAATCTAGAATAAAAATCACTAATATCCTCGTCTTGCTTTTGTTTACAGGCTGAGATTGCATCCCAGTCTTCTTTTCTAGTTGTCAATAATCTGGGTAAAACTTGAATCAATAATTCTGGTAATTCTTTACATTTCTCTCCTAGACCAGTACCTGGTACTCGTGCCTTGTCTTCGGCTTCTAGAACTCCCCAATCGATCTTTTTCTCTCCCACCTCCCATTCTTTTTCCTTTAGCTTTTCATACACCCCTGCGGGCAACAGGACCTTTAACATTTTAATGATATCTGGGTAAGTGTATTCTCCCATACGGAGCATGTCTTTTAATTCTCTATGGAACCCTGCTGGATCTTTGTCATGACAGGGAATTAATTTCTTCATTTCGAGGAGTTCCATCTTTGTAATCGGGGTGTAAACAAACACTCGTTGCATTTCACCGTCCTCTGTCTTAACTGGATGCACTTCTCGTAACGGGTTCTGTCTTTCCATGTAAAATGGTTTACTTTCTGGGGGTGAGACATGAACAAAATGCGGGTTCAGAAACGTTCTATATTTGTGGCGCTGCTCTAGAATGACACTAATTAAGTCAGTACCTAGACCTTTCCATCTATACTGGAGTAACTCGTTCAGGATATCGTGTAACGGACCTGGATCAGAGTGCTGACCCTCATACAGAGTAATGAGGTGCTGGATCATATACATACCCACCAGTCGCTGCTCGGCTGGGGGCAATTTCAGAAACATTTGTGCCACTATTTCGTCTGGAAAAGTGGTAGAATCAGTAATCCATCGGACTGCTGATCGGGCTAGTTCCTGTTCATGCATGGTACTTAACTCACTGTAACCGATTTGTGATTTCAGAATGTGATCGGTAGCTTGGAATACTTGTTCTAGGGAACCTTGTTCTGGTGCTGAATGATGGAAAATTGACTTGTGTTCTAGGCGTAAATGGCGATCTGGAAATCTAGATTTTCCTACATACGCTATTCTGGCGGGATTCTCGTCCTCTACCTCTTCAGTATCAGAGTTACTTTCTTTCTCGCTTACTTGTGCTGCTTTACGTTGTTCGTGTATCTTTATTATTTCTCTACGGATTTTCTTGTACATACTCTCCATGGCACTAATGGTATTGTGCTTACCCTCGGCTATATTATCACTCCACTTTGTCAGGGTTTTCATTTCGGCCGGGTCTTTAGACGGGTAATCTTGTTCTCTTATTAGACAGTTAATTAAAAACTTTAATATCATACGCTGGATCTCAGCTTTCCTTTGAGACATGGCATCACTAATACTTTCTGGATCATCCCCTGTACGGATGAAACGATATATTCTGTCTAGATCTTCTTTCATATTGGGTAGGGTGACTAGATACTCGGTCACCCTCCTTACGCGTACTGAATATAAAACCATATTATTCTCGCCTGGGACTGGGTCATAGGCACATTCGCCAAGGGCTTGCCTGATTTCTGCAACAGACTTATTACTCTTGGGAGTACGCTGTGATGCTTGAGCATGTAATTCGAGTGCTGATAAACGCTTGCGTGGCGGCGGGGTTTGAGGAGGACCTCCTCCTGCGGCCCCTAGACTAGAATCGTCGACTGATATTCTTCGTGGTGGAGCGGGGAATTGAAATGCTGGCTGGACCGGGGGTACCGTAGCAGGTACTGCATGGGGTGCCCCGGTGTCTGGAGGAGCAGGATGTGTCTGATTTACAGGGACTGGCGGAGCGCGAACAGGATCTGCATATTCAGGGACTGTGTCGTCCAGATAGGACGAAATAAAAATATCAGCTGCGGTCGGTTTGTGACGTAGCTTGGTCGGAACTAGTGGTGGCGGGAAATTACTGGATGCCTCCGGGGTCGCTTTTGGCAAGCCCTCGGCAAGAAGAGGATACATACCCTTAATAAGGGCATGCCTCTGTCTCTCTGACTGTTCGGCTTTGACTTGTTCACCTATCTCGATTAATTCTTTTTCTTGGGCTCGCTCTAAGGATTCTCTACTTAACTCTGACTTTCTGATTTCTTTTTCAGTTCTTTTATGAGCTTCCTTGCGCCATAACTCGATGGCATCTTTCTGTGACTGTCTGGCTTTCTTTTTCCATAATGCTTCTTCTACTCGCATGATGCATTCGGCATCCCATGTACCCGATACGGGCCATCTATACTTTTCTTCTAACTGTTTGGTATACTCTACCCATAAATCTAGATACAATATGGCACTTATGCCATGTTTCTGATACATAAAGTGACCTGGACTGTCCCTGGGCGGGACGGGAACTGCTGCTTCCAGCAGACCCTTTCTAGTTTTTAACTGACGTAACTTGGAAAATATGGGCATGACTGAACTGTAATCTAGACACAATACAATACACAATGAACACGATACTTATTCCCCATTCATACCACGACATTAAAATACATGAAAAACATTTAAAATAATCAGTTCGAACAGAATACTACCTGGAAATACTGAGAACAGAACACATAAATTTTCTCGAGAACAGAAACTGACTAGAACAGAAACTAGATGCACTGCTGAAACAGTACGAAACTTACCGGTCTCATAAAGAGACACGTCAGGACCCGCATCCACCGAAATGGACACTTCGTTTGTGGGACTGTGTACCACCAACCCACAGACCAGAGTCAATTAAATTGACCCTGTCTAGATACCACCCCAGTAACGGTACTCACCGGGCAGCAAGAACGGAAAGCCTCAGACTGGACTGGACTGCTACGACGACGGACGACGAACTTCGGGCTTCGGACTTCAGTTACGGGTGGGCCTCCGGATACCTCGGACCTTGGACTCTTGGCTTGGGCTCTGGTTGGGACTCGCCGCGTTCCTCCACCGTCTCGTCTGGATGCTGGACCGCCTCCTCCGTCTCCTCCGTGGGCCTGAGGGATACTTGAGCAGAAATATCTGCCACTGCGCAGAAGAGTTCCGTCACGACTGCAGAGGGTCAGGGGGTCGGCGTGGCTTCACCGACGCGTGGGGAAAGGGCAAGTCCCTGTTCGGGCGCCATTATGTGGTAAATAAATAAATAATACCCTATTTTTGACTAGACATATATCATAACAGATAGCTCAATAAATAAGAGTCAAGATTCGAGGTAGTAGGAGTTTTGCAGGTTTAATACAGCATAAGGACAGGAACAGGACAACCTGCATAGGAATAGGATGACAGGGTGACAGGGCCCAGCAGCTGCTGGGGCTGGATCTGGGATGAGCGCGCTGACTTTTAATAACAATACATGAGCATATATACATAACGCAAACACATAGCATTACATTGCAGTAGGCGTAGCAGTGGGTGGAGCAATAGGTGTGACGCGTAGCAGTCGCGAAAGATAAAGGCAAAAGTAGGTGTAACTGGGCGTATACATAGACATGTGGTGCAGACGTAACAGGATATGTCATGAATGGGGCGGAAACCATGGAGGGGGCTACCTGAGGAGCCGGGACCTCTAACCTGATGGTGCGCGCAAACTAGCAATGACGTATCACTAGGAGAAGCTGGGGGCTATGAACTCTGTGCTAGGAGCAGAGACTGAAGTCTGGAGGGTCAGGGCGACATGTACCTAAACAGTATCTAGTATCTGATGTTTAGGGAACATGTTGATATGAACTAGAAGTTAGGAGGGGAAAGGCTAACTTGATTCTAAGACTGGACCATGCATTATTCTACATGTAGTGCGTGATGAAGAATATGAAATGACCATTAAATGCAGTATTTCTCTAACGTAGAGACGTGAAGGCTAGACAATGACGGAAACTATTGATGCAGTTCAGTAGCTTAGGAATGCAGAGAAGGAGGACCGAACTGATAACTGGAATCATAACATATTCTTGGCAGACTCAGAGACTGAGCCAGGCTGGGCCGGGCACTGCGGGGCAGGAAGTAAGTGAAGGGTCGAGGATACAGGTGGGGGCTGTATCCCTCCTCAGCGAGGCTTCAGGAGACAGGAGCTGAATCTGGTGTCCGGGCCCTTTTGAGGCCTAGAAACGGGGACTTTATAATAGAATAACGTGCACACTGAGAAACGTGGCAACGTAGCTTTACATAGGCCTGATATTCGTAGTATTCACGAGGACTGGAAACTGGCATACTAGAGGGGGACACAACTGTAATTGCGTCATTAATCAGACATGGGGAATGCATATGCATATTTAATCATGCACACATAACATATGATGGATGACACGTAGGGACACAGAACATGGCAAAATTTACTTTTCCACAAAGAGGGCACAGTTAGCGTTACCCAAAAAGATAACCACCCTCTGCGCCCAATTCGACAAGACGTCGGGGGAAATGGCGGTCCCAGTGACCTTTGCTTCTTCCGCCATGTCAAGTATTTTGGTAATGGGCCCTACCGCATCGAACAACTTATCCTGGCCCGACCGCCAGGAGCGGTCGATGCCCTTGTGCGGGTCCTTCATAAACTTGGCGAGAAACGTCGCCATCTTGGGATCTAGATCCGGCGTCATGGCCACCTTGCCTTCTAACGTGGGCCTAGGACATTCTCCACGGAGGCACCCCCTGGCTTCTTTCTCCAGAGGCCTGCGCAGTCGGCTGGCCACGAACTTCGCCACCTTGTCACCCGGGGCCCAGGCTGCGGACCGCGGATGGATTATTTCGTCTGGGTCCAGCATGCCTGAGCTATCCCGTGGCAACTCGGCGGCCGAGCCCGAAGGCCGCCAGGAGTGCACCGAGTCTCCCTCCTCGTCCGAATCCGGGGAATCTCCCGGGGACGAAGGAGCAGTCTCCGAAGCCACCACTGAAGCAGGGTCCGAAGGCTGCTCAGGCGTGGACGCGGTCGCCTTCGCCAAGAAAGCGTCCCGCAGACGCTCAAAGGCCCCCTTATCCACCCCCTGAGCACCCTCCGGGAACCCCTCTCTGCAGGGTTTCTTAGGAGCAGGGGGGCCCTCACCTGAAGGACCTGGGAGGGGAAATTGCTGTTGTCCTCCCTGCACCTGGGCGAGCTTGGCGCATTCCTCTACGATGCGCGCTGAGAGGCGTTCTTCCATAGGGGCCACCACCTCAGTCACGCAACGGTAAATGGAGCTATCCACTGCCTGGTAAAACTCCTCGTCCAGCAAGTAGGGTTGCGAGTCATCCTCGTAATACTCGCCCTGTTCCATGATGCGAACACCGGAACCACACACACCACCCAACACGGGGTGTTTTGAGATTTGGGCAGGCCGGAGGTCTGCAATTAGGTTTCGCGCGCCAGGGACTGGCTGCAATAGGGTGCACTCAACCCCCACAGCGCTCCGACCCACCTCAAGGGACCAGGTCAGCCCACCTCACCGCGCGCTACCACACCAGCCAAAAGTGAGTGCAGGTCTTGCCAACAGGCGTCAAACGCGGTACCAACCGCAATACAGACCCCACAGGGCATTCAAAAGGGGGATAAAGGGGCTACAGACCCGGGAACCGGGCGTTCAGTGAGGAGGCTCAAGGGCAAGGCTCCGCGTCCGTTGATCTCCAGCACGGCTCCTCCGCGAGGGAAAGTTCCGCGCCGGGACCAACGAGAACGACAGTGACCTCTAGCGGTCAACAGCGCCACAACGGGAATCAGAGGCACGTAAGAAGCGAAACCGCGCTTCCGTGACTCGCCTGGGGCTCTGTGAAGAGAAACATGCAGCAGAGACCCAGCAGCCCCATAAAAAAACATCAACAATCAACTCCAAAGTAGTATAACACAGACTCTGGGAGAGAAGAAAAAACACTTAACTGGCTGCGGAGCAGCGAAGAAAGAGGAGGAACACTGAGAAGGGACTCCTTATCTACTGGTCATGGACATAATGGAAGGACTCATTGGATATCATCCTCGTTGGAATGATGGGAGTCGTAGTTCAAGAGACTTTTGTTTTGTGGACTATGTTATGGATAATGCTTTATTATGTTGTGATATAAGCATTTTTTTCCTTTATAAGCTTTTCTGAGGCTGCTGTGTTTTGTTATTGTAATAAATAGCAGAGAAAGAAAAGCATAATCTGAGGCTCAGGTCCTGCCATAGAATCTGTTGGTCCCCCTAACATATTTCATCATCTTAATATTTGGTGATGTCTTGAAAAGTGCTGATATTGAGCTGCTTTTACTGCACAGATCTTACGTTAGACATAATGTTAGTATAAATATGCTACATAATAATAAATAGACTAATAAAATCCGACCCAAGGTAGACGAAAGCAATTAGTTACCACAATTAACCAGAAATGTAAAATATGCAAGCCCATCCTAACAGTCAAATACCACATTAGATTGCTGCATAGTTTAGTAGATTGCTGCATAATTTAGGGGCCAGTGCTCGAAAAGATCCACCTCATCCCCTAAGAACCCACAGCAGTATCAAATTCTCAAAACACACAGTCCGCACAGGACCATTGGAGCTAGAAAATGTATAGTAGAGAAGAAAGCGTAGGGTTTTGGTAGACCTCATGTATCAGACAGATTCATTAAAATAGGATCTGCTGTTACATTGTCAGCCAATTGTGATCTTTATGCAGCTGTGACACCATTAGTCTTCTTCTGATGGAAAATCAGTCTTGCTGCCACATTTTGCACGTGCTGAAGTCCAAGTAGAATCTATCTATTACAGTCATCTTGCTTGAACAAGACAGTGGTAAGGTCCACTGTGCCATGAATTATTTGGGGAGAAGCAGTAGTGCATGCCTCACAGCAGAAAGAAACACACTGGGAGCAGATTTGACCTGAGCAATCAATGTCAATTCTTTTGCCCTTGATAAACCCTAAGGACTTATCCTTAGTTAAAGGAAATGGTACTTCTTCCTTACTAACACCCCAAGAAGATCCACCCTAGAGGTCTTTATTCTTGCTGATGAGCTGGATCTCAATCTTATTGCAATTTAACTTTAGAAGGACATGGCCTATTGGTTGCCAGTGGTCTTGAGTATTTGCCTCTTCCAGGAAAGTGGACAATTGTGTAGCCTTAGAGGATTTTGCCCAGCACAGTAAGTAGTGTTATGTTGGCATAATTGCTCAGCTCACAAGTCTGGTTTGGATGGTACCACGCCTGACTCAGAGCTGTTTAGGTTTCTCAAGGAGCCAGTGAGGTGCTAATTACATTTGTGATCCAATCAGTTATTGGTGGGGCCAACAGTTTCCACCAAGAGGCAGGAAAATGATTAGAAGGTTCTGATACCGTGCTCATAATGGCCTACATCTATATCTACTCTAGAAGGGGCAGAAAGGGCTGACTTTATTAAGGCAGGACTTTATAAAGGGCAGAACTTTATTACGGCAACACATGCCAAGTGGTTCAGCTGATAACAGATGACATAGTGTCTTTATAATTAGTCTGGATTTTATTAAGGATCGAATGTAAGGGGTTGTGCAGAAGACCCTGGAACTGGACTGGCCACACACATTTGAAACAATGAAAGGTTTTGTATGACCTTTTTTTTCTGAAGTAGCCATCTTTCTATTATGATTGAACTCTTGTAGGCTTTTAGCTTGGCTTTACTTTTGAGTGTAAGTAAGTAAAATGCATTGTTTTTGATTAATTAAAACCATTACAAAATACATTCAGATAAAACGATTTGATAAAAAGGCTTTTCAATCAATGCTTTCAGGTGTCAGTGCACACATGCATAAGTAAAAAGTGCAGAATGTTCAGAGTCTTTTTTCTGGAGGCCTGTGAGGAATTATACGCTAGTTGTAGTAACAAGCATCTTTTGCTTGGATGCTACTAGAACTAAAAACTTGACAAGCTTCCCATTCAGTTGTGGATCCAGTGGATTGAAGCATGCAATTACTGCTTATCTCCGTGTGCGTATGCCTCGTTCGTTAAAGTTAGTTTTTAGCAGGTCAACCCTTTCCTTGTTAAGCTTGACATAGAAGCATATTATGTGTTCAATGTCTTCCTTTCCAGCCCCACATAGCCGGCATAAGTTCCCGTAGTTCTTTCTTAGCCATGGTTGAAGATGTGGTATGGCTGGCAGGATACCTAGCCTATGCTTTAACCCCATGGATGCTCAGCATATTCCCCTCCTGTGCTGAGAATTTGTAAATCCCTTTATTCATGACGAGCTGGGCTCGTCATGAGCGTGCGAGGAGGCTACTTCATGACGAGCCCAGCTCGTCATGAGTGTGGAAGGGGTTAAAAAAGCTTCTTTAGACTTCCTTGAATACCCTAATACAAAGTATGCCTGTGATCCAAATGATTTATAATTGGATAAAGTCATCCATGTGTGGCTCCTATGTGCAAATGCTGCTTTGTCTTCTATAAAGGAGAGTTTCGTAACAACCTTATTAGTGATGCGTTTAAAGTGCAAATGCGTTGTTGGGATTTCCCATAGGTTGGCCAATCCCGTTATGACGAGCGATTCCTCCAAGTAAGCTTTGGCCAGTGAGGTAGGTGTGCTGCACAGTTCCTGCCAGAGCTGGTGATTCAATGTGTTTGCGGCGGAGTTCTTAATTTTATGCCAGTACTTGATGTATGAGCCTCGCCTTGCGAGGAGTTGCTTCGTTAGACAAGGCTCGAACCGAATCTGTGCTGGCGACACATAAGGCGGTAAATTTAACATTACTCTACATGCTTTTGTCAAAATGGTGTCCAGTAATCGAGCATCCCTTCCTCTCAAAACCTCACTGCCATATATAATTGATGATGGAATTTTTGCTTCCGCAACGCGGAGAAGTGGAGCGAATGTTGGACCAGTAAGTTTTGTTTTAAGTTGTCTTAGCGTGATCACAACCGCCATTCCCTTCCTTTTAAGTGCTTTGAGCTGATTCGTGAAGTGATCCCTCTTGTAGATCATAACTCCTAGGTATTTATACACCTCACAGTTGGTGAGTGAAATTGTACCTAGTGATCAAGAATGGGACCAGTTCCCATTTATTGTCAGAGTCTTGGTTTTTTCGATGCTGGCTTCCAGATAATTCTAGTCAGCGAATCTAGGAAGTATGTTGAGTAGCCGTTGTAGACCAACTTGAGTATGGCTGGTTAGAACGACATCGTCCGCATAAGACATACTGGAAGTGGTTTTTCCTCCTATTCGGGGAGCATGCGCATTGCAAGCAGTAAGTGCTGTTGTCAGATCCGCAGTGTAAAGGTTGAAGAGAAAGGGTGCGAGAACGCACCCCTGTTTAAGGCCTTAGGTTGTTTGAATGCGCCTCGACAGATGAGAACCATTGCCGAGCTTAACCTGTACCCACGTATTGGAGTGTAATTCTATTAGAGGGTGGAAGAGGGACGAAGGAATCCCCCAGTGGGATAACTTCATCCAAAGATTAGCTCGGTTAACGTTGTCTAATGCCGCCTTAAAATCCACAAAGCAGAAGTGAAGAGTACGTTTGCTGAAAATCGCTTTATCGATGAGTAGTGACATAGCTAAGAGGTTTGTAGTTGTTCCAGTGTCTCTAGAGAACCCTGTTTGGCTGGGGGTATAATTGTTTGCTCTGTTGGCCATTCCTGTAATTCGATTAGTAAATTCCCCGCATAATACTTTGCTTCTACATCCAGTAGTGTAATTAGGCGGTAGTTTTCTGGTGGTGTTTTGTCCCCTGCCTTATAGATTGGTGATATAATGGAGCCCTTCCATGATGCGGGCATACACCCCATTTGCCTGACTCCGCAGAAGATGGGAACTAGGGATTCTTACCAATTTTCTGGGTCTTGCTTGAAAAGAGCTGTCGGGATCCCTTTCGGCCCAGGTGCACCGTCTTTCCTCCCTTTACGTATTTGCTCTCTGATCTTGTCAGCATCGATCACAAAAGATTTCACCTTGCCTGTCGTCGTGGTATGAGATTAAAATACGGGTTGTTTGTCCATGCTTGTGAGTGGAAATTGCTTCTGATTTGTTTTAACTAATTGGCTTTCTAGCTGTCTTGAGTGAGATTTGCTTCCCTGGCAATGTCACTGAAGCACAAATTTAAGGGCTTCGTAAATTTATAATCTGCATTTTAGTGGGTCTTGCGCCTAGAACACTCTTCTCACACTTTTGTCTAAGCGGAAGTAAGCCAAACTATTTTCTCCAAATGTTTTGTAATGTACAAAACATATGACATTTATAATGCATTGGATATAAAATGGATGCCTAGCTCTACAATTTACCCCACACACATTCTCCCATATACCTGCAGAGAAAGGCAAGAAGGCATCATTTTTCTTCAAGCTGCCATTATTATCCAAAAAATTACTTGGGTTGAAATTTTCTGGGTCCGCATATTGTGTTGGGTCTCGAAGAACAGAGGTTAATACAGGGTACACATCTGTTCCCTAAACGTAAAAGGAAAAAAAACAAGCTTTACATGTCTAGAATAGTTTATATTTATCAACATTTTCCAGCAAATTTACTGTGGTCAAATGCTCCTTATTTCAATGCATCATTAAGTGGTTCAGGTTAGACTGTTCACATGTACTACGTGACCATTCTGAATAAATGTTTTCATATTCTGTTCTCTGCTACTCCTTCTGTTTAGTTAGTTTTTCTGCAGGATGACTAGGTATAGATGTGACTGGATGCTATAAAAACAAGCATTTGCAATGCAATCAGTCTCACAATTTCGTGAGTTTGAGCTATTGGCATTGTAAATCACAATGCCTTTTATTTATGTTTTGGTTTTTAAAACATAAATAAAAAGCATTGTCATTTATAATGCCAGTAGCTTAAACATGCATAAATGCGAGACCGATTGCATTGCAAATGCTTGTTATATATAGCGGTAACTCGACTGGAAGGTATGGGAATGCTTTATATGTTTAGTTACATTACACAGGGTCACATTCATTGTTTTTAAGCAGGGGGAGAGAAAGTGATGTGCTCAGAAGCACAGAAATTCGAACCTGGTCAGCTCCTCTGGTCGGTAGCGCCACATTCTGATGGGTAGAGGGATGCAAGCAGACAGAAGCCACTTCAAATGCCTGGCTCGTAAAGGGCTTGAGGTTCCAGAAGTACCTGGGGCCGAGCCAGAGTCAGGGTTCAGTCTTGAACCTGGCTCGAGCTTTCAGCGGCTCTCCCACCTTTGTCCTCCACTGATCTGCCGGGGAGCTCTACCAGACTTTCTGTTCTCATGCTCTCAAGCTTCATTCATACCACCACCAACAGGAACCTGAGATCCAAGAAAGCAGAGCACTCCTGTATATACCAGACGTCATACAATCCTTAGAAAGGTTGGAGCGGCATCGCTGTACAGGGAAAACGCGGCACTGGCAGCTGCAGTGACTTGGCGCTTGATAACGACCACACCCGTCCTACCTCCCCGGGCACCCAGACAGGGTGATGGCCAAGTGGTGTGGGCGGCAGCCAGCAGATGATGCCTGCCTGTGAGGGGCAGCTGGAGGTGCGTAAGCATCATATCACAGAGGACTATAAACCAGCTCGGCGACCAGACCACTCCCCCACCCACAGAATCGAACCCCCCCACCACCACGCTCCGCGCCTGGATCCCGATCAGCACTGAAGACACCATCCGCACGATGAACACCATCCACTCCGGATCACCAACCGACCCATGCCCCCACCACATCTTCAACAAGGCCGACTCCGGCATCACCCCTCAACACCGGGACATCATCAACTGCTCCTTCAACACCGCCACCTTCCCTGAAAGCTGGAAGCATGCCGAGCTCAGCGCCCTCCTGAAGAAACCTTCAGCAGACCCCACCGAACTTAAGAACTACCGCCCCATCTCGCTCCTCCCTTTCCCCACCAAAGTCATAGAGAAGACCGTCAACAGTCAGCTCGCCGCCTTCCTCGAGTCCAACGGTTTCCTCGACCCCTCACAGTCCGGTTTCCGAGCCAACCACAGCACCGAGACCGCCCTCATCGCAGCCACAGACGACATCCAAACCCTACTCGACAATGGGGAAACAGTGGCCCTCATCCTCCTGGACCTCTCCGCAGCGTTCGACATGGTCTGTCACCAAACCTTAATTTAACGCCTCAGCAACATCGGGATACAAGATAAGGCACTGGACTGGATCATCTCGTTCCTCGCCGGAAGAACCCAGAGAGTCCACTTCCCCTCGTTCAGATCAGAGGCCACCGAAGTCATCTGTGGCGTACCACAAGGGTCATCGCTCAGCCCCACCCTCTTCAACGTCTACATGAGCCCCCTCGCATCCATCGCACGCCAACACAACCTCAAAATCATCTCCTACGCCGACGACACCCAGCTGATCCTCTCCCTCACCAAAGACCCAACCACCGCCAGAACCAACCTACACGAAGGGATGAAAGAAGTAGCCAAGTGGATGAAGAACAGCCGCCTAAAACTGAAGTCAAACAAGACTGAAGTCCTCATCCTGGGATCATCCCCCTCTGCCTGGGAGGACTCCTGGTGGCCCCCGGCCCTAGGCAGCGCACCCAAACCAACGGACCATGCACGAAACCTGGGCTTCATCCTAGACTCCTCCCTCTCGAGGACCAGACAAGTCAACGCCGTCTCATCATCATGTTTTAACATCCTACGCATGCTCCGAAAGATCTTCCGATGGATCCCCATGGAAACAAGGAAGACGGACACCCAAGCACTTGTCACCAGCCGCCTGGACTACGGAAACACCCTCTACACCGGAACCACAGCCAAACTGCAGGAAAGACTTCAACGCATTCAGAACGCCATCGCACGACTCATCCTGGACATACCTCGACACAACCACATATCCGGACACCTGAGAGACCTGCACTGGCTCCCCGTCAGCAAGAGGATCACGTTCCGTCTCCTCACTCACGCACACAAGGCCCTCCACGACCTAGGACCCAGATACTTTAACAACCGCCTGACCTTCTACACCCCCACCCGCCAACTGCCTTCGTCCAACCAAGCCCTCGCTGCGATTCCACGCATTCGAAGATCCACCATGGGAGGTAGATCCTTCTCCTACCTGGCGGCTAAGACCTGGAATTCCCTCCCCTCCCACCTCCGTCGTACCCAGAACCACCTCTCCTTCAGGAAGCAACTTAAGACCTGGTTGTTCGATCAGTAACGAACTCCTCTCCCCTAAGTGCCTTGAGACTCTCCGGGTGAGTAGTGCGCTATACAAATTTCTGATTGGATTGGATTGGATTGGCAGGTCAAGCCGCTTCCTAATAGGTGTGCTCTAGCCGCTACCACAAAGAGAGCACATCAATCAATCAATCAATCAATCAAGTCATTTATAGAGCGCACTACTCACCCGTTGGGTCTCAAAGCGCTAGGTGGGGGGGGGGGTGCCATTACTGCTCGAACAGCCAGGTCTTGAGCTTCTTCCTGAAGGAGAGGTGGTCTTGGGTCAGGCGTAGGTCGGTCGGGAGTGAGTTCCAGGTCTTGGCGGCCAGGTAGGAGAAGGACCTTCCTCCTGTTGTCGCTCTTCGGATGCGGGGGACGGCGGCGAGGGCGTGGCTGGTTGATCTGAGGTGGCGCTTGGGAGTGTAGAAGTTGATTCGGTTGTTGAGGTAGCTCGGGCCTTGGTCGTGTAGGGCTTTGTGCGCGTGGGTGAGGAGACGGAAGGTGATCCTTTTGTTGACGGGGAGCCAGTGCAGGTCTCTCAGATGTCCGGAGATGTGGCTGTTTCGTGGGATGTCGAGGATGAGTCTGGCTGAGGCATTCTGGATCCGCTGGAGTCTTTTCTGGAGCTTGGCGGTGGTTCCGGCGTAGAGGGCGTTGCCGTAGTCCAGTCGGCTAGTGACGAGGGCCTGGGTGACAGTCTTCCTGGTCTCGGTGGGGATCCACCAGAAGATCTTCCGTAGCATGCGGCAAACACTCGCGACAGACGTCTCTGGGCTTCGGCAAGCGCTCGCGACAGATGTCTCTGGGCATCCGCACTCTGGGTCCAGGGAGGAGGCAGTAGAGAACAGGTAGAAACCCATTTTCCCTCTTGTCCTGGTGCTTTGTATTTGTCCCTGAGTACTTGCGAGGAAATATTGCATGGATAATGTGAGCTCCAATTAAAAACAAACATTTGCCATGCAATAGGACTTGCATGTACGTGAGACCTATTGCATATTGCATCACGGACAATGGGAGGGACGGTGGTGGCAAGGGCACAGACAATGGGAGTGCCGGCGGGAGGGAAAAGGAGGCATAAAGGAGTGCTCACAGTCCATGTACGGTGTAAAACTCGAAGTAAAGGGGTCAGTAGCCATGGGAGGTAACAAATGACAACATAGCCATCATGAGGAGGAAGTAACACGCCTCAAAATGAATCAGAAGACAGCATTCATGAAGGACAAAGACAAAAGCCAATGGGCGGAGAGTGGGCAGAGCTTCCACAAAGCTTTCGCACCTTATACTGATTTTGTCTGCATGCCTTTCAAAGTGAGCAGCGCATGCGCGCTGCCGCTATAGGCTTGACCTAAAACGTGCGTGCACCAGGTGACACAGTATATATGCAAATGATTAAAAATGATCAGTTAAATCTCCTGGGAATCCAGAGTATGGGTTAAAAAGACTGTTGTCTCCACAGGTTTCGTGGATCACGTCAATTAGAATTCTGACTCTCCATCCTGGCCCAAGACTAGTATATGATGCCTTGCTAACATGAACTCACTAATGAGGTGACATTTTCAATCACACATTTTGTATTAAATCCTAGACTAGACATGAAACTTAGAAACAAGATAATCCTGCTGATGGCATATACTTGATACTCGATCTTTTCAAAATGGTTTGAAAAAAATAGTAAACCAATACTTATCCTGGCTTCAAGAGTACAATTACTTGGCTTCTTTTACCCATGATAACAATGCATTCTTCAGGCACAAAAATAAGGAGCTGGACAGGCTACTAGCCCTAGAGAGTCAGTGCTCTGCAATGTAACTTTGCCTTATCTGTTCCAGTCGGGGCAACAAGTATCATGCCAGGCGGTACAGCTTTCAGAAAGCATTAGAGTTCATCCGTTCAATGACCAAAGATTAACTAACAATCAATTCAAACGGATAGACTTGCAAATGCCCCCTACAAGAGTAAGACAAATGTATGTCAACAGTAGCAGTTTTTTCAAAAAATGGAAAAACATGGCCACTGATACCCAGACGTACACTTTCCCTAGTCTGAGCTGCAACTAATGTTGAGTTAAAATATCTGTTTCTGATATCATGTTAGATGCCCATCATTATTGAGCTTAGAAACGCCAGAATATCCCAAAGCAATAGCATTACGTGTTCATGTGACATTAAAGCCTTTCTACTGAAACCAAACATAAATATGCAAGTTCATGTCGGTTGATGTCTCCCTGTCATGCCATGATTCGATGACAATTACATCCTCGTTTGGCAATTTTTAATATCATGCCTGCAATGTTTAATAATTCAGCTACATTGTGCTATAGACGAAAAGCATTCCGCCTGGCCGGTGTTTCAACGTTCGAACTCACCTTCTTTTTTCTTTTCCGTTCATACACAGTCTATTGAGTTTTATGCAACACAATACACCGACGTCAGCGTTTCTGATCAGTGGCATTGTGCATATACATCATTGTATTGTCGCTCGCCGAAGTACAGATCCAATAAGAAACAAAAATCAACAAACTATCATACATAGAATACCCCATTTTCTCCCCAATAAAGCCACCCGCCTCTACTCAAGAGCTGAATCCGAGCACTGCATAGTAATACATCCACACATGAACACCACCATTTCGAACAATGCCTGGCCTGGGTGTGCAAAGAGAGAGGTGTGCTGGGAGATCTGTGTTACAACAAGAAGGTCATACTACAAATCATTGCCCTAGTAGTGGGAAAGGGTTTTACTATTCTGTCTGTCGGGTTTGTCCTGGAAGAGGTGTGGCGCCGCGGCTAGGGCGACTGACTCCAGAATCTGGGGATCACCGTTCGATCCCCGGCACCGGCGGCAGATTAGCCCAACACCATGTGACTCTGGTCAATAGCTTGCTTAATCTTCCCGACGGCGCCTAGAGACCCTTACAGGTCATTGTGCACTTTACAAATGTGGATTATATATTATACTATGCCAGACCGGAAACCACAAGGGAGTCCTTCACCTGGATTCTGAGACTGTTCACCAATGACTCCCATGCCCAAGCCATTTCCATGCTGGCGATGCCTCTGCTAGCCTCCTGCTACAGGATGCAACCTTCACAGCTGGCCCATTTTTCAAATTCTCTGTGCCAAGCGTAGAATCGGGGGCCCTGCAGTGACTTCCAATTCATGGTAATTTCCTCCTTGGCCAATACGAATGCTAAATCTTGTAACCTGCAGGTGATTTTATTTTCGGACATATGGGAGAACCATCCCAATAGGCTATGTACCGGAGTACAAGGGATGTCACTATCAATGAGCACAGCAGTCATATCAGTAACCTTCTTCCAAAACTCACCAATAGTAGGACAGGACCAAAGTATATGCACCCTGGGTATTGCTCCTAGGACAGGCTGCCCCCTCCACATGGAAATACCGAACAATCCACTCAGGTGTAAGGTACGCTCTATGGAGAATTTAAAAATGGTTCAATTTAAATCGAGCATTTCGGTATACTCTCGTAATCCCGGCCAATAGTTTCTCTCAGGCGCACACAACACAAACTTGATTGCACTCTGGCAATGCAACGCCCCTATGGGTTACCCTTGTAGTAGTATTATAGTGGGCTCAGAGGGCCTCTGGACCCTTGGGGCAACACCGTTCGCCAAGACAGGAGCCCCACACCTTTCTCCAGCAGTACACAAAGTGGGCAAAGCCAGTAGGGCAGCAGTAAAGTAATCCAACAGGAAAGAGTGCAGTGGACTATACGAACTGGAGCTAACAGGCACAGCACCATCAAAGCCACATGTCGAAGGTAACATCATAAGGCAGGTGGCAAACGTCTGCGCCTGGCATGGATAATCAAATCCTCCAGCTTGTACCCGCCTAGACAGTAGGTTGTGTAATAGAAGCCTCATATGATCATGTCAGCAGTAGGGACCCCCCAGAAGTGCCTTGTGCACCTACAGTCATTGCGCCGTATTTCAATTAAGGCCAGGCCATCACCAAGCGCATAGAAGTCCCCAAACACAGGAGTCTCTAAGCAAAGATCAAGGAACACTCTCAACCAATCATGCAGACCCTCAGTGTTAGAACTGGCTATTTCTGGTAGACTAAGGCTGACGCCAAAGCCAGGCAGAAACCACCATTCTAGTCAGGGCAAGGGAGTCACACGCCAAGATAACCCCTGCTCACCCCCTTGGTAGCTTGGCACGAGCAGTAAGGCTAAACTCGGAGGCAATGTGTAAAGCATTTGCGCCAGCACACAACAGCAACAACATCCTAGGCACACCACAAGAGGAACTCCACACAAGGTTATGTAAAAATAACTACTGTATTGTCAAAACACATCAGATAAAAATAACACATGTACATTGTGCCAACTGGCACGGGCAATATTCATAAGGGATTATTTACAAGACAGGGCCACATGGGTCACTGTCAGAATCAACACATTTAGAAATAGTACTTTGTAGATCATAGAAAATAAGATATAAAACAAAATAACAGTTAAAAATCACATCCAGTAACTACTGGGAACAGGTAAGTACCTCCTACACAACCCTAACCACCTTAGGAGAATGTCACGCAGGGAACCAGGACCTCACTAGGACCACCTGTACTAAAAAGAACAACCACCTAAGTATCACACAGCATTTAGGGGTATAAGCACAACACATTACCCATGATGCATAAATATACATTCAGAGGAGTAGTAAAGGGAAACACATGATTCATAAAACATTCAGAGGTGTAAGACAACCACCTAAGTATCACACAGCATTTAGGGGTCTAGGAAAGAACATATTACCCATGATGCATAAATATACATTCAGAGGAGTAGTAAAGGGAAACACATGATGCATAAACCTACACATTCAGCGGTGTTAAGAACAAAGCACATGATGCAATAAAAATACATTCAGAGGTACCAGAACAATACAATAGCGCAAAAATCACATGATGTCTAAAAACATTCAGAGGTGCAGGAATAACACATGATGCAAGAAATCACATTCAGAGGTGCAATAACCATACAATTGCGCAAAACCTACATAAGCCACCACCTGTGGCAGTCCCTAGGCCAACTGGCCTTGTTGGGGCTAAGACGCCCTGTGTCTCAATGTCAGGGGCCTAAACGGTGCAGGTGCCCACTACTTGCTGGGCACCTGAGAACACTCACAAGGGCCTAAATGCTGCAGCTGGCACTAAGTGCTGCGCAGCTGTGACTGGCCGGGCACCTCTGTGCCATCTCTGTCCCTCTCAGGGACTCACTCTCCATCTTGCGCCTAAACGGTGCAGCTGCCCACTAATTGCTGGGCAGCTGGAGACAAACTGCGACAGGGTCCTCACTGACCCTAGGCGCAACTGCGTCCACTGCTGGAGCCACACAGGCTCTGGGCATCACACAGGTCCCAAACGTTGGAGCCACACAGGCTCTTAAACAATTATGCTCCATGGGGCCCTCAGGCTCTGAAACAGCTGTGCCACCGTGGGGCTCTCTTAAACAAACGTGCTCCCAGACGCTGTGCCTACACAGGCACCGACCTGCGCCCCCATGGAGCTTCTCAGGTCTCTATACAAAGAAATGCCCCCGCGAGCCTCTCACCAGCTCGTAAATACAACTGCCCTCAAGAGCCTCACTGGGCTCTAAATTACGATGTGCCCCTAGAGCCTCCGTGGCTCTAAACACAATCTGGGCCCGGAGCCTCTCGGGGCTCGATCACCAAACTGCCCCGATCGTCGGAGTCCCTCACTGGGGACTCTGCAAACAGTGGCCCCCCTGCTGGAGCAGCACTCGTGCAGCCCCCACTAGCCCTCCTTACTCACCGGGTGGTTCGGGACTCTGCTCTTCACGGGCGGCGGGGCTCTCCTTCGCACACGGAGCCCCGCCTGCACCTTCCGCCCCTTCTCTCCTCGCTCTCCGGGGTCGTGCAGCTTCCTCTCGCCGCAATCGCGGGGCTCTCCCCTCCGCATGGGAGCCCCGCAGTCTTCCTCAACCGGCCAGCATCTCCGGTCCCCCTCTCCTCACGGGAGACCGGCCGGACACCGCATGGCTTCCCCCAGGCAGGGGGAAGCGGAAACAACGTCCTCCCGGCCCCGCCCACAACCAGGCGGCGGGCCGGACATCATCTTCCGGTGTTTCCTCCGGGCTGCGGCGGTGACCAAACGGAGGCAATAACGAGGGGTGGGCACCCTCGAAATTAAAAATAAACATAGAAGCGAGGTGGGCACTCTCTAAATAATTAAATAAATGGGCAAAGTCGCAGGGTAGGCACCTGCCAAACCTCACGCAAAATGCGTGAGGGCGACACGCTCGCAATGCGTTCAAATAAAGCGCTCTCCCAGCGCTATAAGTAATATACAGCGCTCCCAGGCGCTATAAATACCAATCAAGCGCTCCCAAGCGCTTAGGCTTCAACAAGCCTGCGTAAAGGCAAGAAAAAAAAGGTCTTTCGAAGGAAAATGCAGCTTCTCCATGGTGCCAAAGGTCCCAGAGATTTCAAGGGGCAAAGCAATGTCCCCCCCATCAGCCCAAGCAAGGCAGAGGGGTCCCCCAAGAGTCCAGGAAAGTCCATCAGGTGTCCAGGGGCTGGGCAGGGCCCAGGGATTCCCCTGAGCCCAAGCAGCAGCACGCCCCTTGCAGATTCAAGTAAAAAAACAAGAACATTTTGGAAGGGGACACAGCCCCTTCTTATACAGAAAAAAGTCTTTGAAGTCTTTGTGTTGGCAGTGTGAGACGCAGCTAGAACTGGTTATAGGGAACTCTCTTCAGTGTCAGGGACAGAGGGGACAGTCGCCCAGCGGGGAGGTGGAGCCAGCATTGTGGTCAGGCAGGCACAGCCCTTCACTATCAGGTGCTATCTCCTCCCACTTCCCTGGCAGCAGATGCTGCCTTTTATCCACGGGCTGACTCAGACAACCTCCTGGGGGCTCTGCAGCCCCTGTCACATTCAAACCAGACAGTCAATCCACAAGCAGGCCCAGGCACTCCTGGGCCAGGCTCACCAGCCAATCACGTGCCAGCAGACTCACTACACAAATATGCCAACTTCTAAAAGTGGCACTTCTAGACTAGACACAACCATGCCGCATACACCATTACGCAGCATTCAATCTCACGAGTTCACACATATCAAACTCGACCCTGCACTCCCCACACATCAGGAACTACCATGGGCATCCATATTCCCCATTCATTCCTATGGGAGGGCAGGTCACTCACCACACATACACAGAGAGCACACACACTTTACACTGTACCACAGTGAAAAAGTGGGCAGAGGCCTAAAATCACCAACCCCGGGTTCCAGAAACAGGCTAGGAAAAAGCAAAAAGTTTTTAGGTGAACCTGCCAAAAGGGCCAGGTCCAACACTCAGCAAAGTATATCCAGTACTCCTCAACTGGCATTAAATGCTGCTGTTTATAACTAGTATTAGTGAAGTAGGTAGTTTGCCCCAGGTAGCCCCCTGGACAAAACGAGCAGCACCCGCACTCAGGTCAATCCTACGTTGAGAGCCAATCCAATGCTCCACATGCAAGGCTTGGGGTCCGCCAACACATAACAGTGCCATGCACTCACCGGTAGCAGGCACTTCAAGACACTTCAAGCTGCGCTGTCATCAAAGGTTCCGCAGCCAATCAGCACAGGTCCCTCTGCGATGCTAACAAGCTTAGGGTGGGTCACCGCCCAGGCCAGCCACCGCAACGGCACCGATCCTATGGGCCTAGCCAGCAACTTCACAGCAGCAAAGTTCCTCCCCTTGGCGAGGTACAATTCTCCTCTTCATCGGTTGCAGGCCCGGGGCCCTGCAGCCTTGCTCCATCCCCCAGGCCAACAGCTTTGCAGCGTACACTCACCCACAGGAGGTTCTGTGGCGATAGCAGTAGTTTCTCGCCGCCCACCACCAGGAATTTCCCCTTGCACGGCGTTACATTTAAGGCATGGCTAACTCAGGACAGGGACAGGTGCTCAAACACACATTGCAGCTGAAGCAATGCCACCATAAAATAATAATAATAAGTCCATTTGTAAAGCGCAATGGTTACACTCATGCCAGTGTGTCCCCGCGCTGCGGTAAAGTCAGACAGAGATCAGAGGCCCAGGGCCCTCACCCAACTATACTTGGGGAAAGAGAAACGTTTTTAACTTTTTTCTGAAACATTTTTGCTAAAAATTCAAGAATCACAATTTGTTCAATAATACATTTTGTGTTTTAAGTGTAATAATTTGTGCACATATGTTTTGTGATTCTTGAATTTTTAGCAAAAATGTTTTTATAAATAATGTGACCATGTGTTTTTAACCTCATTAATTGACTCTAGAAATGTATCAGCAATTCAACAGTGAATAATAAATAATACATTTTGAATGTTGACATTGGGTTGTGTGTAACTTAACCTTTGTATATAAGAATTCATCCAAGTAGTTTTGTAAATTTGGTAACCTGCACAAATACTCATTACACACTAGTCCACCTGCTCCTACATTATATATTGACTCCTAAGGATTCCAGCCTAAAAAGTTTGGAAAAGGAAATTTGTTGTTTTGAATGCTTGTTACCCATTCATTTTCCGAGTAAAAGGGTATCTCCCTCTATATTTTGACACCTCAGGATATGTCATATAACCTACATATGTCAAGCAATTTGGATAGTCATGGGAATTAAGGGTTTGCTAATGACTTTTCTGTAATACATATGGTTATCGAACCAAAGACAACACTGAGATATCCTTAAACTTTCTACCCATGAAGATACTAAATGTGACAAAAGGCCTCCTTTTAGACTGATGCTGCTGTTTCTTTACACTGTCCAGGCCCCAGTGCATGTGCTCTGACCCCTAGAACATAGTTACAGTGGTTTATAGTAAATTGATTTAATTAACCTGCCTACACATCTCTAGTATATGATGTAGAAAATGTACCTGAGGCCTAGAGGTTAAATGCCACCTGGAGGCTGCAGCACCTACTGGACCATCCACAGAGTGAGCCTAGAAAACACTTTTCAGGCCTACCATATGTAGCATGATAGCAGCAGCTTGAACCATGTGGCACAGACCAGTCAACATTACCCTTTTCAGAGGTAGGAAAACCGGATTTTAAATATTAAATAAGGTACCCCTAGGCACACCTTGCTGCCCTCAATGTAGTGTGCATAATATCTAAGAGCCGAACATGTATGACATTAGAAATGGCCTGTTCTCCCTTTGACTAGCCTCAAAACAGTATTGTCAAGGTTTAGACTGTAACTCCCACATAGGGAAAGTCAAACTATAGATTATACACTTTATAACTCTTGAAATGTACTAGTTAAATACTTAATTGAAAGCCTTACTAGTATGTATAATCTATAAACTATTGGTAAAGTCTGATTTTTATGAAATATATTGCTAATGTAACTTTTAAACAATTACTTCTACTCTGCCTGAAGTTCAAGAAGGCTAATTTGCATTAGCTCTCCAGCCTCTGCCCAGTCTGCTCTTCGCCTGAATGAGACATGAAAGAGGTGTAAAAACTGCTCCCAGAGTCTGAACAATGGCCTTAGAGAGGAGAAATGATTTCTTCTCCAGGTAGAAAGGCAAGTCGATGGGCCCAGGAATTTAATTACCTTCAAAGGGGCCTGCCCAGTCACAAATAAATGTTGGGTACACCTGGAAAGACCCCAGCCAAAAGGTGCCTCTAGTGAGGCTGGCACCATACCCAGTGGGGAAAGCTATCCCCAGAACATGTTTTGAGGGAGCATAGAAAAAGGGATGCTTATTGCCCCAGTTAAACATTTGGGTGGAATGTAGTGAAAGAGGCGCTCTTGTGGTTTGGCACAGTATGATGACCTTCAACTACCACCATTTTAACTGACTTTAGTGTGTTATTTTACCCTAGCCTTAATAAAGAACGGTCCTGCATATGCCTGCTTCTCTTCTGTCTTGTAATCTTGTTGTCTTTTAGTGAAAGCTGTCACGGAGTAGAACAGTACATTTATAGTATAAGTGCAATCTATTGGCTTTGACATGGCTTCATGTCATCTTGTTTTCTGGCTTTGCCTTGCTGATGAGTTCTTACAAGTGGGTTTGACATGGCCTCATGTCATCTTGCTTTCTGGCTGTGCCTTACTTCTGCATGCACAGCAGTGCTTGTGATTCATATACAATACTTTCTGCTCCTCACTTGTTTTTCGCACCTCACCGACCAGAGTGAACTGGAATATGTTGTGGGAAATGTCTGTGGAATGTGCAACTCTGCCTCGAAGTCAAAATACAGGAGCTTGGACAGCCTCCGTCTTGGCCTTGATGCAGACTGGTACAGCCAGCATGGTTCCTTCTGATGAAAAGGGGGCGAGGTTTTCTAGAAGCTTCACCTCACGTTGAGTAATGGTATTAAAGATGGGAGCCTTCGGGAGCCAGGTGGAAGTTCACCACAGAATAGACCTATTGCTGCGGAGGAGACGGAACTACCGATTGAACTCCTTCCTGGGCTGGTAACGGACTTTCCCCAGCTTGAGCTGGCAAGGATGTTGCAAATTCAATCGGTGAGGTGTTCCTAACCATTCTTCTCTTGTATACATTTTCTACTGTTTGCTATCTGTACATACTGCATTTTATTCTAATTGTATATTTGGGTCATTTGACATTTGAGAATCTGCATTTACTGATATATTTGGCTTACTGTTATAAACATTTCATTAATAAACTTGTGTGTGTTATCTTAAATGCACCAGAATTTGTTTTCTTGCTTTGCCTATAGGAAATGCTGCGTCCTTTCCTCGTCTTTAGGAAGTGCTGTTCAAAGTGTATTTTCTAAAGGTGCAGTGGTATATTTGTCTCCAAAGTGGAAGTGCAGGGTTTGGGTGTGTCCTTTTAGTGAAAAACACATTCCTTACAGTGGGTATACACAGGCTCTGCACAAGGGGAAAGAGGTTTACCCAACCTTGATTTTGAGAATAAGGTGCACTGATGGATTGTTTGCAACAGTGCAGATGGAAAATGCTCCAAAAGTGGGTAGGGTTGTCCCGGAGAACTTTTACCTCATTGGTTATCATGTGCCCAATAGTCACCCCCACCTACTACCAGGTTCCAGGCATAAATGTGGCACCCTAAGCACCATCTTCGGAACACTTTTGGGCCTGGGCAACATAAAAAGGTTAATTTTAGATTGCAATAGGACCAAACATGTGAGAAATGCAAGTGAGTCATAGATATGATTTGCAGTAATATTAGTGAACTTCTGATGTGTTACAATACTGATAACACCCATCAGTATCCCTGAACATTAGATGTAAACACATTTAGAATTCGGACAATTGTGCCAATATACTGTCAGTGACCTGGCCTAAGAGAACATGAAAGAGCTGAAATTAAATCAAAAACTTAAAACCTGATCTGAACAAGGGTCCCTAAAATAGGTTTGACCCAGGGCCCCAAAATCCTTAATATGTCCCTGGTAGACTTGCTGCATTTCTATGGTTAATAGGGCTCAGCTGCAGGACCAGGCCAGGCTCTAGGTTGGTCTGACCGATGCCACTGTACCAGGTGCTGACTTTGGGTGGGGATGCACTGTTTGCAGATATATTATTGTTTTAAAAGCTGCTATTTTCCTTGCCTCCAGAAATTGTTATGCAATAATAAATGACAAGATAACTCTCAGAGTTTTCTCTAGTGCAAGTTTTAAGGTAGCGTAGATGGTTAATATGCCTGCTGCAAAGAACATGCACCATGCAGATCACAAAGTGCATAAAATGAAAATAGGTTAGCAGGTTACTACTTTTGTCAGAGAGGTCATTTTGTTACTTGCATTTTATAAATTAAAATCCTAATATAGACCAGTAAACTATTGTTAGACCTTGCATCATGGCGTGGGTCTCGCTTATATTTTTGCTGTTGCCTCCTTTGTTTTTACTGGTGTTAGATGCTTTGGGCACTGTGCCACTGCTGTCCAGTGCCACAGTGCAAGTACTCCCTATTGTAAATGAATGTATTAATTGGTGATTCCATGATTGACTATTTGGTTTACTTTCAGACCCTAGTACAGTGCACCAGGAGTGCCCGGGGTTTGTAATCCAAATGCTGCTAGTGGGCTTGCAGCACTGGCCGTGCCACCCACAGAAGCAGCCTTGTAAAATGTGTCTAAGGTCTGCCATTGCACAGCCTGTGTGCAGTCTGGTACTGTCATGCTGACTGGGCAAGTGTACCCACTTGCCAGTCCCTAAACCTTCCCTTTTCTTCATATCTGACACCCCTATGGTAGGCCTAAGGGCAGGGTGCTTTGTAAGTATAAGGTAGGACATGCCCTGGTGTGGGTGGCATGTCTTCTAGTGAATTATAGCCATTTTCATTTTTCACTATTGCAAAGCTACCTGTTCTCCATAGGCCAGAATGGGCTGTTAGATTATTACATGTTTATAATCCTAACAGGCTGAGAGAACATGGTAGAAATTCGTGTTTAGTATGCCTGAACTCAGAATGATAAAATGTGATGTTGGTTTTAACATTCTGTGTTTGAAAATACCACTTTTAGAAAGTAGGTATTTTCTTGTCTAACCTTTCAAGCCTGCCTCTGCTAGGTTGTGTATTCCTTTGTCTGGGATGTGTGAGTGACGGGGCTGGGGATTCCAAGAGACAGGATGAGTAAGCCCAGTGGTGAATAGAGAGATCTGCATTTAGATGGGAGGGAGGAGCTGCACCTGAACCTAGAATAGGGCTGTGCCTGCCTTCAACAATGCTGGATCCACCTCCTGGGGTGCAGCTGATGTCTCTGCCCTGCACACTGAAAGAAGAGAAGGAATCCTGTCAACAGAGTGCTCCAGGGCTGTGCTTGCCTTCCAAAATGCTGGCTCCACCTCCTGTGGGGCATCTGATGTTTCTGCCCTGCATTGTGAAAGGAAAGAAGGAGTCTTGCAAACAGAGTGCTCCAGAACTGGATTGGACTAGCCAAAGGCCCCTCTCCCCTCAGAGAGCAAATAATTTAGGGGTATACATATTGAGACCCTGATCCCAAGAAATTAGATCACTTTTGGACTGCAAGAAGAAACCTTAGTGGTTGCCTGACTGCCAAAGAGAGGAGAACAAACTTTGTATGCTTTACTTTCAACTTGTGAAGGATCTCCACAGGCTTGGAACACAGCTTGCCTTCTGCTGATGTCTCAGGGACAACAGACTTCACCCACCAGCTCTCCAAAATTCTTCCTGAAATGCCTGCAGCTGTGCTGGACTTTGTGGGGGATTTGCGTGTCGCAAGGATCTGGAAGCCCGACTCAAGATCAAGAAGCGTGTCGTCGAACTGCCGCTGCCGCTTCACAACACAAAGCGCTCCGCATCACTGGAGAAGAGAATCGACGTCGCCGCAGACGCATCACAGGGAAGCGTGTTGCAACAGAGAAGGACCGACGTCTCTGCAGACGCCGCCGCATCTCTGAGTAGTGTGTCGCGGCTCATTACCGGAGAAGAGCATCGACGACGCTGCAGATGCTGCCGCATCACAGGGAGGAGTGTCGCAGGGCCTTTCACGGCTTGCATCGTTGGGGAAGCAACTCGCATCGCCAGGAGAGATGATTGACTTTGCTGCAGACGCTCCTGCATCACTGGGAAGCTTGTCGCAGGGCCGGTCGCAGCTCGCAGCGAGTAAAGTATCTCGCATCGCCGGAGAAGAGGACGACGTCGCCGCAGATGCTTCCGCATCACCGGGAAGCGTGTCGCATCTAAGACAGAGCATCAACTTTATTTCTTTGCACCTGAACTTTGCCGCATTTTCCTCGCTGCAACATTGCTTGTTGTGGAAGCGCAACGCATCATAAGGTACATTGAAGCAAAGTGACGCATCTTAAGAACTGAACTGTACTTAAGCTAAACTACCATCTTAAAAGTAATAGTATTGTGGATTTTTGTTGTTTGTCTATATAAAGAATACTTATTTTTGATATAAAATCTTGTGTGGTGTCCATCTGTAGTATTGTCACTGGGTTACTGTATGTTGTCACAAATGCTTTACACACTGCCTCTGAGATAAGCCTGTCTGCTTATGACAAGCTAGCAAGGGGGTTGTCAGGGGTTATTTTAGAAGTGTACCCCCTTACCCTGTCTAGAGGCAAGGGTCCCTATTTGTCACAAGTAACTACCTGTGCCAACTAGAGATCCCCAAATCTAACATTGGTGGCAGTGGTGGGATTCTGGACTTGCATTTGTGACTCATGTACAGCGATTGGTGAACACTACTTAGTGAGGGCAGACCAAAACACGACCACATACTTTTTGGTAGATTTATTTTTGGGATTTTATATTTTTGAAAGATGCCTGATTCAGTTGTCATGCAGAAAGAAGCATCCATAGCATCAGCTGATCTTGATTGCGAAGAGGAAAGGCTAGAATCTAATACCTCAAAACAGCTCAAGCATTTCTGCAGAAGATTCAAAGTTTCTAACACCGGTATCTCCAAGAAGGAGCAGAACCAAAAGGCGCTGAGGGCCTTGTTTAAAGCAAGGAATACCCCTGAGGAAGGGGCTGAGAATGCAGATGAGCAGCTGCAAGGGCTCTTGGGTCCAGGGGGGACGAGAGTATTCTCCCCAGCAGGTAGCTGTGTTTCTGCCAGAGGACTGTCTCCAGAAGAGCTGGAGGACAGGAAAGACAGCAGGATGCATGAAATGGAGCACACCAAGCTCAAGTTGAATGGGCATTTGGTATTTGAAATGAAAACCAGAAAGTTAGCCATAGAGGAAAAGAAAATGCAATTTGAACATGAAAAAGTTCTGAGGGAGTTGGAATTGAAGATCTAGAGCTTAGAGATTACTCCCTCTGGTGGCAGCACACCGTCAGTGCCTGTGGAAGCTAGGGTGTATATTCCCAAAGATGTGGTGAAAGAGTTTTACAAAAATGATGATATTGGGCAGTGGTTCAGAGCCTATGAGGTAGCCATGTCTTCCCACACGGTCCCTTAGAGAGATTGGGGAGCGGGGTTGTGGGGAAGGTTCCTTAGTGAGGGGCGGGATACACTGTTAGACTTGCCTTCTAAAGCCCACAATTCATACAGCCACATGAAGGGTGCCTTAATGTCTAGGTATGGTTTGACCCTTGAACTCTATAGGTAGATGTTCAGGTCTTGTAAGAAGATAGTGAACAGTACCTGGGTGGAATATGTCACTTTTGTTTGCAGAGCATTGGATGGTTGGGTGAAGGGCAGCAAAGTTAATGATTTTCAAGGTCTCTTTGATTTGATTGTATGGGAGCACTTATCTAATAATTGTTTTCCTGAGCTGCGCAGCACCTGATTGATAGCAAGCTGACTAACCCTAGAAAGCTTGCTGAGGAGGCGGACTGCTGGGTGAGCACCTGGGTCCAAAAGGGTCACATGGAAAACTCAGCCAAAGGTGGGCAAGGTCCCTAGCAGAAGAGTGGGTGGACAAGGGTAAACAAAAGGAGTTCCGCAAAGGCCCCCAAAGTAGTCCCCAAGAGAACCAAGGGAAGGTTTCCTAGCCTCCCCCTGAGAGAAAGCAAGGGGTCCCTACAGGTAGTCCTGTTCCACAGGGGCCCCTGAAATGTTACAAATGTGGGGACCTGGGCCACAAGGTGAGTGATCCCAGGTGCCAACTATTTGCTAAAACAGCACCAACTGGTGCTCCGCTCCGACAGATGGCTAGTGTAGCCTTGGGGGAGGAGATTGATGTCCAAGGTGGGTGGGGGCCCACACAGATGACCCTTGTCTCTTTAGGAGACTGTGACGTGGTCCCAGAGAACCAACTGCCCAGGAACACTAAGAAATATGGGCAGTGGGTGACCATCAATGGCCAAAGGGTGGAGGCTCTTAGAGATACAGGAGCCGGTGTGACAGCATTCAGTGTCAACTGGTGTCTCAAGAGCAGATTGTCCCTCGTGCATTTTGCCGAGTTGTTGCCGCGGACAAGACAGAGAGTCATTGTCCAATGGCACAGGTTCCCTTTGAGTGTCGGGGGGGGGGTCTCTGGTACTCTTCTGGTAGCTGTGAGGGCCGCCATGCCTGTTGACTGTTTGTTGGGGAACGATTTGGAGAGCTCCCCTTGGGAAAAGGTGGAGAAGAGTACAGACTTGAAGATGGTGTGTCTGCCTGACTGGGCGTGCGTGACTACCTGGTCAATGGCAGCCAGTAGGGGTGCTCAAGAGGACCTGGTGCCTGAGAGGGAGGCCCAGGAACCTGCCTTAGAGAGAAGAGGCAGGGGGCGCCGGATACCGGCCCCCGAATTTCCCCCGGCCCAGGAGGAGGTAGACCCTGAGGGGGATGCCCTGGAGCCTACCGGGGAACAGGTAGCTGAACTGGGGGACCTGCCTGAGCTGACCCATTGGCAGCAGGAAGGAGGCCCCTCCAGGCAGGAATTCTGCCGGGCGCAGAAAGAATGCCCTTCTTTTGAGGGCTTGTGGCGACAGGCTGTAAGCCAGGCAGCAGGTGATCAGTCCGGATCACATTGGATTTACTGGGAGAATGGTCTCCTGTATAGTGAGCCTAAGGTTGTTGAGCCTGGGTCAGCCCATGTACTGGTGGTACCCCAGAGCTTCAGAGCCTTCCTACTGGGGCTGGCTCATGATGTGCCATTAGCTGGACATTTGGGGCAAGAGAAGACCTTTGAGAGGCTTGTTACCCACTTTCATTGGCCTCAAATGCGCAATAATTCAGACACCCATTGCAGGACATGTCAGACATGCCAGGAAAGTGGAAAGAGTGGGAAGAAGCAGAAGGCTCCTCTCCAGCCATTCCCTGTGGTCAGTACCCTCTTTGAGCGGGTGGGGATTGACATTGTGGGGCCACTGGACCACAAGACAGACATGGGTAAGAGGTTCATCCTGGTCTTGGTGGACCATGCCACCCGGTACCCGGAAGCCATACCTCTGAGGACAGTGATGGCTCCCTTGGTGGGATGAGCACTGATGGGAATTTTCTCAAGAGTAGGATTCCCTTGTGAGGTAGTGTCTGACCGGGGTGGCAACTTCATTTCTAAGTATATGAAGCCCCTGTGGCAGGAGTGTGGGGTAACTTATAAGTTCACCACTCCTTACCACCCCAAAGAAAATGGGTTGGTTGAAAGGTTTAACCGAACCCTGAAAGGCATGATAATGGGTCTTGAGGAACCCATGAGGCGTAAGTGCGACGTCCTCTTACCACGCCTAATGTTTGCATACCGTGATGTGCCACAGAAATCTCTAGGGTTCAGTCCCTTTGAGCTTTTCTATGATCACCCAGTCAGAGGACCTCTGAGTCTGGTTAAAGAAGGCTGGGAGCAATCTCCCAGGAAACCTCCCAAGGATGGATATAGCTACATGCTGGCCTTCAGGAACCAGACCTGGCGCTTCAGGCAACTCGCTCAGGCAAATCTGGAGGCCATCCAGGAGGAAATGAAGCGCTGGTATGACCAGAATGCCACTCTGGTAGAGTTTCAACCTGGACAGCAATTGTGGGTCATGGCCCCAGTGGAGCCCTGTGCACTCCAGGATAAGTGGATCAGACCCTTTGAGGTTGTGGAGCGCAAGAGTCCAGTTACCTACTTGTTGGACTTGCGGTCTCCCAGGAACCCCTTGAGGGTCCTGCATGTCAACCACCGTAAGCCCCATTTAGAGAGGTCTGAAGTGGGCATGCTCTTGGCAACAGATGCAGGAATGGAGGAAGAGACTGAGCCTTTTCCTGACCTTCTGTCTGCCACAGAGCAAGATGGGTTAGTGGATGGTGTTAACCTCTCTTCCACCCTGACCACTGAACAACAGAATGACTGCCGCCGGTTGCTGGGGCAGTTTTCTGATCTGTTCTCCCTGATTCCTGGTGTCACAGATTGTTGCGTTCATGATGAGGACACAGGAGACAGCCTACCTGTGAAGTAAAAGTCTTACAGGGTAACTGACAGGGTGAGGGCTTGCATCAAAGAGGAAGTCTCAAAGATGCTTGCACTAGGGGTGATTGAGTCCTCTAGTAGTCCCTGGGCCAGCCCAGTGGTCTTGGTCCCAAAGGCTGCAGCGCCGGGTACCACACCCAAACTCCAGTTCTGTGTGGACTACCGAGGGCTCAATTCAGTCACGAAGACTGATGCGCACTCCATCCCCAGAGCTGATGACCTCATTGATCGGCTAGGGGCTGCCTGGTACCTCAGCAGGTTTGGCTACTGGCAGATCGCCTTGACTGATGGGGCAAAGGAGAGGTCAGCATTCTTCACACCACAGGGGCATTTCCAGTTCCGTGTTTTGCCCTTTAGGATGAAGAATGCCCCTGCCACCTTTCAGAGGTTGGTCAACCAGGTGTTGGTTGGACTGGATGAGTTCAGTGCTGCCTACCTGGATGACATCGCAGTGTTCAGTGCCAGTTGGGAGGAACATCTGCGCCACCTCTGGGAAGTGTTGTTGGCACTGCAGAAGGGAGGCCACACGATCAGGGCGAGTGAGTGCCAGATCGGGCAGGGTTGGGAGCGGCCAGGTGGCGCCCCTACAACTCAAGATTGAAACCATCCTGGCTTGGGAGCCCCCCAAAAACCCAGACAAAGGTGAGGGCCTTTTTAGGAATCACATGCTATTACAGGAGGTTTGTCAAGGGGTATGGCAACATTGTTGCACCCTTGACAGAGCTGACTTCCAGGAAGCAGCCAAGGAAAGTGATTTGGACTGACACCTGTCAGAAAGCTTTTGAGGCCCTGAAAGCTGCCATGTGCATGGCGCCCGTGCTCCTGGAACCCAATTTCTCAAGAGAGTTCTTCGTTCAAACAGACGCTTCAGAGCATGGTGTGGGGGCTGTTTTGTCACAGATGAAGAAGGAGGGCCTAGATCAACCTGTAGCCTTTATCAGTAGAAGGTTACTTTCACGGGAACAGAGGAGGAGTGCAATTGAGCGTGAGGCATTTGCTGTGGTCTGGGCACTGAAGAAGCTGAGACCATACCTGTTTGGGACTCACTTCCGGGTTCAGACAGACTACAGGCCCCTCAGAGGGTTGATGCAGATGAGTGGTGAGAATCCAAAGCTATTGAGGTGGTCCATTACCCTACAGGGTATCGACTTTACGGTGGAACACCGCCCTGGTACAGAACACACCAACACTGATGGTCTGTCCAGATTTTCCCGCCTTAGTGATGAGAACTCCCAGGAGTTAGGGTAGTTCTCCCCACATTTCAGCCAGAGGGGACACGTATTAGACCTTGCACTATTGGCGTGGGTCTCCCTTCCATTTTTGCTGTTGCCTCCTTTGTTTCTGCTGGTGTTAGATGCTTTGGGCACTGTGCCACTGCTGTCCAGTGCCACAGTCCAAGTGTTCCCTTTTGTAAATGAATGTATTAATTGGTGATTCCATGATCGACTATTTGGCTTATTTGTCAGACCCTAGTACAGTGCACCAGGAGTGCCCGGGGCTTGTAATCCAAATGCTGCTAGTGGGCTTGCAGCACTGGTTGTGCCACCCACAGAAGCAGCCTTGTAAAATGTGTCTAAGGTGTGCCATTGCAGAACCTGTATGCAGTCTGGTACTGTTATGTTATGTTATGTTATTAGTTCATTTTTATAGCGCACGGCTACTCAAAAAGAGTGTCCCGGCGCTTTTATTGGAGAAGGCAAAAGACAGCTGCAGCATAATAACATAACACCAAATGAAAGACTAAAAGAGCAGTGAGCCAGGAGTTCAAAAGAGAACGGCTACTGAATAAAAAGCCACGTTTTAAGGCCCTTCCTAAAAGCCAGCAAGCTAGTGGCTCCCCGCAGGGCCAGCGGCAAAGAATTCCATAGCTGAGATGCCAGCAATCCAAAAGAGCGCCCGCCAAGGCGCGCTTTCTTTACCCGAGGGACAACAGCAAGGTGCAGGGATTCCGACCTCAGAGACCTGGTCGGATGATAAAAGACCAGTCTCTTTTGGAGGTACTTAGCTCCCTCCTTGTGAAGAGCTTTATAGACCAAGGTCAGAGCCTTAAAGGCGATCCTCTTGCGAATGGGCAACCAATGTAACGTTACCAGCAAGCCCGAGGCACTAGAGCGCCTACTAAGGCCGAAGATTGCCCTGGCCGCGGCGTTCTGCACCACTTGAAGGCGCTGCAGCAAGTACTCTGGAAGGCCCAGGTAGAGAATGTTGGAATAATCCAACCTGGACCCAATCAGAGCCTGAACTGTCAGCGTCCTATGTTCCACGGATAACAAAGGAAGGAACCTCCGCAGCATCCTAAGGATGCCAAAGCACATGCCCGACACCCCCAGGATCTGAGATTTCAGGGTTAACCTGTTATCCAACTTCACCCCTAGATTCTTTGCAACCTGAGAGGAGCAGGATGGAGGGAACATATCCCGTGGCCACCAAGTCTGCCAGTCAGGTTCGGTGTCACACCCAAAGAAAAGTACTTCGGACTTGTCGGAATTGCACTTAAGGCTGTTTAGATGGAACCAATGAAAAACAGCCCCAAGGCAATCCCGAATACTCTCCCCATCAAAGTCGCCTCCTCTCGTACAAGAGAAGAGGAGCTGGGTGTCATCCGCATAGGATACGATCTGGGCACCATGCGACTCCACCAGTGCCGCCAACGGGGTCATAATGATGTTAAAGAGGGTCGGGCTCAAAATAGAGCCCTGAGGGACCCCGACTCCCAAAGGCGGCATCACGGCGGAATCAGGCGGGGCCCAGATCGTTTGCCGGCGGCCGGCAAGAAAGGAAGAAAACCAGTCGAACACCGTCCCCCGTATGCCTATCTCGCGAAGTCTTGCGAGAAGACCATCATGGGGAACGGTGTCAAAAGCCGCCGACAGGTCTAACATCACCAGCATGACTTTGCCCCCAGAGTCCAGAACCCCTTTAATGGTTTCCGAAACCTCCAGGAGCGCAGTCTCCGTGCTAAGATGGGGACGAAAGCCCGATTGGGTGGCGTGCAAGATCTCATTAGATTCAAGGAAATTGGAAAGCACGCCTTGAACGTGCTTTTCCAGAATCTTCGTGAGGGCCGGCAGCAGGGAGATGGGCCTATAATTGACTGGGGCCTTCGGGTCTAGGCCAGATTTTTTAAGCAAGGGAATCACCATCGCCTGCTTCCAGGTTTGCGGGACCACACCTAGCCTCAGTGAAAGATTCAAAAGCGGATTAGCCAACGGGTTGATCACCTCCGCGACTTTCGCTAGAAATTTAGCCGGGCATGGGTCAAGGGGAGAACCCGATTTTAAATTGCCCATTAGAGCCAGGGAGTCCGGAGCAGAGATTGGAGGAAACACACTCAACGTCGCCCTAGGCCCGGCCTCTGGCAGTGTGGTGATGTCACGTTCAATTTGGCCCACCGATATTGGTACCAGGAATGACTCCTGGATGCGTTGGATCTTGCTCGTAAAGAAGTCAGCCAGATCCGCAGCCCAGGTACCAGATGGTTTTTGGTCTGAGGTGTTCGACCAAGGTGAGGTGAATTCTCTCACGATGGAGAATATCTCCTTGCAGGAGTTGGAAGCAGCATCAATTCTCCTGGCTAGATACGCTTTTTTTTCCAGGCGAATGTCCCGGTGATAAGCCTTGACCACCGTTTTATAGGTCAGCTTGGCAACAGTGTCATATTGTGCCCGCCAAGCTCTTTCGGCTACCTTGCACTGCTGCCGCGTAGCCGACAGTGCAGCGGTAAACCAAGGCGCAGAGACCCGTTTCGGTGTCGGGCGAGATGTTACTTCCGGGGCAAGATCGTTTAGCCTGTCCAAAAACCAGTCCTGCATGGTCTGCAAATCCCTGTCTAGATCGCCAGAAAGGAGGCAGGGATGGGCCACAGCTGCTTGCGCCAGCATCTCTGGGGTTACTCGATGGAATGCCCTATGGACACGACCCTGTTGATGTGCCGGAGTAGGCACTGACTTACCTATGCCCTTGATCACAAATTTGGCAAGGAAGTGGTCTGACCAAAGGACAGGAGTAACCTCTATACTCTCAAGAGGGACAGACGAGAAAACTTGGTCAAGGGTGTGCCCCTTCTCATGCGTAGGCTCCCGAAGGTAAGGGATAAGTCCCAAAGGGGTTAGCGCCTCAGAGAGTTTGGTGGCAGCCGGATCGGATGGATCATCCAACCGGAAGTTGAGATCGCCAGCCACGATAAGATGTTCAGCTTTCAGGGCCAACTCAACCAGCACCAAATCCAGGTCTTCAAAGAAGGTGCCGGGTGCACCAGGTGGCCTGTATATAAGCAGTCCCTTAAAGGATTGGTGAGGCGATAGAGTGATAGAGAAGGCTAGGGTCTCAGAGCCTCGGATGTCAATAGCTGGCAGGATCGCACAGGGGGTTCCTTTCCGGACCACTAGCGCCACTCCACCTCCCCTTCCCTTGGCTCTATCCTTTCTGAAGATGTTATAATCAGACGGGATTGCCATAGCGACGTCAGGGTTAGAAGAATCGGTCCACCATGTCTCAGTAAGCATGAGGCATAGTGGCTTCTCTATGTCGAGAAGCTCATAGATGTCCTGCGCATGTTTGCATGCTGACCTGGTGTTTAATAGCATGCATCCGAAGCCCATCCTGAAGGTGTCGTTGCTCAGCCGTAAGGTGAGCGAGCGGGTCGGGTACCAGCCACAACCCGGGCAACGGGATTTCCCATGATATCGACCGGGAAAAACAGCGCGACAGCCAGAGACATGAGGACGAAGAGTGCGAAGTTCGCCAGGGGAATAGCGCAAAACGGGGGTCCCAGGGGGACACATCCCTGATGGTAGAGTCCCACCCGCCGCTCCGCCCGCCTCCGGGACGCTGACGGGCGCAGACGGGCAGGACTCTGGCTTGACTCCGGCGCGAGTCAGGCGTCACCGCTGCGCGGGTGTAGCGAGCTTTAAGTAGGGCTCACCTGTGATGGTGAAAAAGCGCTAGAGCGCTCAGCCAGTGGCACAGTGGACACTCGCCACCCCCAAGATGGCGGCCACGCGCCAAAAACGAAGCCTACAGGTCGTAAATCCGCTCAAAACGCGGTGAGGGGCCCAATTTAAAGTGCAGGTATGTGGGCAGTACAAGCACAGTTAAAAGCAATAGTTACACAAGAAAGCAAAGAAAAAAGCAAAAACGGCGATTTTTAAAATTAGTAGCGCTACAGCCTACTATTACAGCAGCCTAGCGCACAAGCGTGTAAATACCTTCTCCAAGGTCGAGGCTGCCAAAGAGCTCGCCTGTCATGCTGACTAGGCAAGTGTACCCACTTGCCAGTCCCTAAACCTTCCCTTTTCTTCATATCAGACACCCCTATGGTTGGCCCAAGGGCAGGGTGCTTTGTAAGTATAAGGTAGGACATGCCCTGGTGTGGGTGGCATGTCTTCTAGTGAATTATAGCCATTTTCATTTTTCACTATTGCAAGGCTACCTGTTCTCCATAGGCCAGAAAGGGCTGTTAGATTATTACATGTTTATAATCCTAACAGCCTCAGAGAACATGGTAGAAATTCGAGTTTAGTATGCCTGAACTCAGAATGATAAAATACATATTTTAGTGAAGTTGGTTTTAACATTCTGTGTTTGAAAATACCACTTCTAGAAAGTAGGTATTTTCTTGCCTAACCTTTCAAGCCTGCCTCTGCTAGGTTGTGTATTCCTTTGTCTGGGATTTGTGAGTGACAGGGCTGGGGATTCCAAGAGACAGGCTGAGTCAGCCCACTGGTGACCTGCATTTAGATGGGAGGGAGGAGTTGCACCTGAACCTAGAGCAGGGCTGTGCCTGCCTTCCACAATGCTGGCCCCACCTCCTGGGGTGCGGCTGATGTCTCTGCCATGCACACTAGAAGAAGAGAAGGAATCCTATCAACAAAGTGCTCCAGGGCTGTGCTTGCCTTCCACAATGCTGGCTCCACCTACTGTGGGGATTCTGATGTTTCTGCCCAGGAGTCTGGTAAACAGAGTGCTCCAGAACTGGATTGGACTAGGCAAAGGTCCCTCTTCCCTCAGAGAACAAAGTATTTAGGAGTATAAAAGTTGGGAGCCTGATCCCATAAAACTAGTTCACATTTGGACTACAAGAAGAAACTGAGGAGAGACTATCCCGAAGCTGGAGTGCTGCTTGGGGGATTGGCCTGCAGTGGTTGCCTGACTGCCAATGAGAGGAAAAATAACTTTTTGCGCTTTACTTTCAACTTGTGAAGGATCTCGAAGGGCTTGGAACAGAGCTTGCATCCTGCTGAAATCTCAGGGACAACAGACTTCACCCACCAGCTCCCCAAAAGTCTTCCTGAAGTGCCTGTAGCTGTGCTGGACTTTGTGGGACTTTGTGGGGGATTTGCGTGTTGCAAGGAGCTGGAAGTGCAACTCAAGATCAAGTAGCATGTCGCCGAACTGCCGCTTCACAACACGAAGCGCCCCGCATCACCGGAGAAGAGATCAACCTAGCCACAGACGCCGACGCAACACCGGGAAGCGTGTCGCAAGAGAGAAGGACCGACGTCTCTGAGAAACGTGTTGCAGGGCCTGTTGCGGCTCGCATAGCTGAGGAAGGAACTCGTATCGCCAGGAGAGAGGATTGACGCCGCCACAGACGCCGCCACATCACTGGGAAGCTTGTCGCAGGGCCGGTCAGGGCTTGCATCAAGTAAAGTACCTCGCATCGCTGGAGAAGAGGACCGACGTCGCCACAGACGCCTCTGCATCACCGGGAAGCGTCTCGCATCAAGGACTGAGCGGCATCTTTATTTCTTTGCACCAGCACTTTGCCTCATTTTCCTCGCTGCAATATTGCTTGTTGTGGAAGCGCAACGCATCATAAGGTACATTGACGCAAAGTGTCGCATCTTAAGAACTGAACTGAACTTAAGCTAAACTACCATCTTAAAGTAATAGTATTGTGGATTTATGTTGTTTGTGGTCTTGTGATAAGTCTGTATAAAGAATACTTATTTTTTATATAAAACCTTGTGTGGTGTCCATCTGTAGTGTTGTCACTGGGTTACTGTATGTGGTCACAAATTCTTTACACACTGTCTCTGAGATAAGCCTGTCTGCTCGTGCCAATCTACCAAGGGGTGATCAGGGGTTATTTTAGGAGTGTACCCCCTTAGCCTGACTAGAGGCAAGGGTCCCTATTTGTCACAAGTACCTACCTGTGCTGACTAGAGACCCCCAAATCTAACAACTATTAACTGTCATCAAAGAACTTCATGCATACTGGAAGGTATAGAATAAAGAGCTATGGTTTTTCCCCATCCATTCATTATCCCTATGTAGCAAAAAGGGTTCATTTGGGTACAAAGCAATTCTTATTAAAGAGAACCCCCAACCATGGTGTTACATTTTTAATTCTGTGTGGGTGCTTCTCTATACTAAGCACTCTTAAACTATACTGCCTACCAGTATGGATGACATGTCACTCATACACTTTACTGTCCTCTGTCTTATGTAACATTTCTTATACGCAGATTTACATACCTATGATTGACGTCGCTGTTTGGTGCTATTAAATGAGAGAGTGATAATGGAGACTTACGGGGCCTAGTTAAAGGGTGGTAGTGAGGGAGTCCGTGGCGGAGGTGTTAAATGGGAGGCACCAACAAACATTATCACACAGGGCGCCTCCAGCTCTAAGGGTGGCCCTGTGCAGGGCAGATTGCGTGCCTTTTAGAAAGTATTTATGTTTATTGCAACATGTGACAGGCGCTGCAATTAACATAAATACTCACGCAATCTTCCCCACAGCCCTATCAGCAAAAGGTATTGAAGGTACTGGCGATCCTCCACGTACAACATGGATGAAAAACACAATGAGTGACAAATACAAGAAACCCAGGGTTTTGCTGGATTTAGTGATACTCAAAAGAAATTAACATGGAGACATTTCGGCTTTGAGGGTACAGAGAATTTGCTCTCCAGCTAACTTCCCACTATATTAATAAGTATACATAATTTTGTGAAATAACCTTTATGCCATTGTTTTAATCAGAGGGTTGATCAATGGTATGATTGTTACATATAAGAAATGTCAGTCGATTGTATGATGGAAATATAACACAAACATGCTTTTGTTATATTCCTCAGCACCTGAGGCATCAACAAGCTTCCATTCATCCCTTCCATGCAGAACCTCTGTTGCCACATGCCTGATGTATTTTTACCCTCTCCTGCGCATGTGTACATCCCACTGCTGCTGCAATGAATTTTCTGTTCCTGCTGCTCTGTCAGCTATCCAATAACCAGTGTTAGTTGTTGCTGCTGGCAGGTTTGCTGGCCTTGCTACAAATGTTATGATTACCATGCTGACTTAGAGCCATATTATGAGTTTGGCGGTGCAGGATCACCCCGCTCCCGCACCACCAAAGCTGTGTGAGCACCTCTTGCCAGATTTAGACTTTTTTCATCACTGGCAGGCTGTCTCACGGCAGTGCCATAAAAAAGGCACCGAAAGGATGAGAGCGCCAAAGCAAATTCTTGCAGGGCATGTACTTGGCAGTACATGGCCTGCAGGAACTGGGGGTGCATGCACACACAGGAGACCTGACATGTGCCCCAGCATGTATTCCTAGGTATGCAATCTTGTTTAGGCTCCCAACATTACCTCATCCTATGAACAGAGCTCCAGTTGAGAATATGTAGTAGAATCTCATAATGTGACCACCGTTTCAGTCGGGTGCTTTTCTAAAGCCAAACTGTACTTGCCTGTGTAACTAATTCATGTCATGGTGTGTGTATCTAAATTGCAAACCCTCCTTGAGACCCATCATATAGTGCTGTTTGGGTGGAAATGCACCGTCTTTTCACTTTTTAAGCAAAAGTTTGGAGTGATTTTTGCACTGACATTTGTCACTGCACCAACATGTGCAGTCTGGTTCCTGGCATACATAGCCTTGGCTGCAGCACACAGAGAACTTACTCTGCTGCACACAGAGGAAATTAGAAGGAACATTGCGTCTAGCTGCTTTAAATATTTTCTTTATGTTAAGCATGTCTGCTCTGTGTTTTTAGCAATAAGGGGTTAAGCTCATGTTTAAATTACTGAAACCTCTGATTGTACCTAAAAGGGTAGTGCCTCTGGGCCAGATGTGAGAATTTTGGATTTGCTATAAGTATTTTCACTGACTTTTAGCGAATCCAGTGGTATTTTCCTAACTGTTGTCTGTACTAATAGGTTGGTTCACAAAAAACTGAATCACAGCCGGTTACAATTGGACCTACCTCAGAAATATTAGTAAGGTAGGTGAAAAATCACAACGCACTATAATTCGATGCCATTAGTGGAATGATGACCACATTTCTGAGATTGCTTTTAAATAAAACACCTTTTTTGTAAATGCAAACCATTTTTCTTAAAGGAAACAGGATTCATGTCTAAAATAAAAGAGAACACTTTGTAATGCTATTTTTCAAGAGTAGGCAGTGGTCCTGACGACCATTCATTAATAGGGAAGGGGTCCACTGGGAATCCCTTGCAGTTTCCAAACATTTTTATGGCAAGAAAAACTGTTAGTACATCTGGCCCTTTATTACTCGTGGTGGACTATCATTTAATAACCCACCTATTTTAATCAATTAAATATTTACTTTCTTACAATACACAATACTTACGGCATTGTCCACATTGTGTGAACATGTCTTGGTAGTGGGTTGTGTAATTGTTTCTTGAAGCATCAATAACCTTCCTTGCAGTCCTCACACCTCAAGCAATTAGGCCACATTTACAAGTCAGCCTGAGGAATGTATGTCAACACATCGCATACTAATACCACGCGTGCCATTACAACGCGGGTCATTAACATCGCATACCATTACATCGCATACTTTTACTACGAGTATGCCTTTACCACGCATGCCATTACAATGCAAAGGCATGCGTGGTAAAGCCATACTCGCAGTAAAAGTATGCAAGGTAAGTAAAATCCCTACCCCAACACCTACCCAACACACTATTCCCACCCCTACGCTACCCCTAACCCAAAAACACTACCACACTACCCCTACCCCTACACCAGACACTACTCCCACCCCTACACTACCCCTAACCCAAAAACATTACCATTATTGTGGAGAAGTGTGGCTCACCGATTAGAGGAGGCAGACCCGGACGCAGAGGTCAGACCCGGGACCAGGGTTCAATTCCCGACTCGGCAGGGTCTTGAGCTCAAAAATGTCCACGGACTCCATAATTCTCGCCTCGGCGCCTACTCGAATCATGGGTTCACACTCTGCAACTCTGGGCAATAGCTTGCTTAATCTCCACAACGGCCCCACTGTGATGGGATGCCTGGCTTTCACCTTGGGGATGCCCAGTAGGGGTTATCGCGCAGGGAAAAGCCAGGAGGGGTTCCCAAAGCAAGCGCCTTGAGACCTTACGGTGAAAGGCGCTATATAAGAACGTATGATTTACGATTTACACTACAACACTACCCCTACTCCTAACCTAAATCACTACACAAACACTGCTACACTACCCTCAAACCTAAATCACTACAGTACATCTACACTACCCTAAAACACAACACTACCCTAAACACTACACAAACACTACTAGCCTAAACACTACACAAATCCTACTACACTAAAACCTCAAACACTACTACACTACCCTAAAACCTAAATCACTACACTACATAAGCACTACTACACCACCCTAATACACTACACTAAACAAACACCGCACTAAAACCTAAATCACTACACTACATAAACATTACTAAACTACCCTAATACATTACACTAAACAAACACTACACTACCCTAAAACCTAAATCACTACATTACATAAACACTACCCTAATACACTACACTACACAAACACTACAACACTACACTACACTAACCTAAATCACTACACTACTACACAACCCTAATACACTACACTGAACAAACAAAACAACACTACACTACCCTACCCTAAATCACTCCACTACATAAACACTACTACATTACCCTAAACCCTAATACACTACACTAAACAAACACTACAACACTACACTACCCTAAAACCTAAATCACTACACTACATAAACACTACTACACTACCCTCCCTAATACACTACACTAAACAAACACAACACTACAACGCACACTAAAATGTTTTTAAATAAAAGACACACAACACAAACATTACCTCACTACTTATACAGTACCCTAAACACTACAAAAGTAACCCCCACCCCATGTGCAAACCCACTTACCTCTCTCCTCCCCAGCGTCGCCGAGTGAATTTGAATTTGAATTTGAATGCGGATTAGTAAAGCGCTGGTAGTCAACCTAAAGCATCAGAGCGGGGTGAGAAAGGGAGGAGTTATGGGAAGAGCCATGTTTTTAGTTGCTTGCGGAAGGCTAGTAGGTTGTGTTCACTTCGGATGGCGAGCGGAAGGGAGTTCCACAGCTTTGGAGCGTTGTAGGAAAACAGTCGGCCCCCTGCGCGGGCTTTTTTTTTTTCTGGGGACGCTGGCCAGCGAGAGGGAGTTCGATCTGAGTTGCCTATTCGCGTGATGCAGTTTAAGGAGAGATCTTAAGATAGGCGGACCTCTGCCGTGCAGTATTTTGTAGGAAATGCAGAGGGTCTTGAAAGTGATCCTTTCTCTAATCGGGAGCCAGTGTAGGGATCTGAGGGCTGGTTTAGCCGAACATCTGGGTTTGGTCCTGGTCAGGAGTCTTGCAGCGGCGTTTTGCGCACATTGCAGCTTGTTGATAACCGCTGCGGGTGCCCCTAAATAGAGGGTGTTTCCGTAGTCCAGTCTGGAATTAACCAGTCCCTGCATGAGCAGTTTCCTGGATTGGAACGGGATCAGATGCAGGATTTTTCGTGCTGTCTTAATAAGGCCGAAGCATGTGCCGGCGGTTTTTCTTGCATGGACTTTAAAATTGAGGTCTTTGTCCAGCCAGATACCTAGGCTTCTGACTTCGGATTTGGGGGAGGGGGGTGACCCCATGCAGGGTGGCCAAGAGAGGGATGTGGGGAGTTTGCGGGGATTTCCTAGGAGGAGAATCTCGGATTTATCTCCGTTTAGTTTCAGCCGCGATTCACACATCCAATGGGAGATATCCTGAAGGCATGCTGACAAGTTGTTCAGAGTGTTGTGTGACTGGTTGATGGAAACTACCAGCTGGGTGTCGTCGGCATACATGACTGTTTTTATGCCGAATGGAGTTACAATGTCTTCCAGGGGAGACATGTATACGTTAAAAAGTGTGGGGCTCAGGGAGGAGCCCTGGGGGACCCCACACTTGAGGGGATGGGCACTTGAGGTGACTGTGCCGTCAGCCACCTGGAAGGTTCTGTCTTCCAGGAAGGATTTTATCCAGGACAGGGCAGTGCCAGCAATTCCTGCCATGCTGAGACGGTGGCTAAGGATGGCATGGTCCACCGTGTTGAAGGCGGCGCTCAGGTCAAGGAGGATCACTGCCACTGATCCTCCCGAGTCGATGATTGATCTTGCCTCCTCGACCACGGCTAGAAGAGCGGTATCTGTTCCCTGTCCTGGTCCAAACCCCGTCTGGGATTGGCGGAGGAGATTGTTGGATTCCAGGAAGAGGGAAAGTTGATGGTTGACGATTTTCTCAGCCACTTTGCTAATGGCCGGGAGAAGAGAGATGGGTCTAAAATTTGACAAGTCAGTGGGATCTAGTTGCGGTTTTTTGAGCAGTGCCCGGACAATGGCTTTTTTCCAGTGAATTGGCACGGTTCCAAGGGAAAAGGATGAGTTAATCAGCTCGGTGAGAAGGGGGGCTACAGTGGGGGCGACCAATTTTAGTTTGCTCATGGGAGCTGGGTCTGAGGGGGCCCCACTCTTTACTGACTGTAGGGTGGTTAGAAACAGATCTGTGGTCACCTGGGAGAACGCTTTGAAGCAAGGGGTATCTGGGCCGGGGGGAGGGATCAAGGGGAGCTAGGAAGTGGTGCTGGGGAGGAATCCTGCTTCCTCCTTCCTGCTTGGTGCATATTGTTGTGATGAAACAGCCTATGTTTCCTCACAACGACATTGATAGCCGCCCCCGCCACCGCCATTACATCGCATGCATTGTAATAGCGCATGCGTTGTAACGCATGCAATGTAAAAGCACGCGTGGTAAAACCCGCGTTGTAATGGCTGTTCCCCCAGCCTGAGTAGTATCTTGAGTGAGGATGCTACTCCACCTGGTGTTGTTAGAGCCAGAACCCCTTGCTGTGGGGAACATAGACCTGGTTTTACTGGACAGAAATGAACCTATAGAATCAAGTGCACATTTGCACATGGGCTCCTGGTACTTAAAAAACGTAGCTCCTGCCAGACATCCTACTATTGTAGGGGAGAGCACATAATGCTCCTACTATATGCCAACAATGTCTCCTGGCTCAGAACTCCTCTTGGTTCCCTTCTTCGTAACCCCGACTAACAATGAATATCCTGCTCCCTTTTATCACAGGTTGAAAGCAGGTGGTAAATGGGATAAAAAAGGGCATGCAATTCAACCAGGAATCAATATCTGCATGAATGGATACTGAATAGATATTTTAATTGCATCCACCTGGTTTCCAAGCATCTAAATCTGATTGACTTCTGTTGCACTTGGCCCTTTCTGAAGGTCTTGTCTAAACGTTTTGCCTTCACCCTCCTGTTTTCTGAACCTGTTTTTGTTGGCCTTTAGGACTCTTCACACTTTACCACTACTAACCAGTGCTAAAGTGCTAGTGCCCGCTCCTTCGCACATAGTAAAATTGGCTCACATCCATTTGGCACATTTAATTTATTGTATGTCCCTAGTAAAGTGGTGCTACATGTACCCAGGGCCTGTAAATTAAATGTTACTGGTGAGCCTGCAGCACTAACTGTTCCACCAGCTTCTCAGATATGCCATTGTAGCCTGTGTGTTTACTTTTGAACTGCCATTTCGACCTGGCAAAATAAACCTTTCGTATATATCAATATAGTAGGTCGCTTTGGATCTGGCCTACTTTTGTGTACCAGCTATTTTTTAATTATTTCACGAGCTGGCAGAGCTCGTAACAATGCTGAATACTTAAATGTTCATCCATTTTTTAACAAGAATTGTGATATTTTTTACCTTTATTGATTGATTGTTTATGTTTGAAACATTTGAGTGCATTAGAACATATTCACTAAAATAAACCATTTGCCAAGCCTAAACCATTGTTTTAAATACATATAAGTCATCCATAGGGTAGGCACTAAACGGTATACAACCTTTACAACGAAACTTTTACAACGACCTACCATTACAACGCAACTTTTACAACGCAAACTATTACAACGCATTGCTCTGGGGGGCGCTCTAGGATAGGGAATAGGTTAATTTACTATCCAATAACCTTCCCTACTATCCACGGGGACTGGAGTTGGAATAGTAAATTAAACTATTCACTATCCAGCACCCCAAAGCGCTATGCGTTGTAATGGTATGCGTGGTAAAAACAGCGTTGTAAAGGTAGGCGTTGTAAAAGTATGCGTTGTAACGTCATACATCCCCCTAAACATCCCATAAGGCAGTCTGTTTTAAACTTTAAACGTCATGGTAGTGAAAAACTCCTACAATAGTTTTTCACTTAATCAAGAGGATAGCATTCAGTTAATGGTAAAGTTGGATTTTGCGTCACAATTGGCTTTTTCTTGTCCTAACCATTTAGTGGTATCTGCAGCCTGTATGTTGGGTCACATGACTAGGTGTAGCTGTCAGTTGGTCTTTGTGTATTACTCCTATACAGTGAGACAATTGGGGAATAGCTGCTGGCAGGATAGGCCATCCCGGACTTGATAGGGGGCGCACTCATCACCTACCACAATACACATCCAAAGCATCTCAAACAGCACACTCACAAAGGGTTTGACACTATTCTTTTGTGTCCCCTAACAAGCTGCAGCCAAGGCAAGGAAAAACCATCCCCTTTTGTATCGCCAAGGCAAGGAGGCAGGAAATTCAAAACACCTCTGGGGGTGGAAACCACCAAAGCCTTCTACTACTTCAAAGCTAGCACCAAGTATAAATATTGGACCCTCGGACCCAACTCTTCAGTACAATTCTGGACCTGTGGATACTACAGGTAAAGGACTGCTGTGCTGCTATGCTGCCAAAAGGTCCTCTACTTTGCTACACTGCTGCCCTGCTTGCTGAGGAAGAAGACTGAACCTGCACCCTTCATCCCTGACTGACCTCCTTTTCTGACCTTCTGATTTTCTCCAGGGACATAACAAGCTCCAGAGGCCTCACTGTATCTGCCGAGCTGACCTGTTGCCTGGACCAGCCTGAGCACTGCTTGCCTCCTCTGGTTCGAGTTCCTCATTCCCAAGAGGTGCCCCTCAGGTCCTGGAATCTTGGGGTGGCATCAGTTGAGCTTCCACACCTAGAAAAGGAGAAATCCAGAAGTGTTGTGTTCTTTGTGATTGTGAACAAACCCGTTCACACCATTTCTTGCCACCTGCGCTGACCGCCAACGTGAAATTCTGATGAGCTGGACTTTTTGGGCTATAGTAAACACCAGCACCGACCAGTGACACGTGATCTGCATGTCGCGCTACAACATTGACAGCCTGTGGTAACCACCAAGGCAAATCTCCAGCAACGACCGTCTGTGACGACTGAGGGGATATTCGCCTTACAGTGACAACTGTGCATGATGCCCAGCCTGTTCTTTGCACTGCAGTGACTCCCATCCACAATGCTCTCCCTGCTCCTTGCAGCCAACTACACAGTGAACTAAATTTTATGTGCAGGACTCAATAAGGTAACATTTTCAATGGGACTAACCAGGTCCCTATATCCAGGCCGTGCTTTGTGCTTTTTGGGTGCTATGCTTACCTTAAAAAAGTGTAATTGCATACCTCCGGTTATACTGATTCCATTTTTGTAATTTTAGTGGCAAATAATGTATTACATTTTACTAAATTTTTTATATTAGTGTGGGATTTTCTTCTGTTGTGTTATAACTTTACTACTGTTTGAAATGCTGCATAAATACGTTACACAGTCCCTCTAAATTAAGCCCAACTGATTTTGTAGCAAGCCACCAGAGTGTTAAGAACAGGTTAATAAAATGTTTTAAATCCTTAAAGTGCATCCACAGATTTAAATTAAAACCACAAAAATCTATAATAAACAGTGATTAAAAGTATATGTGATGAAAACCCTGGACAACAATATTAAAAACACAAAAATGTATTATAATAAATATAAATAGATCAATTAATATAAAAAAGATACCAAATATCATAATTTAATGATAAAAAATATTAACGGTCGGATGGTATAAAAAATGAAGTGCCTTTTTGTTTATTGCTATAAATTATCTTGAAAACATGGGAGGAAAAACTTTTTGTCTGCAAGTAAAAGAGGCCAGTACAGAAAAAAGCACATGATTCAGATACTGTGTGTCAGAATCACAATATTAACCGCATGGATGACAGGAAACCCCATTCTCCTTAATCAGCACATTATCACCCAATGAGATCTAGTTATATTACATTTAATATAAAATCTAAGCACACAAGCAAATAAGTTGAGCTTTAAATAGCATTGCATCTCACAATTTCATACAACCATACACAACAGCTGTAATCTTTTTATTACTAAACAAATGTTGCAGATCAAGCTGGAAAATTGTATTTGTAGCATACTTTTTAAGTGACACTTTAAAGTGCTATTTGGTTGGCTTGACAACACCTCATCATTATTGTTAGAAATGTAGTTTCTGGTTGTCAGTAGTGATGCACCCTGTACAAACAGGAACCTTCACTCTAGTCAGTATGAGAAAAAGTACACACCTAAGTTTACCTGTGCTCACACTCTGGTAGCCAGGCACAGGGAAGTCAGGATGAACTACAGAGGCAATGTGTAAAGCATTTGTGCAAACTTACAGTAAGACAGGGAAACACCACAAAAAGAACTCCACACCAGTTTAGAAAGATAGCCAATACTTATCCAATTAAAACAAGACCAAAACAATAAATATCCAACTTACACAAATAAAGATATGATTTTCTTAAAAATAAAGTAAAAATGATTTTCCTCAAGTCAATAGCACCAACCGGGGCTATCACGGCTTTGTGACCAACAAAATCCACTGTTCAGTAAGACCTCAATGGAGTCGAGGGCTGGCTACGGCATCACAAAGAACCCACAAACAGTACCTTAGAAATTGAAGAGACCTTGCGGTGAAGTGCGGTGGTTAGGTTTTCCTGGCATTGCAGGCTTTGGTGCCGCAAGTCGGTGCAGGAGTCGGTGGGTCCTCAAAGTCATACGCATTGCAGATCGAAATCCGTGTGGTTGAAGCCAGGAGCACTGACTTCATCTGCGGTGTTGTCATGGGTGGTGTGTTGTGGACATTATGATGCTGTGTCCGTGGCTAACGGTGCAGGCAGTGGCATGGCATCGGTGCAGAGTGCTGTTGTAGGTAGTCAAGGGGCTGCGGTGTTATCATGGCGGTGTGTTGTGCTCATCACGATGTGTTGTCCATGGCTTCAGTGCTGAAAGCACCGGAGGTTGATGATGGCAGATTCGTTGGCACAATTGTCATTAGAACAGGGGCTGCGGTGTGGTCAAGGGCAATGACCCAGCTACGATGCAGGTAGCCAAGTTGGTGGTGGCTCAAAGCCCAAAGGTACAGTGTTGCTAAAGTGAGTAGTCACGGTGTAGGAAGTGATATCGATGACAATGTGAAGTGTAGTCACAAGTGAGACCAGGGCTGCAGTGTCATCAAGGTTGGGACCTTGCGCAACCAGTGAGCGGTGACCAAGGCGGTGGTGCAAGCAACGGCATTGGAAAGGCTTTTCTTGAGGTAACAGCCAAGAAAACACCTCAAAAGACACAGAACTGGATTGGCACCACTTGTCAGTTCATGGCTCCCAGTAATGGAATCCAGGTGCTGTAGTTGAAGGTGAAGTCTTTGTGTCCCTGAGACTTCTTAACAAGAGGCAAGCACACACAAGACCCTTGGAGAAACTTGGAAAGCAGGATTCAGAATGCATCTGTCCAAGACACAAGCAGCAACTGCAGGCCAGCACAGCAAAGAAACAAGCAGAGTGGCAGTCCCACTCCTACACCTTCTCCAGCTCTTCTACTTGGCAGAATCTTCTCTTAATTCCAGAAGTGTTCTAAACATGTGGGTCCCAGCTTCAGTACTCATACCAGGTTCTGCTTTTGAAGTAGGCAAATTTCAAAGGATAGTCTGTGTGGTGCACAAGGCCCTGTCCTGGATCCAAACACACTACAAGTGGTGGAGACAGCTTTGTGTGAAGCATTTCACAGCCCTGTGAGTGACAACTCCTCCCCCCACTCTAGCTCAGGAAGGCCCATCAGCTTGGTGATGGGCCATCAGAATATGCAGGGCAGACCTCAGCTCCCTTTGTGTGACTGTCTAGAGTGACTGTGCAAACAGCCCAACTGTCAGCCTAAACCAGATGTTGATTCCAACAAACAGACAGAGACACTGAATGATAAAGCAAGAAAATGCCCACTTTATATAAGTGTTTTTTTTAAACATCCAGTTTAAAAAACAACTTCAATAAAAGATGTACTTTTAAATTCTGATTTCAAGGACCCTAAACTTTAAATCTCTACGTCTTCCTGATTGAAAAATGTTACAAGGTAGCTCCAGTGAGAGCCTATGGGAGAGCTAGCCCTTGCAATAGTGAAAAATTAAATTAGCAGTATTTCAGTTTCAGGACATGTAAAATACACCAGTACATGTCTAATCGTTTACATACACTGCACAATGCCCCTTGGGCACCTTGGGCCTAACTTAGGGGTGCTTTACATGTAATAGAAGAGAAGGTGTAGGCCTGGAAAGTGGGCACACTTGTCAGGTCGACATGGCAGTTTACAACTGCAGATACAGACACTGCAGTAGCAGGTCTGAGACATGGCTGCAAGGGTACACATGTGAGTGGTACAGTCAGTGATGCAGGTCCAGTAGTAGCATTTGAATTACAGGTCCTGGGCAAACACAGTGCACTTTACTAGGGACTTAGCAGTAAATCAGATATGCAAATCATGATTACCAAGCAAAATTTATTCAGGGGGCACTTGCACTTTAGCACTGTCAGCGCTGGCCAGCAGTGGTAAAGTACCCAGAGTTCTAAAATCAGCAAAAACAAATGCAGAAAAACACAGGAAGAAGGGAAAAGGCTTAGGGGTAACCCGGTTAAAAGGGTCAGATTCAACAGTAATTTTTGGTCAACAGCTATAAACAATAAGATTATACAAATCCAAAGGTATACCTAAAAACACAGAGAGGCAACACAAATATTACAAAAATGCACAGTGGGTGAATCAATCCGGACTCTTCAGTGATGTGAGATATATTCTTTTTGTGGCAATGGACCAGTGAGGTGGGCAACCTTAACCTGGAAGTACATTTATGATCTGTGTATAGCAAGGTGATGCAGCTTTTATCCCTTATTGCCTATCTCTCTGTTTTTACAAATCCAAAGGTGTAAGCCTTTATATTGACCCTAGCAAGCTCCCTCCCGAATACTTTTTCAATTAATTTTCAGGACTGCTGAATAACTGATAAAATTATCGAATTATTTGGCAGTAGGCACAGAAAATAATACCTATCAAGTCAGTTCACGACGAACCATGTAGATAGCACTGGCGGAATTTACACTAAGGTAGGTCTTCCAGAGAACTAATTCAATAGTAGAGCTGTAAATAAATGAAGAAAGCAACCTTGCTTCTATTCCATATAATTTTGAACCACGGGGGAGTCAGGTCCTGGGACGTGTGGTCGGCTGGACCATAAATTATATATCAAAGAGCGCTTTGCCGACTACACATTAATTTATATCCTCAATTTTTAAGGAACAAACCAAGTAAAAACTCCTCGGTTGTTTGGGTATATTTTACTCTTACCCTTTTATTTTAATTTTTTCAATTTTTTGAATATTTACATGTAAAAAGGGACGCTCTAACGTTCAGTTTCATTTACACATAAAGACTATACAATTCTACAACACAAATACAACATTTATATTTACACAAATTTTACACAAATATTTTTTCTTAAGTTTATACCTTTGGTGGTGTAACATTGTGTTTTTGTCAGTCTTTTTCCTGTGTAGCGTGGAGTTTAACAACCCTTCAGTGCATATAATTTCCACGTCCAGGAACGTCATTTTTTTATCACTGTATTCAACCGTGAATTTTATATCTGGATGTTTGGCATTAAGCCATGTATGGAACTCTATCAACTCGGTGTGGCTCCCCTGCCACAGGAGCCACACGTCGTCGATGTAGCGCAACCATTGCATAATGTGCCCACTGTATGGATTATCATTTTCGACAAACTTTTTTTCAAACTCTGCCATATACAGTATGGCCATCTCTGGAGCATAAGGGCATCCCATAGCTGTTCCCTTCGTCTGCATGAAAAATTGCTCATTAAAGCGAAAGTAATTCTTCTTCAGAGCTATTTCCGCTAGCTTCAAAATAGAGCTGGTGGGGACTCGATGTGGTCTGTCCCGTGATTCCAAATATAGTTCTAGTACCTCCAGTGCCTCATCTTGAGGGATCTGGGTGTATAGAGACATGACGTCCATTGTCACTAACAATTGTGACGTTGGACTGAATTCTGTTCCCTCTACTTTTACTAGAAAATCCATAGTGTCTCTTAGATATGATTTAACTTGGCTTACAAAGGGTTTCAAGAAGAAATCCACATATTTTGCGAGGGGCTCCAAGCATGAATCACACCCCGAGACAATCGGTCGTCCTGGGGGCTCATTCAGATTCTTGATTACCCACCATTGAGTCCCCACCAGCTTTATATTACTACAGCTCCGCCTTTATCTATAAATCTAATTTCATTCCCACTCAAAAAATCCCGAAACAGATCTATGCCTTTGAACAGATTATGTTATCTTCAATTGATAAATTGGAAAGAAATAAGAAGTATATGCCTCAAAACATAAGTAAAGGGCAAAGAATTGCACTAAAAAGCTTAAGGGAAGATCAGTCAATAGTCATCAAGCAGGCTGATAAAGGCGGAGCTGTAGTAATTTGGCCAAGAGAAAAATATCTAGAAGAGGCACAATCACAGGTTAATAACAACATCTGGTATAGAGCTCTCCAAGAAGATCCTGTCAAAAACATACAGGGAGTGATAGCTGATATCGTAAAAATAGGGATAGAACAAGGTTATGTGGGTGCGAAAGAAGGTGAATTCCTCATCAAAAAATTCCCTAGGACTCCTGTCCTGTATTTCCTCCCAAAGATTCACAAGAATCTGAATGAGCCCCCAGGACGACCGATTGTCTCGGGGAGTGAATCATGCTTGGAGCCCCTAGCAAAATATGTGGATTTCTTCTTGAAACCCTTTGTAAGCCAAGTTAAATCATATCTAAGAGACACTATGGATTTTCTAGTAAAAGTAGAGGGAACAGAATTCAGTCCAACGTCACAATTGTTAGTGACAATGGACGTCATGTCTCTATACACCCAGATCCCTCAAGATGAGGCACTGGAGGTACTAGAACTATATTTGGAATCACGGGACAGACCACATCGAGTCCCCACCAGCTTTATTTTGAAGCTAGCGGAAATAGCTCTGAAGAAGAATTACTTTCGCTTTAATGAGCAATTTTTCGTGAAGACGAAGGGAACAGCTATGGGATGCCCTTATGCTCCAGAGATGGCCATACTGTATATGGCAGAGTTTGAATAAAAGTTTGTCGAAAATGATAATCCATACAGTGGGCACATTATGCAATGGTTGCGCTACATCGACGACGTGTGGCTCCTGTGGCAGGGGAGCCACACCGAGTTGATAGAGTTCCATACATGGCTTAATGCAAAACATCCAGATATAAAATTCACGGTTGAATACAGTGATAAAAAAATTACGTTCCTGGATGTGGAAATTATATGCACTGAAGGGTTGTTAATCTCCACGCTACACAGGAAAAAGACTGACAAAAACACAATGTTACACCACCAAAGGTATAAACTTAAGAAAAAATATTTGTGTAAAATTTGTGTAAATATAAATGTTGTATTTGTGTTGTAGAATTGTATAGTCTTTATGTGTAAATGAAACTGAACGTTAGAGCGTCCCTTTTTACATGTAAATATTCAAAAAATTGAAAAAATTAAAATAAAAGGGTAAGAGTCAAATATACCCAAACAACCGAGGAGTTTTTACTTGATTTGTTCCTTAAAAATTGAGGATATAAATTAATGTGTAGTCGGCAAAGCGCTCTTTGATATATAATTTATGGTCCAGCCGACCACAGGTCCCAGGACCTGACTCCCCCGTGGTTCAAAACTATAGAGCGGGCAACCCCCACGAGAGTTTGACTTAAGATTTGGTCAATCGTGCATTTTGAGGATATTGAAGTAAAACGAGGAGGGATTCTTTATCCTTCCAAAAGGAATGTCTGAAAGGGACACTCTATCATTTAGTGAAGATCATATACAGAGTCTAATAGCTTCCTCTGCATTTTCAAATGTCACTTTGAGCACCTCTGCTCAACAGCAGAATGAGTCGGACAGACTAATAAGGTTGAGTAAAAAACATATAAGAACGGAACTTCACGGACACTTTTTGTTAAAACATCTGAGAGGAGGTACAATCCCCTGGGGACTGCAGGTGAAAAGTATTCCGGTAATTTTCACGGAGGACGCTGAATACAGGAAGGGATTCAGCTGCATTAACACAAAGTGCAGTAGGGACCTTATGGTCCATACTATTGAAACTGCACAAAGACTCAGTGCTAAGGAACTTGAAGAAATAGAATCTGTAACCCAGGCTATTAAAAACAGTCTCACTGTGTCTGATGCTAAAGCCTTATTGGAAAAGATAGAAAAGGAGATATTGACTTTCAAGGATAACACACTCAATAATAAATTAGCGCAGTACGAGAGAGATTCCAAAGCGTTTACACTTGAGAAGGCATACCCTTTCCTGAAAGACGAGTACTACACACAGCCAGATTCAAGGGGGGCACTTTACAACTTTCAGGGTAGATCCCGTAATAGGTTTAAAACCTTTTCAGAAACCTCTTCTTCATCTGAGTCATCAGGCTCTGATTCACGTGGGAACCCAAATAAAAAGTAGGTGTCTTTTTTAGAGAAGGGCCAGCAAGGAAAGACAAGGTTCAAGGTGCCATGGGAGATGCGGACCAGGAGGAACTTTTACAAATCGTGAAGGCAACCACAGCAGTTGTCAATCTATCCCCGAAAATACTTACGAAGGATGAAGAGGCTGTACTGAACTTAGGATTGAAATTTGTCCCATGACAACAATCAGATTTTACACAGATGAAATTAGAGATCATTGAGTTCTGTCGCAAAATTAGACTTAGAGCCTTTTTTGCTAATCAGCCGCCTATGATCGAAAAAGAGACCACTGGGTTACAAAATAAATCTAATTTCGTCCCCACTCAAAAAATCCCGAAACAGATCTATGCCTTTGAACAGATTATGTTATCTTCAATTGATAAATTGGAAAGAAATAAGAAGTATATGCCTCAAAACATAAGTAAAGGGCAAAGAATTGCACTTAAAAGCTTAAGGGAAGATCAGTCAATAGTCATCAAGCAGGCTGATAAAGGCGGAGCTGTAGTAATTTGGCCAAGATAAAAATATCTAGAATAGGCACAATCACAGGTTAATAACAACATCTGGTATAGAGCTCTCCAAGAAGATCCTCTCAAAAACATACATGGAGTGATAGCTGATATCGTAAAAATAGGGATAGAACAAGGTTATGTGGGTGCGAAAGAAGGTGAATTCCACATCAAAAAATTCCCTAGGACTCCTGTCCTGTATTTCCTCCCAAAGATTCACAAGAATCTGAATGAGCCCCCAGGACGACCGATTGTCTCGGGGTGTGATTCATGCTTGGAGCCCCTAGCAAAATATGTGGATTTCTTCTTGAAACCCTTTGTAAGCCAAGTTAAATCATATCTAAGAGACACTATGGATTTTCTAGTAAAAGTAGAGGGAACAGAATTCAGTCCAACGTCACAATTGTTAGTGACAATGGACGTCATGTCTCTATACACCCAGATCCCTCAAGATGAGGCACTGGAGGTACTAGAACTATATTTGGAATCACGGGACAGACCACATCGAGTCCCCACCAGCTTTATTTTGAAGCTAGCGGAAATAGCTCTGAAGAAGAATTACTTTCGCTTTAATGAGCAATTTTTCGTGCAGACGAAGGGAACAGCTATGGGATGCCCTTATGCTCCAGAGATGGCCATACTGTATATGGCAGAGTTTGAATAAAAGTTTGTCGAAAATGATAATCCATACAGTGGGCACATTATGCAATGGTTGCGCTACATCGACGACGTGTGGCTCCTGTGGCAGGGGAGCCACACCGAGTTGATAGAGTTCCATACATGGCTTAATGCAAAACATCCAGATATAAAATTCACGGTTGAATACAGTGATAAAAAAATTACGTTCCTGGATGTGGAAATTATATGCACTGAAGGGTTGTTAATCTCCACGCTACACAGGAAAAAGACTGACAAAAACACAATGTTACACCACCAAAGGTATAAACTTAAGAAAAAATATTTGTGTAAAATTTGTGTAAATATAAATGTTGTATTTGTGTTGTAGAATTGTATAGTCTTTATGTGTAAATGAAACTGAACGTTAGAGCGTCCCTTTTTACATGTAAATATTCAAAAAATTGAAAAAATTAAAATAAAAGGGTAAGAGTCAAATATACCCAAACAACCGAGGAGTTTTTACTTGATTTGTTCCTTAAAAATTGAGGATATAAATTAATGTGTAGTCGGCAAAGCGCTCTTTGATATATAATTTATGGTCCAGCCGACCACAGGTCCCAGGACCTGACTCCCCCGTGGTTCAAAACTATAGAGCGGGCAACCCCCACGAGAGTTTGACTTAAGATTTGGTCAATCGTGCATTTTGAGGATATTGAAGTAAAACGAGGAGGGATTCTTTATCCTTCCAAAAGGAATGTCTGAAAGGGACACTCTATCATTTAGTGAAGATCATATACAGAGTCTAATAGCTTCCTCTGCATTTTCAAATGTCACTTTGAGCACCTCTGCTCAACAGCAGAATGAGTCGGACAGACTAATAAGGTTGAGTAAAAAACATATAAGAACGGAACTTCACGGACACTTTTTGTTAAAACATCTGAGAGGAGGTACAATCCCCTGGGGACTGCAGGTGAAAAGTATTCCGGTAATTTTCATGGAGGACGCTGAATACAGGAAGGGATTCAGCTGCATTAACACAAAGTGCAGTAGGGACCTTATGGTCCATACTATTGAAACTGCACAAAGACTCAGTGCTAAGGAACTTGAAGAAATAGAATCTGTAACCCAGGCTATTAAAAACAGTCTCACTGTGTCTGATGCTAAAGCCTTATTGGAAAAGATAGAAAAGGAGATATTGACTTTCAAGGATAACACACTCAATAATAAATTAGCGCAGTACGAGAGAGATTCCAAAGCGTTTACACTTGAGAAGGCATACCCTTTCCTGAAAGACGAGTACTACACACAGCCAGATTCAAGGGGGGCACTTTACAACTTTCAGGGTAGATCCCGTAATAGGTTTAAAACCTTTTCAGAAACCTCTTCTTCATCTGAGTCATCAGGCTCTGATTCACGTGGGAACCCAAATAAAAAGTAGGTGTCTTTTTTAGAGAAGGGCCAGCAAGGAAAGACAAGGTTCAAGGTGCCATGGGAGATGCGGACCAGGAGCAACTTTTACAAATCGTGAAGGCAACCACAGCAGTTGTCAATCTATCCCCGAAAATACTTACGAAGGATGAAGAGGCTGTACTGAACTTAGGATTGAAATTTGTCCCATGACAACAATCAGATTTTACACAGATGAAATTAGAGATCATTGAGTTCTGTCGCAAAATTAGACTTAGAGCCTTTTTTGCTAATCAGCCGCCTATGATCGAAAAAGAGACCACTGGGTTACAAAATAAATCTAATTTCGTCCCCACTCAAAAAATCCCGAAACAGATCTATGCCTTTGAACAGATTATGTTATCTTCAATTGATAAATTGGAAAGAAATAAGAAGTATATGCCTCAAAACATAAGTAAAGGGCAAAGAATTGCACTTAAAAGCTTAAGGGAAGATCAGTCAATAGTCATCAAGCAGGCTGATAAAGGCGGAGCTGTAGTAATTTGGCCAAGATAAAAATATCTAGAATAGGCACAATCACAGGTTAATAACAACATCTGGTATAGAGCTCTCCAAGAAGATCCTCTCAAAAACATACATGGAGTGATAGCTGATATCGTAAAAATAGGGATAGAACAAGGTTATGTGGGTGCGAAAGGAGGTGAATTCCACATCAAAAAATTCCCTAGGACTCCTGTCCTGTATTTCCTCCCAAAGATTCACAAGAATCTGAATGAGCCCCCAGGACGACCGATTGTCTCGGGGTGTGATTCATGCTTGGAGCCCCTAGCAAAATATGTGGATTTCTTCTTGAAACCCTTTGTAAGCCAAGTTAAATCATATCTAAGAGACACTATGGATTTTCTAGTAAAAGTAGAGGGAACAGAATTCAGTCCAACGTCACAATTGTTAGTGACAATGGACGTCATGTCTCTATACACCCAGATCCCTCAAGATGAGGCACTGGAGGTACTAGAACTATATTTGGAATCACGGGACAGACCACATCGAGTCCCCACCAGCTTTATTTTGAAGCTAGCGGAAATAGCTCTGAAGAAGAATTACTTTCGCTTTAATGAGCAATTTTTCATGCAGACGAAGGGAACAGCTATGGGATGCCCTTATGCTCCAGAGATGGCCATACTGTATATGGCAGAGTTTGAAAAAAAGTTTGTCGAAAATGATAATCCATACAGTGGGCACATTATGCAATGGTTGCGCTACATCGACGACGTGTGGCTCCTGTGGCAGGGGAGCCACACCGAGTTGATAGAGTTCCATACATGGCTTAATGCCAAACATCCAGATATAAAATTCACGGTTGAATACAGTGATAAAAAAATGACGTTCCTGGATGTGGAAATTATATGCACTGAAGGGTTGTTAATCTCCACGCTACACAGGAAAAAGACTGACAAAAACACAATGTTACACCACCAAAGGTATAAACTTAAGAAAAAATATTTGTGTAAAATTTGTGTAAATATAAATGTAGTATTTGTGTTGTAGAATTGTATAGTCTTTATGTGTAAATGAAACTGAACGTTAGAGCGTCCCTTTTTACATGTAAATATTCAAAACATTAAAAAAATTAAAATAAAAGGGTAAGAGTAAAATATACCCAAAAAACCGAGGAGTTTTTACTTAGTTTGTTCCTTAAAAATTGAGGATATAAATTAATGTGTATTCGGCAAAGCGCTCTTTGATATCTATTCCATATAAAGCAACAGGAACTACACAATCAATATATACAGCAAATAAATGTCTCCCCTTCCTTGTGCATAAAATAAACACAAATGGACAATTCCTTCCACAATGTATTAAGTTGGACCCAAGATTAATCATTTGAGACGTTTACACGTACATATATATATTCTTTCAGCACCTCCAGTTTTGCCCATTAAAAGCACAAGATCTAGGTGACTTAATGCCTCTGGATGCCAATATCATAACTTTAGTTTTCCTGTAATTTACAGTAAGAAGTTGGGAAAAAAGAAGCTAAAATGTCCTATTGTTTCTGTAAGCCAATTGGTGTATGAGACAATTATCCTAAATCTTCGGCATATAATGGAACTTACCTTGATCCAAACTTAAATGGATCAGTAACCCCCTCCTTTAAAATAACGGAAAAATCTGACAAATATAAAGAAAATAAGGAGGGAGCTAATATGCAACTTTTCTTAAGGGCATTACCTGATGGGGTTTTACAGGAGAATTAATTTCCAGAGTCCAGTAGGACGCTCAATGAAATTGAAGAATGAAGGGAGATCAGTGGAGATAATAACTTAGAAAGTATACCCAATTTCACAAGTTTAACCATCAACAGAATTGGACCCACTGCTGGAATCAACAAATACCACTTAACCCTCACAGACATTTCGCCAGTCCTATGTAAGCACAAAATGTTATCCATGATAGAGCACGCTTTCAGATAGCCTGACTGCTAAATAGGCAGTAACACAGCAGACTCCTCCCAAGAATCTAAAAGATTTGACAAACATTCCATCAAAAGAAAATCCAAACAAACATGCCTGTTTTTAAACATGTAAGACCCAAATCCAGGGGGGCTGGGCGGATTGGAAGAGGAAGACAAAGGTACAGAGCACAAAAATGAGAAAGCCAAGAGGCCATGTTGGCCATGATAAATGACCACGAGGAAAGAAGAAAGCCAGAATCAACTCACCGTTACAGAGCAGGATGCAAGGACGTCCCGCACGTAGGGAACAATGAACCAAAGGTACATAACAATTCACAAGTTTTCTGAAATCCACCAACGATAAACCCAGAGCACACATTAGGGGATAAAGATACCGGTAAAAGCTTAATCCATACACCGCAGTATGATCTCCCCAAAAATAACAACACATTGATGTTCATTCCCCATTATACCTCAAGGGGACCCCAAGACATTCTTAACAGAAGTGTGTTACTCAAACTATTCAATGCCCTTCCTTCCCTGAGCCACATTAACTCAAGCAACCTAGATAGCATAGAGTTCGAACAAAGCCCATACCAGGGTGGTCAAGAAATCACCACAGTTACATTTTTTGACTCCTTCTTCACAGGGCAGATCTGGCAACAGAATGACTCATTTTCTAATTGGGGTATTGAGTTAAAAAGATCACTCCTCCTCCCTATCCCAGTCCACTGCAACTGTCAAACCACCCAGAGTACCTATTAAAGGGGCCCAAAGGCCCAGAGCACCTTAATTCAGCAAAGGGCATTGACTACACAGCAAGGAAAATCACTATTACCATTGCTCATTCAGAGGCCATTAAGCCTCCGGGTTCTCAACAGTCGAATATAGACGGCACTACCCTCACAGCATCATGAAGACTCCTATCATCAGGCCCCAAATGATATTGGGGCAGTAACATCTGCTCTTGGAACGTGCATGGCCTCAGCAAAAAATTAGAAGAACCAGATTTCATGGAATTCATCACCAAGTATAACATCTTTCTCTTCCAGGAAACATGGCAGATAAATCCTTCTTCGATTGTAGGTTATAAATAATTATTTATTCCTGCTAAGCAATCAAAAATATATGGTAGAGCAAAAGGTGGCCTTTCTACTTTCATTTCTACTGACATTCCATGGCAGGCCTCAGCAATAGACCTTGAATCGTCATGGATGCAATGTACAAAATTTGAGTATCCCTCCAGTAATGGCCTGCTAATACTGAACATATGCATACATCCAGCCTCCAATCAAAAGAGGACAAGAAATGAGAAATTAACATCTACATTAGAAACACTCTAACTCGCTTACTCAGATGCCAACATTATACTATCGAGAGATTTTAACATGAACCTACTTCACAACACCAAAGAAAGAACAATAGGCAACTTATCAGCCCCAAACCGAAGCGATAGACATGGCAAGAGATGCTTGGTCCGTCTAGAGGAACTCTCAATGTGCAAGCTTAATGGACAAGGCCAGACTGAAAGCCCTGCTGCCTTCACTAGAGTAACTCAAAAAACAAGATCTACTATACATTACACATTTGCGGACAAGGAACTGATTTCACACATCACTAATTTTCAAATAATAATATAGGGCGGAAACCGATCACCTACCACAAACCTTCACACTGCATAGAAACACGGCAACTCCGGTTAAAAATACCACGATGCCCAATTAACCCAAAGTTATACCCTTCAACGGCTAATCTGGAAATGTGAACGCATCGACGATATCATGTGCACATGTATCAGCCTCTCAAAGTGCGTCATATCAGAACCATTGTGCCCAAGGGCCTGGGAGTCTTTTATTTACAAATTACACAACAAATTCCCGAACCCGACTAATGGCAGCAAAACCGAAAGACAAACATGGGCAGCTTGGTTTACCAACAAATTGAGAAAACAAAAGCAACGTTTGAATAAATACATGACAGTTAAGAAACAGGAATCCAGAATCTTCCCAGGAAATTCTGTTACTTATATCTAGAACAAGAAAAGACTTAAAACAGGACATCAGGGGAGCCAAGAAAATGTACAATTAACACACCTGGGTGAAACTCCTCCACACCAGCAAACAAAGAGATCCAAAACTGTTTTGGGAAACCATCAAACAATTAATAAATGGCAGGCACCGACATCACAACTTGAATATAATGGAGAACATCTGGAGAGCCCACATCAAACTTTTATCTAATGAAGTTCCATCCTCAGGCATTCAAACAAAAGGAATACTAACAGGGGATGTCAATGCTGGACCAGTCAATGATACCCCAAGTATAAATACACCTGACTTCTCCCCGCAGATATCACAAGTCCTTAAAACCATCAACAAGTTGAGAACAGAGGGACTACCAGGGCCAAATGGTTTGCCAAATACCCTGTTTTGTCACGATCCATCATTTTGGTCTAGTCTCCTGACCTCTCTCTTCACCCACCCCCTGGTGTCTGGTACACTTCCCGACTCCTGGCCAGTGGAGGCAAAAATGTATGCTTCAAACCTGTTGATAGACCTAGAGGATTGGCTTTGCCGGACAAACCTTATTCCTACCACACTAACTGGATTCAGTGCAGGGATGGGAACCCTCAGAAACATTTCCGCAGTCACGCTCTTAGCTGATAAAGTCATACAAATTCCAACACCTTGTACACACGCTTCAAAGACCTCAAAGCTGCGTTCGATAAGATATTAGGAGCCAAACTATGGGCCAAGGTGCAAAGCTGGGGGGTACCAATTAAACTTTTGGCGGCCATCATCTACCTGTACTCGGATACGTGCGTCCAAATAAGGAATGGAGATGGGCGAAGCATAACTCGTAAGATTGCAACATCCAACGGGCTAAAACAGGGGTGTGTATTGACCCCCTGCGTATTCAACATTTACACCGCAGACCTAGATAAACTCCTCCAACTTGTTCAAGCTAACCCCCCAAGATTGAGCAAAATTCCAACTACAAGTCTTCAATACACGGATGATATAGTCCTATTAGCACAAACCTTACTAGGTCTGCAGCTAATACTCTACAAACTTGGAGCTTACGTCACTTCAGTTCAACTCACTATCAACTATAAAAAACTAAGGTGATGTGCTTCTCCAAACACCAATCTACAAGTAAAAAAAGTAGATTAATCTGGAAATTAGATGAGATACCATTGATCAGGGTGTCTTCTTATAAATACTTAGGCTTCCAACCGGAATGCAATCTCAACTATATACAACACCTGGACCAAGGCCGCACAGAAGCCAAACAACCGCTCTTTGCATTTAAAAGCCTACAGCAAAACCTTTCAGGTTGCTCAAAAGGGCACTTGCTTAAAGTAATCGCTGTTATATTTCTACCTTCCATCGCATACGGCTCAGACATATTGAATACCAAAGATGCTACAGCACTAAACTTGCTCACTTTGCCACTGGATTCAAGCAAGCCGGGCTGAAGACGGCTGTAATGCCAGAAACCGGTCCTCAAAAGCTTGTTTCCGGTCCAGGGAAGGCGTGGCTTGGCAGTTCGGGCTGGACTGTTCCCATGAGGCACAGGGTCAGACTGATTTGTATATAGCCATGTCTGAACTGGGGTGGCAGAGTGGGCTAAAGAACGGTGATGGATTAAACCCAGATCTTTTGACTGGGTGTGAGTGTTTGATTGGTTCAGATGCTCCGTCCATCACCATCCCCTTTTGTACTGCTTTTGGCCGCCACAAGTGTGGCAGGGTATGATCAGACGTGAGTCCCTTGCTCACTTTGCCACTGGATTCAAGCAAGCCGGGCTGAAGACGGCTGTAATGCCAGAAACCGGTCCTCGGAAGCTTGTTTCCGGTCCAGGGAAGGCGTGGCTTGGCAGTTCGGGCTGGACTGTTCCCATGAGGCACAGGGTCAGACTGGTTTGCATATAGCCATGTCTGAACTGGGGTGGCAGAGTGGGCTAAAGAACGGTGATGGATTAAACCCAGATCTTTTGACTGGGTGTGAGTGTTTGATTGGTTCAGATGCTCCGTCCATCACCATCCCCTTTTGTACTGCTTACAGCGCTAAACACAGCACAATCCACCCTTTTCAAATGCTTGTTCTCAATTCCCTGGTATATCTCGCAATCCCAAATCCGACTGGAATATGGAATAAAAAACCAGCCAGACAAGGCGCACTAGTTAAATAATACTGGAGGATGAGATCTGCCGAAGAGAACACTTTAGCACATCGCTGTTGGGTGGAGCTTGAAATCCGAACTAGGCTAATAAACTCTATTAGATCAGTACTAAAAAATTCACTCCAGGTTTGGTTGACCATCACAATGTTTTCCAGATTCAAAAAAGCAGTGAATAAAACGATCAAAAGAACATCCATACTAATCGATAAAACAGCAAAAAAAATTACATTTCTGCAGTGATACAATCATACCAGACTCTACAACCCCAACAGTACCTGTCTGCACCTTTCTCAATTCACAAAAAGCATTATTTGACGTTGCTGAGGCTGGGGGCATACCCCATGAAGGACCTAACAATCAAATCGAAACACACATGGCCAACTAAAGAATGCCGGCTATGTGGACAGGGGGACGAGTCTTTGTTGCACTTCCTATGTATCTGCCCGGCACTACTAGTATTCAGGAAATCTGTTTTGCGGGAGACACTAAGAAATGCATAAATAAGGACATGCAGATCAGCAGTTATAAAATGCCTCGGCGGGACGTCTATTCAACAGTCCTGTAGAGCCATAAACGTTTGGAAAATGGCGGCAAAAGAACTGGACAAAAATAGCAATTTAACACAAGCAGCTTGAAAATAAGTGTATACGGCTATTTATTTGCTCTGATAATATAATCTTATTAATGAATTAGGGGCTAATCGCCCAGGACGGATTCATAATTTTACAAACTTTTGGAAAAACGAGGCATAAGATTTTTTTTATTTCTTAATTATTTAATGCCTGTTGACATCATTTAGCATCAAACTTCTTCTGTCTCTTCACTCTCCTACAACTCTTGTCTCTTCTTAAATTCTAGCTTTAAAATTTTGATCCTCGGTTTTATGAAACATGGTGGTACACCCACCCTTTTATGATTTTAATGAAATCAAATAAAAGTATTTTTTGATTGATTGATTGATTGAGAATGTTTTCCTTTGAACTCTACCCAGACGTCTGGGAATTACAAGCCAGAATGTATGCATATTATGATAAGAAACCGAAGACTGAAGATCAAACAATAACTTTGCAACGTTCGTTGATTTATTAATTTTCCTTTCCACGTAGAGCATTTAATAGCTCTTGACCTCGGAGAGATATCCAGGTGCTTAAGAACCCTGATGTTTTCGTTGCAAAGGTATCCTGAAGCAAGCACAGGAATGCCTCAAATTTGGCAACATCCAACGACAAGGAAAGCACCTTAAATGCCTCACTCAACCAAGGCAATAAATCATTTTGTGGCACATGTTTCCCGAAAAATACATGTTCAGAACGACATCTTACTTCTAAACTACGGACCTTTGCATTCCATCTTGCAACCGGGCAAATATCTAGTGTAACAATAAGCTCAGAATGACACGACAAGAGTAAGGGTGAATTTCAAAATGTGCAACAATTCAAAAAGCCCAGTATTGAATAAAAAAACAATCAATAAGCGATCTGCACGAATCAAAGATCAAAGAGATCAAACCGACCATTGGTATTAGTCAGATTCAACTTCAAAGCCCATGATAGCAATATGCATGAACAAGCACAACCTTTCTTATTGGGAAAACAGGGAGAAGAAAGGCCCCAGTAGGTGTCTATTCGGAAAAAAACAACAATGTTTCTATGCTCAGAAGCAGTTACTCTAGTATTAAAGTAACCTAAAACCAATTAGTGAGATTTTGGGTACTTAACTAATACACTTAAAAGGGTATTTTGAAGCATAGACAAAAATAAAGAAAAAATAGTAGTAAGGTCTAATTAAACATTACAAAGTAAACATTCATGAGTTATACAAACAGTTCTCCTATAGGAGCAATAAATAACCAAAATGTACAGGACTAAAGGAGAGCAGGTAAAAGCAGAACATTTTTCTCTCTAAAAGACATTCACAACAAAATAGCCATTCCATGACTAGGTCAACCTCTCATTGAGTGTAGGGTAGGAGAACAATATACAAAATACTCATCCAAGTCAAAAATGGTAACCATGTTTCTTGCAAACAACTAATTATTGCATCATCAAAAAGAGAATACAAATTCAATACAGACAAAAGAGCTTGAACCTCAGCCACGTCCGAGCAACAACGTTTCCACGAGGAGCTATGAGGAAGAATTGCAAGAGAGCACTTTAGGAAGCCAAGATCAATTTTCATCCTTTAAATCATCATCGACAACTTCCGACCTCAATTTCTCATTGACTACCCTAAGGCCATTAGAATTAGAAATGGCCAGGTTGGCTGCCAAAGGCTTCAACTTGGTGAAAGACAAAGTTTGAACAGTACATCATATGGCATGTAATTTATGAGCATTGGAGAAAGTAGAGCATTGAGCGGCAACCACGGCCCGTGGAGGGAGTTTCGGTGGGGCGAAGAGGCGGGGTGGGGAAGGGGCAGGGTGGGGGGTGCTAAAAAACGGAGTAGGGATAATTGAAGGTAAGTAAACAATTTAATAAATAAAACGAATTTCTTAGCGCGCCCTGCATCGCAAAGTGTGATGCTGGGTGCGCTATGAAATTTGTTTTATTTATTAAATATTTTTTTACCTTCAATTATCCATACTCCGGTTTTTAGCACCCCCCACCCTGCCCCTCCCCCGCCCCGCCTCTCCGCCCCACCGAAACTCCCTCCACGGGCCGTGGCTGTTGAGCCGTATTACCACCTGACCCATTCACCGGCAGAATGTCAATGGCAATTTAAAAAACATACACATTGGGGTCGATTCCGAATCGGGAAAAACCTCTCCGAATAGCCGTTCAGAGCGTTTTTCCCGTAAAAATCGTTCCCTGCAACGTCTTGCGTACGTACGGCGAAGTACGATTCGTACCAGGAGTCGGACTCCATACGAATCGTACAGAGACCGTACGACTCGAATCCCCATACGAGTCTCCGTCGGAACCCGCTGTACGTGAGATCTGTACGGCTTGCAGATGGTTTATATGACCCAGCAAGTACGATACGTGTCGGGTACGCACCGTACCATCCTTTTTTTATGAGAGCTGAAAACAGCCGTAAAAGCAAAGTTCGCACGAAACAGGTACGGAATGGCCCCCCCCCGGGTACGGTGCGTACCCCCCATGAACGCAGGGGTGCGCCCATACACCCAGTGTACATGGGGTCAGTACGTACCCCCCATGATCGCAGGGGTACGCACCGTACCCCATGTACGCTGGGTGTACCCCTGCGATCATGGGGGTTACGCACCATACCTCATGTGCGCTGGGTGTACGGGGTGTACCCCTGCGAACATGGGGGGTACGCACCATATGGTGTGTATGTGACTGTGTGCTTTTCCGTACGAATAGCCCTTACCTGGCGTGGACCGTAGGGATTGCGTCCTGATGCCCCGGTCCGGATCGTACTCGTCGGGTCGTACGGCGTGTGTACGAGTCGGTAAAAAAACTGTCCGTACGAATCGTATCAGGAGCCCTCTCCGTACGACTCGTACACACGCCGTACAACACGTACGGAGAGGGCTCCGGATACGATTCGTACAGACTTTTTTTTACCGGATCGGAATCGACCCCATTGTGTTTCAGTGTTAAGGAGGATATAGACCTCTTGATCCCCATTAGCAGAAGTCTTCAATTCCACCTGAGCTATGTCCTGTGAAGAAATGAACCTAAGATCATGAATATTAAAAAGAATGTTTAAGATCCTGAAGATTCAAAGGTAAACTAGTATCAGAGGAAGGAAACAGATACATGAATTTTAAAACTCATGTGGAATTCTAAAAACATTGAGTGTTCTTTTGCAGGCAACCTTTCAGTGGGTCTAGAGGCTAACTTGGATCTAGGAAAAAACCTGATAGCATTAAGATTGAGTAAATAACAGACACCCATGGGCAAAACTCAGCGCTAACATTCCCCGTATAATCATACTCTAAATTTACACAGCAAAAAGACAATACATTATTGCAGAAAATATCATAAATTTCAGTACGGTTTCCTTTTGAAATTGGAATTGTGGGGTGGCAGAGGACCCTATGAAAACAGGAGATACCACTAACTCCATTAGCCCAGGTGATTTAGCAAATCTAGTTTTTGCTCCGTGATTTCTTCTTAATGCTACAGACTTTAGGGCATTTTTTCTTCCTCAGACCTTAAGCCATAGGTCTTCAAACTGTGGGGCGCGACCCCCTGGGGGGGGGCGTGAATGGGTTCCCAGGGGGGCGCGAATGCCTCTGTAATTGCATTTAAATGAAGATGGCCTGGAAGTGCGGCATGTTTATTTGCTGCATTTCCAGACTGTCTTCATTTACTTCGAGCCCTTGTGAGAACAGTGATCAGCATGCCATGGGGGCGGAGGTCAGGAAGTGTGCTGGAAGGGTCAAAAAGGTTGCTAAAAACAAAAGTCATTTATGCATTTTTAACAACTGGCTGTTTTTATTATGATGCATAAACATCAATAATGTTCAAAGCACCTGATGCCACTGTTCCTTGCCCCAGCAATTTTCAAAGTATCAATAAAAATGCCAGGATAACTCCAGTGATTAATGTTATTTCTGGGGAGAGACCGGAACTTTGTCTGGAAGTGGAAGTTTCTTTTGACTCATCATAGCGCAGAAGGTTAATATGCCTGCTGCACAGAACATGTCCGATTCAGATCACAAAGTACATACACTATAAATAGGTCAATGGGTTATTTTATTTCTCAGAGAGATGTTTTTGTTACTTGCAGTTTAAAAGTTAAAATACTAATATATAGCTGAGTGCTATTAACTGTCACCAAAGAGCTGCATGTAAACTGCAAGGAATATATTAAAACTACATATTTTTTTGACCAGTTTTTCCCTATCCTAGTATTGCAAAAAGGGTTCATTTGGGTAGAAATCAAGTCTTCTTATTAAAGAAAACCACTCACAATGGTGTTACATTTTAAATTCTGAATTTGTGCTTTTCCAGACCAAGGACTCTTAAACTATACTGCCTACCAGTATGCATTTCATGTGACTCCTACAACTTGTAGGGCGCTGTCTTATGTAACATTTCCCATACACGGATTAACACTTGTATGATTGTCTCCGTGCAACGTATGTGTGATGTAACGTGTTCTGATACCTTAAACTGGTATGAGTGGCGCTATAAAACTAAATTAATCTAAAAGACAGTGGTAATGGAGACTTGGGGGGCATTGTCAAATGGTGGTAGTGAGGGAATCCGTGGCGAGGTGGTCATTGGGGGGTAAGGGGGCGTCACCAAACATTGTCGCACAGGGTGCCACCAGGACTAAGGCCGTCCGGGAGGCCTTTATTACAGAAATTTCCTTAGTCCCGAATCTTGTGGTAGCAGTTTTTTTCTGCTTGAATCATGATTATAATAAATGTGGTAATTACAGAACAACAGTGTTGGTAAATTCAATTGTTATTTCCTATGAGGTTTAAATGCACACAAGGAGGGACTTGCAGGGCACTGGGTGGAATGGTAGGTACTGCCCTTTTCACCCCGGAAGCTTTGGGAGTGGTAATTGCTTCACAGCACTCAATTCACAGCCAAGCAGTTACTCTAGGGAAGCACTGAGCCTACTAGCCAACTCTGGTACAGGGACAATAGGCTTCAGCAGCAGGTTGAGCACTGGGAAAGAGCTGTAGTCAGAGAAAGAGGTATTAGTTATAGAGGTAAAGCTCACCAAATGGCAACAAGGACGAGTTTAGAGGTAACAGGGAAAAGAGCAACGGAAAGTAAGAGGAGAATGGTGGAATGAAAGGAAGGCAGGCTTGGTTCAGAGGCAGATAGGCTGATTTGGTGCAAAGAAATATTGGAGTCAGGAGAAAAGGCAAAAGGGTTCGTCACTAACAGAAGTTGTCAAGATAAAGTTAAAGAAGAAATTGTTAAAGGAGGTGGGAATTGTTTAGCGGCCAAGGGAATAGTTAATGTTTGTTTGAGTGCTGTGAGGACATATTAATCTGAGCGGCAATAAGCAGATGGGTTTTTTTTTTGTACCTGAGCTCAAACGGCCTTATGACAACAGCAACAAGGTGTACGTGGTGATCCAATCCCAAAGTATGTTTGGGAGATTAAATGGCTGCTGAATCCACGCTCAACATATTTAAAAAACATGGCAGAAGACCACAAAAGAAGTGAATTGTGCAGCAAAATAAACCGCAACATACATAGAACTAGGTTCACTTAAAAGCACAAGTGTGCAACAAAATGTATTTGTCTTCCTGTACTGCACAATAAAGCAGAACTTTCGAAAAGACATAAATCTGTCCTCCAGAATAGAATGTTTGTAAGTACTAGTTTACAGCACTGAAGAATTGGATATGCAGTACTATGCAGCAGATGATGGATAACGTAGCAAATGCGGTAATATAAGTGGCCTTTTTTTTCTTTAAAAAAGGCCATTCATTAGTGAAGCAGGTACTGCTGCCAGGTGTGTAAGTGGCCACTGCTGATTATCAATAATAAGCAGATGCGGAAGGACTGGCCTATGGGTTTGAGGGGCCCACGGCATCACAGTTATCACTATCTACCTTTAAAAAAGAGGTATGGGAGCTAATTTTCCTTTTTAGCATTAGGACCGAGGGCACCTTTGCAGAAAAAAGGGAGACCTGGTGTGGGAGCTTTATGTTTTTTCTGAAAGGAACAGAGAACCTCATTCAAAATCGGAGAGATGGGCAGGCATGGTGGGGAAGAGGTGAAAGATGTAGAGGAGATAGCCTGCTACTCAGGACTGCTGTTATCCTGTTATACAGCAGGTGTAGTTCCATTTGGGTCCAAGAGTGTGAGGGGCTACAACACAGCAATAATGGGGAGCAGTATTTTTGGGACCACACATGTTTTTGTTTGATGCATTTGCTGTTTTATAAGTATCGTACTTAGTGTGGTTAATGAGCTATAGAAAAAGTATTCCTGAAATCATCCCATAAGCCCGTCCCTTGCACACAGCCATGTCCCTCCCGCTCCACCAATCATTGCCTTAAAGTTTTGTAGGGGGGCCCGACCTCAAAACATTTTGCTTAGGGGGGGCTCGGAACAGAAAAGTTTGAAGACCTCTGCCTTAAGCTAATACAGACTTGTGTTTTTAAAAATTATAACATCAGACAAACTAGAAGCTTCCTGATGAACTTTCCCTGCATCAATATTTAAACAAGGCTAGATTTTTGTCATCCTAAATAACGAGCGTCTGTTCATGGTATTTAGTTCACCCCCACCATCTAAATTTGAGGAACATCTCAGAGACAAGTAAACATTCAAAGCAGAATTGTTATGATTTCCGGGTCAGTGTTTGTTGCAGAAAGTTTTGTAAACGATTAAACCAAAGCAGAGGAACAAATGTCGCCTGTACAATGGGACCTCAAAAACCACAGAACAGCTGGAACAGGATTACCTTGATTAAGGCCAATACAATTACAAGAATATCTACTAGTAATTGTCAACGAATGCTCTTGAAGTATTAGCTGAGTGTTAAGTAATTTCAATAATGAAGAAAGACCAGAGTTAATTGTAGGCATCATACTAAAAATAGGGGGGCTCCACAATTAGTGGCTGGGACACATTATCATCAGGTAGGTAAAACAAATTATTCTGCTCCAAAACATTATTATACTTCAATAAAGGTTAATCTGAATAGTTCGAATCCTCCAGCCAATTTCAAAATTTTCGGAAGCATTTTGCCTTAATTCATTCTGTAGAGATTCAGAAAGAGGTATTTAAATTATTAACATTTGTATCCTTAACAATTGGTAGTAAAAAAATCTTTAACCTAGGGATCTTCTTCAAATTACAATTATAGAAAGCAATGATTGGCTGTGAACCATCTGAAGAGCCTATTCCCCCATTACTGTCCTTTGACTAGAGGGGGGTTTTAAGTTTGCATTGCAGAATTGCAGCTTCCACAACCTGATCCGAAATAGACTGTGGGTGATCTAAGCAAGATTTCTTTATGTTGCAATTCTAAAGAGGAGAAAAAAACGTATAGCTCTTCTCTTTGGAGTAGAAATTATCTGTGAAGCCTCTTGCAAATTAGGTAAAGATTCACCTAATGATGCCATAGCTCGATACTGAAAGATTAATGCACAACAGTTCTATTCCACAGTTTTTCGGAGCACAACTACAAATCCGCTTGTCTACTTATAATGAAACTTGAAATTAAATTCCAGTTCAGATGAGATTATATTGCAAACAACCTCAATGATAGTGGAAGTTTGGCCACATCACCCTGCCCATGAGCAGGTCAAAGCCAGTAGTACCTAGTTATTGCCGTGGGGCAAAATCCCCTACTCTGACTTTTTTTTTAAAGTACTGAAAAACTGGTCCATAGTCTTACTGAAAGATGCGACTTACAAGCTGCGTAATTGGCTAGAAGAGGGAATGTCAATGAATCAATCAATCACTTATCTGTAGAGCACACTAACCACCCATGAGGGTCTCAAGGCACTGAGAGGGGGTGGGGGTGCAGCTACTGCTCAAACAGCCAGGTATTGAGAAGTCTTCTGAAGGTCAGCAGGTCCTGGGTCTGTCGCAGCTTTGTGGGCAGGGTGTTCCATGCCTTGGCAGCGAGGTAGGAGAAGGATCTGCCACCGGGGGAGGTCTTGTGGATGCGTGTGACAGTGGCGAGGGCGAAGTCGGCCGATCGAAGCTGGCAGTTTGGGGTGTAAAAGGAGAAACGCTTGTTGAGGTATGCTGGTCCGGCATTGTGTAGTGCTTTGTGGGCATGGGTGAGGAGCTTGAAGATGATCCTCTTCTTGACTGGGAGCCAGTGCAGGGCTTTCAGGTGGGCAGTGATGTGGGTGTGCTGGGGTATGTCGAGAATGAGGCGTGCCGAGGCATTCTGTATGTGTTGGAGCGTCTTCTGGATTTTGATCGTGGTCCCTGCACAGAGGGCATTGCTGTAGTCCTTTCTGCTGCTGACGAGGGCCTGTGTGACCATCCTTCTGGTTCTAGTGGGGATTCATCTGTAGATCTTGTGGAGCATGCAGATGGTGTTGAAGCAGGAGGAGGAGACGGCATTGACTTGCTGGGTCATTGAGAGCGATGAGTCCAGAATGAACCCCAGGTGGCGTGCATAGTCCGTGGGTGTTGGTGAGGCTCCCAGGGTGGCTGGAAACAAAATATTCATCCCAGGCGAAAGGAGAGAATCCGAGGATGAGGACCTCTGTCTTGTCTCAGTTAAGTTTCAGGTGGCTGTTCTGCATCCAGCTGGCGATGGCCTTCATTCCTTCCTGGAGGTTGGTTTTGGCGGTGGCGGGAATTTTGGTGAGTGAGAGGATCAGTTGAGTGTCATCGGCATAAGGAAACGATGTTGAGGTTGTGCGCGCGGACGATGTTGGCGAGCGGTCCCATGTAGACTTTGAAGAGGGTGGGGCTGATGAATGATCCTTGGGCATACCGCAGATGATCTTGGTGGCTTCAGAATGGAAAGGGGGAAGCGGACCATCTGTGTTCTGTCGGTGAACAAGGAGGCGACCCAGTCCAGGGCTTTGTAGCATATTCCTGCTTCGTGTAGGCGTGTGCGTAGGATGTGGTGGCAGACGGTGTCAAAGGCAGCCGAGATGTCCAGGAGGATGAGGGCCACAGTTTCGCCACTGTGCAGTAGGGTCCTAATGTCATCTGTGGCAGCGATGAGGGCGGTTTCGGTGCTGTGATTGCTGCGGGATCCTTATTGGGACGGGTCCTAAATGTTGTTCTCCTTGAGGAAGTGAGTCAGTTGCCTGTTGAAGATCTTTTTGATGACTTTCGCCGGGAACAGGAGGAGGGAGATGGGTCCGGAAATTCTTGAGGTCCTTTGTGTCCGCTGTGGGTTTCTTGAGTAGGGTGTTGATCTCGGCCTGCTTCCAGCTTTCCAGGAAGGTGGCAGTCTCGAAGGAGCTGGTGATGATCTTTCGAAGTTGGGATGCGATGATGCGGTTTGCTTTGTTGAAGATGTATTGTAATTGTAATTGGTAATTGGTGAGGCTGGAGGGCGGTGACTCTGCAGTGTTGGCAGCTCTAGGCAGGGTTTGGGTGTCGAATCTGTCACGGATGTCTGCGATCTTACAGTGAAAGAAGGTGGCTAGGGAGTCACATAGGTCTTGCGACGGCAGGATGTCATTGGACCTGGAGCTGGGGCTGGAGACCTCCTTCACGATGTTGAAGAGCTCTTTGCTGTTGTGTGCATTGTTGTCGATGCGTTCCTTGAAAGAGGTCCTTTTGGTGTCTCAGATGAGTTGGTGGTGCTTGCGGCTGGCGTTCTTTAGGGCTGCGTTGTTGTCGGTGTCTTTTCATGGCGTCACTTTTTCTCGAGTCTTCGGCAAGTCCACTCGGATTCGTGGAGTGTCGGTGCGTCTGTTTGAGGGTTTTTTGATTGGGGCGAGAGTGTTGGCGCAGTCGTCGATCCATTGCCTGAGGTTCTTGGTGGCTGTGTCCAATAGATAGTAAGCTCTAATACTAGAACAAGCCTCACAAGCTTAACACGAGTCACCACCATTCACTGTAGTGCTCATCTGCCGTATAATGCAAACTGCAGAACAGCCAAACTCTCAGATACCACCAAAATCAGGCAAAGCTCACCAAACAATCATGCTGACCATAAGCGTACAATAGGCACAGGGGGCATATACAGGCGCTCAGACACATGCAGGCATACACAGAAGGGAGGTACGAGCCCCGCAGCAGCCCACCATGATGAAGGATACCGCCACGGCTGCTACATCTGCATTTGGAGTGGTCTAGTGCAGTTTAAAGAGGTCCACATGAAAGGCATCAGAGGATTATAAAGGACTCCAAAATGACCCCCCACTAAATTCAGGTACTCAGAGGATGGGGGGTTCAAGGAGACCTCAAGCTCTAGTCCCTCCTGCACTCCTAGGAAAGTTCCTTGTGACCCCTCCTCTTCATGGCGGCCTCGCCCTTGTTTTGCTCCGTTCTAGGATCAGGCTTCTACCGGACCTGCATACAGGCATGCTCAAGTCATTGTAGCCAGTAGCAAACAAGTAAGCAAGGAGAGGGAATGGGCAAAACTAGCTGTGCAGTAAACACAGGTTAATTTGGGGTTGCTTGTGACTTCACCCTGACAGGAATTGTGGTTGCTGCTTGATTAGGGGTTAACCCCCCCCCTCAACCAGTAACCCAATTTACAACAACACCTAATAAGACACTTGAGGCAGCCCAGAATGCAGTTTCTTATGAAATGTGTGTCAGTGTCAACTACCTCATCCTGCCTACCTAACTAGGACATGCATGCTTGGATCAACATCAACTTCACAAGCGGATAAAAAGGTACGGCTATGGGCGTGTATTCACTGTTATATAACAGTACTTTTTCAAATTAACTCTAGATGGTAAATGCTCAACCAATGTGGTCTACATTCTGCTCTTCCTCATGTATTGCCACATGTTGTCATCATGTGTAATACTTGACTAGTCATCTGATAGTTATTTGTCTCTACTTTGTACCAACAACCAACCAGGAGAAAATAGCCACCCTTCTGGCAACCATTAAAGGATTCCAACCACAAGGTGGACCATTAAATCCAGTAAATTGGAGGAGAAGGGTAGTATTGTTGATAAGCTTGTGCACACCCAGTCTGCATTAAAAGCACACCTTATTGATTGGGGCACAGAGGTGGAGGTATTATCCTTTGGAACAAACAGTGCTTAGGAAGAAAATGAGGACAGAAGATCTCCCTGGGCTGAGGATGTATGATGTTGTTAGATTAGGCACCTATTACTTTAAATAGAACGGCCCCTGGAAAATAGGATGAACCCTACCAAGGAAAATACAAATTAAAAAAAGAGTTACCGGGCGTAGTACTGTTTAATCTAAAGGCAAGGGCATAAGGACTCTGGATAATTATTCTTTACAATTCTTTGTCAGTGTCATTAATACAAAACATCAGTGAATTTATTCATATTTTATCATTTTTGGGGATTATAAAATCATTTTTTATTAATACAAAAATAGTTTCCATAAATACAACTTTGTTCCTATTATTAAGTAAAATACATCGATATTCCCTCATATTGATGATTAGAGTGACAGTTAAATGTTCATTTGATATTCCAACAAAGCATAAGATAATCCTTTTCTTATATAAACCAATTAGTCTAACTTATTTATGTACAGAGATTGATGACATTTGTTGAAAACACTAAAGCAATCTGTCTACTCATTTATGTGCAGAGATTGATGACATTAGATGAGGCACCAACATCACCTTATTCTGTAGCCTTCTCTCTCCAGTCCCTCTTCTTCGCCTCGCCAAATGCGCACATACACCACTGGAGAGGAACAGTGGCAGAGTCTCCTTTGCACCAAGAGCAGCAAGCTGTTATATATTTCTCCCCCATATCCTCTCTGCAAACCCCTTTAGGAGGCATTCAATAAGTTAGTCAGACAAGTCATATCAGCACCCCAGAAGGTCTTTCGGCACCAGACCAGAATCACTGAGTAAGATTTTGCTTGACTATGGGAGCCAAAGGTAGAACACCATAGTCAGGTAATGTGCTTGTATTCTTCTTGGACTTACTGAATGCTGTCACACCCAATAGATCCATCCTAACCCCCTGGCACTAAAGGCATGTCTACTTCTTTGCCACGCAGAGACAATAGACAGGTGTACTGTGACCCCTGCAGAGTTTCTTACCTAATGGGGTTTACATATGGGGACAAGCAGTCAATCCTAGCAGAGCTAGGCTACGCCCCAGGTTACTGCACACACATGAACATTAGATTTGTATACTAAATACTAATTATACAGCAACCTATTTCAAAACTTAGCAATATATTGGTAACCGCAAACATATCAATGATCACTTTATCAGTTATATATTTATTCCTACATAACACAATACTAATTAGATGTAGCTAGGAAATCTGCCATAAGAGCAGATGAAATACAGAACTCTTTTACCTAAATGCTAAGACTCTTTCTAGCTAAGGCCTATGTACTGTAAGAACAGTGGCACACTGCTTATGCGGGGAGTGCTAAAGTCCTTAAAGATCCCTTGATATAAACAAATTCCCTCTGCCACAAGACAGAGCATTGTGACATGTTGCGACCATGACGTTTGGTGCGAAAAGTAGCATGTGAAAATGATCAACAAATATATTCATATGTAGGGCATAATACCTGGGTCTCAGCATAAATAGTGGTGATAAGCAATCCTGAAAGTAACTGAGGACAATGCTATGATGAATGCAAAACATACGTAAATGATAATATTATAAAACAAGCATACTACTGTAATAGCATTTATAATATTATGTGGAGCAAAGATATACATAAGCACTTGGAGGGACAGAGGCCACTGGTCAGGGAATCACAAAATCTTAACACATTGGTTATAAACAATGTGTTTGTGACAGACTGCCTCCATTTCCTCATCCAAAACTCTATCCTTCTCCTAATCTGACAGTTTTGTGAGCCCAGCGAAATAATTGTGCTGGGTTGACTTTAGGAACAGTATCCACACCTGCTGACTCAGTGGGTAGTAGCTATCTTACAGGAGGATGATCCAGAGGTTTAGATTCTCCAGGCACAACACTGGGTTAAGCAGGTAAGACCAACAGTCGGTTGGCCATGAATGATAGGTGGTGCTGCAGCACTTAATTTTGTTGTCATCTGATTTCTCTTTCTTCACAATTACCAAATGCTCCCATTGCAACTCTATTGTAGACACTGTATTTGATTTCTGCCTGGCAGTGGATGAGTTGAGATTATTGCAGATGAGAGTATATATTTCATATTATGCAGGTATGCCCTGGCCTCCCCCTCACCCCCCTTGAAGGTATGTATGCTCCTGGAGGGATAGAGTTAGCAAGACTCAGGTGAGCCACCAGGGAATGAAATATGCAGAGAATGAAGCACAGTTGAGTATTAATCTTGCCCAGGGAAGTCCAGAATGGATTATTTAGAACTGTGCAATTGAGTCACAAGACAGAGGAGTTCGAGATGAATGTGACTACGGGTCTTGATTGATGGCTGAAGACCGGGAGTTACCAGCAATATAGGCCACAATCTCTTTGCCTACATTTCTGATGTAGTTTGCTGAGATGGTGTCTTTCAGGGCACAGGGTTTTTTGAAAAGACATTTACAAATTTAGCAACCTGAAGGGCTTTGGGTTAGGCATCTAAGCCCCCACAAGTATATCTTTTATCAAACACGAGGATGTGAAGACGTTGTGGATAGTGACAGAGTAAATACATTACACTGATTGTGCCTCAGGGCTTATTTTCCTCGATGATCCCTGATTTGTGGAGGGATTGTCCACTCAGCTTGAAGAGGCAGGACATATAATTTTACTTGTACACGTATGTGAGAAATGTGGTTGTTGGTTGAGTGGGGTGTTAACCCTGCTCAAACAACAGGCACAATTCTTGTCAGGGTGAACTACAAAAGTCACCTAATTAATCTGTGCATAACCCTCTGGTATTATGGCACAAAAGTATTTATGCAGCACGCAAACAGTAATAAAGTGCAAACACAACACAAGAAAAATCCCATGCCATTTAGAAGAATAGAACACATTTGAATAAATTACTTGTCATCAAAACAACAAAAATCCAATTAGTCAAAACAGAGTTGTGAATTTTTAAAGTTTAGAGTGAAACCTAGCACCTAAAAGATTGAAGCGCAAACTGCAGGCATCTTATCGCGTGAGACCGGGTCAAAATAAAAAAATATGGCTAACTGCAATTGAGCGTGGATTGGATTCAAAAAGTGGATTGGGCCCTGTCAGCATTCACCTTCGGACGTAGAAGAAATTTGAAAGAAAATGTTCAGTGAAGGTAAAGTTCAGAGGGCCAAGACTGCAGGCGGTATCGGAGGAGGGAGCATTGTTGTTGGGGAGCCCCTGGACAAACACATGGTGAAGATTTCTATGTTCAGAGTTAGCCACTTTTTGGGAAGTCGTAAATCTCCAGCAGGACAATGCAGGAGGCTGTAACCGGTGAGAGTTCCATGAGATACCCCTTTGGTGAATGACAGATAAACAGGATTTGCTATTGCTGAGAAGAATGTAGTGAGAGCTGCTGAAAAGTCAGGCCAACTGCTGGTGCAGGTTGGGCAGATTGATGAGCAGGTTGGCCCCTGTCTTCTCTTGGTTCTCAGAGCAGTTTTAGCCACAAATCTGGCCACCTTTAGTACCACCACCAAGGGTCCAGGACTCTTGGGCACCACTTCAGTTGTTAGGACATACTCAGGCTGGGTGCTGATGTGGGTTCAGGATGGTTGGAGCCTGTTCTGTCCCTGAGGCTCTGATCATGAGGCCACCCAATTAGCCCTTGAAACTACTCTGTTAGTCCCCGGTTCTAGTGTTGAAACAGGGCACAAGCAGCGGGGCAGGCTTCTGAGGGCTCAAGGCAGACTGCAGGCAGCAAAATAGTCCTTTCAGGTACAGCAAGGCAATCTTCTGAAGTACATAGCAGGCCACAGCAGTGGCAGTACTTCTGCAGGTCCAAAAAGTGAACTGAAGAGTGGGTCTAAGGGTTCTATTTTCATGTGTGGCACCTCCTTTGAAGTAAGATAGGTTTCTAGAGAATTCCCTTTGAAGTACTTGAAGTTTCATAACTCCCCTGCCCTGGCTCCAAGCTGGCTGCATGAACAATGAAGTGATGACAAGTCCTCAGTTGCACGTGGGGCTGTGCCCAGCTCTGCCCCTCCATCCTGACAACAAACAGTTAGCACTTATTAAATATAATAAGGCAGCCCAATGTTATCCTGAAAGAGAAGTAGGCCTCACAGCTAATTTAGGAGTTTTTCACTACTAAGGCAAGTATCAATTAAAGTACATATCTAACTAACCTCAAATGTAAACATATTGTTTTTCTTTTCTGAATCTGTGCAATAAGGAAGAATGTATGAATTTTGCTTCTAATTGTTTTAAGTCTTTAAACTTTTTCGGGCTTGGCAGCCGAAATAAAGTTATTATTTATATACATGTCCAACTTTTTCATTACAATGTATCCTGCGGTTTGGGCTACCTGGGGTCCACCTTAGTGGGTTATATTACCAAGTCGAATTGGCAGGCTGAAATGGAAGGTCTGGGACATGTTTTAAGGGGTTAATAAAGGGGTGTGACACAATAAGTGATTCAAGTCCACTAGTAGCATTTACTTAACAGGTCCTAGGTATTTGGTATACCACTTTACTAGGGACTAACAAGTGAATTAAATATGGCAATGAGTTATAAGGCAATGTTACCATATTTTAGGGAGAGAACACTAAGTACGTCAGCACTGGTTAGCAGTGGTAAAGAGCACAGAGTTCTAAAGCCAACAAAAATGAATTCAGCAAAATAGGAGTGATGACGGCAAAAAAGTAAGGGGAGACACTGCAGAGGGCACAATCCAACAATGTAGCTGTTGTAATCTAGTTTCTAATATAATGCATCCTCTCCATTGTTGTTCTCTGCCTTGCTGCTCAGCCAGTGGAGAGGTAATCAGAATGCTGGGAGTGTTTGTTCAAGATTCAGTTGGAGTATATGGGCTGAGCAGCGAGGAGGCTGCTCCCCGTGGGGGATGACATGGAATTTATCATCTTCCTGTAACATGTAACTGAAGATATAGCTTGAAGAATAAACTTACATCAATGACTAGACTACATGACAATATTTTGTCCTAACAGTCGCCATGTAGACATGTGTGAATATAATGTACATTGTAGTCACACATTCATCAAAGGTCCTTTCCAGCTGCAACCTACTTTGTGCTCCCCTGCTTAGTGCTCTGCTTCCCTGCTTGCAGGCAGGGGAACAGAGCACAAAGTAGGTTGCGACTGGCAATATGTGACTACTAGGCCTCGCCATTATGCCCCCTTGGGAACTGATGCCCTGTTTACATGGGGGAACTCTTCTTAAGAAACCAACGGCAAGCATTAGACTTGTTCCTACAAGTTTATTAAATGTGTCTTATGCAAATTGCGTACCTATAGTGCACTCACATCTCTGGGGGAAGTGACCTCTTCGCATCCCACCCTGACCAAAGCCCAGGTCTTTTTTAGGCCACTAGAAAGGGCTGAAACATGTTGGTGTCTAGCTAAGGGTCAAAGGACCATCACATCCTAATACCCTACTATAGTGTTTTTACTCTTCCCTCCCACTCCAACAATAAAGGATACTTTAGGAGTGGGGGAGTGGGGAGGAATTTTATCTTTAAAGTTACGCCCCCATACACCTTTTTCATAAGTGCTTCCTGCAATTTGGTTGAACTTACCCCGACCTCTAGGAGTTGGGGTGAGCCCAATGATGAAGCATTTCACTATTAGAGTGAGTGAGAGCTATATAAAGAAAATGGTGCCTCTTCCTTCCCACCCATAGTTATGGGTTGGTTCCATAGTTGATTTGGGAACTCCCAGGGGGTAATATTTTACTCATTCAAAAGTTTTACACCACAGATCTATGCATCACAGGGTCATAATTACTAAGGGTTTGTACTGATGCACAGCCACCCAATTGTGATGCAAAGCAAGGATATTAACTTTACAGTGCAAACAATATTTTGCGCTGGAAAGGTGGTATTTCTCAGCACATATAGCACTTGGTGCTCCTTTGCGCCACTTTTTGTCACTTTGCATCAAGGTGGTGTTGATTGTAGCCTAATTTTGGTTGATCAGCATTTAAGTTTTTGACATACAGCCAGATTTACTAAGATAGTCAAACAAAGCAAAGCATGCTTTGAAGTGGGTGTTTGCAAGGAGAAATGTTTTAATTCCTACACATTTTCACACAGTGAACGTGCACTGCATTATACAGCAGAATTTATGGACATTTCCAGAATGTTTCTTAATATTGGGGATCTCATATACAAAAAGTACATTTTCCAATTCCGAAATGGCAAATAATGCTGTTTTGCTATTTATAAACCGGAAAAAGTTATTTCTTATGAGTCCAGTATCTTAAATAGTGATTTTTTGGCATTCACTATTTAACCCCTTCTATGACGAGGACGTAGTGGTTACGTTCTCATGTGTCGAGGACGTAATCGTTATGTCCTGGCACTAGCCTGCGGGGGAAGCACAGGTGTCCCCCGTGGTCCACCCCCCTACATGCCTCCACTGGGTATGGCAGCAGAAGCCCTTCTGCTGCCACCCCAACCCCTGCCCCAGCAATCATGGCGCCGACATTATCATAGGCTGCTGGGGATGCGCTGGAAGCCATTTGCTTCCAGCACATGCAAAGAGAGGCCGGAGATCGGGTAAGTCCTTCTCTTGGGGGTGGTATATATGGGAAAACAGACACAGGGGGAAAGGAAAGAGTATTTCCTTTCCCCCTATGCCTGTTTTGAATGGATTCTTGCTCCACGATCGCAAGAGCAGGAATCCGTCTACTGGACCACCAGCAATGTTTTTTTGTGCGTTGTTGGGGGTGTGACCCTCTAGGCAAGGGTCTTTACCCGGGGGCATTTGTGTATCATTTTCTTTTGTTTTCTTTTTTAGTGAGATATTGGTGCTTGCTGTGTCTGTGCAGAGTAGGTGCTGGTGAGTCTATCCACCATTCTGCCTTTTTTAGGTCGATCTGCCTCGGGGGGGGGGGTGAACCACTATTAACCAATTGGGGTGATTCTTTTTTCGGCCACCCTGGAGGCTGATTCTGCCATTTATTGGCCAATAAGCTCCCTTGAGGGGACCGAAACCCACTAGGCACTAGGGAATTTATTTGTGCTCATTATAAGAGTGACCCCTTGGCAAGGGGTCATTCCCATGGGGGTTATTTCCTTTTTCCGTGTTTTGCCCCTCCCTCCCCCGTGCTAGATCAGCCATTATTCCTGCTGATCTAGCCCCCGTGGGGGGCGAAACCCACTAGATGACAGAGATTTATTTTTTAATAATTAAGGGTAGCATTCCATTGCTCCCTTTTTGGGGATGAATAATTTGGCCATTTCGGCCACCTCTTAGGGACAGATTGGCCTTATATTTCTAGGTTTATTTGCCCCCAAAGAGTTACCCCCTTGGGCAAGGGTCACCCCCTTCTGGGGATGAATGTTTTGGGCATTTCAGCCCCCCTTTGGGACAGATCAGCTGTATATTGTTAGGCCCATCTGCCCCAAGGGGGGCAGAAGCTGATAGACCCCCAGGTATTTTACTGTTTATGGAGCAATGTGTTTTGAGGAGTGGCCCCTTGGGCAAGGGTCGCTCCACTTTTGGGGATGAATATTCTGGCTCTTTCTGCCCCTATTGGGGGCAGACAGGCGTTGTGTGACACCAGGGATAGTATGTGTGTTAAATGTAGTTTGTCTGATGGTCTGCGTCTTTTGCCATTATTTGTGATCGTAACTTTTTAATCCCCTTTTCATTTTAGTTCAATGTCTTTGTTTTACGTTGGTGTAACTTGTGCTTGCGCTTTTGGCACTGGTAGAGCTGCAGTTTGTTTACTACAAGTGTGTAATAAATGACCTGCATAAAAGTGTTTTTTGGGAAATGTTGTAATATTTATAGCAGTCTACTTAGTTTAGTGTATTGAGTTGCTTTGTGTGTCATTTTCTTTTGTTTTCTTTTTTAGTGAGATATTGGTGCTTGCTGTGTCTGTGCAGAGTAGGTGCTGGTGAGTCTAGCTGCCTCTTTCAAGTGAGTGGTATTGTTTTACAGTGTATAGTTCATTGTATGCTTTGTATTGATTGACTTTACCTTGCAACTGCTATATTCGTGTAGTTTTTCTTTATGTTTTATAAATTCACACTTAGTTAATTTTTTTTACCACAGTGTTGGGTACTGTTGACTTATTTGTGACGTTACTTGTATAACGAAGGATTATGGCTAGCCGCAGAATGACCACTCAGCAGGTTGTTGGGATTCTTTTTCACTCCTCGTTGCCCAGTTAACAACGGTGACAGCAAAGAACGATCGCCTGCCTTCCCCTCAACGCTGCTCACGGAGCAGCGTTGAGGGGAAGGCAGGCGATCGTTCTTTGCTGTCACCGTTGTTAACTGGGCAACGAGGAGTGATACCCCCAATACTACGCATAGGCTCATGAGGCCTTTCCGAGTTTTGAACTTAAATTTTTTTCAAAACGCCAATTGGGCCCAACGAGCATACCTTCTCTTAAAACATTGATAGGTATATTACACATTGTATTTTTTATTAAATAGTCTTTTTGAACACTTTCACATTTCATGTGAGTAAGGTGAGGATAATAGTGCATATCCTCGTCCTGAAGAAGGAGCCTTGTGCTCCGAAACATGTTGACACTGTTGTTGGTTGATATACCCTAGTACGTATTTTTTCAACCAGTCTTTGCACTTTTTACCAATACCAGCCAAGGACGGAATACATTTTTTTTTTCCTTAGTGCCAAGTATTTTGTATTCACTTTTTTCACCTCACCTCACTCACATCACTCAATACACACCCTCACATAGCTCACTATCAAGTGCTCCTACGTAGTCGTTTGTCGTAGCACGCCGCATCCCGTAGAGGGGTGCGAAGGCCCCAATGATGAAGCATGACACCAAGGGGCCTGTTGGTGTGTGAGGGGCATTTAAACAACACTGTGTGCTCCCCATTCTATTAGGGACCACTGCCACCCTCCTAGTGGATTCCATTTTGTTTATTCATGATGCCTAGGGAGACTGGATCCACTTCTCTCTCTCTCTCCCCCCTTTTGTTATAGTTCCGTTTGGGATTCTTTTTCAGTCTTCTTCTGACTATGATTAGAAGACTGACTCTGCATCTGAGGCAGGTCAGGATTCTGGCAGTGAATTGTCAGTCAGAGAGGAATTATCTGATAATGAAGCTACTTTCCGTTCTGATGAAGCTTCTCTCAGTGCAGGTAAATTGCGTATTTTAGAGGAGGACACCGATGTGAAGCAAGAGGCATCTGGATTGCAGCCTGGGGCTGCATGGGTTCTCATTGGACGTGCTGGAATCTGCGTTGGCCCAAACATGGTGCAGCCGGTGCTGCCTGTCTTTAGTCGTGTTGCAGGGTGTAGAGTGAATTGTGAAAAAACATTGCCTATAAATGTTGATGTATTTTTGGCTGAGATTGTTGAGCAGACTAATTTGTATGCCAAACAGTATCTGTGGGACAACAGTGGCAGACTTAGGCCCCACCCTAGAGCTGCCCGGTGGACACTCACAAATCTGAATGATCTGAAGATGTTCTTGGGTTTAACTTTGATGATGGGCCTGAAACGAAAGGCAACACTGTCTTTATAGTAGTCTATTAATCCCTTGATGGCAGCAGCTATATTTCCTGCAAACATGAGTCATAATTGGTATTTGCTTCTTCTTCGGGTGTTGCGTTGTGTTAATAAAGCTTTTGTGTTGCCCCGAGACCACCCTGATTGTGACCGTCTTTTTAAAGTTTGGCCTATCCTTGATCACTTTATTGATCGATTTTCAGAGATCGATGTGCCTGGAAAAAGAAATAGCTGCGGATGAGTTTTCGATCCTGTTCAAGAGTCGATTGGTATTTATCTAGTACATTCCTAGCAAGAGGGCACGTTATGGAATTAAGATGTATATGCTGTCTGAAATTGGTACTGGATACATCTATAATTTGAGGGTCGAGACTGGTAGGGATCCAGGTATGGCCCCTTCTGGTTGCCTGTCTACTTTCGGAGTGACAGAGAAAATTGTGTGGGAAATGGGTAGATGCCTTTTAAACAATGGTCACCATTTATATGCAGATAACTTTTACACTGGTGTGCAATTGTTAAAGGACATGTTAAAACTGGAAAATGTTGCTTGTGGCACAATCCACTCTAACCGTAAAGGTTACCCAAAAAAGCTGGTTTGTAAAAAACTTGTGAAGGGACAGTGCAGTGCCTTGCGTAGTGATTAGCTTCTAGCTCTGAAGTTTTCTGACAGGAGAGATGCCTTTATGCTGACTACCATCCATGATGAAAGTATTTAATCTGTGACTGTTTGGGATCCGGTTGCTGAAGTGTAGATCAGAGGTTGGAACCTTACACTGCTGTTCGTAAGGCATACGTTTGGTATAAGATGTTGGCACCATTTATTCCATTTAGTTAACTACAATGCCTTTGTTGTATTTAAGGATTGTTCTCCAGAGTCAAAGATGGCATGTTTTCACTTTCAGCAGTCTCTGATGGGCAGCCTTGTTCTAGTGGAACAGGCAGGAGTCCCAGAGAAGCAGTGGGGGAGGATGTGGCTAGATTGAAAGATTGCCACTTTCCTGATCACCTTCCTCCCATGCCCCAAAAAAACTTTCTTGCTAAGCAATGTAGAGTCTTTTCCCAAAGAGGTGTGCGGAAAGGAGAGTCGTATGTACTGCTCCTACTGTCCTTCTAATGCTGGGCTGTATGTGCCTACATGTATTAAATGGATGTATGACGTTACAACGCACACTTTTACAACGCATACCGTTACAACGCATTTTTTACAACGCAACATCCATTACAACGCATTCCATTACAACACATGCCATTACAACGAATTTTTAAAAACTACCTTTACAACGCATTCCATTACAACGCATACTACCTTTACAACGCATACCATTACAACGCATACTACCTTTACAACGCATACCATTACAACGCATAACATTACATTGCATGTATGGTAAGTATTGGATAGTGTAGGGGTAAAAATTACTATTCTAACTCCAGTGGGGTGCAACAGTAGGGTAAGTGTTGGATAGTGTAGGGGTAAAAATTACAATTCCAACTCCAGGGGGGTGCAACAGTAGGGTAAGTGTTGGATAGTGTAGGGGTAAAAATTACTATTCTAACTCCAGGGGGTTCAACAGTAGGGTAAGTGTTGGATAGTGTAAGGGTACTATGCGTTGTACTGTTATGCGTTGTAATGGTATGAGTTGTAATGACATGCGTTGTGGTGGTATGCATTGTAGTGTCATGCGTTGTAATGGTTGGTTTGTAATGGCATGCGCTGTAATGGATGTTGTGTTGTAAAAGTTTTGTTGTAATGGTAGTGCGTTGTAAAAGTTGTGTTGTAAAGGTTGTTTACCGTATTAAATTGTACCACATGCAACTGAGTTTTTGGTTGCAACTGTAAGCATAAAAGTAAACTGACTGGCCAGTATTGTTTTATATTTTTGTTCAGATTTTATGTTTGGCATAAGTTAGATGTATTTAGTTATAGCTGTTGTGCTTGCAGTTATAGTTTTGTATCTATTGCCAATTGGTTTGTGTTTTCTTTTTTGCATAAAAAATGTGATGGCACTGTGTGTGGACTGGAGCTGGGCTGGCAGTGTGCGTGGACTGGTGCTTGGCTAGAGCTGTGCGTGGACTGGCACTTGGCTGGAAGTGTGTGTGGACTGGCGCTTGGCTGGCAGTGTGCGTAGACTGACGCTTTGTTTGGTGGTGTGCGTGGACTGGCACTTGGCTGGTGGTGTATGAGTAGTGACTTGCTTGCTGGTCATTACATACACTGCTAGCCAAATGTCAGTCCACACACTCCATCAGCCAGTGTGGTTGCTGTGTTAGGCATGTGGTCATATGAAAGTAGTGGATTTTCAGCTCCCACACTGTGAGTCATTGGTTCATGTTTTCAGCCTTTTAACTATTAACACTGCTTTTCCTTTTTGTGAAATTTCTTGTTCATCAAATTCTACACTCTGAACTTTCACTCACCCTCAAGCCAAACCCAACCAGTATGTGTGTGTACTTGAGGAATAGTTGGTTGTAAAGTAATATTTGCATTTTCAGGCTTTCTCTGCCAGGGTGTACATTGTCTCTACATTGTCTTTTGATATGAGTGTTGTAATGTTCTGGGCCTGCGGCTGGTAGTGTGAATGGTCTTCTACGCATCACATATGAAAGGTGTGTGAATGGTCTGTAAAGAGGTTGGTGCCTTGCTGTGGCTTTACAGCTCACGAGCTGTGAGTCATTGGTTCAGGTTTTTAACCTTTGTATTATTAACAGTACATTTCCTACTGGTGAAATCTCTTGTTAATAACATTTTATATACTGAACCATCACTCAACCTTATGAAAAATCTACTAATTCTCAATATTTTCATAAAGTAAAATCCCTGGGGAGTACAGACTGTTGCCCCTCTTGTGAATTCCAACAAGTTTTCCAACCCAAAATGCCCTGCAAACCTCTACTTGTGTCTCCAGTCACACATCTTAATTACTGTGGCATATTCTTCCAGCAATAGAAAGAAAACACACATTTCCTACTGCCCAGCATTCCGCCTGGTCTCCCGATAAAAATGGTACCTGAGGGTCACCTGAGTTTTTTGGCCCCAGGCTTGACGGCCATGTAGGGAGCCTACCAAACCCAGACATCTCTGAAAACTAGATACCCGGGGGGAGTTTAACGATGTGTGGCTTGCATGGATCCCCCAATGTTTTCTTACCCAGAATCCCCTTTAAACGTCAGCTTTGTTAAGCAATCTAATGTTTCTCACATTTCTGGGGGGAATTGATGTGCCTACACAAATTTCCCCTTGGTCTTCCAATAAAGACGATACCTCACTTGTGTGGGTTTCCAATGCAAAGTCAACCTAAAAATGTATATAAACAAAATAATAGCGCTTAGAATTCGTTGTACTATCCCCTCAATCTTGAATTTGCCCACCCACAAAAGTGAGGAATAATTTTTCTTAGGAGACAAAGGGGAACGCTGGATGGTAGGAAATGTGTTCTGGCACAGCAAAAGTGTGAGAAAATGTTGATTTTTTTAGCAAAATGTAAGGTTTAATGGGGATTCTGTGTAAGCAATCATTGGGAAGTCCACACGAGCCACTCATCCTTGGACTCCCACAGGTGTCCAGTTTTCAGAAATGTTGGGTTTGGTAGGTTTCCCTACATGGCCGCTGAGCTAGGGCCAAAAACACAGGTGACCCACTTGCAAAACAAGATCATTTTGTCATTGATTATTTGTGATGCCTCCACAATAAGTCTGGGGCCATTTCCTCTCACGGGCATTAGACCTACCCACGCAAGTCAGGTACCATTTTTATTGGGAGACATGGGGAAATGCTGGTTTGTAAAAAAATTGTGCTGGCCCAGTGATTTCACAGCTCTCCCACACACAAATGTGAGACAAATCTGATTTGTTTGCCAATTTTGAGGTTTCCAGGTGATTCTTGGTAGGAAAACTTTGTGTAAGCCATACAAGCAACAAATCGTTGAACCCCCCCGGGTGTCTAGCTTTCAAAAATGTCTGGGTTTGGTAGTCTTTCCTGCATGACCGCCAAGCCCAGGACCAAAAATGCAGGTGACTACCCCTCGCAAGACCAGGTCTGTTTGTGATTGATAATTTTCAAGTCTCCGCAGTAAATTGCGGTTGCATGTACTAGGCCTACCCACACAAGGGCTGTACCATTTTTATCTGTGGACGTGGGGAAAGGCTGGGTTGGTGGAAGTTTGTTGCTCCCTGCAGATTCCAGAACTTTCCATCACAGAAATGTGAGGAAAATGTGTTTTCTTTGGACAAAGTATGAGGTCTGCAAGGGATTCTGGGTAACAAATCCTTGTGAAAGCCACACTAGTTACCCCATCATGGATCCCCCTGGGTGTCTGTTTTAATAAAAATGTACAGCTTTGCTAAGTTTCCCAAGGGGCTGACTGAGCTAAAAACAAAAATCCACAGCTAGGTACATTTAAAAAAAAGGATCATTTTACTGTGGAAAAATGTGATGTGTCCTCTTTGCGTTATGGGCAGTTTCCTGTCACGGGCACTGGACGTACCCACACAAGTGAGGTATAAATTTTAGTGCACAACTTTGAGGAATGCTGAGTGGGTGGACGTTTGTGGCTTCTGGCAGATTCCACAACTTTCCATCACAGAAATGTTTGCAAAATGAAGTTTTTTATCACAAAGTTTGAGGTTTTCAAGGAATTCTCGGTAACAAAATCTCTAGAGAGCCACATAAGACACCCCCTCTTGGATTACACTGGGTGTCTGTTTTTTAAACATTTACATGTTTGCTAGGTTTCCCTTGGTGCTAGTTGAGCTAGGGCCGAAATCCACAGCAAGGCACATTCCCAAAAAATGTTCAGTTTCCTGTGAAAAAATGTGATGTGTCCCCGTTGCGTTTTGGTCAGTTTCCTGTCACCGGCACTAGCCCTACCCACACAAATGAGATTCCATTTTTATCAGGAGACCTTAGGAAATGCTTGGTGTGTGGAAGTTTATGGATTACCACAGATTCCAGAACTTTCCATCACAGAAATGTGAGGAAAATGTGTGTTCTTATAAAGTTTGAGGTTTTCAAGGGTTTCTGGGTAACAGAAACTGGTGAGAGCCACACAAGTCACCCCATCCTGGATTCCCCTGAGTGCCTCTTTTTCAAACAAGTACAGGTTTGCAAGGTTTCTCAAGGTGCCAGCTTTTGGGCAGTGTCCTGTCGCGGGCACCAGGCCTACCCACACACATGAGGTACATTTTTTTATAAGGAGACTTAGGGGAATGCTGGGTAGGTGGAAATTTGTGGCTTCCTGCAGATTCCAGAACTTTTACATCACAGAAATATGAGGAAAATGTGTTTTTCTACAAAGCTTGAGGTTTGCAAGGTATTATTGGTACCAGACCCTGGTGAGAACCACACAAGTCACCCCATCCTGGATTCCCCTGGGAATCTGGTTTTAAAAAATGTACAGGTTTTCTAGTTTCCCTAGGTGCCGGATGAGCTAAGGGACAAAATCCACCTCTAGGCACACTGCAAAAAACAGTCAGTTTCTGTGAATAATTGTGATATGTCCATGTTGCGTTTTGACCCGTTTCCTGTCGCGGGCACTAGGCCTACCCACTCAAGCGAGGTACTGTTTTTATCGGGAGACTTAAGGGAATACAGGATAGTAGAAAACGTGTCATTACCAGTTGTATTTCTATGCATTTCTGCCATCCAAATGTAAGATAGTGTGTAAAACAGAAGACATTTTGAAAAATGCATCTTAATCTGCCTGCTAGAATGGCTACCCACATATTCAGAGATGTGCAAATAACCACTGCTTCTGAACACTCTATATCTTGTGACTATTTCAGAAATGCATAGGTTTCCTTGATACCTATTTTTCACTCTTTATATTTTACCAAATAAATTCCTGAATACCTGGGACACAAGGAAAAATCATATCAAGGTGCGGCTCAGTTATTGGCTCTGGGTACCTTGGGTTCTTTGTGAACCTACAAGCCCAATATATTCCCGCAACCAGAGAGATCCCATGGAACTAAACATATATTGCTTTAAAAAATCTAGCATAGTTAGAAAAAAGTTGCAGGTGAAAATATAGGCACAAAGAGCTGTTTTTTTTTTTAACTCAATTTCAATATTCTTTCATTTCAACTTTTACTTTCTATAGGAAAGCCTTGAAGGATCTCGACAAATGACCCCTTGCTATATTCAGAATGTTGTCATCTTTTCAGAAAAGTATAGCCTTCTGGGATCCTTTACTAATTTCCTCCCCATTTCTATCACTAGCTGGAAGGCAGGTAAAAGCACAAAAAACTGGAAAAGTTGGCTATGTCACAACAAAATGCCAAAACTGTGTAGAAAATCTTGGTTTTATGACAAAGGTTTTCCTGTTACTGAAATCTGAGAAGACGGTGATTTTAGCACCACAAAAACTTTGTTGATTCATTTGCAGTAAAAAAAAAGATACGCTGCCTTCTGCAGCACTTTTCTTTCCATTTTTCCCCAAAAAAACAGAATGTAGCTGTATTTTGCCTAATTTCTCAGTCTCCATCAGTCTGCTGGCCTCCTGTTCAGAGACACAGGGACATAAAAGGCCCACAACCACCTGCACCAGCTCCAAAATTCAGCAAGAATAATCCCCTGATTCCCAAGTGGTGCCCCTCAGGCCCTGGAACCTTGGTGTGATCTAAGAGGAGCTGAATTGAAGGTCTTGGGCTCTTCGCAACTGTGAACGGGCTTGTTTGTGCCAAAACTTTGTTGCTAGCACTGCCAGCCAACGCAAATTTCTGTCAAATGGACTCTTCATGCTACAACATCAAACGTTCACAAGGAGTGCCATCGCTAACCTCTGGCCTGAACAGGATGTTCTTGTTACTGGAACCACCATCTGAGGTGGAAGGCATGATCTTAGCTGTACATTGACGGCAAAATAGGCCCCATCCCAGCTCCTCTCTGCCCCCTCCATCATGAATAGAAAATAGCCTTCAGTGGTACTTTGGGCTTTTAGGTGCGATTTTCACTCAAGCCTTTCAAAATTGGTTATCTCCAAATCTCATTGGATTTTGTCATTTTGGTCTTGATTTATTAACTACAATCTACTCTATTTTACGAATTTGGAGTGGGATCATTTTTGTGTATTGTTTTCATTTTGTTACTGTTTGAAGTGTTGCATAAATGCTTCACATATTGCCTTTAAATTATGCCTGACTGCTCTGTGCCTAGCTACCATAAGGTTGACCATAGGTTAACTTGGGGCTTGCTTGTGACTTCACTCTGACAATGTTTGTGGTTGCTGTTTGAGTAGGGTTTCACTCCCCCCCCCACCTCAATCAGTAACCCAAATTCTTAAAGTGATAAAGCATTAATGTTTTGCGACTGGGTTTCATTCACAAAACATTAATAAGGAAAAGGTATTTGGAAGGAACGCCCTTCCAAATACCAAATCTGTACTGTTGTCTAAATCTATTGCACAATTCAAAAAAGCTTTTTGGAATCACTTATTGGGTTTAGTACATTTGAAAAAGTTTTTTTGTGGTCACGAACCCTCAGATTTAGTGAATCAGAGAGTTTGTGAAAGTTGAAACAGTTTGTTCTTGTGGCACACAATTTTGTACTTGAATAGTAAGCTTCCTGTACTAATCCTATTCTAAACAGTACACACATACCTAGGCACCATGGTGCGCAGGTTGTGAATCAAGCAAGGCAGCCTTTAAGAGCACTAGCTCTTAGGATGACAGTCGCAGCAGGGCATTTTTAATAAATATGGATCTGTACTGATTTTTCTGGCTTGCACAATGCAGTGCAGCAACTTGGTTAAGAAAAAAAGTAATAAATATCCCACACATTATTGTGTATATCAGAACAGGCGCATACCTACCTATCAATGATTTGGACATACGCTTAAGGGAGAGGGCCATATACGAATTGTGTCTTCAATATTTGGATCACAGGTTTTGGAAAAGGTGCATCATAATATTACTTTAATATGTTTGCATACTTTTCTTCTTGAATTAGTTCTACAGTATTTCTTTTGTTCACTTCATGTGTGAAAAATGTCTCACTGAACATAGCATCTTTCCTGGATTATGCAAATCATAAGTACCTTGGGTAACATGGATCCTCTGAACCTTGTGTCTTTCATGAGGCGGTGTGGGGCACCCAACGGCAAAACACTGGCAAACCGTTGTATTTCATTGAGCACTGCCTCTGTGTAGGGCATCTTGATTCTGTCCTCAATTGATGGAATGCGGTTTCGACCAATCACACGATCAATCTCTGCATGCATGTTTTCTGTCAAGAAAAAAAGAAGAGGGTTCCATTTACTCACAAGTTTGTACATCACGTTACCGCCAAACTGTTTCACAAATTACTTTATAGATCTTAAAGAAATACATCTGGGAAAATTACAAAAAGGCTTTCCTACCTGGATATAAACACAGAAAATCGAAACATGAACATAAATAGGAATCTAGATACTTACACTGTGAAGTCAACTTTAGTTGGTGGCAAACTGAGAGTAATATATTTAGTGTAGGAAACAAGAAAAACCTTTTTAAAAAAAAAATCAGCAACTCGAAGGATTAGATTTACTAACAACTCCCACAACTTAGCAATGAGAGGGAAAGAGCAGGACAGTGCCGCATATACAAAGACATGGCACTGTCCTGCTCTCTCCCTACCAAGATATAGCACTTTCCTGCGCTCTCACTACCAAGAAACGGCACCGTCTTGCTCTCTCCCTAGGATTGGCGCTCGAAGGGGCATATTATCAAGGACGTTGTTAAAATTATCGTGGGTTTAATGGCAGAAAACTGCAGCTAAAGCTTCGATAATGGGCTTGACAATATGCCCTGGAGAATTCCAATAAAAGCCCATGTTCACACCAGAACATGGACTTCTATTGGAATTCTCACGCTAAACCGGCGATAATTTTTAACAACGTCCTTGATAATATGCCCCAATGAGACTGCCTAGCGGCATGCACTCATACAGGGCAACACATATGCAAAGTATGAAAGGTTTGGAGAAATGAAAACCTTTCTTTTTAATGCCTGCCTTGGATGCATTATTCCTGAGCGCAAAACAGTGTCTTACGTTGTTAGTATATTGGGCTTTGTCTAAAACAACATGGGCGCGAGTACATGGGAATGTGCATGACCCATTATTAGAACACTTCCTTGACAAAGCAGCATTGGTGTATGCTCTAATGACTCCTCTCTAGAATGGCAGAGATGTAACACATAGGAATGGGCATTATACAACCAGCCATGGCACCAGCTCCATGGAATCAACCTAGGAGCAGTCGAGCAACCCAAATAAAAAGATATTGTGTGACCGCCATCGAAAATGCTTATGAAGTCCACCCAAGGCAACACGGACCAATTCTTTGAAATGATCATTACACAACCACACACAGATAATGCTTTGTTCTGTCCAACCGAGCATCAACCCCATGGATGAATTGTAATCGCCGTCTTTTGCTTGAAACAGTCGCGTCCTGGTAGAAGTCAGCTTGAACCGTGTTGTTCCTTTGACTCCTGACCAGCAGAGAGCAGTACGTGCGGAGCCTCACAGTCACAGCCACAGTTGAAGCGCGTTGAAGCGAGTTGAAGTGAGCACGAACGCCGAGCGCCGAGAAACCGCTGAGAATCGCGGAACCCCGCTATCACCATCACCACCGCCGAACCCAGGAGCTTGGAAGCCGCAGGAGCTGGGTCAGGAGCGCCTGACCTTGTGGCGCGGGCAGAGTGCAGAGTGCCCCGAGAGCGGAGCCGGGGGACTAAGTCACATGGGGACCACAGTGGTGAGACAAGGTGATTCAGCGCGGTGAGGGGAGGGTACTGTGAGGTGGGGTGCATTGAACTATATTGACTTGCTTTGAAACGTCCTGAAAGCACTTTGCGCCTTGCCGTTAGACAGCCTTCCCCCGCGGTGCATGACAAGCGGCAAAACAACACATGGTACATGGCTCCCCACCCACGACTGAGGGAGGGTGAGGGAGACCCGCGGTAGATACCACTGAACACAACTGAACAGGCGACCGGGTGGAGCACGGTCTATGAGCTGGGGGCTGCTCTGTTGAGTTGTGGAGCTGTGGTGGCCAACAAGCCAGGTGCCCAGCTGTTCCCCGCCCATACCGTTTTCTAGATACCGCCGTGACAGTGTGCCCCCCTGACCCCCCCGCTCATCAACCGACCTCCAAGCCTCAACTGCAGGAGGGAACCCTCGCAAGTCACCACAAAGTCGCCATGAAGGAGCCGCAAGCAGATAAAGTAATAAAGTGAACACAGTGTGTCACTGGAGTAGAGGCAAACAGCACACCTGGTTCGCCCCTCCAGTGCAACAGGGACTGCGAGCTGCTAATTGCACAGCAACTAAAGCAAACACAGCGGGCAATTGAGTCACACGTAAAACCCCGGCAGTGTAACAGGGATTGTGAGCGGCAACCTGTGAGCTGTGAACTGTGGGGCAGAGCAGGTTCAGGGGCAAGCAGGACCTGGACCTGGGCTCTTGGCCCTGGGGGCTTTGGTGTAGAGCAAGCTAGCCGGGAATAGGAGCGACCAAGCGCAATCAAGCGCAACTAAGCGCAATCAGCTCAGGTCCTAACCCGGGACCCCTTCTTGGAGGAAAGACAAAGAGGAGGACAAGAAACTCAAATCTTTTACATCGCCAAGAGAAACCTCGCCCACATAAGACAGCAAAACGCCTTAAGGAAAAAATGCTTTACCCCCCCCGGTTCAAACATGGGGACGAACTGTAGAGAAGAACTAGTGGAGGAGGAGTAGGTGGAGGTAGAGGTGAATTATGTTGGAGATCCGCCATTTGCACCACCCCGGTCAAACAAACCCCAACATGGACAGACTACACCTTCACACGTGCCAACGCTAGACAAGGGCTCACCTTCAAGCAGCTACAGAAAAACATCTACCAACACGGTCAGCAATAGAGATATAAGAGACTTTTCCCCCCACATAACGCCCAAACATGTGCATCAGAATGCAGACCTCGAGGAAGCCATAACCACTTTGGACACAGTTGCCTCTTTTAAATCTCTGGAAAACAACTCTTCTTCGAGCCCCGCATTCCCGCTATCACCAAAAATAATTATAGGTCCGGGTGGCTCAATAGCTCAAATAAAAACAACATCGACCTTGCTTAGCTTCAATGCCGGCCAAGCTAGGCCACCAGCATTAACAACCCAACACATCTGGGATATTCAAACGGTCACCCGGGCCGACGGTGAGACCGAAGACCACCTGGCAACAGGGCCAACCCCCATCAAGGGGGTTAATACAATCAACACTCTCACTCTCAGTGCATACGCATAACCATTTCAAACATCAGCAACACACCACCTAAACCTAGGTAGCCCCGCTCTAGATAATAATGCCAACAGACACAGCCTACAAGGTCAGGGGGAGGATCACTCACCGGAGCGGCAGTCGGTTAAACTGGATGACCACCTTGTGTTAATCAATGACGTCTTGACCAAAATGGCAAACGCCGCCATTATGCATGCCGATAAACTGGATGTCCAGATAAGTCTCCTTCATACAGTTACCGGCCTGATATCAGGCATAGACTCCAAACTGGAAGATCTGAATTCCCTAATCCAGCATGTGCAGGCAAATACCACTGTTACACCTAAACCGCATGATTGCGGGTGCAGTCCTGTGCTGTGCAGCTTGGAAAAATTCCCTGGGATAATGAATACATTAATTGAAGACCTAAAGGCAGAAACCAGCAGGCATAGGAGCAATGAAATTCCGAAGTTAATAAACAAGGAATCCATCTTACCTGGAATACAGCCGGCGCTCCATCCCACCGGCAAAGAACTCCAGCAAGAATCCACAAGGGTGACGCTAGAGCAACGAACCAGGGCGCCTGACTGAGCATGGGTGGATTTTGCGAACTGGCAATCTGCGAAATTGCGTATTTACGGATTCACAATCCGCAAAATCCGCGAACTCTCGTGTATTTTGCGGATTCCTTTTTTTTTGTGTTCGCAAGTGTTTCTGCCATTTCACAAGGGTTTTTTACCAGTTCGCAAACGCGAACTTACTTATCGGGTAGCAACGGTCGCGACCATGTTGTTTCTACGTCTGGTTCATCACAGCACCCTCTGTTTCGCCACTGCCACCCTCTGTTTCACCACTGCCACCCTCTGGCTCACCCATGCCACCCTCTGGCTCACCAATGCCACCCTCTATTTCATCACTGTAGATTATGGGGGAAAGCACACCTGCCCTGCCTCAACTGACATGAATGAATTAGGGGCTGATTAATGTGTCACTGAATTTGAACTTCCAGGCTGGCACCTGCTTCCTTATCTGTAATTGCTTTCTGTTGCAGTGTAATTTTTTTAACAGGACCTTTGTTGTATACTTGTGGCTATTCTCTGAGCCTGCTGTGAGGGTCAGAGCAGGGTCATAGAAGAGTTGCAAGTAGGCAACTGAACTCTGAAGGGGCCCCTCAGGAAGCACTACAGGGAATGGTTACTAATGATAAGATTGAACTTTTGCACCTGCTGAGTGCTTTCAGTTTTGCAAAAATCCAAATATGGACATCAAACAACTAGCACATAGTAATGACCAGTCATTGAATATGCACTGAAGACTCAAGGGAGAAGCTCATAGGAAGGGTCATTTTATCATCAGACATGGTATTTGGTCTGGGGAGGGTTCCAAAGACTAGCGAGGTTTAACCCATAGGAATGGGTATTAAGCAGCCAACCATGTTACATGGTATCTGTGTCCACAAAGGAGTGGATGGAGTAACCTATTTGCATAGGTAGTCAAGGCATCTGCTTAAAAGAGTCCACTCAGGAGCCATAGGAGATAACTCTTAGAAATGGGCTTTTTACCACTAGCCATTGTATTACTCCTTGATTAGCTCCTCAAGCAACCACAATGTTATATGCACCTCACTATAAAACTCCAAAATATTTAATCAAATACATTAACCTAATAAGTACATTAATGAACAAAGACATGCATGAGTAGTCAATGCCCGAGGCATAGAGTAACCAAAATTAATGGCAATTATGCAGCCAGCCATGGTTTATGTTCTGAGAGTTTACAAAGAGGAGGCAGTGAATTAAAACAACGATATAGGTAAAACACAAAAAGTCATTGTATATACTCTGAAAGTCCACCAGAAGCAGCAGGAAAGCAGCACATAGGAAAGGGAATGATGCAATGAGACACAGTATGTGCACTGAGGAATCAGTGCTAGGTCAGCAGGAAGCAACCAGTAGGAGTAGAAACTACACAGACAGCCATTATATGTGTTCAGAGGGATCCACTAAGAAGCTGGTTAGTGTAACCCACATTAGCGGGTCCTGATATGGCTAAAGTGTGTGGGAGTCTGAGTCTAATTCTGGGAAAATATTAATTTAGACAAGGAATACTAATAATAGTGACAGGGAGAGGCATCAAAGGAAAAGATAGGGAGACTAGAACAGGGGTTGTGGCAGTCAGTCCTTCCAGAACTTACACGCCCAAACAGACACTACAAGAAGGCATCTTTAATCTTTGCTGTAGCGTTTACTGGGCCCATGTATAAAACACATACATTTTCTTCAGCTCTCGCTACCTTATTCATATAGCTGGTCCTCCAATGGTCCTTGCTCTGTACTGCAAATTGTTGGATATTTGGGGGATGGACAGTTACCCAATGTGGACCAGGAATGGCCTAACTGTTTCTTCAACTTGAATATATTACAATTTGGTAAAGCTCCCACAGTGACTATAAGTAACCCAAACCAAATGAATCACTCACAAGGAATGATGCGTCGGAACAGCAGAACTGGATTAAGAATTAAAAGTGTTATTGTTCATTTATAGGTAAGAATATTTGCATTCAAATAAAGCAGCATACAACCTAAAAAATCAATTAGTAAAGGATTTAATTGAACATACCAAGATTTAGGGAGAATATGATGGATGAACAGGGAAACCTTTCTCAGTTGAGGCAGATTTGGACACATACAGCATATGTGCAATAGGATTAGGAGTCAGGTGAGCTATGTAAAGACTCTCAGGGAAGTTCAGCAAAGTTCTAAGTAGCCAGCTCCAGTTCTTCAAGACAGCAATCTGTCTCAGTTTGGTGCTGTAACAAGAGTCACAACAGCATGACAAGAACTCTTCATGTGAAAGGTTCAAACTGCGTCTGGACACCGGTCAGCAGCAATGGGTTCTAGTCCTGACAGAAGAATTGGAATCTGAATCAAACATCAGAAAACCACTTCAGGAAAAGCAGCCGTCGCAACCACACGGTTCTCCCAAAATGTATCAATTGAACTCGAAAGGTTTCTGGGGTGACAACCCTGGCATCACCAAATTGTCAGACCACTCTGTTCTTTCGGTCAGTCCAAGTAGATGAGTATGATGTAACAGGAAAGAAGATACAAATCTGGAAACATTAAGTAAATTGACTACGCAGCTCATTTACGTCATGCAAGCACAGGACACATTGAAAACCAGGACATTTAAAAAGAGAAAAATAGGAAATTATGTGTGCTCTTTCCCAAGCAGATGTTCCAGAATGTAGCAAAAATTGTTGCAAGTATGCCGTTCAGTCCCAGAGATGACAAAGGAAACCGTTATTATTTCAATACAGTTTGCTATATTTCAAAAGTTCCCATACACTTTAGAATATTCAGTTCATGGCTTCACCGAAAAAGGAAAGTAAAAATAAGGCCTACATGAAATTTGGCTAATACACAACAAGATGTTGTTAAAGTGTGAATAGCATGGTAATACGGAAGCTAGCATATTAACTTAAAACTACATTAATATGCCTTTCAATAGGTTCATAATGAATACATGTATGTATAGGGTACTAATAAAATGATTGTAAATGTCAATATTATACATTTTAGAAAGCACAATTTAAGCTTTGTCGTTTACATGTTATTCAACTAATACATATGTGAAAATACATGCTAAAGAAGTTTTATGAGAACACATCTAACTATATTCATGTAACACCTACTTTTTATTTGTCATTTTCGGTGCACACATTATAACATGAGATAAGATTTTTGTAACTTTTTCACATACAAATCAATCTAAAAATCAGTCTACTTCACATTTATTTCCTTTAGTCATTTTAATTTTACATTCATTACATGAAAATCCAATCCACTAGTAATAAAATCCATAACATGAGATTTTTCTCCTACATTATTCTAACACATGTAAATGAGTGAAAATAGCATTTCATGATTAATAGTCACATCTATATTAGTTAACCATATAAAATATCCCAAAACTATCTTTTTATCGGCATGCTTTTACGATGCAGCATCTGAATTAAATGTGTATGTTATCTTTCATAACGTGGAACTTAACACATGCTTGTCATCATTTGCGGAAAAGTTGTCAATAATTTCTTTTTTATTTTTTTTTATTTTCTTTTTATTAAGCAACATTCAGTCAGCAAATATAGTAATACATAATTGTGAAATATATTTAAAATATTTCAAAGATATTAAAATTAAAAAATGAATAGTCAAGCATATTAATACCTAAATCAGCTGTGTAAAGACAATAATAAAAATGAAAAAGAAAGAAAAGAAAAAGAAGAAAAGAAAATGCAAAATTCAATATATCCAACGTTATACACTTCAATAAATTAATTAACCAGTAAATTAAGCAGTATAATCCTATCAAATCAGGATGTAGCAATTAAGGCAGGCGGTTTCACATTAGAGTTCCAATTAGAAATTGGGGCCCAGATCTGATTTCCAAGAAGTCTAGTTTTTTTACCCCAGTGCCATAAATTGAAATCTCCTGTTTATATGTGGCCAGGAAGCGGCCAAGCCACATCTGAAATGTAGGTGGCTCTAGGTCCTTCCAACGAGCAGCAAGAATAATACGTAAAATTGCGGTTGCTAAAAACATGGACCTTTGCTCCTCAATATTGTGACCCAAAGAATCATCATGTCCCATCACATAAAGGGTTACTGAGTCTCTTATATTCCGTCCAAAAACCTGGGCCCAGAATCTCATTATCATCTTTTTTAATAGGTCTCATTTGGGGCATTCGCCGAACATGTGGATTAAGTTCGCTTGAGGTTTTTTACATCTTGGGCAGTTGTCATCAGCCCGCAAGCCCCAAGAAAACAATTTTGATGGTGTATAATATAGGTTATATATAACTCTGCAATATTGAGCTTTAAGGTTGGAGGCAATAAACAATGTTGATGATAGGGCCAACGAGAGATCAATGTCTATATTTGGATTAGCCAACCTTAGAGCCCAAGCTTGCTCTACCCGCTCCAAATCATCCTTGGCATTTTCCATCAACAATTGATATAGGCTACCTATACTGGTAGATCGTTTTCCAATAACTGAAAAAAAGTGAATGTTGTTTAATTCTCTGCTGGGAACACCGTTACGAATATACGTAAATAATAATAATAATAATAATAGGGAGTTTTGTAGAGCGCAATGGTGACGCACAACGGCGTGTCCCCGCGCTGAGATGTGAGCGTGTTCAGAGGGTGTTCTGAGGGGACGGCCCGCTATCTGGCATAGAGAAATGTTTTCAACTTGGCTCTGAAGATAGCCTCTGATGGTTCCAAACGCAACGCTACCGGAAGTTTATTCCAGCAGGATGCGGCGAGGTACCTGAAGGATCTGCCACCCATCCTTGCTCTGGACACCTTTGGAATAGTCAGGCGCCCTGAGCCAGAGGATCTTAGCGCACGGGATGGCTCGTATTGTGTCAAGAGACCCTGAAGTGGAAGGGGTGCCCTGCCATTAATGATCCGATGACAGGTGCAGAGGGCCTTGAATTCTACCCTGCTCCTGACCGGAAGCCAGTGCAAGGCCTGGAGCGCGGCTTTGGAGGCTGATCTTCTAGGTAGTCTGAGAACTAGCCGGGCAGCGGCATTTTGCAAGACCTGTAGGCGGCTCAGATTCTTCTCGGGGGTTCCTAGATAGAGAAGGTTGCCATAGTCCATCTTGGACGTGACTAAAGCATGTACTAGAGTTCGGCGGGCTTTGGTGGGAAGGAGCTCCAAAACCTTCCTGAGGGTCTTAAGGATCCCAAAACAGGTGCCGACCACCCGGTTGACCTGGGGGCCAAAGGTGAGATCGGAGTCGAACCAGACACCTAAATTCCTCGCCTCCAGGCAGGGGGTAGGTGCTGGTCCCAAGCAAGGAGGCCACCACGCTGACGTCCACGCCGCCCGGTCACCCCCTACCACCAGCACCTCAGTCTTGTTGCCATTAAGTTTAAGGCAGTTGGCCGACATCCAGGCAGCAAGATCTTGCATGCATGCTCTGAAGATGTCTGCCGCAAGGCCTGGTGCGCGCGACAGGGAGATGACCAGCTGCGTGTCGTCAGCGTAGGACACCAAGCGCAGACCATAGCTCTCCACTATGGAGGCAACCGGGGCCACATATAGATTAAAAAGCGTCGGGCTTAGGGCCGAGCCCTGTGGTACCCCCTGGTCCAATGCCATTCGCCTGGAATAGCAATCACCCTGCCTGACTTGGAAACCTCGGCCCGATAGGAACGACTGGATCCATTTAAGCGCTGCATCACCCATCCCTGCTTTGTTCAGACACTGTAGCAAGATGGAATGTGCTACAGTGTCGAACACAGCGCTGAGGTCCAGCAGTATCAGGGCCATAGTATGGCCCTCGTCGGCCCCCTGCCTGATGGACTCGGAAGCCATGAGGAGTGCCGACTCAGTCGAATGTCGAGGTCTGAATCCAAACTGGGTGGGATGAAGGAGATTTGACTCTTCCACAAACTGCATTAGCTGCCGATTCACCAGCTTCTCAGCCACTTTCGAGAAGTAGGGAAGGAGGGAGATGGGACGCAGATTTTCCAGCTTTTCGAAGCTGATATTGGGCTTCTTGCGGAGGGGGAGCACAACTGCCTGTTTCCATTCCCAAGGCACAGTGCTGGACCTGAAGGAAATGTCCAGCAGGTGTCTGATATATGGCTCTAATGTCGTCAGGCTGTCCCCCAGCCGTTTAGGGGATGCTGGGTCCCGTGGGGAACCTGATTTCACTGATCTACATATGTTGATCAGGTCTTCAGCTGGCGGGGTAAGGAAATTGAGCAGCAGATTGTGACCATCTTCCTCTCTAACTGATTCCTCGACCTTTCCATCTACCGCTGGTTGGGCAGGGAAGGCGGAGTAAATTTTGGACACTTTGTCGCTGAAGTAGTCGGCAATGCGATTGCAGGCAGCCATAGAACAGTCCTCTGAACCCGCTGAGGATTTGGGGACAGCAAGAGATTTGTATACACAGAACAGTTCTTTCGCTGAGTTCTCTGCATCTAAAATTCTTTCGGCATAGTGGGCAGTTTTCGTTATCCTGATAAGATTATGATATGCTCGTCTATGGATGAGATATCTCTCTCTCGCCTGACTGTCATAGGCTTCCCTCCACTGCCTTTCCGCTCGCTTACACTCCCTTTTGGCACCACGCAGTTCCTCGTTAAACCATGGTGCCGATCTCTGTTTACGACCACCCTTCTTTGGATGGTCTAACGGGGCCGTTTGGTCCAGCGCAGCCGTGATGCGGTCGTTAAGTAATTTGTTTACCGAATCCGCATCATCGCCTCCAGGGGGGCCATTGGCTGTAAGAGCCTCATTAAATTTGGGCAGGGAAAACCTGGCCCATTTGCGCCTGGGATGGTTAAGGGGAGTGGGAGCGGTGACCTTGTTCTTAGGGAGAGAGATTTCAAAAGGCACCAAGAAATGGTCAGTCCAAGGGAGAGGCACTGGGGGCGCCACCCTAACTCCCTCCCAGTTCGCAAAAACTGGGTCAAGCAGATGACCATGTTGGTGTGTTGGAAGGTGGCCCTTTAGCTCTAATTGTAGTGCTTGAAGATCCTGCCGGAACTCCATCGCTCCCTTGTCTAGTGAGTCCTCGAGGTGCATGTTGAAGTCTCCGAGTAGCAGAAACTTGTCTCTCCGCAGCGCCATCTCTGTGGCACACTCTATGAGAGTGCCCTTAAACCTTGCCAGGGGGCCAGGCGGGCGGTAAACCAAATAACCCTTCAAAGTAGTACCCCCATTTATTTTTATCGTGAACATCCCCACCTCACTAGCTGCCAGCTGGACTGATTCAATTTGACAGGCCAGGTAGTGTTTAAATGCAAGCGCTATGCCTCCTCCTCTGCCCTCGGGTCTATCCAGTCTTACCATCAGATAATCATCCGGTAGTGCTTGAATGATGTCAGGGTCAGAGTGTATATCCAGCCATGTTTCTGTAAGAAACAACAGGTCAAATTGTCTGTCCACGAGTAAGTCGTGGATGTCGAACTTATGGCAGCGCAGCGACCTCACATTAAGCAAGCCGCACAAAAGGGAGGGGCTGTCCTGGGTATCTGCCATTGCAGTGCAGAAACTTGTCTCTCCGCAGCGCCATCTCTGTGGCACACTCTATGAGAGTGCCCTTAAACCTTGCCAGGGGGCCAGGCGGGCGGTAAACCAAATAACCCTTCAAAGTAGTACCCCCATTTATTTTTATCGTGAACATCCCCACCTCACTAGCTGCCAGCTGGACTGATTCAATTTGACAGGCCAGGTAGTGTTTAAATGCAAGCGCTATGCCTCCTCCTCTGCCCTCGGGTCTATCCAGTCTTACCATCAGATAATCATCCGGTAGTGCTTGAATGATGTCAGGGTCAGAGTGTATATCCAGCCATGTTTCTGTAAGAAACAACAGGTCAAATTGTCTGTCCACGAGTAAGTCGTGGATGTCGAACTTATGGCAGCGCAGCGACCTCACATTAAGCAAGCCGCACGAAAGGGAGGGGCTGTCCTGGGTATCTGCCATTGCAGTGCAGAACCGGAATTGGCAGAATCTGCAGCCTGTGTCCACCCCTGTATGCATGATGTGGAGGCCGTGACTGCATGTGGCGGAGGACAGATTCAACAACTCGTCCCTACTCCACCGGATCCGGTTAACAGGACCAGGGGCTTTGGCCCTGGGCCGTGTCCGGTCGCGGACGGGCGCAGACGGGCTTGGCTTTGGCGCGGTTTCGGCGCGCGCCCAGCGAGCCCGCTGCGCTCGTCCGCTGCGCTTCCTAGGCCAGGGTACCATTTTGTAGAGTCAAGTGCGGGCCGGTCTGAGCACTAGAGTGCTCGCCCAGCTCGTCCCCCTCACCCAAGATGGCGGGACCGGTGAGGAGGGGGCGGGGGTTCGCGCCCTGCTTTCTACAGTGTAAGTTTAAAAAACACAATGGAGCAGTTATCATACAAGCATTCTGTATAAAACCAGTGGCAGCAATTTAAAATATTAGCAGCAATTTTTGTGAACATAAAACAGTCCCGGCTTTCCGCCTCAGGACAGCACTCTTACCGCGCTAACAATCAGCGAGGGTAGGGTGCGTGGAGCTTTTGTAGAGTCAAGGGCGGGCCGGTCTGAGCACTAGAGTGCTCGCCCAGCTCGTCCCCCTCACCCAAGATGGCGGGACCGGTGAGGAGGGGGCGGGGGTTCGCGCCCTGCTTTCTACAGTGTAAGTTTAAAAAACACAATGGAGCAGTTATCATACAAGCATTCTGTATAAAACCAGTGGCAGCAATTTAAAATATTAGCAGCAATTTTTGTGAACTTAAAACAGTCCCGGCTTTCCGCCTCAGGACAGCACTCTTACCGCGCTAACAATAAAAATACTTGAAGGTATTTAAGAAAATCAGTAGCAGGAATAGTATATTTCTGTTGAAGCCAGTCAAAGATGGTAGTATTTCCTGGGTTTAAAAAATCTGCAACTGTCTTAATACCTAAATTTTCCGGCTATCATTAAGGCAGTCCGGAAGGATCGAGCTGTTCCACAAGGGGATGTACTTTGCAAATTTCATAATATTTTGTTGTTTAGATATAAATTTCCAAACCTTCCACGCATCAGTAATTACTTTTAACTTAATTTTTTTAAAGTAGGATGGTTCAACCTGCCTCAAGAATAGCCCCTGACATTTGGTCCCCAGGCTAAGCTCATAGATGGAAGGGATATAAAGTTCTCTATTAATTGGAGTAGATATTTAAGAATTTAACAGAGGGCCCATGTGTTGGATGAGTGTTGCCCATAAATATAAAGTTAAGTTAGGGATAGCTAACCCCCCCCCTACCTAAAGGTAAAGTAAGGAGTGGTAGGGCTCTTCTAATCTTCCCAAAACTCCAGATGAACTTAGACATGGAGGAGTCAAGGGTCTTAATATAACTACCTCCAGCCAATAGAGGAATTGTTCGGAACAGGTAGAGTATTTTTGGGGAAAGATATTCATTTTTTTTAAATAGTTAGCCCTTCCAATAATAGACAGATGTAAATTGTCCACTCTTCTAAGGTCTTCTTTTATCTTATTAATCAAGGGGGTGTAGTTGAGATGGTTGAATTCGCTCACGTCAGAGGATATGCAGACCCCTAAATATGTTGCCTGTTTCACGTTATAAGGGCTTTCAAATGTCGTGTTATTTGTACATAGGACCATTGTTTTGTCCCTGTTAAGGGAGTAACCTGAGTGAATACCAAAAGTATGAGTAATTAGTTCAATTTCATTAATTGCCTCAGTTGGGTTTGTTGTTAATACTGCCACGTCATCGGCATAAGCCAGAATTTTTGGCGAAAACAGATCCACCGTAACAGGTTGAATGACGGGTGAGGAAAGCAATTTTAAAATAAGGGGATTGATATAAAGGGCAAATAATATCGGGGAGCAGGGACAACCCTGCCTTGTGCCTCTTTGTATCTCAATAAACTCCGACTCAGAACCACAGATGTTAAGTTTTGCCTTTGGACCTACGTATAGGGCCTTTACAGCATTAATAAATTTATACCCAAAATTATTCGGTTCTAAGATGTTCCACAAAAATTGCCAAGAGACACGGTCAAATGCCTTCTCGGCATCGAGAAGGATCATCAACATCCTGCCCCCCGTGGCGCCCATGATGTCAAATAGGGTAATGACTCTACGGGTATGATCTGTGGTGCCCTTTCCCGGAATAAAGCCATGCTGCCACGGGGAGACAAGACACTCGACGACCCGACTCAACCGATTGGCTAAGACCTTGGCATATAGTTTTGAGTCGGAGTTTATAAGAGATATGGGCCTGTATGAAGATGGAAAATGGGGGGGTTTGCTTTTTTTAGCAAAGATCGCTATATTAGTATATTTCCAAGGCTCCGGCGGTATTGCATTATGTTGGACCCCTAAGAAAAGATCCAATAAGTAGGGGAGTATTTGTTTGCCCAGTATTTTGTAAAGGTCCAAGGGAATTTTATCAGGACCTGCGGCTTTGCCATTTGCGAGCTCAGCTAATGCAAGCTCCAGCTCTGTAATTGAGATTTCCCTTTCCAGTTCTTCTTTGATTGATTCATCAATCAATGGGTTGGGACCTATCTCTGACAACCAGTTATTAAGAAAGGTTTTTAGGTCTCTGCTAGAGTATAGATCTTCATTTTGATATAACTTTTGATAGTACTTCCGGAAAGCCCCTACTATGTCCTGTGTGGACGTGTATTGGTGACCCTCGTACTCAATCATCTTTATATTATTATAAGATTGTTTTTGACGTGTACGTAGGGCTAACTGCCTACCAACATTTTCCCCAGATTCATATAAACTTCTTTTGTTTGATTCATAAGTTTCTGCGGCTTTCCTGATTAATGAACTGTTGATTTCGGTCTTCAATACTAATATTTTATGAAGAGTGATATTAGCTAGATCTCCTTGATGGAGCTGGGTGGCATGATAAGCCTCAAGGTTAGATAACTCACGCTTTAGCCCCAGATTGTTGTTATCCTCTATCTTTTTGCTTTTGGCAACAAATTATATAGTTTCGCCCCTTAGTGCTGCTTTAAAACAGTCCCAGACAATCAATCTGGGTGCACTATATTGATTACAATCAAAGAACCCCTGGGCCCAAGATGTTATATGGGTTATATATTCCAAGTTGACAAGTAACTTTCTGTCAAAAGACCATTGTGATTTAGGTCTATTAAAACTGGGTAGATCAAAAATAAGAGTAAGTGCGTTATGATCCGATATTGTTTTTGGGGATTTGATTATATCTAATGATTCCAGGTCCATCAAGGAGGTCATAATGTAGTCAATTTGAACGTATTTATTATGCGGGTATGAAAAAAAAGTAAAACCGGAATCATGATGTTTCTTCAAACCCCAAACATCCCGCAAATTGTGGTTATCCATTAATTGGCGTATGGCCCTATACACCTTAGGCTTACGTCCGTTATAGTTCTGAGGGAGTCGGTTATGTAAAAAAGTCCCTAATGAGATGTTAAAATCTCCACAAAAAATAGGAGGAGAGGGCCAGGAGGCTAATTCTAAGTCTAGATCTCTAAACGTTGAAGGATCATCTAAATTTGATCCATAAATCGCACAAATCGTGGGACCTAATTCTAACTGCACTATAGCCCATCTTCCATGTTTGTCAGCCAACTTACGTCTAGGATTGCCAAGTATAGGTTTTGCCAAGATTGTAACCCCCCTGATTTTAGATGTTTGGGAAGTGGCTACGATCATCTTGTAACCTGGGATCTTTAACAGTTCTTTATCAGATTCTGCCATATGTGTTTCCTGTAGGCAAAGTATGTCGACAGGATCTTGTTGTAATAGTTGATATAATTGTGCCCTTTTGTTTCTGTCATTAAGACCTGCTATATTCCAATTGCAAAGTTTTAGTCTCCCCATTTAAGGTGATATATACTGGACTTGGTCATGACAACACAGTAAGATATGTACATACATACATTGAGCCACAGGTTCTTAATCTGGTTTATCTTTTCTACTATCATTTGATCCTGTATACAAGAGAAAAAAATTGCTTGACATTGTCTTATTTGACTGAGGTTGCTTATTTTTTTGTTTTTTTCCCCCGCCCCAACCCACCACCCCCCTCCCCCCACTCACCAACCTTCGAGGCATTTAGACTCTAATAGAGTCTATAGTGATGGTGAGATGTTCCCTGACCAGTACAGTTAATAGCAAAACATGTGTTAAACAAAAACCAATAGAGTTGAGAAAGTGCAAGAAAAGTGCCCAAATAGTGTCTCAAAAAGGTAGAGAGATAGAGAGAAATACGAGTCTAATATGTCAATTAGGAAAGTAAGGTGATTAATTTAACGTCTGTAGTCCTATGACATAACTCACAAAAAGTATATTTGCATATACAACTAACATAAACCAGGTGTCTAACTGCTACATTATAAAGGTCTCTATCGGAGTTAGTCTCAAAGCTTATGTCAGACTGTCTAGGAACTCTTTTGCTTTTATCTCCGAGGTGAAAAATTTAACCTGGCCTTTATAGATGACCTTTAATTTAGCAGGGTTGTTAAGATACACCTGAGCGTTTTTATCCAGGAAAGGTTTAATCATCTGGCGAAGACACCATCTTCTCTCCACAGTAGTGTGGCAAAAGTCAGGCCTAACAAAGTAAGAGATATTGTTTCTGGTACGCCGAGCTTCGGGTTTTGCTTTGACGGCGATGGCCTGACGGAGAAGAAAGTTTCCAAAATAAACCAATACTGCGCGGGGATACTTCCCCTGTGATGAGGATGCCTTCAGGGTAGATGGAACTCTGTGGACTCGTTGCACTTCCATGTCCCAGTTCCAGGAGGCAAGGTCCGGGAAAGTATCCTTAAATAATTGGATGATGAAAGAACGTATATCCTCACCCTCGCTTTTTTCAGGAATTCCAAGGACGCGGAGATTGTTGCGTCGAAGACGGTTTTCCATGTCCTCCAGCTTCCATCTAACATCCTTTAATTCCTCCTCGTGGGATTCGACTCGTTCCTGAGTGACTGTGGCATCTGCTTAATTGATTACTATGCGATCTTCCATCTCCGTCATCCTTGCATTAGACGCTGCAACAGATTTTGAAAGTTTACGTACTACACCCTGTACTTTATGTAGCGCTAATTGTGCCCTTTGACCGTCCCTTGAGGTTTGTTCCCGGTGGGAAGCGATTGCCTGTAGGACTGTATCCATTACTGTAGTCAGTGTAGCGTTTTGTTGATCTACAGGGATAGATGTCTCGGGCTGAGATGTAGAGGCATGCTCCTGAGAATTAAGAGCTGGTGCTGTTGTTGGAGAATAGTCCCACAGTAACCCTGATAAACCATGGTGGGTCCTTTTCTTCCTCCGTACAGTCCTCTTACCTCCCCTAGAATCATTTCGGGCTGGGTCGTGATCACTCTCTGTTGCACTAGTATCAGAGTCAGTGCCAGTGCCAGTATCGACCTCCGATTCCTAGTCTGATTCGTGTGACCATCTGAGATCGTCGACCCCTTCAGATATTGAATAAAAGTCTGAGGGATCTCTATCTGTGTCCAATGAGTCAGATACAGTGTAATCCTTACATTCCTTACGTGGCTTTGATATCTTCCCCTTAGGTTCATTATTTTCTGCATTTTGCAACTGAGATTTGGTTAAATTTCCAGTGTTAACCTCAGTTTCGAATTCAGGTTCGTGTTCAGGCTCGGGCTCATTAACCAAAGTCGAAGTATTTAATAGAGATGGTAATGCATTGGAATCTTCAGGAGCCGGGTTCTGAGCAGATATAGAGCTAAAAATAGCATCCGCAGGGGTAGTTATAGGGGCAGAGGTGGCACAGGGTGATGCGTGTAAGTCAGTATCTTCACAGGTCACATGGAGCTGTTTGTCTGTAATCTGCGGTTGATTAGGGAGGTTTGCCACTAAAATACTCAATTGCTTATTTACCAGCACAGTATTAGGCTTCCTTGGCCTCTCCCCCTCCCGACTAGGCTCGAGAGTACAACCTCCTGACATTCCCCCCGTCTCACCTATAGTCTCCAGCCCGGGAGAGGAGGGACCAGCCATCGTTGTTTGAACCTCCGTCAGCGCTGTAATCCTTGAGAGGTGAGGGGAGATTGAAGCAGGCACTTTCCTGAGGAGATCGACCACCGAGGGGCCGGGTCCAGGCGTAGATGGTAGTAGCTTAGAAGATTTCACTTGCTTCACTGGTGCCGAGTTTTGAATAATCTCAGAGCCGGAACCGGAGCCGGGAGTCCCGTCCGAGCCCAGTGCTCCAGCTCGTTTCAGCGCCAGCTCACGGTCGCGGAGAGCCTGCTTTGCCGCTCGAGTTTTAGAGGCTGCAGCGGCGGCTGTAGAAGCAGCGATCTTTGGGGCCATTCTTTTTGTGCTGTCCCGCAGGCTCACTTGACAGGAAAAATCACTCCCAAGGAAGCTGGGAGAGTCAATCGCCGCCACAGGACAGACCGGTGAACTGCCCACACTGTGCTGAACAACGGCATTTCCAGCAATTCGGGTGTGTCCAGCAAATCGCAGCACAGCGAAGCCAATCAGCGAGGACAGGAAAGTCAGGCGAGATCGGAGCTCCAAGGCTGCTGCTGAATCTACCGAGCCCTGCAAGTTCCCAGCGCGGAGCTCCTCCATCCGGTTTCAGCGCCGTTACGGAAAACCAAAAGTAAGTCTGGGCGTTACGTTGTTGCTACAGCATTACAATGTAGCCAACTTGTATCAGAGTCTTATTTCTTCCATTCTATTAAGCCTGGATTTGGTTAGGCTGCACCGCCCGATATTTTCCACTGGTATGCATAGCCAGCACCTCTCAAATCTTCACCGCGGGGTACTGGTCAGTGGAGCCTCTCGCAGCGGTCTAGGACGCCGCCGCCATCTTGCCTCAGTCAATAAATTCTTTTGACACTACAATCGTTTGATGTAATCTCTGCTCTATCACATTGCTGCTCTTTACCTGGACACCAGCACTGGACTTCCTGGGTGAGGGATTGGTTAGGGTGAAGAGGAAGGAGAGAGGCAAGGTAGGGATGGGGCTAAAAGGATTTTTTTCTGGGAGTTGGAGTATCAATTAAGTATCGATGAGGGTCTCGAGCCATGCAAAAATGGCGTGGCATCTATGCTGAGAATGGAGTTGACAGCTTACTGCATGACCTGTACTGGTCGAAGTGGAAGAAGCATTGTTCGCATTTACAGGCATCGTTTTCTGCGACAACACACTAAGCGTATGGCTGAGCACCTGCGCTGCCAGAGTGACTGGTTTGTCAGCATGTGGGCAAGCTTTCTAGACTACAGGCAAAGGGTGTTAACAGGGGAATCATGCAATGCAATGCTGGATGTAAAAGGTCTAACAATGGCTTCTTCTTTGCCATGATTTTCAAAATGAGGGCATGGTCAAGGTGTATTATGTGCCTTTCCAAAATAGCAATTTGGCTGAAGGATGCTATCTGAGGATCTCAATTCAAGATGAAGGAAGATATTTTTACTGTGATATCAGTTCCTGTTTGAACCATGAAAAAGGAAGCTGTAGAGTGAAGGTTGCTATGCACCACATCAATTCCCCCATTTATCTTAGTGTTCTTCATCCACTGGCTTCCATTTTCTTCCCAGGTTTTTGCTCCTTTCAGGTGGAATTTTTTGTTGTATTGTAATCTTGGAACCTGCCCTGATTCTTTTCTCCATTCTGATCCTCTGTAGGATTTTGATGGCTTAAGGTTCTCTTTATTACTAATCTGCATCTTCAATCAATATTAATGTAATTGCCAAGACCTTTTTTCATATTGTGGACTTTTGTTATTTGGGAAACACCTTTCATATATACTATTCTGTGATGAGGGCCACCATGGCTCCAGCCCTGAATCACTTTTACTTTGAATAAACTAGAAGGGGACCCAACAGACCTCCCAAGTGTCCAGTTCTTAACAGATGGCCAATATATATAGGCATATAGATTTGGGGAGGGGTTACATGAGGCAATAGTAACCGCACAAAGAGAATCCAAGCTACACTAGAAAAACACTGTGTAACGTGAGAGGAAAAAATTGGTAGATGAGGGTTCTGCTCTGCAGAACCTTCAAGGCATGAACACATCGGCAAGAACCACAAAACAGAAAAAGTGAGAAATATCAACTTCAGCAGCGAGTATTGCTTTGTATCACCATTGTCACCATTGCCATGCCCAAGAAACACAGTAATAACATTTAAACGTGACTGCAGGTTAAAGACTTAAGTGTACAACTACTGGAAACGTCTTCCCCGGATAGTAAATGTGGCATAAAAGGGTACTACTAGGAAGAGGAGTATACATGCAAGTGTCAAGTCATGCAACAATCAATGTATTATGAACAGAAGAAGTGGACCACTACAAGTAAGGCACATACAAAGTGAAAACCAAGCATCGGATAAGGAAATTAGGGTCAGGTGACATACATTATCTGCACTTTAGCTAAACAGTAAAATTATCTGTTGAGCATTCCTACCTTCTTTGTGCTGAGTTAGGCGAACGAGGCAGAGATGTGCACATGCAAATGATTGAATGGATAGGCTGAAGTTTATGCATGTCAATTAGTTGGATGCGATCTGCAGACAAATATGGCACTGAGAACTTTTCCTGCATACGTTATTCAATGTGCAAGGTTGATTTCTTCCTGCCTGTGCTTTGTTGTTTTGATTAATCGTTGCTTGCAAGTTTAGATGTAATTATCGGCTATCTCAAGGGTTTGGAGCATATTGTCCAGTATCTCGACGAGCAGTAAATAATAAGTTACTTATCAGTAATTCTGTTGCTGTTGAATACAGGATCTAATCACATATTACTCCCCTCATGGTTATCCCTAGGTGCCAGCTATAGTTTTTCTTGACATTGTTCCTCAGCGCCAGTGGGTGGTGTCAAACAAAACAAGCATTTGCAATGCAATATGTCTCGCAATTGCGAGATTTTGCGTTTATGGCATTGTAAATGTCAATGCCTTTTATTTATGTGTTTAAAAAACCTTCAATAATAAAAGGCATTGTCATTTACAATACCGATAGGTCAAAGTTTCTAAAATGCGAGACCTATTGCATTGGAAATGCTTGTTTACAAACGCCCCATGCTGCACTTTCATGTTAATAAAGGCCAGCCCGTTTCTTTAGACAAGCTGTGTCTAAAGAAAGGACCGCGGGCGCTATTAAAGTGAAAGTGCGGTATTGGGTGCTTTTACCTAAAAAAGCATTTGTTTGTCAAGTTGACAAAAAAATGCTTTTTTTCGAAAAGCAAAAAGCGCCCTGTGAAAGATCATCATTCAGTGCTAAATCTTCCAGGAAAACAAGTAGTGCCCGCAGTAGGATAAACACATGAAAGAAAATAGGGTTTACAGACTAAATAAGACGCACCATGTAACGACTAAATAAGACGCACCATGTAACAGCCGAAGTAAAAGGGCCAGTCCTCATGGAAGGTTACAAATGAAGACAGGGCACTATTAAAGAGGGACTAACAAACTTATTAACGAATCAGAAGTCAGCATTTACGAAGGAAATTACACAAGACAATAACACATATCGGCAGAGAGTGGATGGGGCTGCAAGTCCATACTCCAACACAGTATGCCTCACAGAGCAGCACTTGCGCTGCCCAGGCTACACCTAATAAACAGGGTACTGATGTGGTGAAATACGCCTAATGTCTTACTTCCCTCACACCACAACTACATTGTTTAAAGAGCCCAAGTCAGAAATTAACTGTTTGTACGCGAGATGAGCATCATTTAGTTGTGCCTGAGTTATCACAAATGTTGCAGAGCAACAAAATATATAAGGCGCGTATAGATGCAGGTGAGGCTCGCAAGCTGGCCACTGTCTGACCAGTTGCACATCCCTTTCGAAACAAAAGCATTGTGCCTTTTTTTGCCGCCATTCTTGGTGACTGGAAAGCCTTTTTACGTGAGGAAGATAAGGCAAGAGATAATGGCTGACAGGATAGCTCAGCGAGTAAAAGCTTGCCGCAGAGAATGCAGCGAATGTGGAGAGGATGTGGTGTTACAGCCTGAGCTGGAGACTAAGGGGCATATTACAAAAGATTAGCGATATTTATCTCTAACTAGGCTTAGCAACACATTTTTTATCGCTAAGCATCGGCGGAAATTATCGCTGAGATAACGTGCTATTAGCAACGTTTATCTCCAAAGCAATACATTTTCCGGCGATAGCGTGAATATCGCTGAGAATACAGCGATATTCACGCATTAGCGACAAAATGCTCTTAGCCATGTTATCCACCTCCCATTGGAAAACATGGCTAAGAACTGATCAGGGCAGGCGTTAGTTTTTGGCGATAGCGGGAATATTTCCATCGCTACGCCTGCCTTGCTAATAGGTGATAGCGACGTTAGCTACTGCTTTCAGTCGCTAACAGGTTGGGTACACCCACTTTGCATGTCATTAGCGATAAATCTCGCTGACATGCAAAGCGGGACCCAAACCACTCGCTATCGTCTAAAGCTGTCACTAACTGCTGTTAGCGACAGCTTCCTAATAGAGCGATAGAATTATCGCCGCTTAGCGGCCGAAAACGGCCGCTAAAGCGGCGATAATTTCCTGGAAAACCAGGTTGATAAGGTGAATGAATAATTTAAAACTTAGTTGTGTCTTTGCAAACGAAAGTAAGCAAACCAGTGTCTGCACAGGTTTACACTCATCACTCACCTGGCCTCAGGTATGTTACGGCCAGAATTGCCGGCTTTGGACCTGGGGAACCAAGTTTGAATCTTTGCTTCAGCTCAACACTCTGTGATTATGGGCAAATCAGCTAACTTCTCATGCCTAAAAAATTAATGTGTTGTGACTTTGTGTTAAGTAACTGGTGTGATCATTATGTTTAAAACATGTTGTTGCATAAGGGCATATTCGAAACAAACCCAAAAAAATATATTGTTTTCTTAAACAGCATTGACACGTTGCCAAAGCATTAAAACACATATGTATACGCGTATATGGGGGAATGAGGGATAAAGGAGATGAAGTCAGGTGGGGACGCAAGGAAAAAAAATAGTACCAGAATCAGAGCGCGAACAATGGATGGACACTAATTAAGATCAATGAATCCATATAAGTCCGTGCCCCAGGGAAAGAAAAAGCAGTGATGGAGGAAGTGACAGCTGAATACACTGCCGAATTAGAAGGCAACAAAGAATAGTGATGATGTCAATGAATTGTAAGTAAAGGGCAACCTAAAACTCCCTTTTTAGAGGTTTCATAAACCATAGATCGACATCATAGTGACCACAATGCACACAAGGCCCCACTTGCTGACCTGCAAGTATATCATTAGGATGGCCTAGCTTCGACAGATGAATTGGAATATCAAAATAAAATATTAAGAGCATTTTAAAATACTTCCAGTTCACTCACACACCCATCCACTGCAGGCTGCAGGCTGAAGGCTGCAACCATTCAAGCATTCTTATTGAAATACTCCCAGAGAGAGTATGCAGGACTGCAACCTCAGCGCGACTCCCCTGAAATGTCATCAGTGCCACACAGACAGACAAAAAGGTTCTAAGAGTTAAAGCAGCTCGGTCGGATGACTGTGAGCAACAGGGGATGGTGCAGATAGCATTTTGAAGAAAAGTAGGGACACAGAAGTTATCGGAGGTGTAACTGATGTTTTGAGTCAGCCTAGATTGAATTTCACCATGAACTGGAATGGCTGAAACATGATATTCTCCCCTCCTTATCAGACACGTTCAGCCAGGCTTGCCCAGTGTCGTCTTCCGTAGAAAAAAAACTAAAAAACAGGTTGAGTGTACCTCGCTTGTTGAGAGTTTTGGGTATGGTTGCTCTCTCTGAGAACTAGAGTTGTAGAAGTGATATCAGAGGAAGGATGATAGGAATTTAACCAGTGCCACCCGAGATAAAAAACTAGTTAACTAAAGAGGCGAGGCTGTATAAGTAAAATAAATAAAGCAGCGCGGCCGCTAAAGTGAAAACGGACCGCACTGCAAATTATTTTAAAAAAATGTAACAACAATGTATAAACCGGCTGCAGTGCTGCCAATTAAATAAATAAAGCAGCACGGCCGCTAAAGCGGACTGCGCTGCAAATTACAAACAAAAATGTAACAACAATGTAAAAGAGGGCTGCGGCGCTGTGTGGGTGGAATTGGGAAAGACCATTAAAGATAATAGTGCTCATTCACTAGATAAAGCAGACCTGTAACGAGCCAAGCAAAAGGTTCACTCGTTATTGGCGGTGACAAATGCAGACAAGACGGTACTAAGGAGGGACTAACAAGCCTATGTACGAATCCAAAGCCAGTATTTACAAAAGACAATAACACAAGCGAATGACAAATATGGGCGAGAGTGGGTGGGGCTTCTAGTGCATACCCTAATAGAGCAAGCCTTGCAGAGTGAGCAGCGCATGTGCGCTGCCGCAAGGCTTGACCTAAAAAAAGAGCCTAGTGCGTGCTGAGCAAATGGAGAAGAAAGGAAACGCCACAGTTCCAAGAACAATTATAAAAGGTCACCTGAATCCGTCTCGCACTCACGGATTTGGATACGGTAAAACATTAAGGCGCACATTATGATAAAGGGTGGATCACCACTACCCGTATGGCGGTGGCGATCCGCCCGCCAGAAACCACCACCCACCTCTAATTTCCCCCCCGCCACATTACCATGGCGGGGGGACCCTGGCGGACGGGAAGACCGCCCGCTGGTAGGCAATGCACCCGATTGATTGTCTACCGGGCGGAAAAGCAGTTTTTACGGTGGCGGTGTCTGGTAGACACCCCCATCCATATTACAATGAGGGCGGTTTTTAACATTGGGGGCCCCCAGGGACTCTGGAGGGTAGGGGTGCACATGGGAGTTCTATACACAACATGGCAGGCACCGAGCGGTGCCTGCCATGTTGTGCATGGAAGTGCACAACATGCCTTCCTGGCATTGTGGGGGGCGGTGCTGACTGCACCGCCCACCACAATGTCAGGGATGCTGGATGCACCTGCCACTGTGGCAAGCACATCCTAATGTCCCCCACGTGACCCCTGCCCTTATGGTGGGCGGTCACTTTTTGCGTCGGGATTGTCCGCCCGCCATCCTAATGTGCCCCTAAGTTGCCATTAAATAAGAAAAACAGTTCTGACACTGCTTGCTAAACACTGTACATTTATTTATTTATTTTTTACTTCTAGTGAATCAATTACCCTCTCCCACCTTCTACTCTCACACAGAAACACACTCACACCAAGGGGAATGGAGGCAGATCACATTTTTGGGAAAATGCAGAGCGTGAGCACATGTAGGAAATTAGACCACTTTCTGACAAGAAACTATCAAACTGACAGAAAAATGGCAATTACAGCTGCCTTCAGCTCTATGAAATGCTTGCTTGTCATTAGGCACCGACTTGCATAAAGCAGATGGAGATGGTTGATTATTTGAAATACGTGACCATTACTGTGCTACATTTTTCTGGTCCTGAATCATTTTTTGGGTTATCACCTTCCTCGCAAAACTGCTTTAACTTGACCATTTGTTAAAGTACTGACAAAGCTTCAGAGGTTTGTTTTTTTGTATGTTGTGTGCACTGAGACATCAATGTACCTCAGAACTGTTATGTGTCTTTTTCATAATAAGGTTTTAACTGGAAAACCTGCGGGTCGGGCAAGGGATTAAAGTTATGTGGCCAGCATGGAGAAGCCAACACAGATCCATGAATACTAGCACAAAGAATCACCAAGGATAGTGAGCAGTACACATGTGGGAAAGTGGGAGGATTAAGGGGGAGCAAACACAGACGGCGAACAAAGTGGAGTCCTGGAGTGCAAGGAAGCATATGGTGCATCAGAGTGACATATAAAGCATGGTGGAGGCAAGCATACAAGCAGCCGCGGCCCGTGGAGGGAGTACCGGTGGGGCAGACAGGCGGGGCGAGGAAGGGGCAGGGTGGGGGTGATAAACACCGGAATATGGATGATTGCAGGTAAGTAAACAATTAAATTAATAAAACGAATTTCGTAGCGCGGCCTGAAGAGTAGGGCGCGCTGAAGAGATGTCTCAGTTCTGAGAGGCCATGAGAGTAGGGAGCGTGTCTTTGCTGTGGGAGAGTCCTGAGAAGAATGTCTAGGTCCTGAGAGACCCTGTGAGAGCAGAGCATGTCTCAGCTGTGATGGAGTTGTGAGTGCAAAGACGAAGAATACATATTTATGAGAGACCCTAAGAGTATAGAGCGTGGCTCAGCTATAAGAGTGTTGTGCAAGTGCTGAGGAGAAAGTCTCTGTTCTGAGAGGCTCTTTAAATGAGAGAGTACAAATGGATAACGCGTTTTGCAGCTTTTTAAGCAGCAGGCATTCACAAAAGAATAGAAATGTGGTGAAAGCCAGCCAACCGCAACAGATTTTTTTGTCCATCAACAAAAATCTTTATTTAAAAAAGTTTCAGACATACAAACATGGGTCAGGGAACTGCAAGCAGCAGAACTTGGAAAGCATGGGTGGGCATGATCATGAAGAAGGTAGGCACTTGTTTGTGGGAAGGGTGAGTAGCTGGTGTGATGCAGTTCCCAATGCCAACAAAAAACACACTGGTCGATTCTTACAGCTCTTCATCAGAGCCCAGTTTGCTGTCCATGCCAAGATGTTCTGTCCTAAACAGATGTATTTGAAAACTAAACCATGAGACCAAAAATGTTTAACACCACATCCTGACAACTTCTATGTGGAAACCCAGAGGATTGACCATTTTGCTGTGACTAAGGAACGACAATGATTCTGTGGCACTTTGTCCTAGTTAGGAGTAGACCCCTGTTGGACTTGGCCCTTTGAGCAGGGTCATCCCTAAACTTTTTGCCTTTCTCCTAGCCTTTCTTCTAACATGGCGTTGGTGGTTTTAGGACTCTGGGCACTTTAGCACTGCTGTCCAGTGTAAAGTGTGTGTGCTCACTGTGGTAAACATGGTAAGACTGGTCTACCCCTATTTGGCATATTTAATTGTCCCTTGTGAAGTGCTAACTCATATACCCAGGTCTGGTAAATTAAATACCACTGGTGGGCTTGCAGTGCAAATTGTGCCACCCACCAAAGTAGCCTTTCAAACCTATCTCAGGCCTCTGCCATTGCAGAACCTGTGCGTGCAGTGTTACTGCCGCTGTGACGTGGCACCTAAAGTGTGTGCCATGTCTGTGACCCCCTTTACCTGCATGTCAGTTGCCCCTAAGGTAGGCCCTAGCTAGCCCTCTAGGCAGGGTGCATTGTAGATAAATGGTAGGACATGTACCTTAAGTGTGTGACATGTCCTGGTAGTGACAAACAGCCATTTTTGTTTCTCACTACTATGGGGCTGCCCTCCCATCGGAATGCATTGGGGATTCCGTGATAAGTGTTTCAGTGGTAATTCCTGATATGAGGGGAGCAGCATGGTCAAGTTTGATATGTTTGGAATAGTAATAATAAATGCTAAGCAATGGTGTGCGCAGATTTATTATAACTGTTTAAGAAATGCCACTTTTAGAAATTGGCATTTCTGTGTGCTATGTGTCTGCCTGCCTGATGTGGATTGCATGTATGGCTTTGGAGTGACAGGGGCTGGTGAGGTGTGTGCAGCCCCAGGATGGTCAGGGTGAGTCAGTGCTAGGCTGAAGAGGACATCTGCATTTGGAGTAGTGGGAGGAGTAGTCCCCTGACCCTGAATGGGATTGTGCTTGCCTGGGTAAATGCTGGCTCTGCTCCCCGTGGTGTATCTGATGACAGAGCCCCAACCTGACAAAGGAGGATGGGAGCCCTGTAAGCAAAGTGCTCCATGGCCCCAGAACCAGTTGCAACTGGTTTCCCAAGCCCTGTGCCAGGGCAGAACAAAGAAAATGTTGATTAATTACTCTAACCTGTTTTCAAGTAGATTTGAAATTAATAGTAACAATTTTACACTTTTTTTTGTAATGTAAATTTAAAATAGTTTAAACTTTAGTAGTAGGGTCTGTAAAAGAGAAGAAAAAATGTCTGTTATTACATGACATTTTATAGCTTTGGCAACACAACATAAGTATACAATTAGATCACATATTCAATTTGCCTTTTTTTGCTGTCTTCAGATTCTTTTGAATTTCACCATACACAGTGATTTCAATGTTGGTCATCAAATGACAGCGGGCAAAAAAATGCAATCAATAAGATTGTTAAAAAAACATATTTCTCTTCATAATATCTACAACAAACTCAACTTTGTATTTACATTTTCACAAATGAACATCCTTAGTAACATAGGGCCTCATTTATGAGGCCTTGCGTCAGTTTTGCGCTACCGATGCGTCACTTTTTGTGACGCATCGGCGGCGTAAAACATGCCTCCTGATGCGCACTATATACAAAGTGATGCATCTAAGCAGATGCGTCACTTTCTAAACCCCTGCGCTACATTATACCTGCGTCAGGTATAATGTATGCAGAGGGGGTGTTCACCCACAAAAAGCCTCGTAATAGTGACTCAGTGAAATCCATGAGATTTCACTGCGTCACTTTTAAAAATCTTGCGCCTGCCTCACAGCAGGCGTAAGACTGACACAAGCCCTTTCACATGGGGCTTTCCCAATGTGAAAGGACGCATTGCTGGAGTTGCGTCTCTTTTGTGACACATTCCAGCAATGCGTGACTTTTGCGCTTACAGATACGTCAGAAATACTGACGTATCTGTAACTCCCTGCGCCATGATGCGTCCTACTGTAAATATGACGCATCATTGGTCTCGCAAGGAGGGCGCAGTGAAAAGTGACGCATCGCTGTTTTCACGCAGCAATGCGTCACTTTTCATCAATGAGGCCCATAGTATATAATACAAAGATCAACTATATGACCACCTTCTTTCGAACACATTTTTCCAAATGCAATATGAAAGAACAGAATCAATAATTGAAACCGTAATGATCAACATCTTCCCAATTGGCCGAATGATGTTTCGGAAAATATTTCCATTGAGTATATCCAAAATAAACTTTTGAATTCATATTCACAACTTCCCAATAGGCTGAATGATGTTTCTGAGAACATTTGCAATAAGGATATCCAAGAGAGATTTCTAAAATCATATTCACATGTTTCAAATACGATGAATGATGTCTCTAAAATCCTTTGTGGTGGAAATATCCAAAATATACTTAGTAATTCCTTTTGATATCCTCTCAGAATTTTGGCATCAAAAATATTAAATATGAATTAGGTAATTCATTAAAGCAACCGAAATTTCAACTGTAAATGTGCACCATTACATAGTGTCCATCCTTTATTGCATTTTAAATACACAGTATAGTGTCCAGATATTGAAGTAAGTCCATCATGGAAAATAATAGCCATTGTTTTAAAAGTTCTTCCTGAAATTGACACTTGACCTGCCACAAAAAAAAAAATTCCAATTTTGTTCCATCTGCTCAACAATGTTGCAGCATTAAAATAATATATTGTCCACATCTTTTTATAAATAACGTTGACAACATTTCCGATTTGCATGCCATATCTTGATTAGCTGATTTCACTAGATCGTTGAAAAACACTGTTTTCAAATCTGGTATAGTCAAATATATGAATCGTTCAGTGTCTATTTTAGTGGTAGATGAAAATGAACAGCTGTCACATCTATGATCAGATCTATAACGTAGTCCAAACAGATTTTCAATTTGTATTCCTTCATCTTCTAATACTGCAAGCATAAACAGAAGAAATTCCTGAACATCTTGCTGTACATTCTGTGTAAATTGTGAAGAACCAGAATGTTATGTTATGTTATGTTATGTTATTAAATTTTTATAGCGCACAGCTGCCCCAGCAAAGGGGCGGCCTGGCGCTTTGACAGACACTATAACATAACACACAGTAAAAGAAGGAAATTAACCAGACACAGGAAACAGAAAAGTTTTAATCGCCTGCCTGAAGGCGAACAAGTCATCAAGAGCACGGATATATACCGGGAGCGAATTCCATAAGCCTGCCGCTAGCACCCTAAAGGAACGGCCACCCATTCTGCTCAGCTTAAAGCGTGGACAAACAGCCAGATGGAGCCCCTCCGATCTCAAGGATCTCGCAGGCACATAGGGCGTGAGTAGATTGGCAAGTGCCGGCGGTGAAGAAAATTTCAGAATTTTAAAGGCCAGACAAAGCGCCTTGAACTTGATTCGCTGTCTGACCGGGAGCCAATGTAAGGCCATGATGGTGCCAGACACTGAACAGTGTCTGGGAAGGCCCACAATGGCTCGTGCCGCGGCATTTTGTACTCTTTGGAGCCTAGAAGCCTCCGCTTGATTCACCCCTAACAACAGTGAGCTGCCGTAGTCCAGCCGAGATAGTATTGAGGCCTGGACCACAAGCTGTCTAGTAGGGGGATCGAAGTATTTTAAGACCGGCCTAGTACCCCGAAGAATTCCATAGCACGTGGCGGCCACCTTCTGGGTATGGTCCCTGAAGGTGAGCGCAGAGTCCAACCAGATTCCTAGGTTTCTCACTCCAGCAGCTGGAATAGGAGTGACACCTAACTCTGGTGGCCACCACTGGTCACCCCATAGCTTAGCGTGCTTCCCTAATACCAACACCTCCGTTTTGGTGGCATTCAACTGAAGGCAGTCGGTGCGAAGCCAGCTTGCAACTGCCAAAAGACCCGCACGGATATCCAGAAGATTCGGCACATCAGAAGCAGTATGAATTTTCGTTTTATCTGCTTTCAACTTTTCAAATAATATAATATAATGTAAGGAAGAACAAAATCTTTTTTCTCGATTTTCCATAATTGCATCCTGTAGATTTTCTGAAAAAAAACATTTACGATTACATTAGCATAGCAGTTGATACCTGAACTTAGCAACTGTGTTCCCTTCTATTTTCTTTCCAGACTCATTTTCAATTCTTTTTTCTTTGCAACCTCACTAAAATGTTTATCATATTTTCGTTTTGGATGTATTAAACGTTTTTTATAAATAGGATATTCACCTAAGCTAGGAAAATAGAGTATTCTTAGCCTATTGTACTCTTTTACACAATTTACATCTGCACTAATCTTTTGATCATCAAAATCAATCAAATACAATCCGGATAATGTTCTAACTCGAGACAATGCAACATATGCCATACCCTCTATAAACACAGAACTTCCAATATTTACCTAAGCACTATCTACACTTAAACCTTGAGATTTATGAATGATCACTGCATATGCTAAACAGACAGGAAACTTTTTTCTATGAAAATACAAATCTTTTACAAGCAAGAAACAAACAGAACAACGTCCAAACTGTTTCACCTCTTCAATCTGATCAAATGTAATCTTCAAAAATTCAATCCCATCTCTATTTCCATAACTAACAAAGTCAACAACTTTGCCCATTGTTCCATTTACTAAACCTTTCTCAACATCTAAATTACGCCGTAATATTACCCAGCAGTTTACAGATACATATAAGGTCTTTTCCAAACCAGCAGTCTTAGATATTGATTTTTCCAAAGAGTCTAATTTTAACTGTAATTTCTCTGACAAAAGAATAGTTACTCCATCATGTTCTATTTTGTCAATAGCTACTATTTTCATTATTGATTCATTCTCCAGCTTCAACAGTTCTTCATTCAATGTCGAGCATTATTTCAGTGTTGGCATAAGGCAAATTATAGATTTGTTTTCTGCAATGCTTCGGTAGATTGTTTCAGGTGCAATATTTTCTTTTGGAAACATATTTCCTGGTAGCCGACTTTCTAAAGCATTTTTTTCCATCCTTTGTTAAAACACCAATTCAAATATTTTGAAGTATGTTCCCATAATCTTCTTCATTTGCTTGTCGCATGTTCTTAATAAGTTCCTTATATTCAAATTAAGTCCAAATGTTCACATTTCCAGTACTTCCCAAAGTTTTTTTGTGTCTTCATGAAGCAGGGTTTTAAAACCGGTTGGCCTTTCACAGGTGTGAGTTGTAGTAGATCACCAAATACAATTACATGTTTTTCCCCCAAATAAAACATCGTAATTTGTTTTTCAAATCTACTGCATCCACAAATGTACAAATGCAAGCATTAAGTTTAAGACCATGTTTCCTTCATCAATTACCAGAAGTTTCATTTTCTTCAGTACTATTGAAATTTGTAAACAAGCTTCTCCAGATAGCTTGTGATATTCCAACTTATTTTCATGTTCTACTGGTAACATCAGTAGACAATGTAATGTAATCCCTTTAATGCTGTGTGCTGCTAACCCAGTTGGAGCAGTTACAACACAAGACTAATGTGAATCTGTTGTTTTCTGTTGATAACTTGACAAACATTAAATCAAGAAACTTTTCTCTGTTCCAGCTTGTCCACTAATGTACATAAGAATAGGTCTAGATGATGTACATTGGAAATCATTATTTTCATGCAGTAATCCGTGTTGTATCTGTTGTGTAACTTGGTGATATATTTCTTTCTGTTCAGTATTCAGACGCTCCTCTAAATTTTCCAAATCAATATTCTCCTGTTGTGTTTGCTGCATCACTGTTTTCAATTCAGTCATTGCTATTGCCGCTTCATTTTCAAGTATGGCTTCTCCTAGTGGATCTTGACTTTGTGGAGCAGAACTCTGACTATCTTGAGAACTATCTCTAGCTATTTCAGCTGCAATACTTCTTTCTTGAGTAATCTCTTCATTCAACACTTGGAGATAATTTGGAAAAATTGTACATTCAATGCTATCTTTACATGCATTGAAAGAATATTCATAGCAGTCACAATCTCCAAGTAATTAAATTGCAGTCCGCCAAGGTTTGAAGAGTTACAGAAGAGCTTAATAGAAAAACTCCCTTTTATCTGTAATATCGCAACTTAGTTTCCTGTGATTAATCAGATTTTCTTTGGCATGCTTTACCAAACATCCTTCAGATCCAATTACAGCATATTTTCCTTCATCTATATTTTCCGTAACATTTTTTTTAAAACTATAATGTTGTAGTATTTTATATAGATATATGTTTTCCAGGTATGGACTTCTATTTGGATAGTACGTATCAAACATATTTGTTTTCAGAATATTTGTACTTTCCGGTTCATTCAGTACCAAGTATTCAATTTCTTGTACAGATTCCAAACTCGATTTCGTGTTGCAGCAATACCTAGACTTCTCCAGTTGACTCCTCTTGACTTTGAATATAAACTTGCAGATGTCAATAGATCTGAACATTCGTAGGATCCAATTTATCAATGTGAAAGCATCTTCAAGCGGAAGCTGTACAATTTTTTGCTAAGTGTCTTCTCCTGTTAAATTCCCACCCACATTTCTTTCAATTCAGTCTTCTCAGATTTGGTAATATATGACGTGACACAGCAGGCAACAGCAATTGAGTTATCTGCAACATATTGTATGTCCATATTTGCATTCCACATCTTCAAAATCACCGGATTGTAATCATTAATGTACTTCAATTCTTCTGTTCTTTTTACATTATAATTTTTTGGGTGATTTTCGAGTGATAGTATGTATCACTGCTGACATAAAACTGTTCACTCTGCCTTTGGAAATTACTGGACGTGGAAATCCAAATCGAGATTTTGTGTAAAATGTATCCTTTGACTTATATTTCCATCTGCAATATTTTCCACATTGATGACTTTGAAACCGTAAAACTTGCTGTCTTACGATATATTCTCCTCCTGTTTTCAGAATCACACAGGTAACATAGTCTTCAATAAAAGATAAAACAGTCTCATCTGAATCAGTTTCAAATTTGGGTGCATCCTTGATCCATAAAAGCATATGTATATGAGGAGCACCCCTAGCTTGGTATTCCTTTCTCCCCAAAAAATCAATAACTTCGCCAATAGGTGGATTTTTTTTATTACAGATGAAAGAATCATAGCTTCAAACCTATGATTAAAATATCTGCAAACATTTACAGGATCCAGGGAACACAGTCCTCCAGCTGTCTTTAATTCAATATTTTCTATATTTGATTTTGCTTCCCGTAGAAAATCCAGTAAATCATCCAATGCGTATTCAGTACAGGTAAGTGTAACAAACCACATAGGGGTTCCTAAGCTTCTTAACATGCATTTTAATTCCCCATGACGTTGATACCAATTTTCATTAGTGTCACATTGACATGCCATCAACTTTGTCCATAAATTATTTTGCAGAAAAATAACATGTGAAAGATGTGTTCCTGTTTTTAATATATGGTTGACTGCACATGAAAGTGCAGAGAGATCACTCTCAAATAAAAGATGAAACAAATATGGAATACACTGGTGAAATGTTGGTTCTTCTGAGTATAGTCGTAAAGTACAATATTCTGAAGCTGGAATCTGAACTCGTCGTTCATCATATCGTCCACCTTTTCCAGTAGGGAACAGCTGTGAAAAACAACAAGCATTCAAACTTTATTCTCACACACTCATGGGAGTTCCTTTTGCTTTTTTCATCTGGAATAATACAATAGTATCTCCTATCAATTATTTTGAATGTAGAGGGTGTATAGTATAATGTTCATACATTTCTTCTTTTCTTGAATTCTCCAATTTTTCTTTTTGTCCACTTGAAATGTGAGTTTCATCTTCTAAACACATTTCTTCTTCTTCTACATTTACATTTGTATAGTAAATATTGTTTTGAACCAGATATAATGTAGCCTTTTGGACTTTCGAGACATCTACTAACTCTTGCCATATTTTGAGACTCTTTGTGGGTACACCATTAACAAGAATGACTACAGGTTCAGTATCCTCTCTTTCTACATCAACAGTTTCAACATTCTTCTTAAAATCTAAAGGTGAATACACAACTCTTCCTTTTAAACATCCTTGTAGATCTGTTGGAGGCAGCTTACCTGTTTTAAGCTCCATACGAATTATAGCCTGAAACGGGTGCACAGATTGAATAAGAATGGCCTCATATTTATTTAAATCTTTAAGTTCTGGAGGTATAGCTACTAATCCTAAGTCATTATGGACAGCTCTAAATGCCATTTTGTTCTCTTCTAATTTATTGTAACAATATTTGCAAATACATTGTACAGTACCTAACTCAAAATGACCTTCCACAAACAGATAAGCAGCAAATTCTCTCTATTTATCATTGTTTTCATTTTCCCTTTTTAAAAACACATCTACATTCCTAGTTTGAATTTTATAATGAGTACGTCGGCAACAAATACAAACATAGTTGTGATTTTCACCAGAAACTACTTTAAACTTTGTTAATTATTTTTCAAACTTCACATCAGTTGTATCTTCCATCTCTTCTTCAACACCTACACTTATCAAACTCTCACTTTCTCTACACTCCTCTTGACTACCAAAGAAACATAACTCTATATCATCACAAAACTTTTTTACATCCAACACTGAACCATGCAAAAGAGCTGTATTAATTTCATTTAGACATAATGCAGGACTTTTCACGTAATATAATCTTCTAACTAACTTCCGCATTTCAGAATGATGTACTGCTAACATTCTCAAATGATGAACACAACTTTAACACACTTTTTTCGAAAGACAAGCCAGAGCATGAGCTGGCAACCCTGTATTTTTTCTCACTTTGCAAGGATCCAGTCCTTGTAATATCTTAATCCTCTGTTTCACAGTTTTTCTTCCATATTCTTTTAAGAAATTTACTAAAATATCAATAGATTATTGACGTATACTACAAATACTACTACGATCCCATTTAAACACAGGAGCCTGCGTACTTCTCCCTTGAACTTCCTCAGCTATTGCTTCTTCAACATTTCTAGGAACTATCTTTTCTTTTTTGATTGGATAACCATTTTTCAGTTCGTAACAACTACCACAGGTATCAACTGCATGCACTAATGTATTTTGTTGAAAATAGCTTTCTTTAATAAAAAAAGGTTCCGTACTAGAAGTATGCTTCCACTCCCCAGAAAATAATTTTAAAAAATGTGTTCTATTTACAATTCTTTTTCTTGTACATTTGTCCTTCATGCACTGCAATATTGTATTTAAAGTCTTCAATCTTTTTAAAATTAAGAAAAATAAATTCTTTTCAATTCAAATGCTTTTTCAATTACACTTAGAATCTCCTTTTTTTGTCTGTAAAATGCTGATCTCCTTTTATATATTTTACATTATTTTTCGTAAATATTGGAGTACTCTACTTTTATCCAATCTTTTTCAAATTTCTGAAAATTGTTTCTTCCTGCTTCCAACATAATTCTTTATCCAATAATCCAATTTTCCATGTTTTCTACATTCTTCTTCTCCTTTTGTTTCACTGTTCTGGTTCTATCTCTCTCTTCTTTATTCTTAGAATGCAAAACACTCTTTACAATTTTTTAAAACAAATCTTTACTTCTCTTACCAGAAGGCTTTTTCTTTAAGGATCCATGTTGTACTTGATCTAATTGCTCTTTTCCTTTTTTTTTTACATAGGCCTCTTTTCTTCGTTCTCTTTTTCTTTGCTGTTTTCTTGTCATTATAACTCTTTCTTAATAATTATGCAAAATTTCTGTAAAAAAATAAAAGTTTTGAAAACAATATAATATAATTAAAATCATGATATATAAATATTCACATGTATAACTATAAAAATACATATAGATAAACTACTTTAATGATTTGAGCAATTGAACAGTGCTACCTGAATAATTGTAGTAGTATATGAGTATTGTGAAAGATACTAGAGAACAGCATTAGTAGTACACATGTGATTGTGGAACTGAATGGTTAGAACCTGTATCATTCCATGAATACATGGCTTGTGACAAAAAGATGACAATACTACAAAGAGAGTGCCAGAGTGCATTTATAAGTGTTTAGGTATTAGCAGAATGATTGGCTGAGTAGATAGTGCTGGATGGGTGATTGGAGAATTGCATAGAGGTCACAGAAGGATTCCTAAACTGCATAAGCACTAACTGGGTAATTACAGGAGTGTATCATTAGTATGTAGCTGGATCGAGGTCTGGATGGATAGTGCACAGAATATTGTAGCTGTACTTGTCTTAGTGATAGGCCATTCCATAAATACATGACTAGTAACTGGAAGGATTACAGTGCTGCAAACAGAGTGCATGGTGAATTTGTAAGTGCTTAGATATTGGCGGAGTTATAGGATAAGTAGATCGTGCTGGATATGTGATTGGAGAAGTGCATGGGACTGACAGGAAGAGTCCTAGACTGCATGGGTATTAACTGGACATTTAGAAGTGTGTATCATAGTATGTAGCTGGTTAGAGATGTGCATGCATGTGCACAGAATATTGTAGCTGTACTTGTGTTAGTGGCTAGGGCATTCCATAACTACATGACTAGTAACTGACTTGATTAAAGTGCTGCAAACAGAGTTCATTATGAATGTATATGTGCTTAGGTATTGGTGGAGTGATAGGATAAATAAATAGTGCTGGATGGGTGATTGGAGAAGTGCATGGGACTCACAGCAGGATTCCTAGACTGCATGGGTACTAACTAAGTATTTAGAGAAGTGTGCCAATAGTATGTAGCTTGTTAGAGGTCTGCATGGATAGTGCACAGAATATTATAGCTGTACTTGTCTTAGTGGCTAGGCCATTCCATACGTTTCTGACTAGTAACTGGAATGATTGCAGTCTGCAAACACACTGCATGGTGAATTTATAAGTGCTTTAGTATTAGCGGAGTAATATGATAAGTAGATAATGCTGGATGGATGATTGGAGAACTGTATAGGACTGTCAGGAGGATTCTTAGACTGCATAGGTACTAACTGGGTATTTAGAAGAGTAAATCAATAGTATGTGGCTGGTTAGAGGTCTGCATGCATAATGCACAGAATGTTGTAGCTGTACTTGTATAACTGGCTAGGCCATTCCATAAGTACATGACTAGCAGCTGGAAAGATTACAGTGCTGCAAACAGAGTGCATGGTGAATTTATAAGTGCTTTGGTATTGGCGCAGTGATAGGATAAGTAGATAGTGATGGATGGATGATTGGAGAAGTGCATGGCACTGACAGTAGGATTCCAAGACTGCATGAGTACTAACTGGGTATTTAGAAGAGTGTATCAATAATATGTAGCTGGTTTGAGGTCTGCATGAATAGTGCACAGAACATTATAGCTGTATTCAATGTTCTCTCTAATTTTTTTACTCTGTGTGTGGCAGTGGAGGGTCTCTGTGCGCTGCAACCATGGCTTTGTGCGCCAGGAACCAAACTGCGCGTGTGTGCGGCGCCAAATGCACTCACAACTTTTACTTTAAAATTGTGAAAAGATGGTGCATTTTCACACATACAGCGCCACAATACGGGTCTTAAGGGCAGTTTGCAAATTGGATAAGCACGCCATGACATGAATTGGTTACACTGGCAAGTACACTTCAAGTTTAGAAAAGCACAAGACTTCAATGGTGGTACCATCATAAGATTTTAATAAATATTCTTAACTGGAGCACAGTTCATTGGGTGGGGAAATGTTGCGAGCCAATACAATATCACATATACAAAATAAGGGAGAGGGCTGTTCAGACACGTCAAGTGGCATCACTAGATGGGTGACAGGGTTGCTTCTCACGGCAATCCTTGCCATTTTTCCGGTGCTGATAAACTCGGTCTAGGTCAACTTTCCCATTCAGGAGGTAGGCCTTTGTTCTCATCAGCATATCCAAATGCTTCTGCTCTAGTCTATTCCTCAATTTACTCTTGATAGTATTCATGAGGCTGAATCCTCGTTCCCAATCTGCACTAGATGCTTGAAACGTTGCGCAGACATCAACAAGCTGAGACACTACACTATACTGAGCAGCACTGCGTAGAGTGAAATTCACCATGTCTTGAAAGGTGGTAAATAACCCACCCTTTACATGTTCTGCCACCACATATTTATAGTCTTTGTATTGTCGAACAACATCTTCTGGTGTTTCACAATCACCCAGGGCCAAGACTTTTTTATACTTTTCAACAAGTCCTTGTATATTCTCAGTCCCAAAATCAAAATGTGATTGTGTTGCTATTGCCTGGATTTCAAAACTTGACCATTCTTTCGGCTCATCTTCAGGGAACCTTTTTGCATGTGCTCACAAAGAAGGGAAACAAAAGACAAAATAGGCCCACTGTCAAACGCTTGCCTTTATGGAGAAGTGTGGCTCAATGGTCAGAGTGGCAGACCCTGATGCAGAAGTCTGGCCCGGGACCAGGGTTCAATTCCCGCCTTGGCAGGTCTTGGGCTCAATTTCCTCGGACCTGATCATTCTTGCCTCGGTGCCTATTCTAATCATGAGTCCCACTCTGCAACTCTGGGCAATAGCTTGTTTAATCTTCACAACGGCCGCAACAGCGCTAGGATGCCTGGCTTCACCTTGGGGGTGCCCAGGAGTGGGCACTTCACAGGGAAAGGCCAGGAAGGGTTCCTCAGTGGTATTAAGACAAGCGCCAAGATGCCTCCGGGTAGTCGTGCACTAAACAAATACCTCTAATTTACATTTCCTTGTACAACACCATCAGATCTCTTACATTACTGCTCCAAAAGACAGTGTCCCCCAAATACTGTTGCTTAAGTTGGCCAATCTTTGCTCTTGCATACTGTACAGCTTCAACAGTAGTCAAATAACTTTTTGGGAATAGTTTGCACAAATATGCAAATTCACCCAGAATGTCATTAAGTACTGCAAAGGAAATATGGTAGTTGGAGTCCGATAGCTTTTTATAACAATATTTAGCAATTGGATCATTCTCCTCAACTTTCTCATGCTCAACGTACTTAAGAACAGTCTCGTAATTATGAATTAGTGCACCAACAGCAAAATGCCATGAAAGTAAGTATGGGCGCAAAATCCGTTCCGCTCACAAAATTTGCGAATTTTCAGCAATTTCGCGATCCGCTATTCTCGCAAAATTGCCGCAAATTCGCTCGCGAGCGGATTTCTTTTTTTTTGCAGCAGCATCTTCGTGGATAATGCAGGCAGGATTCATTCTGGCACGATGCTCCTGTCACAAAAATTAAACCTCAACAGGAAGCACTTACAGAATGATATAAATAAAGCAGGTGCCCGAGTTGAAGCTCAAATTCAGTCACGCATTATAATCAGCCCAAACAACTAGTGAGCACAGTCGAGGGTAGGGAGGTGTGTTTCCTCCCCATATCTCTACCGCCTACAATTAGATGTAATCCTTGATGGAGGTCTTTGCATCCACGAGTTTCTCTAGCGCAATCCCCGTGTACTTCATGTGACCAGGAGGCTGCTTCCTTCTCATCTCTGCTCTGATCGGTCTCTGACCTTTAAAGAGGCATGTGAACTCGCATGGAAGCCCTGCCCGTTTGGCCCCGCCACACACACACTAGGGTATGCAACATCTTCGCGCCCTTTCGTCACAATGATGGACAGCTCACTCGAGGGACCTCAGCGCCCAAACAACTAGTGAGCACGGTCGAGGCTAGGCAGGTGTGCTTCCTCCCCATATCTCTACCGCCTACAATTAGATGTAATCCTTGATGGAGGTCTTTGCATCCACAAGTTTCTGGAGCGCAATCCCCTTTTTCTTCCTGTGAACAGGAGGCTGCTTTCTCCTCATCTGGTGCTCTCCGTTGATCGGTCTCTGACCCTTTATAAACAAGCGGCATGTGAACTCGCATAGAAGCCCCACTCGTTTGGCCCCGCCACACACACACTAGGGTAAGCAACGTCTTCCTGCCCTTTCCTCACTATGATGGACAGCTCACTCGAGGGACCTTCGGCGCCTTTCGGCGCGGTGGTAAAGTTACAGACAAACGTGTCACAAATGGCAAAAAAATCTGCGAGTTCGCGGGAAAATCCGCTAACTCACTGATTTTTTTGCCATTTCGCGCGAATTCGCGCACCGGGAATCTGCAAAATTCGCCCATACTTACTTGAAAGCCACCGGACATCATTCAGTGGTCGAAAAGAGACAACTTCACATTCAGTGACCGATGCAATTTCATCAAGCTTGGACTTCCTTGCAGGAGATCTGGAGAACACAGTGTAGACAGTCCTCAATAATGTCTCCATCTCTTTAATCATTGGAACCCTCTTCCAGGCATCATCAACTCTCAAATCTTCTCAATGGGAGACACAATGCTGCTCAATTAGATGAGGAATGTATAAGGTGAGTAGCAACACCATTATTCTTACCTGGCACCACAGACGCACCATCGGATTCGAACATGACCATTTTCATGAGGTCCAGTTCATTGGCAGTGTTGAATTCTTTCACGGCAGTATTGATAGCCTCAGCATTACAACTAGTCAGCTTCACTAAGCCCCAAATCTGCATTTTGTGCTCTGTTGATGTTACAGGTCGGAACTTGAAGTACAGGATGAACATTTTTGTAACAGAAATATCTGTGCTCTCATCAATAATCAAGGTGTGATACAAAGCTTGCCGAAGTTCTGCATAGCTTCACAGTGTATCTCGCTATTGATGGCCTCAAGGAACTCAAAGGCATAGTTCTTGCTCCTCCAGCTGTCTGGTATCTTCACATACAAAGCTAGGTGGTCATGGATGTCTTGTACAGATAACATTGAAGTATTCATCTTTACTGCCAGCAACACGTTGTTGATGAGAATCTTTATCTCCTCAGGCATAGATTTTTGGCTGTCAACTACTTACATTCTATTTGCTTTGTCAGTGACAGTTTCTGTCAGCATTGCCCGCACACCATAACCAAACCTGGCAGCAGCACTTCTGTTTCTCAATATCACCATGGCAGACTTTTAATTTTTTTGGTCCTCATTTGCCTGACCCTCGTTCCAAGAAACGCCAACCACCTTACATATCCTTAGTCAGAGAGAAAAGATCATGATCCTCTCCCACACCCAGACACAGGTACCAGAGTGGCGGGAGACGAAAACCAGGAACACCTATAGGGAGGAAAAAAAGGGTGGAGTGCGGACCCACAAATACTCCATCAAGGCATATTTCAGCCTGTCAGACCACATACGTTGTCGAGCCGAACCACCAGTGGTCCGTGGAGTGTAATTGGCATAATCATCGGACCCGGGGGGAAAAAAAAAAAACGGAAATCCTAACTCCACTGAACCAACAAGTTCCAGAAGGATAGATTACGTTTGCTGCAGGCTCTGGCCAAATCTATCTTTGATGTATCATATAGTGACGTTAGCCAGCGTGCATGCGATGGTGCCTTGGAGTCAACCCAGAATTTGCATATCTGCCGTCTCGCAAGAAGAATTGCGTGGAACAGGAAGATCTTTGCCGGACCGGTGACGCTGTTGTCTAACCGAAAAAATTATTAACGGCAGCGTAAGGTTAACGATGCGTTAAGAATCGAGTCCAATGAAGCCTTTACTTCTTCCCATAAAGGACCAATAAGGGGACATTCCATAAACATATGAACATCAGAGGCTGCGGGGAAGTTACACTTATTACAGCATTTTCCTGGATGGAATTTGGAAAGCCTTAAAGGGGAGAGGTAGGCTCGATGTAACGTGAACAGGTGGTTTCGCCTCAACCAGGCTGGTTTGACAGTTTTATACAAGAGAGTGAAAGTTCTTATCCGTAAGTCCTCGCATTGAAGGCCCATGTCACCTCCCCACTGCTCGTCGGGGAGAGTGAACTCCCAATCCACCTCCTCCAAAATGGCCCAGTACCAAATGGCTACCTCTTTACCCCCCGCTTGCCTCTCTACCAGCTGTTGTTCTAAAATACCGATCTTCCCCAATTGGACCCTTTTCCTGATCATAGCCCGGGCCCAGCTAACAAGCTGTATATATTTGAATCTGGATAAAGCCGGACCTACCCTGTTATAAAGCTCCTCCCATTCTACCATTGACCTCCTGGTAACAGCTCACCCCATCTTACAATCCCTGCATCCTTCACAGGGGCTGCAAGACTGTCCTTAAAACAAGGAGGGAGCCCAGGGGAGTCCCAAATGGGGGCAACATTTGAAAAATAGGCCAGGCCTATTCTTGTTTTTATCTGCACCCAGGCTCTTGCAAGTGATCGTAAAATCTTTAACTTCACCTTTTTGAAAAACTACTGGTTCCCAAACTTAAATAGGAATCCATCAATTGGCAGATCCACCCCAATTAACATAGCCTTAAATATTATCCCATTAGATGAGCTCGATGGAGTTTTCAACAACATCCTGGAATATGACAACTGGAACGCCCATGCGTAGTATTGTAAGTCTGGCAATGCCAACCCTCCCTTTTCCCTCCTCCTTCTCAGTTTCTTCCAGGCCAGCCTGGTTGCCTTATAATTCCAGACAAAAGAGTTGATTTCCCGCTGACATTTTTCAAGTTGTTTAGAGTCGAAGGCAAGAGGGATGGTGTTAAAAATGAACGTGAATTTGGAAAGGATAGACATTTTTACTAAGCTTATTCTCCCTAGTATGGTTAGTGGGAGAAAGGTCCGAGACTTTAATAGCTTCCGACATTCTTTAAAGACCCTGTCTAGATTAATTTGTGCAATATTGCCGATTTCCTGGGTGATCCGTATTCCCAAATAGCGCATAGAGGGGGTCACTACAAGCTGTGTATTGACGATGTTCCAAGTCATTATCTCGGTTTTCCCTGTGTTGATTTCGTACCCCGAAATCTGCCCAAATTCCTCCGCCCTTTTGACAACTATGGGAAAACATTGAACAGGATCAGTTGTATAAATAAGAATGTCGTCTGCATAAAGTGCTACCCACTTTACCCACCCTCCAAACTCAAAAGAGGGGATGTTATGCTCTTCTCTCAAGATTTGTGCAAAAAGCGGGCAGCCCTGCCTAGTACCCCTCATGATTTTAATGGGCTGTGTCAGGACGCCATTAACCAACAATCTAGCCCTGGGGGCCGTATACAGGAGATCAATAACTCGACAGTAGTTGGCCCCAAAATGTAACCTTCTCATTACCCCGGCCAGATAGGCCCAATTGACCCTATCAAATGCTTTGGTAGCATCCAAAGTGAGAGTAGCCAGGGGAAGAGAAAAAGCGGAAGCGATGTCTACAGCTCCCACCCGGTCACGGGTAAGATATGCCAACTGCCGCTCCCTTATAAATCCCTTATGATCTTGATGGATAATTGAGCCAATCTCGCTCACCAAACCGAGCCGATAAAATAGCTGCAAAGATCTTATATTCGTTGTTGAGGAGCGAAATTGGCCGGTAGGACTCGCAGTCAGTCGGGTCCTTACCAACCTTGGGGATTAGGACAATGGTTGCATCACTCCACGACTCTGGTGGAGCCTCACCATTCCAGAAAATTCCATTAAAAAGGGCAGTCAATGTTGAAACTATAACTTGACCTAATACACAATACACCTCCCCCGGTAAACCATCAGGACCGGCCGCCTTCCCTCGCTTTAATTGTCCAATAGCTTTACTAACTTCAGCTTCTGCTATTTCCCTCTCCAGATGGTTACTCTGTGCTGTTGAAAGGGTTGGTAAAAGGACCTTGTTTAACCAAGACTCCCTAGCCGTTTATGAACTCCTCCTTATATATGGTCTGGAAGAACTCCTGAAATGCGCCCCCGATTTCCGAGTTGGAGGTCCTAGATATAGCTTCCCATTCCAATTTTATTTCTCGGATATATTTTTTTGCTTGATCTGATTTTATTTTCCAGGCCAGTACCTTGCCTGCAGCTTCCCCATACTCAAAGTGGGAGATCATACTCGCCTCCCATCACTTGGCAACCCTTTCCTGTAATATGCTTTCCAGATGTTTTTTCAGCTCGGCCCGCTTCTCTTGGTCTTCTACAGATCCTGTTGAGAGACCACACTTCTGGTCTAAAAGATGCATTTCCTGCTCTATATTTTTAATTGCCCCTCTGTATACCTTCCCTCTGTATGAGGCTCTGTTGGTTATACATCCTATTAGATAGGCTTTAAAAGCTTCCCACACAGTCACTATGGTAGCTGAGTTTAGATTGATTTCCAGAAATGAAGTAGACTCAGCTACCAAAAAGCTTATCTCCTCATCTTCTAGCAGAATCATCTGGTCAAAAGACCAAGAGAAATGTTTAATCTGCTGACCCTGTTTTAAAGTAAAACGGATGGCTGAGTGGTCGGACAGGTGAGAGGGGAGGTATACCAACTCCTTCAATTCATCTTTAAGGTTATAGCTGAAGAGTGCATAGTCGATTCTTGACTTATGTTTATACTTAAAATTCTGAAAGGAGACGCCCAGTATATTACACGCTCTCTCCCTCCATAAGTCTGCTAAACCCAAAGTTGTCATTATCTAAATCAGGGTTTGCCTTGATTTAGATGGTGTCAGTGCTCTGGAGTTCGGTGACTTGTCAAGCTTGGGATTTAGAACTATATTGAAGTCTGCAACCCAGATAATAGGGTCTTGAGATGTAATCAGATGGTTATGGATCCTGTTCAAGTATGATGGATCATCTTGATTCGGGCCATAATAGCCCACTAAAGAATAAATACAACCGTCTACCACAATTTTTGTCAAGAGCCATCTTCCACTAAGGTCCTCCTTATGCTCCAGAATCTGAACTTTAGCCTGCTTTTTAAAAATAATAAGGATCCCTCTTATGTTGGCATTATGGTCAGAACATAAGAACTTATCCACCCACTTCTGCTTTTTCAGCATGTCATTCACTTCATTTTTGAGTAGGTGCGTCTCCTGGATGACGATGACCTGCGCGGGGGAATCTCTTAAATATTGTAGAATTCTATGTCTCCTACTCCTAACCCACAGGCCATTGACATTCCAGGATAAGACCTGCAATAAGGTCATATTGGTATCCTACACCCTAGCGCCCACCCACCCAGAAGGCCAACGACCCCTGAATGTAACTGCTGACATCTCTTAGCCTGAAAATAATCGCCGGTAGGGCATTTAGAGAACTTACTGGACATGACAAACTTAACGAGAACAGACTCATGAGGACCATGGCAGACTTGTGTACTTTGCTAAGTAGATGGCGTTTCATATAGTCCAGTTTCCAGCCATCACTCCATTTCTTCCTTGTGGAAAAGTTCCAAACAATCTTGGCTTCGGCACATGCTTTGCCCACGTCTGGACTGTATTGAAATAGTTCCCCGAGTTGCATGCGAACCTTGCTTTGTGACTTCTGTGTCTCAGCCTCCACAATTTCTTCTTCCAGTCTTCCTTGAATACAAGGCAACATTTCTTCCTTTGTGGTAAAGCACTGCACTCTCCCAAAGTTACAGCTTTGCGCTTGAACATTTACGTGCCCTCTGCTTTGAACCTGCTGTGCCACAAAGCCTGCAAAATAAGGGAACATGGCTTACGTTGACGCCTAGCTCATGAATGCACCACAGTTTAACTCTACCAAACAATTACCTCTTCTGCTTGAACGCATGTACACCCATTTAAATGTATGGGGTTCTGGATTCGAAACCTAATACAGAATAAAACATGGGTAAGTATAATATGCTACAATGTACAAGATGCACCACCGTTTAACTCTACCAAAATAATTACCTTTTCTGCTTGAACTCACGTGCACGGGTTTCAATGTATGGGGTTCTGGCTGCGAAACCTGCAACAGAATAAAACATGGGTAGGCTATCCGGTTTTAGGTTTAAACCTATAATAACTGATAAAACCCCACCGAAAGGGAAATAGCCCTCACCAGTGTAAACTTATAAACACTGAAAAAACACCTGAACAACCACAAACTAAATGTCATTCCTAGAAAGGAAAAGGAGAGTGAAAGAGTCATATTTATTTCTACCTGGAGGGGCTTATACAATGTAACGTTGTTATATAAGGTAGCAGCAAGAAAGTCTGGGCTAACCATATTCTGCTTGAGTTTTGTTGTTTAGGGATGTCACTAAAATATTGTTTCTTCTTACTTTTGCTATTTTTCAGTTTTGTGGTCTTCAGTCTAAAGATGGAGGGTTTAGAAGCATGTTTTCATTCTTTTTTAATTATTTTATAAACTGTAGAGAATCAGGAAATATCAAAATCATATTTGATAGTTTGGTTATGTTTGATACTTTCACTGATAGGTAAAATGGCATGTTTCAAAGGAATCTTTCCCAATATGTACAATCACATTTACCCACAGACAGAGAATGGGTGAAAATCTCTGATACATCAACACCCTTTCCTAACGAGTCAGTATTGATAATAGGTGAATTGCCAAACTCTCCAGGCTTTAAACATTCAATGCAAGGCGTAGTGAAAGGTATATGTGAAAAAAGTCCTGTCATCAAGCAACTAGGATAGTGGTGAAAACATGAAACCAGACTTTTGGAAAACATGAAACGGAGTGCCACTTGGAATGCTGCTGCAAAAAGTTTCTACCAAGTTCAACAAAGATTGGTGTGACATTGTTTGTATTTGCATTGATTCAGCTATGTACATGAAAAATTTGTGTGATGACCTGTGAAAAACGATACCTGGGCTTAAATGCTTCCCTGTAAGAGATCCTTGCCACTTTGTAGATGGTATGCTGAAAGCATCATTACAATCTTCAGAGTTGACTAAGAATGCTATTGACTTTGTAGTCCATTCTGGTGCACTGTTTCGTTATGCGTGGGAACTAAAACACAAATATTTCTCATTTTGTACTTTGCGTGTCTTCAAAGAAAGTGTCATCCCAACTCTGTCATTTAGATGATGATTCTCCATCTTAGAGGCCGTAAATGCCTCTAAGACGACCATTTACAGAATTTCTGCTTAGTGATGATGCCAAAGGCAAGAAATTTGAGAATCTTCGTTCGCATATTGACTGTGATGTGAAAAAAAGTACACTCTACTGCATTATTAGATCTTCATAGGAAGACATAACTGCTGTATAGGACATAATTAACTAACTAGAATCTTGAAACATCCTTGTCTACTGAGTGTTCAGCGTAATTGGTATAGATGTGAAACATCTCCTTGAAAGTAGGCTGGGGGACACTTTTAGTGATTTAGGCACTTCAGCATGTTCCATGTTAGAAAGGTCACTTGGTAAGCAAAGAAATGTTGAGTAGCAATTCATGAAATTTTATTTTACAATGCAAGAGAAATGGCTTGCAATGATGCATAGAAATGTCCCTTCACCAACCATGGTATTTGAAGTCAATGAAGCCTCACTGTGGTACTCTGCACAGGTTCTAGATCCCTTCCATAAAGGAGAATTTTCTCCAGACTTTGAAAAGTACTGCTTCATTTGTGACTGCTCCAATTACTCTGCGGGCATATGCACCAAGTTCAAAGCATATGTTGCAGAACCTGTCCCAGAGAATTATAATCTTCAGGTGCACCAGTATTGGTATGGAAAGCTATGTCTGTGGCCAGAGTTTGCAAATTGTGTACATGCTGATTTGGATTTGCCTGTCTGAAGTGCCAATGTTAAGAGTGTCTTTTCACAGGTAAAAGTTTGCATGGGAAGGAAAGAGCGAGTGTGCATGACAAAATAATAATAATAATAATAATAATCCACATTTGTAAAGCACGAACCATCACCCTTTAGGGTCTCTAGGCGCTGGGGGTCATCCGGAAGATTAAGCAAGCTATTGCCCAGAGTCACATGGGGCTTGGCTAATCTGCCCCCGGCCCCGGGGATCGAACTGTGATCCCCAGATTCCGGAGTCAGTCACCCTGGCCGCGGCGCCACACCTCTCCCTAAAGACTAACTGAAGAAGTATTGTATAGTGTACTAAAATGTATTTGGACTCATAGACACTGTACGTACACTGTCTACATACCAAGCACTATCAGTGCAGAAAGTAAGGAACAATAAAAGCAAAACATTCCATGAACACCGGAAAAACACTGCTTCTGTTGTTTTTATGACACAAAAATTTGTAATCACTGATAAACACTGTTTTTTCAAGGTATTGAAAACACTGAAAAAAAAACACCAACATTTGCTAAAAATAGAAACTGAAAACAGGAAAGCCTAAACATGGGTAAATATATTGTACTACAATGTACTAGATGCATCACAGTTGGACTCTACCCATCAATTACCTCTTCTGCAGGTACTCACGCACGTCCGTTTAAATGTGTGGGTTCTGGCTGTAAAACCTGCAACAGAATAAAACATGGGCAAGTATTTTATACTACAATGTACTAGATGCATCACAGTTTCACTCTCCCAATCAATTACCTCATCTGCTTGTACTCACGCACGTCCGTTTAAATGTGTGAGGTTCAGGCTGCGAAACCTGCAACACAATAAAACATGGGTAAGTATATTATACTACAATGAACTAGATGCATCACAGTTTGACTCTACCAAACAAGTACCTGTTCTGCTTGTACTCACGTACGCCTGTTTAAATGTGTGGGGTTCTGGCTGCAAAAGCAGCAACAGAATAAAACATGGGTAAGTATATTATACTACAATGTACTAGATGCATCCCAGTTTGACTCTACCAAACAATTACCTGTTTGTTCTGCCTGTGCTCACGTCTGCCTGTACAATTGTATTCGTAGTCCGGTCTCACAAACCTGCAAAAGAAAAGGGGTGCAGATTGTGAATCTATTTACACAGCAACCCCCAACCCAAAGAGGAACATAAACAGAATTACCTTGTCTTTGTGGGTACTCGCACCTGACCACTCAAATCCAAATACCTTACAGATTGGAAACCTGCAATTGAAGGCAAGATCGTCAGCAAATTATGAACCCTTGGCACCTTGACGGCTGTGCTCACTTTACTGAGAAAAGAGTACAGCAAGTTTAAAATGGCGCATGTGCTTTCAGAAAGTACACGCGGTGTTTTGAAACTTGCTCTACTCTTTAGATAGTAAATGACAGGGTAGCCTCGGCTACCCTTCTTGTCCGAAGGGGCAATATGGGTTTTTTCACAAACCCTGCCATGGTTGAAGGACCGGAAAAAACTTTCATGAGCTTCTGGACATTCAAACACGGTAGAGCCAGTTTAAAAACCAGTTTAAAAGCACAGAGTGTAAAAGTACACATGATACATTGCCAAGCATATTTGAGAAAGCAAGAACGTAAATATAGCAATTGTGAAAGTGTAGCTTTGACATCAATAAAGAAATTGCGGATCACTGAAACAATATCGATGTCAAGAATATCGATTTACAAAAATATCGAGGAAAAAATATAGAATACCAAAATATCGACCTCCTATCTCCAAACAGGTAAGAAGAAAAATATCAAATCAAAAATATCGATGTAAAAAATATAGTTGGTCAAAATATCAAATTTTTTAAAATGCTTTAAATTAATAAAAAATTAATGGAATAATAAATATAATCAACTTAAACATACTTAAAATACTTAAATAAACTTAAAAATAATAAATAATCAATGTAAGTTAAAAAAACAACATACAAATTGATTTGTTAATACATATATATATATATATATATATAAACGTAATATTAATAAAAAAAATTGCAATATTTTTACCGTAGGATAGCGGAAAGGGTAAAATTTACTATTACCACTCCAGTGAGTGCAACAGTAGGGAAAGCGTTCGATAGCATAGGGGTAAAAATTACTATTCCCACTCCAGAGAGTGCAACAGTAGAGAAAGCGTTGGATAGCGTAGAGATAAATATTACTATTCCAACTCCACAGAGTGCAACAGTAGGGAAAGCGTTGGATAGCGTAGGGGTAAAAATGACTATTCCCACTCCAGAGAGTGCAACAGTAGGGAAAGCGTAAAAATTACTATTCCAACTCCAGAGAGTGCAACAGTAGGGAAAACGTTGGATAGCGGCAAGGTAAAAATTACTATTCCCACTCCAGAGAGTGCAACAGTAGGGAAAGCGTTGGATAGCGTAGGGGTAAAAATTACTATTCCCACTCCAGAGAGTGCAACAGTAGGGAAAGAATTGGATAGCGTAGGGGTAAAAATTATTATTCCCACACCAGAGAGTGCAACAGTAGAGAAAGCGTTGGATAGCGTAGGGGTAAAAATTATTATTCCCAATCCACACAGTGCAACAGTAAGTAAAACATTGGATATCGTAGGGGTAAAAATTACTATTCCAACTCCAGAGAGTGCAACAGTAGGGAAAACGTTGGATAGCAGCAGGGTAAAATTTACTATTCCCACTCCAAAGAGTGCAACAGTAGGGAAAGCGTTGGATAGAGTAGGGGTAAACATGACTATTCCCACTCCAGAGTGCAACAGTAGGGAAAGCGTTGGATAGCGTAGGGGTAAAAATTACTATTCCCACTCCAGAGAGTGCAACAGTAGAGAAAGCGTTGGATAGCGGGAGGGTAAAAATTGCTATTCTAACTCCAGAGAGTGCAACAGTAGGGAAAGCGTTGGATAGCGTAGAGGTAAAAATTACTATTCCAACTCCAGAGAGTGCAACAGTAGGGAAAGCGTTGGATAGCGTAGGGGTAAAACTTACTATTCCCACTCCAGAGAGTGCAACAGTAGTGAAAGTAAATACTTCATATATAAATATAAATACATTAAATATTAATACCAATTACAAATTAATTAAAAGTAATTAACAATTTTATATAATATAATAAGTAATCAATTAAAAATACAAATAAAAAATAATTATTAAAAATTATTACCTATTAATACAAAGTATTTACCAATTAACAATTAATTAATTAACAATTATACAATAATTAAAAATTAGAACAACAAAAAAACAATAAATAAATTTAAATATTTAATTAATTACAATTAAATTACTTCCCACCCTATTCCCCTATAAACACACAACCCACAACGGAAAATAAATTAATAAAATTAACATAATTATCAATTAATCAATTAATTTAAATTAATTACCAATTATATTTTAATTAATTACCAATTAAAAATTTAAATACAAATTAATTCAAAATAAATACTAATAAATAAATAAAAAAATGAAATTATTTATAATTAAATTACTTCCCACCCTATTCCCCTATAAACCCACAACCCGCTACAGAAAATAAATGAATAAAATTAACATAATTATCAATTAATTAATCAATTAAAATTAATCACCAATTATATTTTAATTAATTACCAATTAACAATTAATTAACAATTATTCAAAATAAATACCAATAAATAAATAAAAATAAAAAATAATTATAATTAAATTACTTCCCACCCTATTCCCCTATAAACCCACAACCCGATACAGAAAATACATTAATAAAATTAACATAATTATCAATTAATCAATCAATTAAAATTATTCACCAATTATTTTTTAATTAATTACCAATTAACAATTATTTAATAATTAATTCAAAATAAATACCAATAAATAAATTAAAAAATGTAATTCATTATAATTAAATTACTTCCCACCCTATTCCCCTATAAACCCACAACCCGCTATCGAATTATATTACGCAAAAATTAAATACCATAATATTAATTAATTAAAATAAATTACAAAATAAATATACACTTTTCACACATTTACTAACATAAAAAATCACTTTAACAAATTGGATATTATAAAAAAATTAACTTACTTACCTCAAATTCGATATTTTTGTTGTCTATATTCTGTCCATTCTATATTTTTGTTGTCTATATTCTGTCCATTCGATATTTTGTCCATTCTATATTTTGAATTCGATATTATTGCTATTATATTCGATATTTTTGTAGTCTATATTCTGTCCATTCAATATTGTGTCCATTCTATATTTTTAATTCGATATTAATGCTAATCGATATTAAAAACTCGATATTTTGAGTGTATACCAGAAATGGCATATGATAATGACGTGCGTAGCTGCTTATTCAATATAACCACGGAACGTCATAACAGACTTTGAGATAACAATGCTGAGTACCTCACAGATTATTATTTATTGATATGCCTTTGCAAACGAAATCTGAGGAAATAGCAATTATTGTGATTTGTGGGACTGGACACAATGAGACAGCAAGGAATAAACATAAAAACAGTAAAAGGCATAGCGCACCCTACAATGCACTGTTCTCTTTCAGGGTATGAAGAAATATGATCACATCACCCCCATCCTGATGATGAAACACCATTAGCTCCCCTTGCTGGTCCACTACATCAAAAACAGCTGCATTATTTACAAACATTTTAAATGACCTGCTGCTGTCGTGAGGGCCTTGTGACCTGGTGCTGCAATTGGTACCGGGCGGTTACTGTTAGGGATGATTTACATCACTTACTTGACCTTGTTGTAATTAACTATCAGTTTTGCACTTTTCTGTTATGCAGCATGCTCATATAAAAGAGTAAAACACATGAGAACCTTGACATACGTACACGCACTTAACTATATTTCCTTCCCTCTCCATTACCAGCACTACAGTGATTGAGGGCTGAAGTCAGACACAATGGGGCGCCCTCGTAGTAGGTGCCATAATGGAGACTGAGCCTGGCTTATCAGCAATGCTAAGTGTTTGATTAAATAAATTCTTTTTTCACAACTGTACACGCATTACCATGAATAACACTGAACCCTCACTTCTTGCACAGAACAAAGGAGATCCCGGAGCGCAATGTGGCTCAAATCATCAAGGAACATGTTCAGCCCAAACAAACAAATTGGCCCCCCCATTACCACCTCCACCACAGATTCCCTCACTACCCTCACTACCACCATTTGACAGTACGCCTCAAGTCTCCATAACCACTATCTCTTAGATTCATTTAGTTTTATAGAGCCACTCATTCCATTTAGAGAGGTCAGAAAACTTTACATCACACACGCATTGCACAGAGACCATCAATCATCGCTGTGAAAATCAATATATATGAAATGTTGCAAAGGTTATGAAACTCAGTATATATGAAATGTTACATAAGACAGAGGCCTACAAGAGGTAGGAGTCACATCACATGTCATCTATACTGGCAGGCAGCACGCACACAGACTGAGTGTGGTTGCCGGTATCCCTGACGTGATAGACATTAGAAGAAGAGGCTGACAATGCCAACATTTGTCATAATCCTGTTCAATGTACTTATGATGTAATTAAATGAGGAAGAATAATCACAGATAGGCATTACTTTTTGTCTTTTGTTTCTGTATAATAAGGACAATTTACTAATACTGCACACGGCACAGCTAATGGCGGGCGACCGTGGTAAATGAATTTTTAGAGCCAAAATTGCAAACAAATTAACTGCACTCATCTTGTCACTGCTCCTCCTTCTCCACTGCAGCCAGTACTTTCACACTCACCCACACAGCTTATCACAGGGTATTAATAAATCACATAGCTAAAAAAGTGGTCTATATTTGCAAAACGAGGCCTTTATGAACTTGTAAAGAAACACTGTATATATGTTTTGAAAAATATAGGAGAGACTGTATGCATTTGGGCTAGCTGCAGCCATTGTTTGTGATAATATCAGCGAATTTCGCTGTGAAACTGGCCCACTAGATCATAAACAGACCCACAAATAGCCAAAAAAGGCCCACAGACTGACCTATCAGACCAGCCCTACAGGCCAGTCCAACCCCGGAATCAAAAAACCACAGCAAAAGGGGAGGGCACATTTTGCTATTAGGTTGGATAGTAGACAACACATCAAGGATCTATCTGATACAGAGACACCAGGTAGGAAGTTGGCAGCAAGGTCTGCATTAACTGTGCACATTCAGATAGCCAGGGAGAACTTTTTCTGATGTTTTGTGCTGCTTGCGGATGTCCTGAGTTATCATTGGTGGATGAAAGAGGTGAGTTCATTGGCCGGCAATGACAGCTTGTCAGCAAATATGGAGAGCTTGTGTTGATTTCCCCTGAGGCGGAAGCAGGGGGCTGCTAACTTGGAGGGCACTTTATTGCATCGAGCTCTTTTAAAAAACGAATTATAATTCTTCAGAGCATTTTGCACACGCTCGTTTTTAACTGTGTTTTAAAGTGTTTGTAATTCGTGCCTTGCATTACTTATTATTTTGCACTTGAAGACACTGCTCCTACCTTGCACTCACTCCCCGCACAGCCGATTAGGTGCTGGTGCGAGCGTGGGGTGGATGCCATTTTGGGTAAGGCAGGGGCAGCGCTCTAGTTGCGGCTGCCTCCCGCCCTCCTTTCCTCCCCCTTAAAATGAACACCAATCCCCGACGGCGCAGCGGGCGGGCGCAGCGGGTGTGCCGACGGCGCGCCAAAGGCAAGCCCGTCTGCGCCGGTCATCGCCAAGACATCGCCTCTCGCCTGTCCCCCTGGCCAATGTCCACGAGGAGTCCGACAATATGATAAGGAGACTCTACTTGCACTGAACCCTGGCCAGACCTGTGGTGAGCTACCGGGTTACCTAGGACAGACATGCTTACAATGTAAGTCCTGTGATTTTGCCGCAACTATGCCCTGCCTGCCTGGACACAGGCTGGGTTTGTCTAAACAAGCTCCTCTTACTGTCCTCCAACTGAATGTTAGGTCCCTCGCTAAACATTATCTAGAGGTACACACACTCATCCTAGATGAATCCCCTGATGTTCTTTTCTTGTGTGAAACGTGGCTTTGTGATGACATGGCTAGTCTACCGAATCTTACACTGCCAGATGGCTATCTGATCAGGACTATAAACAGGGATGCTAGGGGTGGTGGCATAGCAGTTATCTATAAAGATCAATATGTTTGCACTTTCATCAAGGAAGATATTTGGGGTTGCGAAGGCACCCGTTTTAAGAATGTCATAGGCCCACACTTTGCACTGTCAGGGCTTTACATTTATCGACCCCCGGGACCTGCTTCTAAGTTTATTGAATCTCTTCTCGAGGCGGCCAGTTCTTTGGTCGTGGGCTCGGCCAACTTCACGATTCTAGGAGATTTAAATCTCCATTTTGACCAGACTCACGACCCTATCATCAAAAATCTCCTGGCGGATCTGGTGGCCTTACAATTAGATTCCTTAATCCAGACTGCTACGCATTCGGCAGGGCATGTACTAGATCCTTTGTTCACCAACATCCCAGAGGTTAGGACAGATACGCCCAAACCCATGGGATGGACAGATCATTAGCTTATCAAAGCCACCATGAAGGTCATGGAACAATTCAATAAGGATGGGCCGATCCGGGTCTTCAAGAGTCCTTGGCATGAACTTAAACCTAAGGACCTCTACACTACCTTAGGAATGTTTCCTTGTGGGGACAATACGGACCCCGACACTGCATACACCACCTTCCATGACTGGATTATAAGGGGACTAGATGTCCTCACCCAGCCAAATGGACCAAGGGGCGCAGATCCCCCTCCAACCCTTGGTTTAATGACACCTTGAGATCCATGAGGAAAGATTGTAAAAAAGCAGAGCGAACCTGGAGAAGAGACTATAAAGATGGGGATAAAGTACTGTACCTGGCTAAACAAAAACTTTACCACAAAGCAATTTGCTCCGCGCGTGCCTCTTTTTACGCGGAAGAAATTAACTCTAGTTCTAATCCTACCAAATGTATTTTTAAACTAGTGCAAGAACTCCAGAGTAGTAGAACCCCTGTTTCCAGCATTACCTCTGCGCAGCAGTGCGAGGACCTTGCCACGTTCTTTGTAGAAAAGGTGCAAAAAATATACATGTCATTCCCGCAGCACTCTTTGGATCTACACAATCCCACTAATACCAACACGGGTGGCGCCGCCTTGACGCTCATACCAGAAATTACGTATGATGACCTGACTAAACTCTGCAGGAAAGTCAAGTCTGGCTCTCCGGCAGATCCCATGAGGCTGGCACAATTCATTGAGTCTCTGGCGCTCTTCCAGCAACCTCTGGCTTATATACTCAATCTATCCTTCTCTATGGCTAGTGTCCCTTCTGCCTGGAAACAGGCATGGGTTTCCCCTATCATTAAGAAGCCTACCTTGGATCCTTCCAAATCAGAAAACTTCAGGCCAATTTCCCTGCTACCATGGGTGTCTAAGCTCGCGGAGGCCCACGTTAACAATGTGCTGTCCCAATATATGCACCAAAAACAACATTCTGGACCCATCACAAAACGGGTTCAGGCCTGGCCATAGTACTGAGTCTGCCCTACTATCCACGACCGAAAATCTCCGGACTATTCTTGATGCCGGTCAGAGTGCTGCGCTGATTCTGTTAGATCTCAGCGCGGCCTTTGATACGGTATCACATGACATCTTGTTATATCGTCTGGAGACAGTGGGGATTACTGGTCTTGCCCTGGAATGGTTTCGTTCATTCTTAAAGGACAGATCCTTCCGGGTGGCAGCACCCCCGTATCTTTCTCAGTCCCATCCCATCGGCCAGGGAGTCCCTCAGGGCTCTGCACTCAGCCCATCCCTTTTCAATCTCTATGTGCAGCCACTTGCGGTAGTGGCTAAAGAGTGGGACCTTACGCTGGTATCATATGCAGATGATACTCAGCTGGTCATCACTCTTACCGAAGGGCCATCTACATCGGCCTCGAGATTCAGGGAAGGGCTGGCTGCAGTAGCCCAGTGGATGACGGACAACTGCCTGCAGCTTAATGCAGGCAAGACGGAAATGTTGCTTGTCGGGAAGAATACCACCTACTGGAATGAGCACTGGTGGCCATCTTCTTTGGGCACCATCCCACCACCCAAATCATTAGTTAAAAACCTGGGAGTCTGGATGGACTCCTCGCTCAGCTTCCAGACCCACACCAAAAGATTGGCAGCTACCTGTGTGGGCCTGCTGAGGAGTCTCAACCCTATACTGAAGTTTTTTGACTCCAAAGTCCGGCAGCTTATTGTACAGGCCACGATCCTTTCTCGCCTGGACTATGCCAGCGTACTATTTCTGGGCGCAAATAAAGCTGAGATAGCACGGATACAGAGAGTTCAGAACTCGGCAGCAAGAACTCTGGTGGGTCTTCCCCGTAGATGCTCCGCCAGAACCACGATCAGAAAGCTGCACTGGCTTCCTATTGAATCTCGCATTCAGTTTAAAACTCTTAGTCTGGCATTCAAGATTCTGAAATCCAGGAGCCCAGATCTTCTGTGCCCGCTTCTGACGCCATATGTGCCCCAACGTAGTTTGCGCTCATTAGGTCAACACCTAGTGATCGTACCTCGTACGAAATTCTGTCGCATTGGCGGTCGCTCCTTCCGGATGCTAGGAGCTAAGCTTTGGAACTCCTTGCCAATGAACATTCGCTCTATGGAGAACTTGTCTGCCTTCCGGAAGGCCGTTAAGACACATCTGTTTCCCCCTCCTTAGGTTTGCCTGTCCCAGTTTCTTTTACCTCTATCGGTTCTGCACCTGTTGATATTCAGCGCCGGGATGCCTCTTTGCTGGGGCAGCTGTTGCGCTTTTACAAACTACTAACATAACATAACATAACATACTGCAGAGAGAAAGCAGCTAGAACTTTCCTGCTTGCTTTTCTGTGCTGACTGGTGGTGGCCATAATACAGGTGCAAGCAGACAACCTGTGCGAACTAAAGTAAACAGGCCTCGCCTGTAAGATTTGTGACTTAAGTTGCTGCCTTGGCATGATGTAACATAGAGGGCTGCGGGGTATTCTAAAAACAGAGTAAAAAAGCCTACAGTTTTATTGTATCCATAAATATGTATATGACCTACTTGATGGAGTGAGTTCTGTCTTTCACAGCGGGAATAGCATTATACCTTTCTCAGAAGTCCCTAGAGGCCGAGCAAAACGTAGTCATAATCAGCGGCACATATAGAAAGGACTGTGCTCTTTTCACAAATTTACTAGTAGGGAGTTTAGCAGGACAAGGTCGGATCACAAATGCATTGAAGAGTAGGTGTAGGAAGTAGTAATGCAGGAATACTACCATTCATACTCATGAATGCCTTAGCGAATCGATCCTTCACACAATATGAGGTGAGCATGTAATGACGCAGGTGAAAAGATGCCCTCAGGCCAAGCTCACTATGGTAAAGAAGAAGTAAACTTGAAGTACATTACATAGTTAATGTCATCCTCCTTAGGGGAAGCTGCTTTGTAATCTTAAGTTTTATTTCAGAATCCTGAAACAAGACCTTCCTGTAGAATAATTCTGTGTAGGTCCAGGGGTTGCCTGGGGTTGCCTGAAAGGCACATAGGCCTCCCAGTCAGATAAATGAATACTTTAAGCCAGGTGAATATCTCCCTAGCTAGAAAAGATTGTCCTTCTAAGGACCTCTTTCCTCATTTTCCAGGTGGCCAAGGAGGAGGAAAAACCCATCCAGGTGTAGCATACCACTGGACAGCCATGTTAGCTAGACACTGTTCTCCCTGGTCCTGACTGACATAGATAGTGCACGCCTCTTTATCTCGGGGCGAGGTGACGGACAGTACTGAATCCATGCTGGCCACAGCCCATCCCCCTCCGCCCTACCATCAGAGTTCCGTCAAATGAGGCACACCACCACTCTAGGATCTAACATGGTCTCCATGTGTCCTTCATCTAAGTGGTAACCCTGGCCCTCAGTTCTCCAAGACCATCAACTCTAAAAAAAATATATCCAGATGCAGCACAGTGCGTTACAATCACAAGGATAATAGAATGTATGGGACACCGCAAAGTCAATGCAAGCCTCACACAGACAGAGAGGGTATTTATTGTATATTTGCAATGTAGAATCAGAGCCCTCTGCACGTTAGAAATATAATGAGAAATAGCAAATGACATATCATTTTACGAAAGCTGGAGCGCTGCATCATTTTGAAGAGTGCTAAAGCTGTGCTTAATTTGCGCCAGTGGTTTCCGGTGTTCTGCACCGGCACTTATTTGTCAACACTAGCACTTGTGACAGTCTGCCACAAGATGGCGCTGTCTGAGATGACCTCAACAAAAGTCAATTATTAATTTAATATACATTAATAGTGACTATTACCTGCCTCCCAAGCCATTCATATAGCTTTGGGGGCCTGGAATAGTCCGAATTGTTACACTTGTAGGAATGTGATGGTTAGTAATTGTGTTGTTACTGTCATTGGCAGGGCCGGCAGGAGCAATGTGTGGTGCAAGCTGCAGTGATCTCCCAACGAGGGCACTAGCACTTAAGTTTTTTACAAATTATGCTCTAAATCTTATGCATGATTTCTGGAGAACATGTACGTGTGGGCAGATACCACCTAGCTGTCAGAAGTGCAGGAGGTACAGCGGCACCAGGGCACAGGGATATAGGATCTTTGCTATTATTCTGGCAGCAGGTGCAGTGGCTCTGGGGCCAAGGCACATGTGGGTCCACTGCACTCACATTGTGGCTTTTTACTACTGAACATAGTACGGTAACTAGTCATAATATCGACTCCAAAATATCGAAAGGACAAAATATCGAGTCAAAAAAATCGAGTATAGGAAAATATCGAAAAAAAGAATATCGAAGTAGAAAATATCGTATTTTTAATGTGAAAAAATATCGAGTACAAAAATATCGAGTCAAAAATATCGAGTAGTATTAATATCGATATGTAGTAATAGTAAAAAATATCGAAAAAGTAAAGATAAAATGTTAATAAAATATTAAAAATAAATATAAAAAATAATATATATATTTATATAAATATAGAAATGTATGTTAATGATTAGGAGCGGGATGTTGGGTTAATAGGGGATAAGGGTGGGGAGTAATTTAAAAATATGTAATAAAAAGTGTAAAAATCTATAAAATATTTGTATATTAAAAAAAAATAAAAAATAAAATTACAGAAAAAATGTTTTTTTTATTTAAAAATATAAAAATCTACTCAAAAATTGGAAAAAAACTTAAAAAAATAATAAAATATATGTTAGAAAATTAGATATATATTTATATAAATATAGATGTTGGGTTAATAGGGGATAAGGGTGGGGAGTAATTTAAAAATATGTAATAAAAAGTGTAAAAATCTATAAATGTGGTATAAAATTAAAAAAATACAAATGTTTATAAATATAATTATTTTATATAAAATATTTATTAAACATTTAAAATTTTATATAAAAATCTTCACAAAAATAGGAAAAAATAGACAAATATGGGATAATATATGTAAAATACCTAATTAAAAATAAAAAAAAGATTTATAAAAAAAAAAAAGATTTTTTTATTTTAATATTTATAAATAAATATTAATAATGTAATCAAATACTTTCAAAACATTTTATAATTATAAATAATTAGTATGAATTTAATCAAATATGTATAAAATAAAATAATATTTAACAATAATTATTAATAATTTTATCAAATATTAATAAAAAAAAATGCTAATAAAAGAAGAAGAAAAAAGATATAAGAATTACAATCATAAAATATGTAAGAAATAGTTAAAGGTTATGGGTCAGTTTTGGGTTTTTGGGTAAAGGGGTATTTTTAGGGTTCAGGGTCAGTTTTGGGGTTTTGGGTAAAGGGGTATTTTTAGGGTTCAGGGTCAGTTTTTAGTTTTTGGGTAAAGGGGTATTTTTAGGGTTCAGGGTCAGTTTTTAGTTTTTGGGTAAAGGGGTATTTTTAGGGTCAGTTTTTAGTTTTTGGGTAAAGGGGTATTTTTAGGGTTCAGGGTCAGTTTTTAGTTTTTGGGTAAAGGGGTATTTTTAGGGTTCAGGCCAGGTCAGTTTTGGGTTTTTGGGGTACAGGGGTACAGGGTAAAAATAAAATAAAATTAAATATAAATTAAATAAATTAAATGAAATGAAATGAAATTAAATTAAATTATATTAATTTCAATTAATTTACATTTAAAAAATTAATATATACTTTACAATACTTACTTGACTATTTATGTATCATTTTACATATATAATGTGTATAATCCGAAGTCGATAAATCACAAAAACGATATTTTAGTAGTCTATATATTGGTAGTCGATATTTTTGCAGTGTTAGGGTTATTTAGCTTACAAATGATATATTTGTAGTCGATATATTGTTTGTCTATATTATTGAAGTCGATATTTTATAGACTCGATATTTTTGTAGTTAGTTAAATAAGTATATGAACTCGATATTTTTGTAGTCGATAATTAGTCAACGATATTTTGGCAACTCGAAATTTTGTCCGTCGATAATATTTCAGTGATCCCATAGTATAGGAAGCACCCATTTCCCTTTTCATATATTTGGGGATCATGGCACCCTTGCTACACCAGTGCGCTATTGTATGAGTACCTCAGAGATATGACAGTAGTGGAGTGTACAAATGCATAAGTAGTTTAAGAATGGTTATAGGGGACTTGCGCATGAGTCACAGGGGTTTATTGAAGCCTTTTTACGGTCTCAGTATACACAGCATCATCTGTCTGTCACAGACAGCATTGTATACCACACTACTTAAGGCATAGAACACAGATAATATTATTTTACTCTATACCTTCTGTGCAAGTGCTAATGAGGCATAGTCCGGCAGGGGCACGCGCTCATCAATGGCCTCCCCCACCAAGTTCTCCTGCACTAACTTGCTCTAAAGTAAAGTAAAGTCCACATTTGTAAAGCGCACAATCACCCGTAAGGGTCTCTAGGCGCTGGGGGCCGTCGGGAAGATTAAGCGAGCTATTGCCCAGAGTCACATGGTGCTGGGCTAACCTGCCGCCGGAGCCGGGGATCGAACCATGGTCCCCAGATTCCAGCGTCAGTCGCCCTGGCCGCGGCGCCACACCTCTCCCACGCCTCACACGCTCTCAGGGCAGTATTCACTCTGATGGCTGTTCAATTCCGCCGCAGCCACGCATGGAGAAGTGGCTGCTCGCCGCTGCAGCCTCGGTGGTCATCAGCAGGAAGGCGGGGCAGCGGAGGCAGTCAGCAGTGCCCGCTGACCTTGAGTTCTGGGCACTGTGGGCTTATGTTTAAGTATTGATGTTAATCAGAGCTCCTTCACAGGCTGTTATTGACATCAATACTTACGCATAACCCCACAATTGCTCTCGAAGCCACGCATTACTAACAAAAGAGTAGAGCCAGTTTAAAAACACAGCGTGTAAAAGTACTTGCTGTGTTTTTAAACTGGCTCTACTCTTTTGCTAGTAATGTGCATTGCGGGGGGATTGTGGGCTTTTGTTTAAGTATTAATGTTAATCACAGCTCATGAAGGGGCTCTGATTAACATCAATACTTAAACAAAAGCCCACAATCTGCCTCGCGCTCTACAAATAGCTCCCAGCCCGCAAGCCAGCCTTACCTGCACTCGGACGAGCACTCTGCCCGACTCTTCCTCCAGCACACGCATACAGAAAGTGCCTGGTTTTCGCCCCGCTCGCTGCGTGAATCTCTCGCGCGACGACTTGGACGTGTGCGCTCTCCATCCCCGGCAGTGCGCGCTGACGTCAGGAAAGGGAACGCTGTATTTGTGTTTGTGGCTAGCCATTCCATAAGTATATGACTAGTAAGTGGAATATTTATAGTGCTGCAAACAGAGTGCATGGTGAATTTATAAGTGCTTAGGTATCACAGTAGTGATAGGATAAGTATATAGTGCTGTATGGGTGATGGAGAAGGGACAGACAGGAGGATTCCTAGAACGCATAGGTACTAACTGGGTATTTAGAAGAGTATATCAATAGTATGTCGCTGGTTAGAGGTCTGCATAGATAGTACACAGAATATTGTACCTGTATTTGTGTAAGTGGCTAGGCCATTCCATAAGTACATGACTAGTAACTGAAATGATTACAGTGCTGCAAACAGAGTGCATGCTGAATTTATAATGGCTTTGGTTTTGGCAGAGTAATAGGATGAGTAGATAGTGCTGGATGGGTGATTGGAGAAGTACCTGGGACAGACAAGAGGATTCCTAGACGGCATAGGTACTAACTCGGTATTTAGAAGAGTGTATCAATAGTATGTAGCTGGTTAGAGGTCTGCATACATATTGCACAGAATATTGTAGCTGTACCTCTGTTAGAGTACTGATAAGATAAGTAGATAGTGCTGGATTGGTGATTGGAGAAGTGCATTGGACAGACATGAGGATTACTAAACTGCATGGGTACTAACAGGATATTTAGAAGAATGAATCAATAGTATGTAGCTGGTTAGAGGTCTGCATGGATAGTGCACATAATATTATAGCTGTCCTTGTCTTAGTGGCTAGGCCATTCCATAAGTAAATGATTAGTAACTTGAATGATTACAGTGCTGCAAACACAGTGCATGGTGAATTTATAAGTGCTTCGGTATTGGTGGAGTGATCAGATAAGTAGATAGGGCTAGATGGGTGATTGGAGAAGTGCATGGGACAGACAGCAGGATTCATAGACTGCATGGGTACTAAGTAGGTATTTAGAGAAGTGTACCAATAGTATGAAGCTGGTTAGAGGTCTGCATGGATAGTGCACAGAATATTATAGCTGTACTTGTCTCAGTGGCAAGGCCATTCCATATTCCATTGGAACACGACTAGTAACTGGAATGATTACAGAACTACAAACAGAGTGCATGATGAATTTATAAGTTCTTAGGTATTGGCAGAGTTATATAATAAGTAGATAGTGCCCGATGGGTGATTGGAGAAGTGCATGGGACTGTCAGGAGGATTCCTAAACTGCATGGGTACTAACTGGGTATTTAGAAGAGGGAATCAATAGTATGTAGCTGGTTAGAGGTCTGCATGCATAATGCACAGAAAATTGAAGCTGTACTTGTGTTAGTGGCTAGGCCATTCCATAGGTTCATGACTAGCAACTGGAATGATTACAGTGCTGCAGAGTGCATGGTGAATTTATAAGTGCTTTGGTATTGGTGGAGTGAAGGATAAGTAGATAGTGCTGGAGGGGTGATTGGAGAAGTGCATCGGACTGACAGTAGCATTCCTAGACTGCATGAGCACTAACTAGATATTTAGAAGAGTGTATCAATAGTATGTAGCTGGTTGGAGGTCGGCATGGATGGTGCACACAATTTTGTAGCTGTATTTGTGTTAGTGGCTTAGTGGCTAGGCCATTCCATGAATATATGACTAGTAACTGGAATAATTACAGTGCTGCAAACAGAGTGCATGGTGAATTTAAAAGTGCTTAGGTATTGCGGGAGTGATAGGATAAGTATATAGTGCTGGGTGGGTGATTGGAGAAGTGCATGGGACAGACAGGAGGATTCTTAGACTGCATAGGTACTAACTTGTTATTTAGAAGAGTTTATCAATAGTATGTAACTTGTTAGAGGTCTGCATAGATAGTGCACAGCATATTGTGCCTGTACTTGCGTTAGTGGCTAGGCCATTCCATAAGTACATGACTAGTAACTGGAATGATTACAGTGCTGCAAACATAGTGCATGATAAATGTTTAAGTGCTTAAGTATTGGTGGGCTGATAGGATAAGTAGAGAGTGCTGGATGGGTGATTGGAGGACTGCATGGGACTGACAGCAGGATTCCTAGGCTGCATGTGTAATAACTGGGTATTTAGAGGAGTGTACCAATAGTATATAGCTGGTTAGAGCTCTGCATGGATAGTGCACAGATAGTGTACTTGTCTTAGTGGCTAGGCCATTCCATAAGTACATGACTAGTAACTGGAATGATTACAGTGCTGCAAACAGAGTGCATGGTGAATTTATAAGTGCTTCGGTATTGGTGGAGTGATCAGATAAGTAGATAGGGCTAGATGGGTGATTGGAGAAGTGCATGGGACAGACAGCAGGATTCATAGACTGCATGGGTACTAAGTAGGTATTTAGAGAAGTGTACCAATAGTATGAAGCTGGTTAGAGGTCTGCATGGATAGTGCACAGAATATTATAGCTGTACTTGTCTCAGTGGCAAGGCCATTCCATATTCCATTGGAACACGACTAGTAACTGGAATGATTACAGAACTACAAACAGAGTGCATGATGAATTTATAAGTGCTTAGGTATTGGCAGAGTTATATAATAAGTAGATAGTGCCCGATGGGTGATTGGAGAAGTGCATGGGACTGTCAGGAGGATTCCTAAACTGCATGGGTACTAACTGGGTATTTAGAAGAGGGAATCAATAGTATGTAGCTGGTTAGAGGTCTGCATGCATAATGCACAGAAAATTGAAGCTGTACTTGTGTTAGTGGGTAGGCCATTCCATAGGTTCATGACTAGCAACTGGAATGATTACAGTGCTGCAGAGTGCATGGTGAATTTATAAGTGCTTTGGTATTGGTGGAGTGAAGGATAAGTAGATAGTGCTGGATGGGTGATTGGAGAAGTGCATCGGACTGACAGTAGCATTCCTAGACTGCATGAGCACTAACTAGATATTTAGAAGAGTGTATCAATAGTATGTAGCTGGTTGGAGGTCGGCATGGATGGTGCACACAATTTTGTAGCTGTATTTGTGTTAGTGGCTTAGTGGCTAGGCCATTCCATGAATATATGACTAGTAACTGGAATAATTACAGTGCTGCAAACAGAGTGCATGGTGAATTTAAAAGTGCTTAGGTATTGCGGGAGTGATAGGATAAGTATATAGTGCTGGGTGGGTGATTGGAGAAGTGCATGGGACAGACAGGAGGATTCTTAGACTGCATAGGTACTAACTTGTTATTTAGAAGAGTTTATCAATAGTATGTAACTTGTTAGAGGTCTGCATAGATAGTGCACAGCATATTGTGCCTGTACTTGCGTTAGTGGCTAGGCCATTCCATAAGTACATGACTAGTAACTGGAATGATTACAGTGCTGCAAACATAGTGCATGATAAATGTTTAAGTGCTTAAGTATTGGTGGGCTGATAGGATAAGTAGAGAGTGCTGGATGGGTGATTGGAGGACTGCATGGGACTGACAGCAGGATTCCTAGGCTGCATGTGTAATAACTGGGTATTTAGAGGAGTGTACCAATAGTATATAGCTGGTTAGAGCTCTGCATGGATAGTGCACAGATAGTGTACTTGTCTTAGTGGCTAGGCCATTCCATAAGTACATGACTAGTAACTGGAATGATTACAGTGCTGCAAACAGAGTGCATGGTGAAGTTATAAGTGCTTTGGTATTGGCAGAGTAATAGGATAAGTATATAGTGCTGGATGGATGATTGGAGAAGTGCATGGGACAGACCGGATGATTCCTAGACTGCATAGGTACTAACTGGGTATTCCTACTCTTTTCGCCCTTTTTTCCACTTACTCGTTTCAACGGAATCACAAAATGGCTGCCAGTACTTCCTAGTTGCAACAGCTCGCAGCCAATAAGCAGCAAGCTCTTGCTTGTAACGCCTCAGCCAATCAGATGGCAGAATTCCCAAATATCAATATCTGTAAATTTCGATATTTCTCCAAAACTACTGAATGGATTTACATCAAATAAACAAATGCGTGCTTTCTAGACCAAGACCCTTCTCCCTGCCAAATGTGGAGTAATTCTGTGTGTGTATATAAATCTATACATATGGCAGCACACCAGCGTTTGTGAAAATAATCAGCGCTCGCATGCCTGGAGCCCACTGGAGGGCAAAAAGTATGAAAATTAAAGCTGCAGAGATATCGGAATCCCATCTAAGGGAATGTCATGCCACGAAATGAAACCACAAGTCCCAACATTCGTAGTGAACCAGTGACTCACCTGTGAGAAGAAAAGGCCCACTGAAGGGCTACGCCCACCAAGGGTTATTGAAAAGGAGAAGCATGCTGCCTTTGGGTTTCGCAAACGGAGATGACCAATCGCACTGCGGGCACGCCTATGACTAAGGAGCAGTGGGCTCCGAAACCGGTCAGGCAAGAGACAATATACACGCGGGCATGAGAACGCTGATTCCTCCATTAAATTGACTTGAAGTACTCGCTGAGTGGAGTGCGCTTCTAAGCAGTTGGACACCTATGGTGATATATAAATATATATATATATATATATATATATATATATATATATTTATATATATATATATGTATATATATATTTGTGTATTTGTGTAGGAAGTTATAGTTAGGACCTACTTTGCCTAGGAAATCCACAACATTCTATTTGGAATAACTTTGGCGTCGGTGGACGAATCATCGTGAATTTCTCCAAGAAAATGGCCTGCTCAGTTCCGCTCCTTCCCTGAAAGTTTGGGGTTGATTCGTCAAGTAGGGGCTGAGAAAAAAGGGCTCCCAAAACATGTTTTCCCCATGCAATTTTCTATAGGGACCTTTAGCCAGGGCTACAGCCTGACCGGCTGAACGGAATTACACCAAATTTGGCAGAGAGGTAGAGTTTGGCTCCCAGATTGTGCTTTTTGTTAAATGATGTAAATCCGTTCAGTAGTTTCTGAGAAAATTACAAGTAAAATCATAGCGATATCTAGAGACAGAGTTCTACACGCGGACGGAGATCCATTCAATTACGAGCGCGAGCTGCATACTGATTGGCTGTGAACTGTCTGTCAACACTCAAAACCAGGAAGTGTTGGCGGCCATGTTGTGCCTCGGTAGAACTGAGTCACAAGAAAACAGTAAAACAAAGTTGAGAAATAAGGGAAGGGGGCAGGCTAGAAACATTCTGACCCTTTACGCTTGCCCAGGGGGTCGTACATGGATGTTTAGACTCTTTTCTATTTTTATTTTTTTTTAAAAGAAAAATCTCTGAGTACACGTACGGAAATACGTACAATTACGAGCAGGAGTTGCATGCTGATTGGTTGTCAATACTCCAAAACAGGAAATGTTGGCAGCCATCTTGTTTGTCGCGAGAGCCGAGTCACAAGAAAACAGTAAAACAAAGTTGAGAAATAAGGAATGGGGGCAGGGTAGAAACATTCTGACCCTATAGTCTTGGTCAGGAGGGTGGTACATGGATCTTTAGGCTCAATTTTTTATTTTATTTTTAAATAAAAAATGACGGGGTACTCGTGCAGTACTTGTAGGCGGTGGAAAAGGTGAAAAAAAACTAGAAGTCCGTTTTGTTCATTAGGTTCCGGGGGGGGCAAATTACGGGGGCAATAATTTTCAGAGCTATATTTCTATGTATTTTTTCCTGCATCAGTTGTACTCTCTAAGCATGCGCAGCCTTGTTTGCAAGTGCACTTTTGTTCTTTTTCTTCAAGTTCGCAAAGCAAACGTCTCCTGATTTTAGGTATTAAATTTGCCGCTTTCTTTTCCCGGGTGGTGTGTGTCATCCGGCGCTATACTTTTGTAATATGTTAATAAACATATTGTATATTAAGAGCATGAGCTTCATGCTGATTGGATGTCAACTGTCTGTGAACACTGCAAACCAGGAAGTGTTGGCAGCCATTTTGTTCGTTGCTAGAAGCGAGTCACAAGAAAAGTGTAAAACAAAGTTGAGAAATAAGGAAAGGGTGCAGGGTAGAAATATCCTGACTCTCTAGGCTTGCTCAGGGGGTCGTTCATGGATTTTTAGTGTCAATTTTTTTTTTTTAAATAAAAAATGACGGCGTACGCGTATGGTCTGTTTTATTCATTAGGGCTCGGGGGGCAAATTCCAGGGGCAATTTTTAGACTTATATTTCCATGACAGTATGTAAAACTTTCCGTTTTTTTTTTCCTGCATCAGTTGTACTCTCTACGCATGCGCAGCCTTGTTTGCAAGTCAATTTTTTTTCTTTTTCTTCAAGTTCACCAAGCAAACCTCTCCTGATTTTAGGTATTACATTTGCCGCTTTCTTTTTCCGGGTCATGTGTGTCATCCGGTGGTATACTTTTGTAATATATTAATAAACATATTGTATGTATATTTATTTGAAATGTAGTGTTGAGGCGCCAAACGTTGATTACATACTCCGTCCAACGGCCATTTTAGTAGTTTTCCTCCGTTATTTTTATTATACCTGTTACTTTCATTTTACCCTGCGCATATTTTCTCTGTGATCGATGACATTTCGTGCCACAGATACCACAGTGTTTGTCCTTGGCCTCCGATCTTATCAGACTTGGTCACACGTGTACCTAGAAACTAATTTGAAGGACGTAAGGCACAGGCATTACAACACGTGTTGGTCAACAAAGAAACATTATTAAGATTATGCGTTTATCATGTGTGGTAAATGCATACTAGTTGTAAAAGCATGTATGGAAAAGCGATATGCATGCTAATGGTTTTGTGGTGACGATCACGCGTGCTTATGAACTGGGTCTGGGCGTGGTGGAGTCTAGGGTAGCAGGCGGAGGGGCACGCAGCTGCACTCATACAATATAGAAGTAATATAGGATTTTTAAAACTTAAAAAAAATTATTCCATAATTATCCTAGATTAAGTCTTTTGTTAGTATGTTCATTTAATACATGAATATATGTTTTTAAACAATTAAAAACATTTGCGTCTATTTTGTACGGGGCGCCGTACATGACATCACATGGAAGCTTTGATGCAGCGTGTAACGTCGAAGGGTATTCGTAGTGTATGCTGAGAATGATTAGCAGTACAAACTATGGTGCGATCACTCTCTCACTGTCAAATTAGAGCACAGGGCGCGCTATGAGAATGGTTAGAAGTGGTCACTCATTGGAGATCCAATTCAGGTGTGTGGCTTATCCACAGTATCATAACATTATTTTTTAACCTGGTTAAGTTTGAGGTTTGCATGAAATACTTTGCTATAGGCAGATATGGATGTTTAGGGAGCGCTTATCTGCATGAAGCTTGGTTATTACCATTTATATATAGGTGTCTAAGGGAGGGAAAAGCAGTCTATATGAATGGCGAGGATTGCACAATAGTACCAGATCACTCCTTAATTTGTAGACACATACAATTGCATGGCTCTTGTATACAAGATGCGCCTAATTTGCACTGAGTTTTGAAAGGTAGTCCGACACCTGCTATCATAACAACGTTCAGTTTACTGGAAACGGGAGTTATTGACTTTGAAATAATGGAGATTGTTGTGCAATGTTAGCAGGCATCGCTTACATGATTATGGTAACTGAGCGTGTGGTTTGATTAAAAAAAAAGTTGTGTTAACTCCTCTGCATGGGAAGCTGGATGTTTCCATCTGACTGTCGATTTCGACCTTGAAAGCAGAGTCAACCAAATGAGTCATATAAGAGCGCTATTGTCTCAAAAAGAGGTTGCTCTTATATCTGGTACAGAAACATTTGTCCTTCATGTAGCAAACACCCGCACAGAAGTGCATGATTTATTAAATACAGAATTTTGGGGAGTTAATTTAGAGTATCTTTAATGTGTCCTTGACTACGGGGTTACCTTACTTTTTTAAAGTTAGAAGCAGTGGCCTTGTGACTTCTGTAGAAAGTATATTTGGTGTCTTTTTGGGATTTTTTCATTCGATTTTTTTCAGCATCTTGGGTAGATTGCGCTTAATACTTGCGTTAGTTGCCGGTGTGCTTTTATTAATTTGTTTACATAAATATGGATGCACATCCTGCAGCAGACGATAATATGTACCGGTTGTTGCTGTTTCGCAATCCAATGATTAGGTATTACGGAGCGCTGCCTTTGGCTACATTGAGTGCAGCTAATGGATTATCGTTTTGATTTTCCTTTTTCACATGCGTTCAACCTGTGTTCCATTGCCTGAGCTGCGATTTCGACTGGGCCCTGGATTTGTGTCTCTGCAGTACGGTGTCTCCCAACGCGGATTATGACCAGCTGATGAGCCCCTTAGTGGTTCATGACATGCTCTATTCTGGCGGCGGGATTATGGCCTTAGCAGCGACACATGTAATAATGGGACGTGGAATGTTTTTGCAGCGGCACTTGAGTTCTTGGCACGCAGTTACATTGAAGATGACCCGAGTTTTCCTCCGATGGTGATAGAGTCTCCGGTCGTTGAGGAACATGTATGTTCATTCCCACTATTGAATTGGATGGCTGAAATGTTTTCAGATGAGAACAACGACTTCCTGTTAGATGCTGTTGCTACATACTGTGCTTACACACTATGTTGGATTAAGACTCTTTGATTTTTCTACGTATTCTTTATTATTTAGCTACTGCTTACTATCAAAGAGCGAATAACTTTTTTTGGGAAATGTGAACTTGACTCTGCTTTTGAGGCTTGGACTCTGCGTTCCTAATTCGCCTACGTTTATATCACGTGCTTTGATCAAGAAAGGGTGCCGTAGGGCTGAGCCTTGCACTCACACCCTGTTAAGTTAGCATGGGTTTATTAGAAGCTTACACGCTATTTTTGCTTGCCTGCTCTGCTTTGCACACGACACGTACTTGTGATATTGTTTAGAGAAGGCTGAGTATTTTGCTTTATATGAGAATAATTTGGTATGCTAGATTTGTAAACTGCCTCGCTAGTTTTGTGTGTATAGTGAGAGCATGGAACATCAAGGTTATCTTGAATACTGTGTCTGTTATTCAGAATGATCCTCGCACATTCGAGCTTTAATACATATGCAGCTGTGGCCACCTCTGATACTTGCGCATTTCATAATGCATTGCGGAGGCAAAGTTACACACAGTTGGAGAACATTCGTATCTTGACAGTTTGTGGAGCACTGAATGTGATCCACTACTCCTGAATACCAGAGGTATGGGTCTGCCCATGTAATCCTTTGAGACTTTCTGTAGTTATAAACTAATCTGCTAGGTAGGGAGGGTGAAATGTAGGTATATTTTAAATTTGTTTACCTTTAGCATTATAGGATGCTTTTTCCGTTTGTATTTCATAGAATAGTAACAATGCTGACAACCTTGTTTCTGATAATATGTTTGGTTGTATTTTCTAAGGTACTGTGCATGAGATAATGGCGTTAGAAATAAACAGTGATGTAATATGTGACGTCATCAGCAGTGCATTGCGGGCGCGCGAGTTATAGTTAGCTGAACTAACTATAACGGGGGAATTTCAATGGTTTTGTACGAGAGAAATGTCCAGCTAACTATAAGATGGGTGAAACCTATGGTTTTTTCAGTGAATTTATAAGGTTTTTTAAATGCTAACTCCTATTTATAACATGGCTGAACCCATGGGTTTTTCAGTGAAAAAAATAAAATAAATATATATATATATATATGTATATATATATATATATTCACTGAAAAAAACATAGGTTTTACACCAGTTATAGTTAGCTGGAAATTTTACTCGCATAAAACCATTGAAATTCCCACGTTATAGTTAGTTGGACTAACTATAACTTGCGCGTGCAATGCACTTCTGATGACGTCACATATTACATCACTCATGACATGGTCAGTGACATCACTCACGACATCACTGATGACACCATCCTTGTGACAGAATGGCAGACCTCCTTTCAGTGTAATGTAACCCTTGAAACACATATTCAAAAATAGAAACTAAAATTTACAAAAAAATGGAGATACCCATACCAGTTACAACAACCAATTCAGTAATTCCACCATCTATATACACATGCACTGATTCACCAACAGTTCTATATAGTCACTCATACATATACTCAGTCATCATATGTAGTGATACACCTATACATCCTGTTACACACTGACAGGCATCCAAAAGTTACTCACACACATACTCACACATGCAAATAAACTATTGAACATCCATTTATTTGCATATACAGCTACACACACACTACCACTTTACTTCTAAGGAAACTTACACATACTTACTCTCTTAAACAATCACTTATAGAAACACATACTAATTTAAACAGGAACTCTTACAATCCCTCACTCTCACATATACTCACTTATATACATCAATATTCACATATACTAGATTAAAACATATGTAGTTACTGATAAAGACACTAGTGAGACAGTCATTCACTCACTAACTCACAAATATACACACTCATCCACCCATACAGTCCTGCACATATGCTGTCTTCAAAACACATACAAAGAGAGAGTCAGTCATTCATGCATCTATGTGCTAAGCAATACCCCCACCAAACCATACAAACACTCACTCTGATACTAAGAAAAACATCTAATAACCCAAATACATACACATATAATTTAATTTCTAATTTAAAACATTTATAAAGCGCAGCGTGCACCGTACGGTTTCTTGGCGCTAGTAGGGAGTTCGGCAACAGAGGCAAAATTAACCTGTCGAAAAGAAGAAGGGAGATTACACGGGGAAGGCCTGTTTGAAAAGGAACGTTTTTAGGTCTTTACGAAAAGAAAGGTAGTGGGTGGCAGAACGAAGGTGATCAGGAAGGGAGTTCCAAAACGTGGGGGCTAAGGTAGAAAAGTTGGTTCCACCCCACTTTTTACGTTTGAAACGTGGGATTTGGAGCAGAGATTTGGAAGAGGAGCGAAGCTCTCTAGTGGGGACGTATTCTTTTATTAACGAGGAAATGAAGGCAGGGGCAGTGCCTATTCACCAACCCATGCAGCCACTTATACACAAAGTGAAACACTAATACATATATTTAAATATTTAAACATTACTCACTAATATTTATTTTTCAGAAAGACACACATTCACTGGATGGTGTCATCAGTGATGTCATGAGTGATGTCACTGACCATGTCATGAGTGATGTAATATGTGACGTCAGCAGCAGTGCATTGCACGCGCAAGTTATACTGAGTCCAACTAACTATAACGTGGGAATTTCAATGGTTTTATGCGAGTAAAATTTCCAGCTAACTATAACTGGTGTAAAACCTATGGTTTTTTCTGTGAATTTAATAGGTTTTTTAAATGCTAATTCCTAACTATAACTGGTGTGAAACTTATGTTTTTTTCAGTGAATTTCAATGGTTTTTTAATAGCAAATCTTTATAGGTATAGAAAGTGAAAAAGTTTAAAACGAATTTTATATTGTATAAATATGTAAAAAAAATATATATATATTTTTAACCCGGGGCGCTCCCGGGGCGCGTACGGGTGAACGCACGGGTAAGCGCAATATTACAGCGCGCCCTGGGGCGCGTACCGGGGAGCGTCCCGGGAGCGCTATTGCCGCGAATGAAAACAACATCGTGACGTATCGCGTACACGCGTGATGCGTCATATGACGCACACCGTAATCGCAACCGAAAGCACGCGATTGCATATGATCGCGAAACGTCCTGATGCGCTTACGCTACGCACCCGGGGCGCGACTATGGGCGCGCCCCGGGGCGCGTAGTGTAAACGCGTCGGGTCATGTGACTTGAAAATAACACTTTCTATTGGTGCAGAACAGCTTTGGTTTCTAAATGAGTAATGCCTGGGTCTTGTGACCAGCCTGGGTCTTGTGACCTGAAAATAACACTTTCTATTGGTGCAGAACAGTTTTGGTTTCCAAATGAGTAAAGCCTTGGTCTTGTGACCTGAAAATAACACTTCTGATTGGTTCAGCACAGTTTTTTTTTTCCAAATGATAAAAAACCCCACCTTTTTTCCTTACTCTGACTTTGTCCTTTGACTGAGGAAGACCTGTTTCATCTACAGAGACAATTCTTTTGTACTTTGAAATGGCTACTGTAGCAGCAACAGCTGGAGCATCTGCACCACCACCACCACCACAACCACCAAGAGGACCACCACAACAATACATTGGTGGTGAAGAAGAGGAGGAGGAGGAAGAGGAAGAGGAGGAGGGGAGCAGATGGCTGCCTGAACAAAATACCCCATACAAGCCAAAAGAACACATTGTATGGGAGTTTTTTTCACTTCCAGAAGGCAAGAAAAAAGTTAATGCGGCCAAGGTAACATGTCGAATCTGTGGTGCAGAACTCTCAAGGGGCATCCAGATAAAAAATATTCATTTGGTAATAATACCATGATTCGGCATATGACCCGGAAGCATCCTTGCTAACTATTCTCGTGCATAGATCAGGGAACTGGCCAGTCACCTCCCCCAGTGTTCAAGGACCAGCTCCAAAAGAAAGCAACCCACTCAATCGGGACCAGAAACATCAGAGGTGATGCCTTGTATCCAGGAACGATTTGGTGATTTTAAAGTCACTTGTACTGGATGTGGCAAGCTTATGGCCTATGGGGAAAAGAGTGTAAAGCTCATCGTCATTGCTGGTGACAATCACAATTGCCCCAAAAAAAAAGAAGTAATTTTTTCAGTTTTTTGTTTTTTGCTCCAGTTGAGCCATTTTCAATTCCCTTTCTCTTTGTTTCTTCCCATAAAAAATAAAAAAAATATATAAAACTGTTTTGAAAAGCCAAAAAAAGTCCAAAATGTTCAAAAAACAATAAAAAAATATAGAACAACAAAAAGAAGGAAAAAAACAGTTCTTTTTAGAACTACCTTTCATATATAAAATTAAACCTATATTTTTAATGAATCTCTGTCAATTTTTTTTTCTTAGGGTACGCGTACCGGGGCGCGCCCCCCCCAAAAAATTGAAAAAAAAAATTATTGAAGGAGTTAGCATGAGGGAAGAACACAAAGAGAGTAATGTTAAGAGAAAGAGAGCTACAGGATGAACACAGAGGGATTGTTTATTACATAGTAAAAAATAGAGAAGGTGTAATTGGGTGAAAGTGAGAAAAGTAAAATGACTAAAGGAGCGAAAGAAAGGAAGAGAGAGGAAGAACACTAAAGTAGAGATAGTGGGAGAATGTGACTGGCACAGGTCCTATGTACAAGCATTTCATGTCATTATTCAAACCTCACTATTTTACAAAATACAATTCCTCTATGCAAACAAACTCAATATGCTTCCTACACTGAGTTAGCACAGGTAACATCATTGTAAAGAGTCAAATTTATTTCTTTAAACATGCACACATTCTTTATTCCTTTTAAAAATGTAAAAGCCATTCATTTGTCCCAAAATCGTTTTTGACATCACATTTAAGAAACACAGCACAAGTCCTATGTACAAGCATTCCATGTCACTACTAAAACTTCACAATTTTACAAAATACAATTCCTCTATGCAGTAAAAACTTTTTACCAAGCATTATCAAAAAGCATGACACAAAGCAACATTAAAAAACCACAATTTGCTTCCAAATCTTCTCCATAGAGTATACAAGTCTCTATGTATATTAAATGAATCATAACTCACCTTTACAAATGCTTTAGGAGATTCAGATTCATCTCTTTTTCGTCTCCTGCCTCCATGTTCTTTCTGCTTTCCTGACAGACTATAGTATAGATTCCATATACCACAATAACTTCTGTAACAGCATGACTCTGCATTGGTACCTACATGTTGGTACTTAAGTCACCCACACAACACAACAATTCTATTCAGAGCTACCCTACCTCTAAGCACTTTAAATTATCATTTTACTGTTTCACTGAGTTTTCCCCATGTGTGTGGGGGGGGGTGGTGTGTGTGGAGGATGGTGGGGTGTGTCTGTGAGGTATCTGTGTGTGCGTGTGTGTGTGTGTGTGTGTGTGTTGGGGGAGTGGTGAGGTGTGTGTATGAGTGTGGGTGTGTGGAATGTGTGGGTGTGGGTGTGGATGTGTAAGGTGTCGGTGTGGAGGTGTGGCGTGTTTAGGTGTGGGTGGAGGTGTGCGTGTGTGAGGTGTGTGTGGGGAGTATGTGGGTGTGGGGGTGTGGGGTTGTGTGCGTGTGGGTGTGTGTGGGACGTACTTGTAGGTACCTAAAACAGCCACAGAACCCAAAAGCACTTTTGAACCCAAAAGCTCTTTTCAGAGCGACCCTACCTGTAATCACTCAAAATGATTATTTTACACTATTATTTTCACTATTTTTCACCAAAGTACGCTCCCCGGTACGCTCCCCGGTGCGCGTACCGGGCGCTCCCCCCGCGAAAACCGATTTTTTTTTTTTTTTTACCCGAGGGATCCTTTTATGGCCCCCACATCAAACCTAGGGGGTCAGGGGGGGTCTACCCTGCCCCCTTTTGGTCATTTCCCCCCTTTGTTTTTTGTCACCTCTTGTGTCTCGATCCTACCGAGACACAAGATGGCGGCCGCTGCGGACTGTTTGGAATGTTTACAGACACCCGAGAGCCAATCAGCTTTCCGTGCGCAAGTCGCGTGGCGCGCCCGGAGCGCGTACCGGGGCGCGGCCATAGATATATAAATTTTTTTGAACCTAAATTACTCAAAATCCTCTGGAGCACATATCTTGAGACATAGCAAAGGCACATCGGGCTACCACTTCCTACAATTTTGCCAAGTTTGGTGAACATCCATTCAGCCGTTCGAGCTAAAAGTGCGGCCGACCGCCCTAGGGAAATTAACATGGGGAAAACACATTTTGGGACCCCCTTTTATCTCGGCCCCCGCTTGACGAATCCCCCCCAAACTTTCAGAGAAGGAGCGAAGCGCCGCGAGGCAAAGTTGCTGAAAAATTCAGGCAGGTTCCTCAACCGGCGCCAAAGTTATTCCCAATAGAATGTTGCGATTTCCCTATGGAAATCAATCCTAACTATAACTACCTACTGGCGACCGCCAGTAGGTAATATATATATGTATCCGAGCAAATGTCCCAGGCGGGGGGAGCGGCTGAGTAGCTGGTGCTGGCGACGAGGTTTGGGACAGACTTGTTTTCTATGTCCTAGCATAGAGGCTTCAAAAATGAAGACGCCGCACACCACTTGAAGATGAGTACTTCACTTATTTATTTTCCTGTAGGTTCCCCACCTACGCGTTTCGGACCTAGACGGTCCCTGGTCACGGTTCACAAACCTACAGGAAAATAAATGAGTGAAGTAATCATCTTCAAGTGGTGTGCGGCGTCTTCATTTTTGAAGCCTCTTTGCTAGGACATATATATATATATATATATATTCACTGAAAAAACCATAGGTTATAGACCATATATAGTTAGGAATTAGCATTTAAAAAACCTTATTTTACTCACACAAAACCATTGAAATTCCATATATAGTTAGTTGCACTAACTATATATCGCGCACCCGCAATCCACTGCTGATCATGTCACATATTACATCATTCATGACATGGTCAGTGACATCACTGATGACATCACTGATGACAACATCCAGTGATTATGTGTTTCTGTAAAGTTTAAATATGTTTTACATATTGAAGAATGAGTGGATGTATGGGGGCGCTAGGTGGCGCCAGACCAAGATGGCCGCACTATAGTGAGGCTCTCGCCAGATCGAGCCTTTGACCGATCCTGCTGACCATCCTGACCGGGGTAACTAGCTCTTTCTCCCCACCGTGGTGACCGCGGTGCTTTCCTGCACTCGGCGGTGCCAGCAGCGTCGCCATCGCCCGACTGGGAGTGAAGCTGTGAGAAGATTTGCTCTGAGGCGGCTCAAGCTGGCTGCAGGGGACTCGCCACTCCGGGATTGACTGGCCGGGAGAGTCCGGGGATTTGCGGCCTAACCGGAGCTGCGGGCACAACAACTGCGGTGCACACAAACATCCGCCGCTTCCTCCGCACCTGTTTTATGCTGACTGCGGACCTCCGTACATTGACAGCGAGCCCTCCCTCTTGCAGCCGAGTCCTGGCGGTGACTGCGGGCGGCAGCTAACGGCCGAAAAAAGGCGCGAAAACGGCCATTGGCGGCGGAGCAGATTTCGGCGAGCAGCGCCAGGGTGCACAATCTGGAGCCGCTTCCCTCATAACTTCAGGTACTGTGGTGGCGCCGACACGGCTGAGACAATACTTCACTATTGCAGGGAGCTGCCATACATTCTGCGCTGTGGCGCATTGACGTCACGCTGGTCCCAACTGCTATCTCTGACCCTCCCATGCTGCTGGAGTGACCCTGCAAGCGTCTCAGACGGCGCTCTCTACACCCGCTTGCTCCCCTGAAACGTCCTCCTCGCCTCACACCACACGAGGTGCACTAACGGGGGATTGTCGACCCACCGGCCCGGAGAGCACAGCGTTCCCAGCCCGCACTGACGAGACTCGGAGACCGCCTCACTGCTCCTTCTCGTGCATGCGTGACCTTGCCCATCGGACACGCTGACCATTGGCACAGGGCCGGCGATATCTGCCCAAGACCACTTGCTCGGCTACAAGACGCAAACTGTGACGGGATTTGGACCCCCCCCTTACAGGTACTGCTTTCCTGGTTGCTCTGCTGGTTGCTCTACTGTTGTGATCCGCACTGGAAGGCCCTGGTTAATGCGTCACTGTTAATAGATTCCTCTGCGTCACCGGTGGTATTGTTCACTAGCCCTGCCTCATTATTCTGGACTTGTGGGCCGAGGTATTCCGAAAGACGTCACCTTTGAAATACACTGCGCCCCTGGTGCCTCCTCCTCAAGGGTTCTATCTCGCCCTACCACTCCGCCTTGTCACATAAACGCTACTTCGCGTCGCCAAGCACTGTCTGCTCCTAACACGCCTACTGCGAGTGCACCTAGTCACGACATGGGCCGCAACGACGCTAAGCAGACCAAAATACCATTTGAATCTAAACGGGCCTCCAGAATCATGCAAGAACCCGCGGGTAGCCCTCCTACCCGTGGACCGCCGGGGGACGACTGGAAAGCCTTGCTGCTGACCATGCAACAGAGTTTGACAAGCATTGACGCCAAAGTTGACACGATCAATACTCGCATGGACAGTGTGGTTACCAAACTGGAACAACACGACACCAGACTCAAGGAAGCAGAAGATCGGATATCGGATCTGGAAGATGGTACCACCGCGAGCGTCAGGCAGGTGACCCAAATGGACAGGCTCCTAAAAATCATCGCGGAGAAAAACGAGGACTTAGAAGCCAGGTCCAGGCGCAACAACATCCGCGTCCTGGGCCTTGCGGAATCCACCAACACTGGGAAACTGGAGGTGTTTATTGAAAATCTGGTCGTCGAACTCTTTGGTAAGGAATCGTTCTCCTCGCACTTAATAGTGGAGCGAGCCCACAGATCCTTAGCCGCACGACCGCCGCCAGGTGCCCAGCCTCGCCCCATCATAGCGAGATTTCTCAATTATAGGGACCGGGACGCAGTGCTCCGACGAGCGAGAGAGGTCGGCACGGTGAGATATGGCAATACTACACTCTCATTTTTCCCGGACTTCACCCAGGCAGTGCAGGAAGCCAGGAGGAAATTCATAGGGGTTAAGAAAAAGCTCCAGGATCGTGAGATGACATACGCCATGTTGTACCCGGCTAAACTGAAGATTTCCTACGGGGGCAAGCAGCACTTCTTTCAAAATCCTCAACAGGTGGAGGACTTTCTTAAGCACCACAGGGCAGATGATACCAGAGAAGACGCTGAATCCCATCGCTCCAGATCCTCTTCGCCTATGAACCAGCAGGAATAGTCCATATTCACAGTGACCGCCCCGATGACAAGAAGTGGTGACGGACTAGAAGCGTACACCACGGTGAGGTACAAATCGATAATGTTGTTTGACTTGGTATACATATTTGGCAGGCTCGATCGCCCACCTCCGTCCCACGCCGAGAGACCGGGGCTTTGCCTGGGTCCTAGTGGGTGCGAGTAGGGAGGTGGATGGCAGGTTTGGTGCCCCTAGTGCGGTACCCCAATGGGCGAGCCCCAAAACCCCCCTTCTTGTGATAGAACGGAGGGATACGTGACATTTCTAGGGTTTTTAAGTTGGGGAGTGGGAGGGATAAAGGGGATTGGGTGGGTTCAGAATGCCCGGCGGGTTGGGGTTGCCGGAGTGGGTGGGGGAATGTTCCAACATATTGCCTGCAGAACAGAAGTGTTTGTTGTCCACGTTAGCAGTTGGGCATACCGAGAGGGTAGTTGGGTTTTGATTCCTATATTTGCTGCCATATGTTATTTATGCATGGATGTTGTGGATGATTGGCGATCTTTTTTTCCGATGGGAGTATGGGGGACGTAGCTGACCCGCTGCCCGCTTCGCAGTTCCGAGTAGCCTCCTGGAATATACGGGGACTGAACAACCCAAAGAAAAAAAGACAAATACTGGGGTATCTAGACAGGAACGGGATATCTGTAGCTATGCTGCAAGAGACCCATCTGATGCCAAGCGGCTCCCCTCCATTCGCTTCTAAATGGGCTGTGAGCAGGGTGTTCTCCTCCTATTCCAATTACGCTAGAGGGGTGGTGATACTGGTGAAAAGAGGAACACCTTTCATTCCAGCTGGGACTGAAATAGATGCTGGGGGGCGCTACTGCATGCTATGGGGGAAATTACACTCACACACAATACTGTTTGCATGTTACTATGGTCCCAACACGGATGACCCTGATGCTCTTCTCATCCTATGGGGGAAAATACAGGCTTTGGGGATAGATCATGTGATGCTAGGGGGAGATTTCAACACGGCCCTCATACCCGCGCAGGACAGGTCGCACCCACATGCCTCTCATTATACTAATACTCAGAGATCACTAATGGGAATACTGAAGGAGCACCGCCTGGTGGACTCGTGGCGACATATTCATCCCAACACCAAACAGGGTACTCACTGCTCTGCGTTCCACTCCACATGGGCCCGCCTTGACTATATATTTGTCTCAGCGGGTCTATCCCCATGGTTATCCAAAGCAAGTCACCTGGCGCGTACATACTCGGACCACTCCCCGGTTCTTCTCTCCCTAAACATTCCCCTCACTACTCCCCCTTTCCTAAACTGGCGCCTGAATCCCGCACACCTGACTGACACTGCATTCACTGCTGAATTGGAACTGGAAATCACAGAGTTCTTTGAACGGAATATTGATTCGGTGTCTAGTCTCACTACAGTTTGGGAGGCTTTTAAAGTGACTATGAGGGGGAGCTGTATCGCCAAAGGGGGTGGAGTGCTCAGGGCGCTGCGAACAGACATACACAAGCTTGAACTAGAGTTACGTCAGCTAGAGCGAGAAATGGCGAACGGAGATTGGGACGGCGCAATACATGCTCAGATCAGGGACAAACTGAACGACTACTCAGAAGCGGCGGATAGGGAAGGCAAATTTCTGGGTAAGCCCTTTAATGCTCGGATATATGGTGAGGGAGACAGGCCTGGCAAGGCCCTGGCCAATGCAGTCAGGACCCCTCGATATCAAAGTTATGTCCCGACTTTATTGGACAAACATGGCACACCGCACCACGATACCGTGACACAGCTACAAGTGTTAACTGAACACTACACCTCGCTTTACACCTCACTTAGGCATGACACGCTTAATTTGCAGGAATATCTAGAGGACACTGCTATTGCCTGGCTGGGGCCGTCCCAGCAAAAATTCCTCCATCATGAGCTTGAGCTTGATGAGATCAAGGATGCCATCATGTCCATGAAGTCAGGGAAAGCACCAGGGTCGGACGGTCTTCCGATAGATTTTTATAAATCCTTTCTACATGTACTAGCACCCATACTGAAACAGGTCTTTTATGCGGCATTGGAGGAGGGCTCGCTCCCCCTCACGATGCGGGAAGCATTAATAACATCGCTACTGAAACCAGGTAAACCGCCCGAACATTGCGATTCCTTCAGGCCACTCTCGCTATTGAATACAGACAGCAAGATCCTAGCTAAAGTTCTCGCTACACGTCTCAATCTCCTTATGGAAAGACTCGTCCTTCCAGATCAGGCGGGGTTCGTTCCAAACCGTGCCACGTCCCATAATTTGCGTACCTTACAAGCAGTGCTTCAAGATATTAACCCTGGGTGCGAGGCTGCTGCCATTTTTCTGGACGCTACAAAAGCGTTCGATACCCTGGAATGGGACTACCTGCTTCCACTGCTCGAGAGGATGGGAGTCCCCTTCAATTTTCTGGACTGGATTCGACTGTTATACTATAAACCCCAAGCTACGGTGCTGCTCAACGGTGCGCGCTCTGCTCCGTTTGAAATCCATCGGGGTACCCGACAGGGTTGCCCCCTGTCCCCGATACTCTTCGCTCTTGCCATCGAACCCCTGGCCGCGAAGCTTAGACAACACCACAACCATCGTGCTCTAGTCTACCCGGAACGGCAACTCCTGATTGCACTGTACGCTGACGACATGACCCTCTACGTGAACAATCCACGGGATAATCTGAATCCCTTATTGCGCGAGATTACTAAATTTGGGGCTATAGCGGGGATACAGATAAACTGGGCGAAATCTGCTATGTTCCCCTTGACTGACAAGACCTCGGAATTTCCTCTTGACTACCCCCTGGTGTGGGAACCCGATGAAATCAAATATCTAGGTATCACCATCACTAGGAATAGAGAGAACCTTATCCGGGCTAACTATGGGACGGTCCTGGACAAACTGACGGATAGCGTTACTCGGTGGCTACATCTTCCTCTATCCATGGCGGGCCGCATATCCCTTATTAAGATGGTGATCCTCCCCAAACTATTGTATCTCTTTACGAATATTCCCTATAGCCCGGGGTCTTGCTTCTTTAGGGCCCTCGACTCCCAGCTCTCGCGACTGATCTGGGGAGGCAAGCAAGCTAGACTTAGTTTAAAAACCCTGATGCTGCCTTACCACCAGGGAGGGTTTGAAGTCCCGGACTTCCGAAAATATTACGATTGTGCTCAGGGCCATTTTGCAGCGTACTGGCTCCATCCCCCTCCATTTATGGCCCACCTGGCGGTTGAGGATGGTTATATGAGACCGGAAAAACCCTCTGGGTATCTCTACGCTACAGTCAGCATGACCGATAGGGACCCGACTACGGTGGACTGCACGGTCAGGGCCTGGAAGCGCATTGCAGGGCACATGGGGGTACTATTCGCCTACTCGCCTCTAATGGCGGTGGCTAACGACCCCAGGGTGAGTGTCGCCCGAGAAGAATTGGGACGTAAATTCCTTGTCAAATACGCTATACACGCGTGGGGAGATCTTTACTTGCAGGGCACCTTCCGCACAGCTGTACAGATATTTGGGGACAATGCCCCCACGATGATGGATACTTTCCTCTATGTCCGCCTCCGACAAAACATTAAATCCGTCACACCCAACTTTCCGGACGAACCAGAAATCATGGCACCTCTGCATTCCCTGCTACAGGCCGCGGTCCCGAAACATGTAGTCTCCATGTTGTACAAACATGTCCAGGTGGCCCCTTCGCCCCCCCCCTTTAGAGCCCGGCAGGACTGGGACGCTGACCTACCCGAACCCTTATCGGACGAGCAGTGGGAGACGAGCTGCTCTCACACACATGCTGTAACTGGAAACACCCGTCTCCGCCTGATCCATTATAAATTTCTGCACCGGCTCTATTTCACACCGGTAAAACTGCACCGGCTGGGCCTCACGGGCGATGATAGATGTCTCCGGTGTGGCATCCCGGGGGCAGATTTTATACACCTAGCATGGGGATGCCAAGCAGTCGCCACATACTGGGCGGAAGTGTTTGACGCTCTCTCGGAAATGCTCGGACTATCTATAGACCCTTGCCCTAGGTTAGCGCTGCTCGGGCTAGCTCACCCTGCTGTTAAGACGAACCGCAAATTTTTTGCACTGAGCCTCCTTCTGGCTAAACGTCAGGTGGCATGCAGATGGGGCAGAGGGCGGGCACCCAAATTTAAAGATTGGTTGAGTTGCATGGCTACCTGGCAAGAACAATTACATAACTATGCTGACCTCTTACCACCTAAATCACGACCCAAAGATCTATGGGGCCCTCTTACTTCGTACCTACTTCACTTACACAGTGATGAACGTTCTGTGGACGAGAATGATTGAGGGGTAGACTGCAGGGATCACTGCTCCGATCCCACACGGGGATTATATTCATCCACACACTTTCGAAAGCATTGCCACGACACGCGCCTCTAACATATGCTACTCCCTGCTGGACATGGCTTACTTTGGAACCTGCATAAGCGAACACACGCAGCACATACTGTTACGCCCCCCCTGATCCGTAACGCACGGAACGAGGTGTGGCGGGATTGCGGGGTGACGGGCGTCCCCCCCTCCCCCCTCTCACCTCTTGTATTCTTCGGACTTGGTTCGGAACGGATATTCTCATTCAGTCGGTCATCCACTGCAACACATCCATGGCACGACACAATATCGCACTCTCTGCATGGCAAGCGAACACACTACCTTCCCCGTGGTTGAGTCAATACCACTGCAGCAGTAATGACTTGGCCAGCATTGCCTGGCATCCAAAGCAGGATAGTGACTTCGACCCTGCGCCCCCCCGCGCAATTGAGCTCCATCATTTCACTGCTCCGACGAGGAGGGGTCGCTGGGGGAAGGGAAAGGGACTGTTATGTTGTTAAGCTGTTTGAAATGTAAAAAATAACCTCATTGCTCTGCTGCTCAGGGCCCACAATGTACACAAGTAGACCTCCTGCAATTTCCTATATGACCCATGTTTTATTCTAACGCGGCCGGCCCGGATGGGTTGTAGGCGACTTGCTGTGTCCACCCCATGACTTTATTCAGAATGCATGTTCATCCTCTTTTATGACACTGTGGAAGCCGGCCCAGGAATATGGGTTGTGGGCACTGAGCTGTATTACATGTGTTTATGACCAATAAAGGTTTTCAAAAAAAAAAAAAAAAAAAAAAAAAAAGAATGAGTGGATGTATAAGTGTCTGAATAAAGGTTTTAGTAGGTGCGTGATTGACTGTATGAGTGAGTGATTAAATGCGTCTTACTGAATGCACGGGTTAGTGACTAAACTGTCTAAAAGTGTGCATCAGTATGTCTGTTGTTGTGCAAGCTGCTGCACGTGTTAATCAGTAGCTATATAAGTAGCTATATGGGTTATTGATTGGTTGCACAAGTATTTGTATGGGAGACTGAGTGTGTGTATGGCTGGCTGGGAGGTGTGTGACTCTGTGCAGATCAATGTGTACTTGTATCAGTGATTCTATAAGAGAGTAACTATGTGTTAGTATATGTTTCAAAAATGTAAGGTGTTCTGTGTTTAACTGTATAGATGAGAAAATGGAAGTGTGATTGATTCTTTTCAGGACTGACTAGGTGTGTGAGTAACTCCATGGATGAGTGGCAGAGTGTGAGTGTCTGTATAGGTGTATGAGTGCATATGATAGTGTTGTAAAGATGAGTGATGATATGTATGAATGATTGTATGAGTGAATGTGTGTGTAGACATAGGAATCAGTGAGTGCGTATGTAGTAACTAGTATTGGTGTGTCAATGGTTTCAAAAATGATACTCTCTATTTAACACTGGGTGTAACAGAGGTTATATTAGAGTGTGAGGAGATGCATTGTATTATCACATGAATGATATCATCAGTGATGTGATCATTGATGTCAAGTGAGATGTCATCAGTGATGTCATTTGAGATGTCATCAGTGATGTCATCAGTGATGTCACTGACCATGTCATGAATGATGTAATATGTGACATGATCAGCAGTGGATTGCGGGTGCGCGATATATAGTTAGTGCAACTAACTATATATGGAATTTCAATGGTTTTGTGTGAGTAAAATAAGGTTTTTTAAATGCTAATTCCTAACTATATATGGTCTATAACCTATGGTTTTTTCAGTGAATTTTCAAGGTTTTGTAAATGCTAATTCCTAACTATATATGGTCTATAACCTATGGTTTTTTCAGTGAATTTCATTGGTTTTTTAACAGCTAATATCTGTAGCTGTAAAATGTATTCTTCTTTAAATCCAAAAATATATTTTATATGTTTATTAATAACTTTTTTTTTAAATATTTTTTTTTCTTCGTTCCCGCTTCGCGAATCGGGAAGCATCCCGTTAGCTGACCTTGATGCCGCGAAATAGACCGCGAGCCGGTAAACGTTTCTTTACCGCAACTGCCGAGTTAGAAAACAACATCGTGACGCCTCCCGTCCGCATGACGTTTCGCGTTGTCGCGTGATACGTCATATGACGTGCTACGTTAGCGAACTCGTACGCATACCGAGTCGCAAAGCACAGGCTTCTGGAAGCAAACCGGGAGGCCCTGCAAAGCGCGTAACATACACACAGCAGGTCATGTGACTTGGTAATAACACTTTTCATTGGTTCATTTCACTTTCGGTTTCCTAATGATGTAAGACTAGGTCATATGATCTAAAATGAACACTTTTCATTGGTTGAGAACTATTTTTTTTCCCAAATGGTGAAAATCCCTCCTTCTTTCCTCACTCTGACTTTCATCATTGTGAGAGAAAGACCCTTTGTTACCAGTGAGCAATGGCTTCTTTACTAGCTTCAGCTGGTGCTTCCCCACCACCTCCACCACATCCAAGGAAGAGTGGACCACCTGCTAAAGTTATAATTCAGCAAGAAGAGGAAGAAGAGGAACAGGACGACCTAGATAATCTCCCTATTATGGCCAGAAGATCTGTTGTACCGGAAGTAACGGGACCAGAGGGCAGGGAGATGGTGCCAAATATACAAACGAGATTTCGTGAAGTAAAACAAGTCTGCGTACATTGCAGTGGATTCATTTGCTACGCAGAAAGTAGCATCACTCTGATCAACAGAGCTATTGACAATCATGCTCATGTTTGTCCGAAACTCCCCAAACAATAAATTCTTTTTTTTTGTTTTCTTGCTCCTGTTGAGCCCTTTACAATGAATCGTTTTCGTTGCCCCCTCCGAAAAAAAAACAAAAAAAATATAAAACTGTTCAGAAAAATTCAAAAAAAGTAAAAAAATGTTCAGAAAAATAATAAAAAAAATATAAAACAACAAAAACAATTTAAAAAAAAGTTCTTTTCAGAACTACCTCCCCGTTATTAAAAAATTGGTACAATATTTGCAACTGTGCCAACCTCTATTTCTCTTAGTTCGCTTCCCAGTTCGCTCCCCGGTACGCGAACCGGAAGCGAACCCAAAATTTTTTTTTTTAAAAAAGAACAGTAAGTATAAGGGAAGGAAACAGACACTTATGTTAAAAGAAAGACAGCTATAAGGGAGTAAACTAGAGATACTATTACCCGTAATCCACTGCTGATGATGTCACATATTACATCATTCATGACATGCTCAGTGACATCATCAGCAGAGGATTGCGGGTAACAGTATCCCTAGTTTATTCCCTATAGCTGTGTTTCTTTTAACATAACTGTCTGTTTCCTTCCCTTATACTTACTGTTCTTTTAAAAAAAATAATTTTAGATCAGTCAGAAACAGTGAAAGTAATGAAATATAAAAGACTACGTAGAATATGAGCACTGTATGCAACAACTTTGACACTTACAGAAGCCTCACCTTCTCCATGCCTCCTACACAGTTCTACATGTACATCATAAATGCAAACAGAACAGAATTAATTATACATGTTAAATGGTTTATTTTTGCTGTTCTCAGAATGTATCAAATTTCACTAAAACAGTGACTTGAAGGTATTCATCATATAACAGCGGGGAAAAAAAAACACAATCAAAATGATTGTGTTTAAAAAACCCATACAACATTAGAAATCAGAATTCAGAACTCCTTAAAGTTAACTTACTTTCCATGACGGCCAAGGATGTCCTATGAACAGCTTACACTCTGTTGTGCTGTTATTACTTTCAACCCGCCACTTTCTGAAAGAAAACCTCCATCGTTTTCAAAAACATGTTACATACAATAAATGACTTCTTGCTCTCTACCACAAGATTCCACAAGGCCAAATCTTGTCAGAGCCATGTATAACTCTTGGATTTCTTGTTAGCCAATCCCGTCTTTTCGCATTTCCACAACTTTCAGAATTAAAATGTTGAAGATCATTTACACAATCCTGGACTAGTAATATCTTCCCCTTCTTGCTCAATCATGTTCTACATTTCCTATCACACTGATACTGCTTACTATGAAGCAGACTTACACTACCTTTATGACTAGTACAATTATTTAATTCTCTACATCACTTTTAATCACAAAGCAATGTAAAACAGTAGACAGCATTGCAGACTTACATTCCCTCTACTCCATGTTTTGATTCGCTGCTTCAATTAGCTTATAAAAAGAAATAGTTTTTCTGAACTCATTCAAAGTGCACATATTTCTCAATAACGTCCAGTGTTATGGTAAAAAGTTATGTCTCTGTACTACACTTATCTTCAAGGCCAAATAGTGTAGGAGCCATGAGAACTTCTTGAAATTCCTCAGAGCACATCCCGAGATTCTTTCCCTAAAATTTTGGTTTTAAAAACACCAGGTAAGAGTTTTTAAGGTCATATGGCAATTTTTTTTTGAAAATTAAAACAGAATCATTGCAGAATGACCAGCCATTTCTACACTTTAAATAAGCTGTATAATGTCCTGATGTTATTGAAGAACCATCATGATATATAATTGCTACAGTTACAAAAGTCCTTCCTGATATTGACAACTGTGAAGCCACAAAATTTTTAATTAAAGTTGTCAATTTTGTTCCATCAGGCCTACATCGTTGGAACATTAAAATGACATACTGGCCATATGTTCGTATAAATAATGTGGACATCATTTCAGATTTACATTGCCTACACTCCATATTGTGATCAGCTGCTTTTACTAGCTTATTAAAAGAGACTGATTTACTGTCTGGCAAAGTTAAATATATAAATCTTTCTGAGTCTACACTAGTACTACTTGATACCCTACAGTTCTCGCAGTCATGCTGCCATTGATAAGAAAGCCCAAACAGATGATCTACATCTACACCTTCAGCATACAATACATCAAGCATATACATTAAAAACTCCTGACAATCTTGCTGACTATTTTGAGAGAATTGTGTTTGGCCTGAACATCTGTCTAACAGATTTCGAATTTCAGACACACTTTCTATGTTTGTTCTATCAGTGCTACATTTCTCTAACACAGAATTTAACAAACTGCAAAATCTTTGATCAGAATTGACCACAATCTCTTCTTTTACATTTTGTAGAGAAAACAAAACATTAATCACTACATTAGCATAGCAGTTGACACCAGAACTGTTTTCAAATTGAAAACCAACAACATCTTCAACAGAATCCTTTTTGTTTCTGCTTATAATTTCAGGTTCATCGACTTTTCGTCTTTTTGCTACAACCTCCCCAGTATTGGTCACATTTCTTCGTTTCCGGCCTACCACACGTTTCTCAAACAAAGGATACTGAGGCAAATGTGGCGCATACTCTCTTCTCAACCTATTGTATTCCTTAACACAATCTAGATCCGCACAAATGTTTGTGACATCAGACTCAATCAAGTACAATCCCGATAAAGTCCTAACTCGTGACAATGCCACATATGCCATACCCTCCTTGAACACAGAACTGCCAATATTCACCAATGCACAGTCTACACTTAAACCTTGCGATTTATGGATTGTCACCGCATATGCCAAGCAAACAGGAAACTGCTTACGACGAACATATAAGTCTTTTACAAGCAAAAATCTAGCAGAACAACGAGCAATTAGCTGTACTTCCTCAATGCCATCAAATTTAATTTTTAAAAATTCAATTCCATCTCTATTTCTGTATTTCACAAAATCAACAACATTACCCATTGATCCATTTACCAGACCTCTTTCAACATGTAAATTCCTTCTTAAAATTATACGGCAGTTCAAGCACACATTCAGAGTCTTTTCAAAACCCGCAGTTTTAGATATACTCTTCTCTAATGAATCCAATTTTGTTTTCAGATTCTCAGACAAAATAATTGTTGATCCCATATGCTCTACTCTGTCAATAGCTTCCAATTTCACAATCTCTTGCTTTTCTAAATGCAACATTTTGTTGTTGAATTTGGCACATTCTGCAAGAGTTGGCATCAAACATATTCCAGATTTTTTCTCAGTAACTTTCTGAAAAATATTCTCAGGCACAACATCTTCGTCTGGATATAAATTTGTCAGTAATCGTGCATGTAAAGCTTCTTTCCCATGCTCGGTCACTTTTCCAATTCTAACATCTTGTAGAATAGTCTTGTAAACTTCATCCTTTGCCTGACGCATATTTTCATGCAGTTCAGCATAATTGAAGTTTAACCATATATTGACGTTGCCAATACTCCCTAAGCACTTCCTGGTATCTTCATGCGTGAGCATTTTGAACACAGGTTGCCCTTTCACTGGTGTCAGCTGCAGAAGATCTCCGAAAACAATGATGTGTTTGCCACCAAATAACACATCATACTCTGTTTTGAGAACTTCTTGCATTCTCAAATGCACAAAGGCAAGCATGACATTGGAAACCATGCTTACTTCGTCAATGATAAGAAGTTTCATTTTCCTCAAGACTCTTGAAACTTCAAAACAAGCATCTCCAGATAGCTTGTGATATTCTAATTTGTTGTCATGCTCCACTGGCAGCATCAGTAAACGATGTAAAGTAATCCCTTTAATGTTATGTGCTGCCAGTCCAGTTGGAGCGGTGACAACACAAGACAGCGATGACTCTGTCCTTTCCTGCAAATAACATGAAATTGCTTTAATAAGGAAACTTTTTCCAGTTCCCGCTTCTCCACTCACGTACAGTCGGACAGGCTTCAACGACGTACATGAGCACTCTTTCTTGTCATGACTTAATCCATGATCAATTTGCATGGTAAGTTTGTCATATATTTTCCTCTGCTCAACGTTGAGTTGTCTTTCCAACTCTTCTAAGTTAACCGCATCCTCCTGAGCATGTGCCATGGCTCTTTCCACTTCATTCATAGCAGTGGCAGCTTCATTTTCGATAAGAGGTCCTCCTAGTGGATCCTGACTCAATGAAGCAGAACTCTGACTGTCCTGAGAACTGTCTCTGGCAATCTCGGCTGCAATCGTTGCTTCCTGCTCAATTTCCACATTCAACATTTCTACATATTTGGGAAAAGCAGGACATTCTATGGTCTCCTTGGCAGCATTGAATGAGTCTTCGTAACAAAGGAAATCTCCAAGCAGTTCCTCTTCTGCACGCCAAGGCTTAAAAAGTTGCAAAAGTGCTAAATAGAAAAACTCCTTTTTTTCAGGAGATTCGCCACTCAATTTTCGATGGTTTATCAAGTGGCATTTTCTTTGCTTGACCAGACATCCCTCACTTCCTATTACAGCATACACTCCTTTCTCAGTATCTTCTTTGATGTTCCTCTTGAATATGTAATTTTGCAGAACCTCATACAGACAAACATTCTCGAGGTGACTGCTTCGATTTGGATAATATGTATCCAACATATTGCTCTTCAAAATGTCGGTACTGTTTGGCTCCTTTTCCGCCAAATACTCAATTTCCCGCACAGGTTTCAGAACTCGATTACGCGTTGCAGCAAGACCAACACTCGCCCAAACGATACTCCTGGACTTGGCATAGAGACTTGCTGAAGACAACCGGTCAGAACATTCGTAAGCTCCGATTTCTCGATGCGACAACATCTTCAGACTGAAACTGTACAACTTCTTGCTGAGGCTCTTTTCATGGGAAATGTCCTCCCACATATCCTTCAATTCTGTCTTCTCTTTTTTGGTGATGTAAGATGTCACATACCGAGCCACAGCCATACAGTTATCAGCCACAAACTGTATATCCATGTTAGCATTCCACATGGACAAAATCACCGGGTTGTAGTCGTTAATGTACTTAGACTCTTCGTTCCTCTTCAAATTGTATGTGTTTTTAGGTGATTTCTTCATCACATTATGTCGCAGCGAAGACATCAAACTGTTCACTCTTCCTTTAGAAATCACCGATCGTGGAAAGCCGAAACGACATTTGGTGTAGAACTTGTCTTTGTTCCGGAATTTACGACGACAGTACTTTCCACATCGATGGCTTTGGAAACGTAGAACTTTATCTCTTAGGCTTTTTTTCTCCTTTGCGTTTGGAACAGCACACGTAGAATACTGTTCTATGAAACTCATCACTGAGTCGTCTGCATCCGTTCCAAATTTAGGTGCATCCTTGATCCACAGCAACATATGTATATGAGGAGCACCTCTTGCTTGGTACTCCTTCCTCCAGAAGAAATCCAACACCTCTCCAAGAGGTGGATTCTTCTTATTCATGATGAAAGACATCATACCTTCAAATCTATGATTGAAGTACCTACATACATTGACTGGATCCAAAGAGCACAGTTCTCCGGGTGTCTTGAATTCGATGTTTTCTACGTTAGCATTTGCCTCTCGTAGAAATTCAAGTAAGTCTTCCCAGCCATACTCAGCACAGCTCAAAGTGAGGAACCATGTGGGAGTTCCTAAGTTCCTCAGCATACATTTTAAATCACCATGACGACGGTACCAGTACTCATTAGTACCACGCTGACACGCCATGAGATTAATCAGGTGAGAATCCAAAATACTGTCTTGGACATTGACTTTATCCATAAAGTCACTTGCCGAGATGTTTTGCATGTGTATACCACTTTTCAAGATGTGGTTCACTGCATATGACAGTCCAGACAGATCGCTTTCAAACAGGAGATGAAACAAATAAGGAATGCATTGTCGAAACCTAGGATCTCCTGCATACAATCGCAAAGTCCGGTATTCAGAAGCAGGAATTTGATGAGGTCGCTCATCATATCTTCCTCCCTGACCTGTTGGAAAAAGCTGTGGGAAACACTGAGCTTCCAAACTTTCCTCCCAAACACTAATGGGACTCCCTTTCGCTTGTTTCATTTGAAACAACTCAATAGCATTCCCCATGACTTCCTTGGAATGCAAAGGATGAACACTATAATGTTCATATATTTCTTCACTAGTACAGGGTTCTACTTTCTCAATTTGACCAGCACACAAATCGCTATCCTCTTCCTCACTTACTTCCTCTTCTGCAACATATACATTTTTATAGTATTTATTATATTTTTTCAAATACAATGTTGCCCTTTTGACTTTCCTAACATCTACTAAATCTTGCCATATTTTCTTATTCTTTGTCGGAACCCCATTAACTAAGATAACAAGAGGTTCCTCTTCCACTTTTTCTACTCCAATTGTGTTAATGTTTTTCTTCAAATCTAGAGGCAAATAAACAACTCTTCCCTTTAATCCTCTCTGTAAATCTGATGGAGGCAATTTTCCTGTCTTTGGCTCCATTCTTACAATAGCCTGAAAGGGATGGATACTTTGAATCAAAATAGATTCATAAGTATTTAAATCCTTCAATTCAGAAGGAATCTCAACCAATTCCAGATTATTATGAACTGCTCTAGCAGGCATCTGGTTTTGATTTAATTTGTTACAACAATAAGTACACACACGTTGATCCAATCCCAAATCAAAACAATTTTCTACCATCAAGTATGTTGTAAAATCCTTCCATTCACTATTATTTTCCCTTTCACTTTTTCCATATAAATCCACTAACTTAGTCTGATTCTTATAATAAGTGCGTCGACAACACACACAAGTGAAATTTGGCCTCTCACTTGATTTCACCTCAAACGTCGCAATTTCCCTCTGGAAATTATCTGTACTGGAAACCTGTACACTATCTTCCACATTACTCTCTTCTTCTTGGTCAATTTCAACATTCTCCTCTTTACTTCCAAAGTAACAAAACTCAATTTCTTCACATATATTCTTCACATCTATTTCAGAACCATGCAAAAGAGCAGCGCATAATTGTTTAAGCATAATTGCTGGACTCTTAGCATAATACAACATTCTAACTAATTTCCTCACTTTATTATGATGCACTGCTAGCATCCTGAAATGATGAAAAACACTCTGGCATACTCTCCTGGAAAGACAAGCCAGTGAATGACCATGCAAACCTATCACTTCTCTCACTCTGCAAGGATCTAATTCTTGCAACAACTTCATTTTCTGCTTCAAACTTTTCTTACTAAATGACCGTATAAAATCACAAAGCAAATTGATGGAATCCTGTCGTACACTGCAAATACTACTACACTTCCAGGTGTACACAGGACCCTTAGGACGTCTCCCTAAAACCTCATTACCTAACACCTCTTCTATCTCTGTTCTCACAAGTTTTTCTTTTTCAACTGGACAACCATCTTTCACTTCATAAGCTCGACCACTGGTGTCAACTGCATGCACCAAATCATTATCCTGGAAATAACTCTCCTCATTAAAAAATGCCTCAGAGCTTGAACTATGCATCCATTCTCCAGAAAAAACTTCACAAAAATTACTACGATTAACTATTCTCTTCCATCTACTATTTCTTTTGAAATCATAAATTACCTTGTTTAGCTTCCTAATTCTATTGATTGTCAAAATAAATAACTTACGTTTAATTTCAAATGCCTGATCAATAACTTTCTCAACTATTTTTTTTCTCTTATAAAAAACCACTTTCTGCTGACCTTTCTTAATATTTTTTAACAAATTCCCAATTATCCTGTTGCGGAACATTCGTTTACGAATATCCCTAAACTGTTGTTTCCTTCTACTTTCATGCATAGAGTTATCTCTTACTCTAGCAGTAACATTTCTCATTGGCCTTTCCTTACCATTTGAATTGTTTGTCCTTTTCTGGACTGAAACATTTTCTGTAGTAATATTTTTTTTACTACACATATTTCTTATGACTGTTTTTCGACTCTTACCCGGTGCTTTCTTGGTGACTTGACAAATCTTTTTGTTAGAGGACTGCTGCATTATTCCATGGTCCTGCTGTCTTTGACGTTTTGCAGCCTTTCTTACTCTTTCTTTGCTAGGCATCCTAAAATCTTGAAATAATCTGCAGTTGAATCTGTGGTAAAATATAATAAAAAATGTTATTAACCACTATTACCCAACAGTAAATTAATAACAGTCATCAAAAACTTAACACACTACTTAAGTATATAATATACTGAAGCCTATCTCCAATTTTTCACTGAACAGGACTCATCTCTTCTTAACCTTGGATAAACCTCACCTACTCTGTGTCCCCTGCACATAATTAAATGTAAAGGGGCAGATTTATATTAACTAGCACATCCCCAGGGATGCACCAGTTAACGTGCACCGCTGCTCTGCCACCCACGGTGTGCCGCATTTACAATCAGATAGGACAAAGCTACATCAAAACCCTGCGCCTGCTTGAAGCAGGCATAGATCTTGACGCAGGTAGGCTGAAAGCTAAAGCAACAACTAAGTGTCGTGTGCAGAAGTTACAAAAAAGGAAAAATGGCGTTTAAACCAGTAATGAGACCATGCTAACGTAATACAGAGTAAAAATATCCAGGATCTACATCAGTTTGGGGTTCACGAACCTGGCAGGTACAAGGCACTGAGGCTTTCCACCGTGCATGTCTCATCCCAAAACATATGTGGTTTGTGAATGAAACAATTTCCCAGACCAAATGCTTTGGATTGGCTACTTCTAAAAAATTAAACACCCCTACTATCCCGGAGTTAGAGGAATATGATGGTTGGAGTAATTTTACTCGTTGTCTATTAAAGATTTACAGGCCCTACTCCGTAACTCTTCCTTTAACATTTCCAGTATAAATCCAAAAGGTTGACTGCTTTGGCAACGTGCCTTATCCACGGTTTAATAACGCTGCCTTTTGCTTTATATAAGTTTTCAAATTGTATGAAATATATACCAATAGGTCGTTATTAACCTTTAGGTAGTGGTTTTCTTCATGAAGTCTGGTCGCTTCCATACACATACAGATTTTCAAAGATGATCAAGAACTTTATCTGAATGGAGAGGAATGCACTGAGACGCCAGATCATTCACTAATGTGTAGGCACATACAGTTACACGGTTCATGCAACAAACACCGACCAAATATGGCTTGCGTGTTGCAAGGCACACCAGTTCCTGCTATCATCCCCACGTTCAAGTTCTTGGAAAATGGTAGTTATTTGATGCTCAATAATGAAGATTGTTCTGGGTTAATTAAAAGTATTCATTTTATCGTAACAGTAAATGAACGGGTTATTTGCTGCAGAAATGTTCTATTTCCTCCCACACATGAACATAGGGAGTTTTCAATCTGGCCACAAATACCAACCTTGGGAGCACATTTCAACGGCATGGCAAGAATAAGAGCTCTTTTGTCTCAGAGAGAGGTGGCCTTGAGTTCAGCCCGTAAAACTTTCGTGCTTCACATAGCGAACACCCGTACAGAGGTGCAGACCCTTTTAAATACAGATTCGACTTTGCATTTCAGCAAGATTACCCATTCATTTCCATGCAGCAGGAGGCCCATAGGAATGAAGGTGCAATTTGCGATTAGCAATTACCTCATCGCAAATTACGAATTTTTCCGACGGTGCAGGGGTGTCTCAAGAACACCCTGCTGCACCCCTGAAAAAGAAATTTGGGGTCATATGACGCACATAAATTTTGAAAACATTCCTTTACCTCAAAAACGATTTTCAACTCATAATTTGAAAACACTGCACATGGGGAAATGACTTAAAATGTCCTTAAGACACATAAAAGCATTTTTTGATTGCCTTTGCAGCATGTTTCAGTCACCTTTAACATGCCTATGTAACGGAAACATTCAAAATCTAAATTTGCCATGCACAGGTGGGAGCATATTTACAAGCAATTTGCTCCACAGACAAACTTCTTACATTGAAATGGGAAAAATAACATCAGAGACTCTCAATTACCTTATAAAGAAGCAGACACCATTATGTCCTTCTCATCAATATTAAAACCATTGCTTTTTCTCAAAACGATTTACAAGTCATAATTTGAAAACACTCCACAACTCCTATGCACATAAAAGCCCTGTCAGTACTAATACTTCACATTTTCTCCAATTACAATTTCTCAAAGAAACAAAATCTATTTGTGAAACACTTGAGACAAAGCAACATTTGAAAAACACAACTTTCTTCATAATTTTCTCCTTAAAGCACACTATTTTCTATCTAAATTAAAGAAATTTTTTCTCACCTTAGCAAATACTTTGAGTTTCAAAACAGTCTCAGAAACACACCAATTTGTCTTCAGCAGAGCAAAAGGTATGCACTCCAGAGTCTGCAGCTATCAAAAGCACAGAAATGCTGTAATTCCTCACACAGATCTCTCATGTCACCCAATCAAAACTCTTCCCTCACTTTTTTTCAAAGCAAAACCCTTCCCCCCTCTGCCCCCTCTCTGCTTTTTCTGCATAGCAACCACCTCTTGCAAGACCTCTCACACAACAATGTTGCAATTGAACTCTGAACTCTCAGTGCACCTGCATATCCAATGCAATCTTTCATTTAATGATTTTTTCTTCGCCACTCAAAATACATCTTTCAACGAACTCATCCATGCACACTAACTTTCTGTTTTCAGCAATCAAAATCCACCAATCACTCTTACTGCTTCATTAACACAGAAACTCCTCAGTTTTTTTCATTTTACACTCTCATTTTTTCAACTGCCATTTCATTGCCATACTTCATCTGACTGCAGGAGAACCTTCTCTCGCCATGTTTTCTGTCTGGATTGTTGGACATAGCTACATCTATTGGGCTCAAAGGTACGCTGAAAACAGGAATTTACCTAACCTCAATTTACAAGATGTGGAAATTAAGTGGTTTGGCCACAGAGGATTAAAATGTCACCAATTGATACCATTGGTGAAAACCTTTATGCATTTGCCAAAACCTGACCTGTTAATTGTGCACTGTGGAGGTAATGATTTGGGCACTTTGACTGGGGTAGGTCTGGAAATGGTTTTAAAGGACACCTTTGAGCAATTGATGGCACTTTTTCCTCAGACTGCCTTGGTATATTCAAATATATGCCAAAGACAGAAATGGAGGTGGTCGAACCAATTTTGTCCACAAATTGAGAAATCGAGGAAGCATGTAAACAAATCTGTTTCAGCTTACATGAGAGACCATGGAATGGGCTCCCTGTACAACAATAACTTGCGTTACTACATGCAAGATATCTACAGAGCAGATGGAGTTCACTTCTCAGATGAGGGCAACAGAGTTTTCACTCTGAATTTAAGACTGTGCATTGGTACCTACTTATAAGTACCTAAATGTACCATAAACCCAAAAGCTCTTCTCAGAGCTACCCTACATCTGATCACTCACAATTATTATTTTACTCTAACTTTTTTCACTAATTTTCAAGAAAGTACGCTCCCCAGACCGCTTCCCGGTTCGCGAACCGGGCGCACTCCACGCAAAAAAACTAAAAAAACGGTATATTTTTTTTTTGCCCTGCGAGACCCTTTCAAAGCCTCCACATCAAACCTAGGGGGTCAGGGAGGATCTACTATGCCCCCTTATGGTCATTTGCCCCTTCGCTTTGGCCTCCTCTTGTCTCTCGATCCTACCGAGAGACAAGATGGCGGCCGCTACGGACTGTTTGGAATGTTTACAGACGCCGAAAAACCAATCAGCTTCGCAAACCTCCGTAACGCGAAAAGTACGCGAAGCGGAGCGCTGTTACAGATATATATCTTTTTTTGAACGTTAATTTCTCAAAATCCACTAGAGCACATATATTGAGACCTAGCAAAGGCACATCGGGCTACCAGTCCCTACAATTTTGCCAAGTTTCGTGCAAATCCATTCAGCCGTTCGATTATTATTATTTTTATTTTTTTTGCCCCGCGGGGCCCTTTTAAAACCTCCACATCAAACGTAGGGGGTCACCGAGGATCTACTATTCCCCCTTATGGTCATTTGCCCCTTCGCTTTGGCCACCTCTTGTCTCTCGATCCTACCGAGAGACAAGATGGCGGCCGCTACGGACTGTTTGGAATGTTGACAGACGCCGGAGAACCAATCAGCTTCGCAAACCTCCGTAACGCGAAAAGTACGCGAAGCGGAGCGCTGTTACAGATATATATCTTTTTTTGAACGTTAATTTCTCAAAATCCACTAGAGCACATATATTGAGACCTAGCAAAGGCACATCGGGCTACCAGTCCCTAATATTTTGCCAAGTTTCGTGCAAATCCATTCAGCCGTTCGATTATTATTATTATTTTTTTTTTTGCCCCGCGGGGCCCTTTTAAAACCTCCACATCAAACGTAGGGGGTCACCGAGGATCTACTATTCCCCCTTATGGTCATTTGCCCCTTCGCTTTGGCCTCCTCTTGTCTCTCGATCCTACCGAGAGACAAGATGGCGGCCGCTACGGACTGTTTGGAATGTTGACAGACGCCGGAGAACCAATCAGCTTCGCTTCACAAAGCTCCGTTGCGCGAAAAGTACGCGTCCTGGGCCGCTGCCAGGTCCGCTGTTACAGATATATATCTTTTTTTAAACGTTAATTTCTCAAAATCCACTGGAGCACATATATTGAGACCTACAAAAGGCACATCGGGCTACCAGTCCCTACAATTTTGCCAAGTTTCGTGCAAATCCATTCAGCCGTTCGGGCTAAAAGTGAGGCCAACCGCCCTATGGAAATTAACATGGGAAAAACGCGTTTTGGGACCCCCCTTTTTTCTCGGCCCCCCCTTGACGAACCCCCCCAAACTTTTCAGGGGCTGCTCAGAAACAAAATGTGCCATTTTCCTGAAAATTTCAGCCAATTCCGTCCACAAACGCCAAAGTTATTAGACATAGAATTTTCAAAAAACCCATAGAGAAAAAATCCTAACTATATATACCTACTGGCGACCGCCAGTAGGTAATATATATATATATATATATATATATATATATATATATATATATTACTATAGTTAGGACCAAGTTTCCATAGAAAGAGCATTGTTTGTCTTGCTTATAACTTTGGCGCCGTTTGATGAATCTTCATGAAATTTTCCAAACTAATTCTTTGTTCATATCAGCTCCTATGTTGAAAGTTTGGACGTGATTCATCAAGGGGGGGAAGAGAAAAAAGGGGTCCCAAAATGTGTTTTCTCCATGCAATTTCCATAGGAAACTTTAGACAAGGCTACAGGTCGAACGGGTGAACGGAATTACCTCAAATTTGGCAGGGAGAAGGGTCTTGGTCTAGAAAGCACGCTTTTGTTTATTTGGTGTAAATCCATTAAGTAGTTTTGGAGAAATATCGAAATTTACAGATACCGTATTTGGGAATTCTGCCATCTGATTGGCTGAGGCATATGAGCACGAGCTTGCTGCTGATTGGCTGCGAGCGGTGCAAGCGGTTGCAACTAGGAAGTGTTGGCCGCCGTTTTGTGATTCCGTTGAAGTGAGTAAGGAGAAAAAAGGGTGAAAAAAGTGGGAAAGAGGACGGTAGGAGCACTCTAACCTCTGTGGGGGGTTTAGGGTGTACTATAGAGGGGGTGCAAAGTGAAGAATTCACCCCTACCGGTGTGAAAGTGGTGACCTACGAAATTTAAGTGAGGTATTGCCTAGAGTGTGATGCTGCTAAGGTGAGCTGGTACAGGACTCGGAGATTAAAGCATGAGCCCAAACTGTGTGTCTTAGGCTGTGAAGTCATGTGCCCTGGCCGCTGCACTACAGCTGTGGAAGTAGTGTCAGCATGTGTTTATACCTACTAGGATGTACTACTGACCCGTACTGGTCTTAAAGTCCTGGGGTACGGAAAATATGTGTGGTATTGTCTAGAGTCTCATGCAACTAGGAAGTGTTGTCCGCCGTTTTGTGATTCTTTTGAAGCGAGTAACCGGAAAAAGGGCAGAAAAAGAAGGAAAAAGAAGGGTAGGAGCACTGTAACCTCTATGGGGTGTTTAGGGTGTGCTATACAGTGGTTGCGAAGTGTACTACTCATACCTACCGGTCTGAAAGTGCTGGGGTATGGAAATTAAGTGAGGTATTGCCTAGAGTCTAATGCTGCTAAGGTGAGCTGGTGTGGGACTTGGGTATTAAAGCGTGAGCTCAAGTTGTGTGTCTTATGCTGTGAAGTCATGTGCTGTGGCCGCTGCACTACACCTGGGAAAGTCATGTTAGCCTATGTTTATACCGACTCGGATAAACTACTGACCCGTACTGGTCTGAAAGTCATGGGGTACGGGAAATATGTGAGGTACTGTCTAGAGTCTCATGCTGCTAAGCTGAGCTTCTGCCAGACTCTGGGATGAAAGCGCGAGCCCAAACTGTGTGTCATATGCTGTGAAGTCATGTGCTCTGGCCGCTGTGCCACATCTGTCCAAGTAGTATGAGCATGCAGTTATACCTACTCGGATTAACTTTTGTTTCGAACATTGTAAATTGTGTATGGTGCTTAGGGGGTGTTATATAGGGAGTGTGAAAGTAAATTTTCGCGTATAAAATCAATTTGGTGTTTGTGAAGTGCAAACTACTCACTCCTACAGATCTGATGGCGCTGGGGATGTTAGCTGAGCTGCTGACGGACTCAGGGTAAAGCCATTGAACTATTGACCCGGTCTGAAAGTGCGGGGTACGGAAATTAAGTGAGGTATTGCCTAGAGTGTCATGCTGTTAAATTGAGCTACTGCTGGACTCGGGGATGAAACCATGAGCCAAAAGATTGTGTGCTATGCTGTGAAGTCATGTGCTCTGGGTGCTGAGCCACACCTGTCCAACTTGTATATGGTGCTTAGGTGGTGTTGTATAGGGAGTGCGAAGGTAAATCAATACGGTATTTGTAAAGCGCAAACTACTCACCCCTATGGGTGAGTAGAGCCAGTGATCAAAGCGAGAGCTCTGTGCTGCAAAGTGAGATGGTGTGGCACCTGTGCCACAGTGTGTGGAGAATACATTTTGGAGAGGGTCTGGGAGTTGCCGTTACCGGGCCCTAAAATAAGTTGTAAGTTATAGGGTGGCTCTAAAAAAGAGCCCTTGTGTTCATTAGTTGGAGCTACATATAAGTGCGGATGCACAGCTTCAAGTTATTCAGGAAAACTCGATTTTCCTGATCTGTGAAGTGTACTCCATCATTTCTGAAGCTATAAGCCATATCAAAACGTATGTTCATGTTTTAAATGGACTCCGTTTTGTGGTCTCTGAGGTATTCACACACAACAGTGATGGACAGAATGTGGATCAATGTCACACATTCACCCCAGTCCAAAGATCTGGGCCCAAATCCATCGTTTTTCCACTCCACACCACCCTGGGTTAGACAATGGCGATATGCAAATCAGCGCTGACCCTGTGCCCCATGGGAACAGTCCAGTCCGAACTACAAAAGTCATGTCCTTCCCAGAACGGAATCAAGCATCCGAGGTATTCAGACACAGCTTTGTTGACTTTCTTCCTAGATTTTTCAATCTGAGGACAAGATTGTTTTGTCCATTTCCACTTCTGTTTTAGGCATATATTAGAATATACAAAGACAGTTTCAGGCAAAAGTAACATCAATTGTCCAAAGGTATCCTTCATAAGCATTTCCAAACCTACCCCAGTCAATGTGCCTAGGTCGTTTCCACCACAGTGCAAAATCATGAGGTCAGAGTGTTGGAGATGCAAACATGTTTTAACCAAAGGTAGAAATTGGTGCCACTTCAATCCTCTCTGTGCAAACCAGTTCATGTCCACATTTTGTAAACCTAGGTCTAAGTCAATATGTCTCTGTACTGCATACCTCTTGCACCAGAAAACATAGTTATAGCCTACGATCCACACTAGCATTTTGAAGGTATGGCTGGAAGGTACGGAAAGATGTCTGTAGCTCATGCAGTTCCTTCTTTCACATACAAAACGATACCTGATTGGGAGATGAAAAGCATTGTTTTTTAAAAGTAGGGTGCACATTCGTTTTGTGGAAAAGCATCTTTGTGATTGGTTAAGAAAAAGCAGTTTTAACATGGAGTACATAATATAGGATAAAATTTGCTCAACTCAACCACACCTGCTACTTGCATTTGGAAGGCACTGTTCAAACTTAAAACAATCGTGAACTTTTAACCTGCAAGTCCCAATAAATGTTTGCGAAAATGTTGCAAAAACTATCGTTAGGTTTCAAAAAATTGCTGAACTTTTAACCTGCCCATTGAATGTTCTTAAAAGTGTGTTGATAGAATACGTTGCACTGCTGACTTCGATGTGTTGTTGAATATGAAAAAAACTGTCTATATGGAAAATTAAAAAGAAACTAATAGAGAGAAGTTTTGAAACATAAAAGAATCAAGGAAGTATTCTAATTTGTTCTTTACATGTACTTAGGTGTGGAGGAACACAATTATAGAATCAACAGCACCAGGAAGAGGAAGAAGCAGGGAGTGGGGGCATGGGGGAGATGGGCACAATGTCACACATGTACAATCAAGTACAGCACAAGTATAGACAAACAATGGCCAAACGGAAACACACCAACAAGGAGCATAAGTCAACCTGGCAACATCACACCACTGAACGACCATAGAAGTGAAAACCACGCTGCATTCATACAGGATGTGTACAAAGGCCGGTCATGGGTGTTGTGGGATGTCTGCCACCGTGGTCATTATGGATGCGATGCCCAGCATGTGGCACATGGGCAGGTTCACTGTGTGTTACATTGCCAAACAGCTGCTCCTCCCTCCCATGAGCCCCCACACTTTTGTACGGTGCGCTGTTGCATCCCGGTCACTCGTACGGCACAGCATTGTAATGCCTATTTCGGCATGTCCTGCGGCATTCGAACTACTCCATGAGAGTGCCGTTTGGTGGTGGTGTATGCTACTTTACAACATCGTCTGCTGCGGCCCTTGTGGCAGGCCACACCAGAACACAGAGACACACTTACCACACTTATTGCACACGGACATGTCCGAGACACCCCATTTCACTTGCTGGATAGGCACATCCCTGCGCTGACCTGTGTACACCGGCCCAGCACACATGTGTTGTGCTTGCAGGAGGATGCGAGCGTAGCTACATGTTTACGGTCACTGCCAACACTGAGGTGACATGGTAACATTTGCTGAAAACAGCACACTGTGATGTTGCAGGGCTCGTACTTATCATGCTAACACAATGACCACATGGACACACTTGCTCAGATGCGGGTTTGGGGGGGCCTGGTGATCCTCGGGTTGTTGCGATGAGTCTTGTGGCCCTAATAGGTATCCCTGTATCGTGCTCATTGACTCTATGGCACCTGTGGGTGTTCTGGTGTGGCTCTTGGCTGTGTTTCCCTTCATGCTGCAGGTAATCGCCCTGCTTAACACCAGCAGAAAGCAGGTGTAAAATTCCTGGTGGTAACGTGGGTAAACAGTCATAATATCGATTCCAAAATATAGAATGGACATAATATCGTAGTAACAATATAGAATGGACAAAATATCGAATGGACACAATATAGTGGTTACAAATATCGAATTTAAGGTAAGTAATATCGATTTTCAAAATATAGAAGTCAAAATATCGAAGTATACAATATAGGCATTAAATATATCGATTTTTTAATAATATCAATTTTTTTAAAGTGTTTTGTATGTTAGTATATGTGTGAAAAGTGTATATTAATTTTTGTAATGTATGTTCAATGTATTTTAAGTAATTAATTTTATGTTATTTAATTTTTGCGTAATTTAATTCTGTAGCGGGTTGTGTGTTTATAGGGGAATAGGGTGGGAAGTGATTTAATTATATTAAATTAAATATTAATTTTTAGCAATTATTATTAATTTTTAATTACATTTTGCTTTTTAGTTCTGTAGCGGGTTGTGGGTTTATAGGGGAATAGGGTGGGAAGTAATTTATTTGTAATTAATTAAATATTTGTATTTATTTATTGGTATTCATTTTGAATTTATTGTTATTTTTTAATTGGTAATGAATTTTTATTAATTGGCAATTAATTTGTATTAATTGATTAATTGTTAATTATGTTAATTTTCTAAATTTATTTTCTGTAGCGGGTTGTGGGTTTATAGGGGAATAGGGAGGGAAGTAATTTAATTGTAATTAAGTAACTAATTTTTTTCATTTATTGGTATTGATTTTAAATTTATTGTTAATTAATTTTTAATTGGTAATTAATTTCTATTAATTGGCAATTAATTTGTATTAATTGGTAATTATTTTGTATTAATTAAATATTTGATAATTATGATAATTGTATTAATGTATTTTCTGTAGTGGGATGTGGGTTTATAGGGGAATAGGGTGGGAAGTAATGTAATTGTAATTAATTACATATTAAAAATACTTTTTGTGTATTGATAATTAATTTACTGTTAATTTTTAATTGGTATTAATTTTTATTATTAATTAGTTTTTGTTATTGAAAATTAATTAGATGTTAAATAATTATGAATAGGTTATTAATTTTTAATAACTAATATGTAGTTGTATTTCTAATTAATTATTACATAACATTAAATTGGTTATTAATTTCAATTAATGTTTTATTGGTATTGATATTTAATTTATTTTTAATAATATATTAAATCATTACTTTCCCTACTGTTAAACTCACTGGAGTGGGAATAGTAATTTTCACCCTCCCGCTATCCAACGCTTTCCCTACTGTTGCACTCTCTGGAGTGGGAATTGTATTTTTTACCCCTACGCTATCCAACGCTTTCCCTACTGTTGCACTCTCTGGAGTGGGAATAGTAATTTTTACCCCTAGGCTATCCAACGCTTTCCCTACTGTTGCACGCTCTGGAGTTGGAATAGTAATTTTTACCCTCCCGCTATCCAACGCTTTCCCTACTGTTGCACTCTCTGGAGTGGGAATAGTAATTTTTACCCTTATGCTATCCAACGCTTTCCCTACTGTTGCACTCACTGGAGTGGGAATAGTATTTTTTACCCCTACGCTATCCAACGCTTTTCCTACTGTTGCACTCACTGGAGTGGGAATAGTATTTTTTACCCTCCCGCTATCCAACGCTTTCCCTACTGTCGCACTCTCTGGAGTGTGAATAGTAATTTTCACCCTTACGCTATCCAACGCTTTCCCTACTGTTGCACTCACTGGAGTGGGAATAGTATTTTTTACCCCTACGCTATCCAACGCTTTCCCTACTATTGCACTCTCTGGAGTGGGAATAGTAATTTTTACCCCTACGCTATCCAACGCTTTCCTACTGTTGCACTCTCTGGAGTGGGAATAGTATTTTTTACCCCTACGCTATCCAACGCTTTCCCTACTGTTGCACTCACTGGAGTGGGAATAATATTTTTCACCCCTACGCTATCCAACGCTTTCCCTACTGTTGCACTCACTGGAGTGGTAATATTAAATTTTACCCTCCTGCTATCCTACGGTAAAATATTGTAAATTTTTTATTAATAACTTAAATTAATTATATCTTAATTTTAAGGTTATTTGAGTATTTTTAAGTATGTCTTAGTTAATTATATGTATTATTTAATTAATTTTAAATTACTTTTAAGACATTTAAAAAAATTCGATATTTTGACTGACTATATTTTTTACAGACTATATTTTGGATTCGATATTTTTGTACTTACCTGTTTGTAGACAGGAATTCGATATTTTGGCATTCTATATTTTGGTGACTATATTTTGGTAAGTCTATATTTTGTCATTCTATATTATGTCAGTGATCCGGTAACGTGGGTTATCACCGGAATTAATTTCGGATGGCAGTTTTGAAAATTGTGATGTCATTTTTTCGTGTGCAGAACAATATACGGACTAGGCAGTGTATCCCGTAAAGATCCAGCACCTGACGCACTATTCCTAATCAATATAAATACAATGAGATTTCTTCATTGATTTTGTGTGTACACTATAAGTGCAGGCACTACCTCAGTGCAATTCAATACAGGATTTTAGTATTTAGAATTAATCGCAAAGGTGCACCTTATGTCTTTTTGTATGGGAACGGCTACTCTGCATCTCAATATTAGCACTTTAATGGGATAAATTGAAGACAGTATTCAGTAGTTGGTGCAAACTGCAGGGATCACAAGTATTTCCGTGATAAGTGCTCCAAAATTTAACACCATGGTGGATACCAGCAAATAACAGTAATAAGAGCAAGAAAGAGTCACACAGCAGTTAAGAAAACAACTGAAAAGGTTAATAATATTTTGGAGCAAACTTTATTTTTTATACACATATATAAACCATAAACTATTTATATATAAAAAATAAACCAATAAACAAAATTTAACAAACATAATAGAAAACAACAAGGTGGAAGACTCCTGTGGGGACCATGGATGTCAACGACAGAGCCTGGAAAATAAAGCACAAAGTAAGGACATGTGTAATGCGCATATCAAAGGACTGATAGAGAGAAACAGAGAAGGAAAAACAAGCCAGGGAGAAAAAGAGAGGAAAGGAAAGAAAGGGAGAAGGGAGACAGAGATAGAAGGAAAGGAATGAAGAGAGTGAGAGAGAGAGGGAGAGAAGAGAGGGAAGTGAGAGGGGGAGAGAGAGAGAGAGAGAGAGACTGTCGCCTATGCACATCCATGGGCAAATATTTCCCTGATGCCATCGGAGTGTGCAGCAGTGGGCGGACTGCACGTGCCCGTCAAAACCCCGCTGATCTCAGATGTGTTGCCGAGTCCTGAGTCCTGAATGGCAGAGACCACAGCAGATTCTGAGCGGATCTGACAGATGTCGTTGAGTCCTGAGTCCTGATTGGCAGAAACCACATCAGTTTCTTAGCAGATCTGACAGATGTCACTGAGCCCTGAATGCTGGAGACCACTTCAGCTTCTCCATGGCCAACAGATCTCACACATGTCGCTGAGTCCTGAGTCGTCAATGGAGGAGACCACCTCAGGGTTTGGTGCTGCTAAGCCTGTGGAACTCAAGTTCGTGCCACGTGGTGGTAGGCTCTTGATGGCCACATGAGTTTAGGGTGGCACTAACCCTATGCATATGAAGTCCACGCCAAGGGGATGGTAGGCCGCTGACGGCCATACAGCTGAGGGTGCATCTAACCTTCTGCGCAACTTTTCATGGACTCTTTATGGTTGGGACCCGTGGAGTGTTCGCCAGCTAGTCAGCACTGGCAATAAAGGATGTGACGTTGTCGATCTATTATAGTCACATGGCCTGTGCGACATGTGCCGGATGGGGGTGGTGTGTGTGTAAACCTGCCCTCAGGGAGTGGCCGTGAGATGTTGAGAACTAGACCACTGACCTGCACACCAACAGCGAGCACGCCTGTGACAGATAGCTATGTGGGGCAAACGTTGAAACGTAATCAGAGTGGAGTGGCGTGGTGTGGCATACGACGGAACAGGGCAGGGATAGGCACATTGATGTGGACGGCTCGTAGTACTGCGTCTGGGAGTCGAGCGGACGGGCCGCAGATTCCCTCTGCGAGCTTGGGTTCGAACTGTTCATAACTCACACTACATAATTATTGAAAAACATTTTGTGATTCAGTCCATCAGCTGGCATCTGTCCGAGGAATTTGTGAAAACATATCGGAGTTCTTTCTGTGAGTGATACTCCTTTGATGCTCCATTTCCCCACATTAGCAGGTAACGTACCCTCTTCCCACATTACCAACATACCCCCAACAACCTTCTTGGGCCCAGAAGTATCCCTTTGTGGTTGGACAAAGAAGAATCTTAGTCATGTATAGATTTACATATAAAAAGATTATTTAAAGAAAAGAACAACAAATAAGGCTGAACGTGCTGTGGTCGCTGCCACGAAGTTGGGGTTGCTACCATTCAGGACACTGGGATTGATTTGAATAGGGTTAGTGGTACCAGAAGCATTGAGACTGTATGAGCCTGTGATGATGCTTGATGTGGACGGGTCGCACTGGGAGCAATGTGTCTTGCCTACTGCACTGTGTCATGTGGAATCTGGATTGTATCTGAATTGTGAGTCCTTATGACCATAGTGTAGGCCAAAGGTAGCGATGAGGAAGGGCCCAAAGCCATGTGCATACGTTGGTGACCCCACCGAGCTGCGTAGTGCAGGTTCAGTGGCACCACTTGTCGGCAGACTTCAATCTGTAAATACTCCTCACTAATCGAATGGAGTGAGGTGCTGCCACGAAGTTGGTGTTGCTGCCATTCAGGACTCAGGACACAGTTACACATGTGGGATCGGCTTGTGTTAAAGAGGGATAGTGGGACTACATGTTACCGGCATTTCATATCAAAATATGCCTCACTGATTGAAGGGAGTGTGGTGCTGTGGTCGCTGCCACAGACTTGGGGTCAGTGCGATTCAGGACTCAGCACACAGTTAAACATGTGGGATCGGCTTATGTTGAAAACGGTAAGTGGCACCATGTGTTGACGCCGTTGCATATGCGAATATCCTTCACTGATAGAAAGGAATCTGGTGCTATGGTTGCTGCAAAGAAGTTGGGGTCACTGCCATTTAGGACTCAGGATACAGTTACACATGTGGGATCGTCGTGTGTTGAACAGAGTTAGTGGCAGTACGTGTCGCCAGCCTGCGTAGTACAGGTTCAGTGGCACCACATGTCGCTGGCCTTCCATATGCAAATATCCTTCACTGATTGAAGGGAGTCTGGTGCTGTGGTCGCTGCCACGAAGTTGAGGTTGCTGCCATTCAGGACTCAGGAACCAGTTACACATGTGGGATCGGCTTGTGCTGAACAGGGCTAGTTGGCACCACATGTCGCCGGTCTTCCACAGTGTAGGCCGGAGGCAGTGGTCATCAAAGGCCCACAGGCAGGTGGCGCTGACTTGAGCTGCATAGATTGCTAGTATTTGGTCTTCTTAACCCACTAAAGTCTCTTACACAATTTGCGTCACTACTAATCTCGAATTGTGAACCGTGTAACCCCAGTGTAGGGTGCAGGCAGAGGTCCGGATGGGCATACAGCTACATGGCGTTGAGTTGAGCTGCACAGTTAGTGGCACCTGGATTACTCGGCGTGTGGGCACCCTGCGATGATACGTGGTCCTGGCAGTCCGCACTGGGAGCAATGTATTGCCTTGATAAGGCCACGTGGAGAGGACTTATGGTGCAGTGAGTTAGTAGCACCTGAAGCACACAGCGTGAGCGCATCCTGCGATGATGCGTGGTCCCTGCGGGCCACACTGGGAGCAACGTGTCTTGCGAATTGGACTGCATCATCTGCCACTGCATCTGAATTGTGAGCCCTGCTGTCCGCAGAGTAGATGAAAGGCAGTAGTTAGCATAGACATTGAGGAATGCTTTTTGTCACTTCTTCTTGACAAAATCCGAGGACATAGAGTACAATTCTCTGTGCAATTAATAAATCAAGGCTGAATTCAATTTGTGAGACCCTGCTGCCCGCAGTGGAGATTGAAGTTAGTAGGTGGTACAGACATAAGTCTGCGGTACTGAGCTGCTGGGTTCGCAGGGGGCCTGTGTGGAGGAGGCCCGAGGTTATGGTGGCAGCCATGTGCCAGGGTGAGGGCCGCCACTCTGCAAACTCGTTGGTCTTCCCACAAGTGAACCACGCCCAGTGCCTGGCCTATTTATTCATACTCCTACGCTGGAGTGGCATACATTGGACCAGCCCACTCCGCTTCAGCTTCCAGGGTGGTACAACACAGCTACATGACCAAGATCGTCCCCACTGCCTGAGGTAACATGGTTGCGTCCACTGTGCCCTACACTACAAGTATCAATAGTATATCTCCACATGGAGAGGTTTGTGCTTTGCATAGTAAGGTCTGTGTAGCACATCATCGTTACACTTGGCATTGTGTGCATTATTATTGATGGGTGACTTGCCTCCTTCACACATACTTGGGTGCCACATCTCCCAACATTCAGCTATTGTGCGGCTGAGGGGACATGGTATTTTGGGAAGGTCCGTTGTCCTGTTTTGTGCTGCCTCGGTGGTAGTAGCGGGGGGTGGTCGGGGGGGGAGGTTCTGGTGGTGGTGGCGCTGGGTGTTGTTGGGTATCAGAGCTGCATGATCAGTACCTCTATCACGTGTTGGTCTTTAGATGTGGCTGTGAGTTGGGTCTAATTCAAGCAGTAGATAGTCAACCTCCTTACACCAGTTAAAGGTTGATGTTAATTTGTTACTGGTAAGTCGGCCTATCGCCTGTTTTTGGATCGCATTGCAGATTTGGCTGGTTATTGAAAATATGGGGAAGTGGTGTTTTTGTGTTTTTTTTGCACGGAAATGCCTACTTTGCATATCATTAGTGTTAGTTGTGGCTCTCGTTTGAGACGAATTTGTTGGCGGAAGGTATCGATGGAAGAGTGGTGAGATTAAATAGATATGTTTAATGAACATTAAAATTAGCATTTAAAAAACCTTTGAAATTCACTGAAAACACCATAGATTTCAGGTACGTTATAGTTAGAAATTAGCATTTAAAAAACCTTTGAAATTTACTGGAAAAAAAAACAGGTTTTACAGACGTTAAAGTTAGGAATTAGAATTTAAAAAACCTTAGAAATTCACAGAAAAAAACATAGGTTTTAGGGATGTTATAGTTAGTTGGACATTTCACTCATACAAAACGATAGAAATTCCGCTGTTATAGTTAGTTGAGCTAACTATAACTCGCGCCCCCTCAATGCACTGCTGATGACATCACATATTACTTCATTCATGACAAGGTTAGTGACATCACTGATGACATCTCAAATGACATCACTGATGACATCATCGAGTGGCTGTGTGTGTTTATAAAATGTAATATGTTATATATATATATATTCACTGAAAAAACCATAGGTTATAGACCATATATAGTTAGGAATTAGCATTTACAAAACCTTGAAAATTCACTGAAAAAACCATAGGTTATAGACCATATATAGTTAGGAATTAGCATTTAAAAAACCTTATTTTACTCACACAAAACCATTGAAATTCCATATATAGTTAGTTGCACTAACTATATATTGCGCACCCGCAATCCACTGCTGATGATGTCACATATTACATCATTCATGACATGGTCAGTGACATCACTGATGACATCACTGATGACATCTCAAATGACATCACTGATGACATCACTGATGACAACATCCAGTGACTATGTTTCTGTAAAGTTAAAATATGTCTTACATATTGAAGAATGAGTGGATGTATAAGTGTCTGGACGAAGGATTTAGTAGGTGCATGACTGAATGTATGAGTGAGTGATTAAATGTGTCTCACTGAGTGCATGGGTTAGTGACTAAACTGTCTTAATTTGTGCATCATTATGTCTGTTGTTCTGTAAACTGCTGCATGTGTTGATCAGTAGCTATATGAGTAACTATATGGGTTATTGATTGATTGCCCAAGTATTTGCATGGGAGACTGAGTGTGTGTGTGGCTGGATGGGAGGTGTGTGACTCTGTACAGATCAATGTGTACTTGTATCAATGATTGTATAAGAGAGTAAGTATGTGTTAGTATATGGTTGAAAACGTAAGGTGCTCTATGTTTAACTGTATAGAGTAGAAAATGGAAGTGTGATTGATTCTTTACAGGACTGACTAGGTGTGTGAGTAACTCCATGGATGAGTGGCAGAGTGTGAGTGTCTGTATAGGTGTATGAGTCCATATGATTGTGTTGTAAACATGAGTGATTGTATGTATGAATGATTGTATGGGTGAATGAGTGAATGTGTGTGTAGACGTAGGAATCAGTGAGTACGTATGTAGTAACTAGTATTGGTGTGTCAATGGTTTCAAAAATTATACTCTGTTTTTAACACTGGGTGAAACAGAGGTTATATTAAAATGTGAGGAGATGCATTGTATTGTCACATGAATGATATCATCAGTGATGTGATCATTGATGTCAAGTGAGATGTCATTTGAGATGTCATCAGTGATGTCATCAGTGATGTCACTGACCATGTCATGAATGATGTAATATGTGACATCATCAGCAGTGGATTGCGGGTGCGCAATATATAGTTAGTGCAACTAACTATATATGGAATTTCAATGGTTTTGTGTGAGTAAAATAAGGTTTTTTAAATGCTAATTCCTAACTATATATGGTCTATAACCTATGGTTTTTTCAGTGAATTTTCAAGGTTTTGTAAATGCTAATTCCTAACTATATATGGTCTATAACCTATGGTTTTTTCAGTGAATTTCAATGGTTTTTTAATAGCAAATATCATAAGCTGTCGAATGTCAAGTACGTGGTAAGAATTTTTTTTTTCGTGTTTATGCACACTGATCTGCTTTGATTGCTGCCCCCCACCCCTCATTTCTATTAGGAGTACTCTCTCTTTGCAGATAGTGAAGGGTAGTTAACGCAGCCCTTTCCCCCTTTGTAATCCGTCGTGCCTGCTTCTCTCTCCATTTGATTGATTGTTCTCTTTGGTTCATTCTCTATTTACAAACAAGCACAGAGTCGCAATACTCTGTTTAGTCTTTGCAGATAGCGAAAAATCGTGTAAAAAAACAAAAGGAATCGAGCAAAATCAGTAGGCCACTAATGGGATCTCTTTTGACCTCGCTAAAATAGAAACATTAGGAACAACCTGTTGAAAATAGCAATGCGTATGTATATAAGCGGCGTTCATTTGTGTTCACAGTACCCCTTGTTGATTGTTTCAATCGAGCATTGAATTGTTCGAAGTTAATTCTCTTAACGATCTTCTCTACCTGCAAACGAGGAAGAATAGGAATATTCTATCTCCCTTTGCAGATAGTGAAGGGTAGGTAACGCAAGCCTTTAACACGTCGTACCTATTTCATTCCTCATTGATTGATTGATTGTCCGAACATTGACTGTTTGGGAATTAGTTCTTTTTGGAGGTATTCCCTGTTTGCAAATAAACGTAGGAAAATCTTTGCAAGTAGTGAAAGGGTACGTAATGCGGACCGTTCTCCCCCGTTGTAATCTGTCATGCCTATCTACTCCCCACTGATTGATGCACCTTTTTCACCCGGACCATTTACTAGAGATACGTCATCTGGCCCGACCAGAGAGCACCCCTAGTGAAAAGGACATATGCAATAATAACGAAGTGATCACTGTATCCTGTTAACAGAAACTTTACCATGAAACAACCTGGAAAGAAAAAAATAGGAAAACGAAAATCAGTAGGCCACTGATGAACATGAACTTTTATTAAACAACGAACAAAGAAACGATAACATAACGTAATGATAAAACCTATTAATGTCCTAGAAACAAGAAAACGTTAAAATATGCCAGTGGTGAGAGACCAGAAAAACAGTAAGAGAAACCAAATCACCCCTCGCTGTCCCACCGCCTGCCACGCCAAAAAAATCGATAGACTAGGGAAAATGCAAGTCAGTAGAACATCCACCCCCACTCTGGAAACTTCCAAGGTGGGGCAGGGTTCCGGCTACGCCCAGCCGGGAGCAGCCCATATAAGGCAGGTCCTGCTGCCACGCCTCGGCCAGGAGATCCTAACGTAGGGTGTAGCCGGAGGAGAGGCCGAGACCAGCGGGACCCGGCCAGGGGATTGCCTTTACAACGCTGAACAGTTGCAGGGGGGGGGAATGTCTCCTCGACCCTCCCCTCTCTCTCCCAGTCCGGCCGCGGTGGCCCTTGAGAGTTGCAGGTAGTCCCGCCACATGCTCTTCCGGTCCGACCACCAACGGTCGGGGGGCCGAGGCCGACGGGATCCGGCTGCAGCCGATAAACCAAGAAACCCGTTCATGGGGCCAGAGCCAGGGGCGTCCGGCCGACATCCACCGGAAGCCCGGCCCGAAGACGGACGGGACACTTCTTTCTTTTATAATGGCTGCGACAACACTGGAGGGGGATGTCTTGCACATGCCTCCGACCCCCCCCTCGTCCTCATCGCCTGGTCCGGCCATAACAAATCTCAAGCGAGACGCCGTGGGGTGCACTGGGAGGGAGAGACGGTGCGAACAGGCCTCTCCCGCCTCCCCAGGTGGAGGCTTCCCAGCTGCACCCTCAGCGCTCCAGGCGGTGGCATCCTAACAACTACAGTGCTGCACAGTTTCGGAACGACCTAGATAACGGTTCTTCCACTGTGGCCATGCTGCAACGTCTCGCCCGGCAGGGTGGAGCCCGTCCGCTCATGTGACCCCGCGATCGCCGGTAGCTGCCGAACTCTCAAAATGGCGGTCGACCTGGCAAGAGCGGGCCCAACATAAAGAAATGGCCCGGTCACTGGTTGACTCCACCACCGTAGTCCTCCACGACCTTGAAGATTCTAGAGGAGCCGCGGGAGTCTCCGACCCCCGATGGGGAATGACTGCCATGATCGCCCGTGGAGTGACGAAACTGTATCCGCGGGACGTCGGCGCTCCCATGCTGGCGCCAGCCTCACTTTGAATTACTACAATCCTGCAGACCTTACTTCCGGTGAAAGCACAGTGTGACCCGGTAGGAAAAATTATTGCACCCCCTCCCCTTTTTGACTGATAGTTCAAACCACCGATCCTTTCCTTTGCCCTTTTAACGGAACTTTGGACTGCCTCCCCCTCTTTTACATTTTCTAGAGAAAACAAAACATTAACCACTACATTAGCATAGCAGTTGACACCAGAACTGTTTTCAAATTGAAAACCAACAACATCTTCAACAGAATCCTTTTTGTTTCTGCTGTGACCCTGCTACAGCACAGGCATTGTCCCCAGCAGTAATTCTGCAATGCCGGTAAGAATAGCTGTGGTGCCTACTGGACTCACTCACCCCCGCGGCGCCCCACGCCGTTTTTTGCTGGGCGGCAACTTACTAGACATCACTTTCGTGCCATCTAGATTTCAGCGCGTTCTGCTGCCTTGGAACTATTCGCACAACAGACCGCTACTGACAAGAATATTTCATTATTGGTGCTGTCAATTTCAATAAATCTATTGGATAATTAAAAAGAAATTGCCACGGTCTCTTCGTTGTTTAAATGTTTTTACTGTTTTTGTTTTGTTGTATATATTTATATGTTATTAAAGTTTTATATTCCTACTACTTTGTTGGAGTGCTATATATTTTTAATGTGACACATAATTGTAAAAACTTTGATGTACAAAGAGTCATTCCTGGAATCTTCCGCTTCAGGCTCGGTCCCCTCCCCAATCACAATACAGGATGGTTTTCAGATAGTAGGAACGCGTGTGCTGTGACGGATCACATCGGGTGTGGGCCTTGATCTACTATAACTCCTTTGAAGAGGGGTGATTCTTTACAGCTGGGGCCATAAACTACATCTGCAGGGCTAGCTGATAGCCTAGGACCGGCCTGGACATTCGGACACAGAGGAAGAGGAGTGTCAGAGGGTGCGGTAGTGAATAGGGCGAAAGGGAGGTGTCGGGCGGGCACAGAGTGTGATTCTCAGGGAAGAGCAGCGCAGATGGGGGAAGGTTTATTGCCCATGCATAAGACAGAGAGCGGTGGTGACCAGTGCCTGGGGGAGATGCTTACGAGGGTGAGGAGCCATGCTACGAATCGACAGCGTGCAGAGAGTGGGTCTGGTCAAGACATCTAAAATGGCTGCCGTGCACGACAAAAGTGTGGCATTTCAAAAAAGGCAAGATGGCGCAGACAATGTTTTTCAACACTTCCTCATTTCCTTCGAATCGAACGTTAACAGACGTTGGGGCATATTACCAAAGTTAAGCGATATTTATCGCTAACGATGCTTACCAACCAATTTTTTACCACTAAGCATCGTCAGAAATTATCGAAGATAAACCTTACTATTATCAAGGTTTATCGCAAATGCGATAATAAACGGCCGCAATGCATGAATATCGCTAAAAACTCAGCGATATTCATGCATTACCGAGCTAATACTCTTAGCCGTGTTATCCACCTCCCATTGGATAACATGGCTAAGAACTGCTCAGGGCAGGTGTTACTTTTTGGAGATATTCGCGCTTAGCGCGAATATCTCCAAAAGTTGGTAATAGGAGATAGATATCTTGCATGTTGTAATGCAAGTTATTGTGGTATATGGAACTCATACCATAATCTCTCAGGAAAGCAGAAACTGATCCTTTTGGGACCGCCTAAAAAGGCCTAGGGGGTGAGGAGTACTCTACTTTGCCCCCTTTTCACGTTCCGAACTATTTTATTTTACTCTCTTCTGTAATTACACAAAATACCAGCGATAAGATGCATCGGAGACACACAGTGAGAGAAAGGAGGCCGGAGATGAAGAAGACATGTCAAATACACATTGGAGATAATATAGTGGCAGAAGGGAAGTAAATATGAGTAAACTTACCATGTAACATAAAAATGTTGCACTCTATACTATAAGTCTCATTTTATACTACAATCACTTCGCTACAACCTCATAAATTAAAAATAAAAATAAATAATGTCTCAAACAATTTTTGATTTCTAAATATAAATTTATTCTTCAGAATTTTCTAAATTTGAAACAACTAGTAACATGTCCTCATCAGTAATTTCCTCTTCAATCATCTCATCTGGAATCTCCTCATTAAAAGTCTGCAATGATGATTCTTGTAACTCTATGGTCTCCAAACACTCGATAAATTCGCCATCAAGAGATTGATCAAAAAAATCATTCAAGTCATCTCCTCCTTCTGACAATATTTCATTATTGGTGCTGTCCATTTCAATCAATGTAGTGGAATCATTCAAGTCATCTCCTCGTGACAATATTTCATTATTGGTGCTCTCAATTTCAATCAATGTAGTGGAATCATTCAAGTCATCTCCTCCTTGTGACAATATTTCATTATTGGTGCTGTCCATTTCAATCAATCTAATGGAATCATACAAGCCATCTCCTCCTTGTGACAATATTTCATTATTGGTGCTCTCAATTTCAATCAATGTAGTGGAATCATTCAAGTCATCTCCTTGTGACAATATTTCATTCTTGGTGCTGTCCATTTCAATCAATCTAATGGAATCATACAAGTCATGTCCTCCTTGTGACAATATTTCATTATTGGTGCTCTCAATTTCAATCAATGTAGTGGACAATTCAAAAGAAATTGCCACGGTCTCTTCATTGTGAGCCATTTTATTTTGAAATTGCTTGCTGTAAATTGCAGAAAAAAATAATCACTTTCATTTATCGTTTTTAGTAATACATAATATAAAACTAACTTCATCAAGTATTTAGTATAACAGAAGGACTGCAAATAAATAACAGAAAACATTTTTCAAATTATCTTCAAGTGTACAACATAGTTCCCCTTACAAATTAACAACTCACCTTTTTAAAAGTAGCAGAAGTGTTAGTACTGTGTAAATCAAACACCAGAAATTCACCACCAAAAATTCCTCACAAATGTACCTCAGACAGTAGTATCACAAAATGGCTGTGGTTTCCTCTCATTTGACATATATACATAACCAATTAACTTTCATCACACACAAATACAAAACCAAAGTAACATTTTAATTGGTTCTAAATTTCAACACTTTCAAATGTGTTTTCCCCATGCAATTTTCCATAGGACATTTACATACGTCTACAGCCTGAATGGCTGAACGGAATTACACCAAACTTGGCAAAATGGTACATCAAACCTAAGAGGTCAGGAAGGATCTACTATGCCCCCTTATGGTCATTTCCCCCTTCGCTTTGGCCTCCTCTTGTCTCTCAATCCTACCGAGGGACAAGATGGCGGCCGCTACGGACTGTTTGGAATGTTGACAGACGCCGGAGAACCAATCAGCTTCGCAAAGCTCCGTAACGCGAAAAGTACGCGAAGCGGAGCGCTGTTACAGATATATATCTTTTTTTCAACGTTAATTTCTCAAAATCCACTGGAGCACATATATTGAGACCTAGCAAAGGCACATCGGGCTACCAGTCCCTAATATTTTGCCAAGTTTCGTGCAAATCCATTCAGCCGTTCGATTATTATTATTTTGTTTTTTTTTTGCCCCGCGGGGCCCTTTTAAAACCTCCACATCAAACCTAGGGGGTCAGCGAGGATCTACTATGCCCCCTTATAGTTATTTCCCCCTTTGTTTTGACCTCCTCTTGTCTCTCGATCCTACCGAGAGACAAGATGGCGGCCGCTACGGACTGTTTGGAATGTTGACAGACGCCGGAGAACCAATCAGCTTCGCTTCACAAAGCTCCGTTGCGCGAAAAGTCCGCGAACCAGAGCGCTAACCGGTCCGCTGTTACAGATATATATCTTTTTTTAAACGTTAATTTCTCAAAATCCACTGGAGCACATATATTGAGACCTACAAAAGGCACATCGGGCTACCAGTCCCTACAATTTTGCCAAGTTTCGTGCAAATCCATTCAGCCGTTCGGGCTAAAAGTGAGGCCAACCGCCCTATGGAAAACTCAATGTTAAAAACACGTTTTGGGACCCCCCTTTTTTCTCGGCCCCCACTGGACGAACCCCCCCCAAATTTTCAAGGGCTGCTCAGAAACAAAATGTGCCATTTTCCTGAAAATTTCAGCCGATTCCGTCCACAAACGCCAAAGTTATTAGACATAGAATTTTCAAAAAACCCATAGAGAAAAAATCCTAACTATATATACCTACTGGCGACCGCCAGTAGGTAATATACATATATATATATATATATATATATATATATATGTATATATATATATATATATATATATATAAATATTTATATATATTTATGCCAAAGTGTATTGAAGAATGAATGGGTGTATAAGAGTCAGGATGAATGATTAAGTAGGTGTGTGATTGACTGATTGTTCAGTACTGCAGGACTAATGAGGGGGTGATGGGAAACAAAGCCTTCTTGGACAGTCAGAATGCCTTATTTCTTTAATTTGCAGTGATCAATAATTCAGCTATAACTATATTTTGAAGTTTAATTCCTCAAAAATACCTCAACAGATAAATACTACATCACAAAAAGCACACTTTCTGAGAAAGGATCTTGTTTTCTGCCATATGAGGTGTAATTCTGTTCAGGCACTTTTTCTGTATTACTCCTTACAATTCCTATGGAAATTAGCATGGGGAAAACATGCTTTGGGACTGCTCTTTTTCTCAGCCTCCACTTAACGGATCACCCAGAAAATTTCCAGGAATGATCTGAGATTGATGAACTTTTTTGGGTAACTTTTGTGAAGATATGACAAACAGTGTCAAATGTATAAGCTAAATAAATAACACTATTTTTGGGTTCATCTTCATACACAACCTGCAGCTGTTTTATCACACAATGTACCTTCAATCTCTGGATATTTGAGCAGTATGAGTAAGCCATGCCTTATTGTTGTGCTAACTGTCTCTGTTCCGGCAATTAGGAGCCCAAGTGAAGTAATAACCAAAGTCTTCATGGAGTATTCTGTTGCAGGGTTTTGCTTTTCCTATGGGTAAGAACACAAGTCACACATTGACATGTAAGAAGACCACTTTGACAATAAAATGGATCAGAAACTGAAATACACAAAGTTTGAGTGAATCAGGTTATTAGAAACTGGGCCTCTAGTTGGCAGAGGTTTGCACCCTGTCCAAGAAGGGATCACAATCCTAGTCAGGGTAAGCTAGATGCACACTTCAAATTACCCCGTGCTCACCCTCTGGTAGCTTGCCACAGAACTGGCTGGCTTAACTTAAGAGGCAATGTATAAAGTATTTATACAGCACACACACAGAGTAACACAATGACAACACCACAACAAGACTCCACAAAGGTTTAGGAAAATGGAGAATATGTATCTGAGTAAAACAAGATCAAATTGACAATAATCCAAACAGTGAAAATTGAGATATGAAATTTAAATAATAAATGCAAAAACAGTGCTTAGAAGTCAGTAGTGTTAAAATGATACTTGAGGCCATGCTCGACAGGGGTAAATCAAAAGTTCAGGTCGATTGCGATGGAGGGCTGGCCGGCTACAGGGCACATGCATGGCCTGCTGATAAAAAAAACTTTGATGGAGCAAAGAGCTGATCCTGAAGACACAAATCTTTTCCACACAGTTGGGTCGCTGTGCTTTCCTCGAGCTTCACTGAGGTAAAGGCAATGCGTTGTCATCGAGCCACACAGAGTGTCGTTGTCAGCCCATGCAGGCTATTGAACCGCTGTCTCTGCACAGCCTCTGAACCAGCATAGAAGCATGATGTGTCTGTCCGACTGATGCGGTGGTGAAATTGTGTCAATTTTGTAGGAAATCAGCTGCAGCCCCCAATTCTGAGGCCCAGGACTGGAGGAGGCACCTCAGGCAAGGTTAGGACTCAGAGTCCAGCAGCACCAGCAGGATTGCAGGAAGGCTGTATGTCCCTGAGACTTCAAAAAACAACAGGTAAGCCAGAAAGCCCTTGGAATCACTCTGGGTTCAAGTGAGATTGGTCTAGCCCTTGTCCTCAGCAGACAGATGGGCTGCCCAGCAAGACAGAGAATCAACTCCCTGGAACAGTCAATCAAGGCATTGTAGGCAACTGGCACAGCACAGCAGTCTTTACTTGTACCGAGTTCTATCCAGGTCCAGTAGTGTACTGTCTTGGTAGAGTGAGAGCACCAGTACTTATATCCAAATGTGCCTTTGAATTGGGGATAACTTCAAAGCTGGACCTTGAACTGCACAGGTTCCCTTTCATCCCAGCCCTGTCTGACAGGATATTCATGGTAATAATCAGCCCTATGTGCAGGACACAGGACACTGCCTTTGCAGATGTGTCAGCTCCCTCTCCCCCGTCCTGCCTAAGAACAGCTATCATAATGCAGATGAGGACTCTACCAAATTTACCTTTCCTATGTTGTGGCTGTCTAGAGGGAATGCACAAAGTGAAGTGGGGATAACTTCAAAGCAGGACCTTAAAGTGCACAGGTTCCCTTTAATCCCAGCCCTGTCTGGCAGGATATTTGTGGTAATAATCAGCCCTATGTGCAGGACACAGGACACTGCCTTTGCAGATGTGTCAGCTCCCTCTCCCCCGTCCTGCCTAAGAACAGCTATCAGAATGCAGATGAGGCCTCTATCAAATTTACCTTTCCTGTGTTGTGGCTGTCTAGAGGGAATGCACAAAGTGTAGCTGTCACTCAGCACACACGTGTATTGGAGACAGGCTGCAAGGCACACAGAGCAGTAAGAGCAGGGAAATATCCACCACTTTCTAATAGTAGAATTTCTAAAATAGTAATGTTAAATTCATCTTTTCCACTAAAGAGGATTTATCATTACCATTCCAAAAATATGAAACATTACTTAGCTATACCTTCTAATCAGGAATTACAGCTTTAAAGTATTTTAAGGAATTCCCAATGCTAGCCTATGAGAGGAATAGGCCTCACAACCAATTTAGATGTTTTTCACTAACAAAAGATATAAAACGTTAAAGTACTGTTCTTACTTTTTAGATACGCAGGACCCTGCCCACAGGGTTTCTAGGGCCTAGCATAGGGATGACCTATGTGTAATAAAAGGGGAGTTTAAGGCTTGGCAAGTTGTTTTAAATGCCAAGTCGAAGAGGCAGTAAACTGCACACACAGACCCTGCAATACAGGCCTGATACAGGCTCAAAAGGCTCATTTTGTGTGTGGCACAATAAGTGCTGGAGGCCTACTATGAAAAACGACACAGGGTCGTGACTCCAAACTAGTAAGGCAGAGTCCAAACTATCTAAAGAAAAACACTACTGCCAGTACTATATAAGTACGGCAACCTCATACCGTACATACGTATGAGGTTGCCGTACGTTTGGGACTCACGAGAGAATACCTTTCTGACGGACGCCAGCGAAATTAATCACGCGGCCTCCCGAACAGTTAATCAAGTTTTATAAGTGTAAAACCTGCACTTATGCGGTGACATCAGCGCTAAAATAGAGATGTCTATCATCTGAAACGCCATCTACTCGAGGATTGCTTTGTTCACAATAATAAGATTGTTGGTCCTGAGGAGAACTCCGCACTTGGGAGTTCGAAACGCGTCGACCGGTTTTTGGTCTCTTCTGTCAAAATTTGAAATACATCATGAATAGTGTTGATTAAGTAGGATTAATACCTCTGTAACTGTATTCATCACATTGATTTCATTCTTAGGATGTGAAACCATTCATATGTTTGAAGAACCTTTATTTTTGACAATTAGGCCTTAAGTATTTTGCGTTGTGGTATGCTAGTAGATGGATGAAAGTTTTGGCCAGAGTGAAAGTGTGGATGTGTTTTGTAAATTTGTAAATTGTATTGTATATATTGATCTAGATGTAAATGTTATATTGTATATTTGTACATACACACAAAGAATTGTTTATTCCATTGATGAAAATAATTTTGGTTCCACTAGTGTATAAATGAATGAATAAACTAGTGACGCAAATTAAAAAATGGACCGTTATGTTTATTTCATATAGGTCACCATAAAATAGTCAATTGATGTCCAGTACTGGCAGTAGTGTTGTTCTTTAGGAGGCCTACTATAGCACTTAATTACAGGCCCTGGTAACATAGTAGACCACTTTACAAGGGACTTGTAAGTTAACTAAATATGCCAATCAGGTACTCACCAATGTCACCATGTTCTAGGGGAGAGGCATATGCACTTACGCACTGGTTAGCAGTGGTAAAGTGCTCAGAGTTCTAAAGCCAACAAAAAGAGGGTCAGAAAAAGAGGAGGATGAAGGCATACCATCTGGGGTAAACCTGTAATAAGGTACATTTCCAACACATGTTTGGCCGGCAACAACTTTTATTAAGCTTTCTTTCACTAGCACATCAAGTATTGTGCCTGGTTTTTTAGATTTTTTTTATGTTAACAATTTATAATCAATATACACACAGGGACTTTAAGTCAGTTGCCTTCATCTACTAATCTGTTAAATTGTTAGTTACATTTTTCTTTCACCCACCATATTACATGGCACAAGTCATAGACATTGGATCACCTTACTGTGAGTAATTGAGTTGTGCGTCTGCACAATAGCCCTCATTACAGCTTGGGTGACAATTAATGAATGCATGCTATGTATTAATTTTTTCTACCAAATTATGAGATGCTCAGTTTTTTCTCACACTGGTTAGGTAAAACCAATAACGATTTTTCTGCCTGTTAATCCCAGACAAAAAACACAATTGCAAAAGTCTTTAGCAGCATCCAGGCTTCATTCTGTGCAGGGGCAAGCAAAAATGTTCCCCATGCAAGAAAAATCTTTCACTTCCCTCCTCTACTCCTTTCGCTAGCCTCCGTCTCACCGACTAGCTCATCATACACCTACCCCAAGCAGGTGGTAAATGTATGCAGTACAACCACATGGAAAAGCAGCTTTCATGTGGTTTACAACTAGACAAATCTGTTCAACACAGTAATTTTACTTTCAGGATTCTATGTCTATGATTTTACTGGGCAGTAATAATAACATTGCACTTCATTTTTGCAGCACCAGTAACATGTATTGTGGGATCAGGGACAATGTGCCCTACCTCCTAAAATATAGCTCCCATCGGTACCTAGGCTGGTAGGCCAATGCCTTTTTCTTTTTTAAAGGATTCAATACAATTTCCTCTTTACAAACATTTTCATTTCTTTTTTGTTACTGTGACAATGGACTAACAGCTTCTGATGCACTGCCAAAAGGCACTTGCTACCACTAGCTGTTCACAAATCCTGCATGGGTACTTATGTGGGCAGTCACTGTTAAACAGTGGCATAATGCAAAAAGATGGGTCTCCCCTGCAGAATGTGATGTGGGGTCACTGAGTGTCCTATATCTCACAGATATATATTATCCTTGCGCTGAATGGGGGCCATCTCAAGGTTTGAGTGCCCCCCTGACGGGTTTTAGGGCCCAGTGCATCACATAGGCTATGGGAGCCTGTGTTACAGCACTGCCTTTGAATACGGATTCCTAATCTTTATTATAAAAAACGTACTTGAAGACAATTGTTAAGATAGCTACACTTGTGCACACTTGGACAGCCATATTAGAATGTTTTTTTATCATGCTTTTTTGGTGAGAAGCACTCTAATGGTAGTTTATACAGGCACCTGTAGACCACTGCCTGGGTGTCCATTATCTGATACTTTTTGTTACACTTTATGTACTCACCATACACTTCATAAGTGTGCAGCCTCCCTGCTTTTTCCACAGCAAGTCTCAGCAAAATCTGTTTTATCTCTGCAGACCTTAATTTGAGAGTACATCTCTGTAGTGTACAGAAATAGATATACAAGATATAATCATAACATTTACAACATTACAGAATGCTTGACTTGGTCCTCTCTGAATAGACAACACCAAGCGTTTTGCCTTAACCTTCCTCCTTTTGCTGAATTTGTTGCTGTTGGCATTAAGCCTCAGTGCACTTTACCACTGGTAACCCATCCTAAAGTGCTTGTGCCCACTCCCTAAATGTGGTATATTTGGCTTAAGCCTGATTACTATATTTAATGTACCTATAAGTCCATTGTAAAGTGGTATAGCATGTATCAAGGGCCTGTAATATTAGTGGGCTTGCCGCACTTATTGTGCCCCCAACTTCAGTAGCCCCTTAAAACATGTCCCAGGACTGCCATTACAGCCTGAAAGTAGTTTTAAACGGTCAATTAGACTGGGCAAAATAACCCCTTGCTAAGCCTTAAACTCCCCTTTTATTGCATATATGTCAGCCCTTATGTAGGCCCTGGTAGCCCATTGGGCAGACTGAATTGTAATTAAAACGACATGTATTTTTAAGGTTTACATGTCCTGGTAGTGATCACTGCTAAATTTGTTTTTCACTACAGTGAGGCCCACCTCTCCCATGGGATAGTATTGAGTTGCGTTATTACATGTAATAAGTGCTAACATTTGTTCCTGAGTCACGCGACTGGGCATAGTTGGCACTGGACTATAGTTATTCAGCCCCACAAGACAGAGGGATTAGGTGTGCCTGGATGATCCCTCACTGGCACGGTCCCACTCGCAACTGAATAGGCTATGCTCTGACTTCACACAAAGGATTTGTCAAACTTGCATTGTTCAAGCAGCCAGCATTGAGGTAGGGCAGGGGAGGGAGGAAACTTCAAGGACTTCTAAAGAAATTCTCTCCTACTTCAAACAAGGCACCAGGCATAAAAATAGGACCCTCAGGCTTACTCTTCAGTACATTGTCTGGACCTGCGGAAGGAGTCTCAGAGGACAGCCTGCTGCTGTGGCCTGAATTTATGGCACACTGACCCCTGAGGCCACAGGTGCCCTCGCCCAGTTCTCATGGACAATGCAGAGGCAACAGGAAGACGTTCAATACCTGTTTGGGGAGAGGTGTGGTGCCGTGGCTAGGGCGACTGACTCTAGAATCTGAGGATCACGGTTCGATCCCCGGCAGTGGCGGCAGATTAGCCCAGCACCATGTGACTCTGGGCAATAGCTTGCTTAATCTTCCCAACGGCCCCCAGTGCTTAGAGACCCTTATGGGTGATTGTGCGCTTTACAAATGTGGATTATTATTATTATTTGGCATCCTCACCATCCTTGAAATGAAATATTTTATAGAGCCCGCAATACCCGAAGTTGTCTCAGGAAAAACCTCTGCCTGAGGACACACCTCTGGCGTGGTTCTTTAGCCTATCGAGAGAACAACTGTTTTGTGAATTGCTACATGGTGGATTGCGAGCGTAAGGCAAGAGGCAAGGAGTACCATAGTTTCCCCCCACAGTACGAGAACATTCTTCCACCCCATTTTCATTCGCGCAGAGTTCAATCTAAGGTTCATACAGGGAGTATACCAGGAGAACCAATCCTGAAAAAAGGTCAGACCGGCTGTGTATAGGGCGTTGTGGATTATGCACAGAGCCTTAAATGAAATCCTCTTTTTCACTGGCAACCAGTGGAGGCCGTGTATTTGATGAGAGAATGATCAAAATTTGGGGACCTTCAGTAATGTTCTTGCTGCTGCATTGTGCAAGGACTGCAGTTTTTTATCAGGTATTTAAGTATAAGGCATTGCAGTAATCCTTCTTCAAAAAGATGAGTGCCATCATCACTGTCTTCTGTAGATCAAATGGAATAAACAGAAAGATTTTTTTGCAAACCCTCAGCATAAAAAATTGCTAAAGTCACACATTGATTTGCTCTGATAAACATAGTTTGGGTCAAAGATGATCCCAGATTTCTTGCCTTTTGCACTGGCCTCACTAAAGCACTCAGATCCAAAGACCACCATGAGGCATCCCAAGAGGTGGTCTCCTTACCAAAAAGCAAAGACTCAATTTGATTGGAGTTCAGCTTGAGACGGTTTCTCTGCACCCAGCCTGCAACCTGGGCCATACATCTGCAGAAAATATTGCATCCTTTTCCACCTCCGATGAGATACATACCACTATCTGTGTATCATCAGGGTAGGAGAATACAGCCAGGCCAAAACTTTAAATAAGAATAACAAGGGGAGTAACATACACATTAAATAAGGTGGGGCTAAGAGCAGACCCATGAGGCACCCCACAGGGAAGAGAGAAAGGTCTGGAACTTGCGTCATCAATCTCTACCCACTGTTGTCTATCATTGAGAAATTCACTCAATAATGTTAGTGCAGTGTTCCTAAACACAAGTGACTAAAATCGTTTGATGAGAAGTGCATGATGAATCGTATCAAAGGAGTCAGAGAAATCTAGTAAAATTAGTGCAGCTCTGTCACCCTTGTCCACTACTACCTTTAGTTCCTCTGATGCTGAATGAAACGGAAGACGGGAAATGGGTCTATACATTTCCACCTGCCTAGGGTCCAGTGAGGATTTTTTCACCAAAGGAAGGATGGAGACTCTTTTCCAAATAATTGGGTATTGCCCAGAACTAAGGGCCCCATTACAATGGCGAGGGGACACCGTAACTGAAAACGGGACCGACCACCAGAGGTGCGGCGGTCCTGCGGGGCCAATTAGGATGCGCCTGCCACCCTGGTGGTAGCATCCCGCAGGGGCGGTGCTATACAAGTAGCATGTTGTGCATTGACATGCACAACGTGACAGGCACAGCGTGGTGCCTGCCACCTTGTGCATGCCAATGTACCCCCCAAGTGCACCCCTCACCCCCCCAACACCCCGGGGGCCCGCAATGGGCTCCCAAAGCCAAAGCCGGCATGCCTTTACATGGCGGCCTCGCAGCCACGGAAAGGCCTAAATCTGCATACATCATAATATGGTGGGCGGTGCCTGCCCAGGTCTGCATGGCAGCGGCGGACGGTCTTTCCGTACTACAATGGCGGGGGGTAAATGGCTGGTGGGCGGGGAAAGATGTTGGGTAGATCGCCACCGCCGGTTGGGCGGTGGCGATACGCCGACATTACAATGACCTCCTTAGTATCTCATTTATTAGATCCATGAGTGATCCGGCCACCGTACTGGCCACAGGAATAATGACCAGAGAAGGACTAGGGTTCGAAGGGGCCCTGGATGTAATGGAGCTAATGAGATCAATTGTTTTTTCCAAGGTAAGAGGTGAGAATCTTTAGAATCTGGGTGTTTCCAATGGCCCAGAGGCTAGTCCAGAGTTCTGAACCTCAGCCTGATCAGAACCTGCATCTAATTTCTGTATGTTCGAGGAGAAGGAAAATGCCTGAAATATAGAATTGAGTTTAAGTAGGGGAAAAATCCCCCAATTGATTGCAAAATGATTCATCAGGAATGAAGATGTTACTGTTTTTCCATTTGAACAGAGATTGGACTGTTTTGATAAGTTCCCTGGTAGAGTTTGTCATTAATCTAATGTTACCAGAGAAATATTTCGTATTTCTGCTTTAATTAACTCCTTATACTCAGAGAGTAATTTTTGTACTTAATTTTTCATTAAAAATAATATTCTTTCCTCCATTTGAGCTCCTGAAGTCTGCGATAGGGCTGATTGATTTTTCCTGTAGCTCTTGAATATTTGTTCTGGTACCATGCTTTGACATGCAGCGTCTAACCATTCTGTATAACTAATTGCTGCATTATTGACATTATTGTGTGGAACAGGAACTGATTCAGAGAGTGTGTCCTCCAGTGCCTCCATACTGAGATTTTTCCATGGCCTGTATTTAGCAGTTCTAACTGTATTGTTCGGTGATGCACTATTACAGGGAGTTGTTACTGAAAAAAAAATTGGCTTGTGGTCTGAGAAAGTTGCAGAATTATATCTATTTTAAGTTTTAGATTATTAGTGAAGACTCCGTCCAGCGTATGATTGGCCAGAGGAGTGGGTTCTTTAACACCTTGGCTGCTAAGGCTTTTCCCCTCCTGTGCTGGAAGTTTGATAATCCCATTATACATGACTAGTTGACCTTGTCATGAGCACAGCTCCAGTGTGCCTCATGACGAGTTTACCTTGTCATTAGCATGGAAAATGTTTTAATTAACTGATGCAGGTTGAAACACTTAAGGGTGTCAACTAAGGGATCCATATCCGTGTTAGTAAAATACTTGAGATGAAAATTAAAGTCTCCTACTATAGTAAAACTCGAGTAATCTATAAAAGATTCCATAAAGGACTGAATTTTATGGCTAAAACTGGCCCTTGGAGTGCCTTGACAAAATATCGAGTACAAAATATCGAGTTGCACAAATATCGAGTCATTAATATCGTGGGTCAGGAATATGGACAGCAATAATATCATGGTCAAGAATATCGACTTAAGGTACAAAATATCATTTTTTTAAATATTGAAGTGTTTAATATCGTTTGCAAAAATATATTTGTTAGAATTACCGTTTTTTATTATTGTTATGTATTTTGGGATATATTTTTTATGTAATAGATGTATGTTTTTCTGTATAAGATCTGTTTGTATTTTAAATATATATGTTAAATTTTTAGCAGTTATTATTTTAATTTTTTTATTTTGTGCTTTTAGTCTCGTAGCTGGTTGTGGCTTTGTAGGGGAATAGGGTGGGAAGTAATTTAATTATAATTTTTTTTTTATTTATTAGAATGTTTTGCTTTAAGTTCTGTAGCGGGATTGTGGGTTTATAGGGGAATAGGGTGGGAAGTAATTTAATTATATTATTATATTTCCTTTTTTTTTTTTAGCTCCATAGTGGGTTGTGGGCTTATATAGGAATAGGGTAGGAAGTAATTTAATTTATATTTAATTGATTGATTCACTTTTATTTATTAATATTTGTTTAATTGAGATGTTATAGTGTTATATGTGTAAATTAATGTAGTATTAATTAATTAATAATTGGTTGTTAATTAATTTTAATGAATAAATTGGTAAATATTTATGGTAATTTTGTAACTGATTTTAGGTTTGCGTTGTGGTGTTTATAGGTGTAAATGGTGGGAAGAAATGTATTTTTAATTTATGAATTAAGAATTGGTTGTTATTTAATTTTAATTAATTAATTTGTAATTCATTTTGGTAATTGTGTTAATAATTTTATTTGTGTGTGGTAGTTTTTATAGGTGTAAAGGATGGGAAAGGTGGGGAGTAAAATATTTTTAATTGATGAAGTAATGATTAGCTGTTAATTGTAATTATTGAATTATGGTAATTTATTATCGTAATTGTGTAATTAATTTTATGTTTGCGTTGTGGTGTTTATAGGAGTAAAGGGTGGGAAGTAATTTGTGTTCAATTAATTAATTAATATATAGTTGTTAATTAATCTTGAGTATTTGAAAATTATTTTTGGTAAATGTTTATTTTTTTGTGTTTTGTTTTTACTTTTAAAGGGGTAAAGCATGTCTATTAAATACAATTTTGTTATTTACTTTTTAGCTGTTAATAGTAATAGGTATTCTTTAAAAAATAATATATAATTGTGTTTTATTATTTTATAGTTTAATTTAGCTTGTGTACTCAATTAATGTTTATTTTATTTTTTTTGATTAATAAGAACTTTGTTTGTTGATTATTAATTAGGTTAATTATGGTAATAAATGTAATTAAAAATGTTGAACTGTTTTGTTTTTGGTGTGGGGTTATAGGGTATGAAATAAAAATAAATGCATTTATGTTTTAAATCTTTTTTGTTTGTTAATATTTGCTGCTTTTACATAATTAATGTTTATAAATTAATGTATTAATTTATTTTGTATATTATTTGTAGGTTTTTGTTATATGTAATTAATATTGTAATGTATGTTCTTTTTATATATTTAATATATTTAAATTTATATTTTTAAAATATTGTTTTAATTTTATGATTTTTTAAATATTTGTATATTTTTTCAACAGTTTAAGTGTTATTAGTATTTTAGACTCTTTGCTATCCAACCTTTGCCTAATGTTGCACTCGCTGGAGTGGGAATAGTAATTTTTACCTATTTGCTATCAAGCACTTTCCCTACTGTTGCATTCACTGGAGTAGGAATACTAATTTTTACATCTCCCCTATCCAGCACTTTCCCTACTGTTGCACTCACTGGAGTGGGACTAATAATTTTTACCCCTCCGCTATCCAACACTTTCCCTACTGTTGCACTCACTGGAGTGGGAATAAAAAATGTTACCCCTCCGCTATCCAACACTTATCCTACTGTTGCTTTCAGTGGAGTGAGAAAAGTAATTTTTCCCCCTCCGCTATCAAACACATTCTCTCCTGTTGCACTGATTGGAGTGGGAATAGTCATTTTTATCTCTGCGCTATCCAACACTTTCCCTACTGTTGCACTCTTTGGAGTGGCAATAGTAATTTTAGCCCTGCGCTATCCAACACTTTCCCTACTGTTGCTATCACTGAAGTGGGAATAGTAATTTTTACCCCGCCCCTATCCAACATTTTCCCTACTTTTGCATTCAGTGGAGTTGGAGTAGTAAATTTAATTCCTCCACTATCCAACACTTTCCCTACAGTTGCACTTACAGGAGTGGGAATAGTAATTTTTACCCCTGAGCTATCCAACATTTTCCCTACTGTTGAACTCTTTGGAGTGGGATTAGTATTTTTTCCCCTCCGCTATCCAACACTTTCCCTACTGGTGCTATCACTGAAGTGGGAATAGTAATTATTACCCCTCTGCTATCCAACACTTTCCCTACTCTTGCACTTATTGTAATGCTAGTTATATGGATAAATTATTATGTTTGTGTGTTTATATTTTTTTTAATTCAGTTTATATTTTATATTTAGGTAAAGTGTTTATTAAATGTAATATATTTTGTTAAAAATAATATTTGTTTTTAATATATTTAATATATCATATTTTATTTTATATATATTTTTAAATCGATATTTTTTACATCTATAAATTGTTACCTCAATACGTTTGAGTCAATATTTTTGTATTTATCTGTTAAGGTATGGGAGTCGATATTTTTGCAGTCGATATTTTTTTCCTCGATATTTAAAACATTGATTATTGTGACATCAATATTCTATCACTGAACCAGCCCTTGGGCAAGGTGGCCGTTGGACTTATTGTCCCTAAAACGCATACAACTTGTTCATTTTCATACTAAAGCTAAGTGCTTCACAATCTAGATGGGGTATTGACTGAAAGCTGGCCTCAATTGAGCTTCGATGCACAATCGCTATCCCCCCACCGCTCTTATCTGTTTTATCCAGCCTTTAAATGATAAAGCCATCGGGATGGCAATCTTAATATCTGGGTCAGAGGAACTGTCAGCCCAGGTCTCAGTGAGAAAGGTGATGTCTGGATCACGTTTGAAAAAGTCTGCAAATTCGTATTTATTTTTGATGAGGAACCTTGAGTTGAGCAGCATACAGGGTACATACCCCCAGCCATTTGCCTGTCTGCCGCTTCTCTGGTGGAAATTGTAGAGACGGCAGGCCTCTGCTAATCATTAGGGTCTTTCTTAAAAGTGGAAATACACATTCAACATTCATACCTGTCTGTGCTAAAGACCCAATCATGAGGGTGGCAATACCAGTTTTTTTCACTATGGCATAGATTCAAACATTCCTTCATAGAATACCTGACAACGGGAACAGGGGTACTGGTGCCTGGTGCCTTCCAGACATGGACGGGTGCAGATGGGCTTGCCTTTGACGCGCAAGCAGTACGTCCACTGTGCGCATCCGCTGCGTACCCGGTCCCTCTTTGACATTTATTGGCAGTGAGCCAGTGAAACTGGAGCCCTAACCCCGAAAATGGCGGCCGGCCCAGAAGTGAGTCGGCACTGGTAAATGGAACTTCCTTTTGCTCTCTCCACTACTATTTTAAAACAACAACATGAGGAAAAGTGGGCGCAAATAAATGACTAACATTTAAAAGAATATACAATTTAGACTAACAAAGCTTTAAGACCAATGTTAGAGGAGCTTACTGAGCTCCTTGAGCGTCTTCAGCATCCAAGGAATTTGCATCAGGGTCACTCTATTTACTTCTATGGTGGTTTGCCCATAGGAGCTAGCACTGGACTGGAGAATGCTTAAACCACAATTAAATTGCTGTTAGAGCTGTTTTTAAGCGGGGCGTGGCTTACGCGCCGTTGAGTGATGTCGTCTCCTCGATGAGCTCCGCGGTGTTGCAAACATTCGAGGAAGATTGCGGACCTCATCCTGCACTGCAGAGGACTCCGTTCGGCGTTTCAATTCTCGGAACATGCCCTGAATACGGCGGTGTCCTTGTCTGCTGCCTGCCGACCTGTTTTCGCCTCATTCTGACTGCCGGTAATTTTTTCCAATTTTGGACGCGGGCGGCCGCCATTTTGTGCTGCCGAGCCCGCGTCCTCTCAGCAACTAATGAGGCCAATGTTGCTGTTATGCTGAGCCTCTAGTGTCTCTTAAATATCGCGTGTCCACTTCCTTATTACTCCTGTCAATGTGGTGTAAAGCGCGATGAATATTTGCTATTTCTGGCATTTTTCCTCCTCAACTGCCTCTGCTCTACCTATTATGTGGTAATGCCAGCCGCCATTTTGTATTTCGGCGCGAACGCCTGTTTTTGCTGTTTTCTTGCTCCTGCAATGCTGTTTTTCTCCAAAGTGCTTCAACGTATTTTATGATTGGAGTTCATATCTGCTCTATAGCCCTATTCAACCTGGAAGCCATGTTCTCCTTCATGAATGGTCTTTGGTTCTTTGGTCAGGCAATCAGTCTACTGTTCTAACTCATGAATCATCACCCTCACATTCCTGTTTGCTGCTCTTTTGGGGCTACCACATATTTATTTATCCTGCATATTTTTTTGAGCGAGACTGTCGGGCATACATTTTTGAACTGCAGGTGTTTATTTGCATTTCTGGTCTTAGTGCGTTTACAAGGTGTGTGCTCCTGTCAAGTCGTGCAGCTTGTTCCTTTTGGATTTATTTCCTCGTTTTCAACATGGCTCCGGCGTCAGGCACTTCAAAACATTCTCTCACTGGAACTAAGCCAAAGCGACCTAAAAATGACCCGCCCTCTCCTATTTTGTTTCCAAATCCTGTTCTGGACTCTATTTTGGAGGAGGTTTGTGGTCTTCAACTATTTATGTCTGCTACCAACGTCAAAATTGAAGAAGAATTGGCTGTTATGGAAGGCAAAGTTCTGCATTTGGAACAATGTGTCAGTGACATTCAGGATGTCTCCTCTAAGATCCCTTTAATGGAACAAGAGATTCACAAATTGAAACTTGTAATCGTAGGAACAACCTACGCCTTTATGGTCTTCTGGAAAATATTGAGGGTCCTGACAAGGTGTCCTTTCTACAGAAATTTCTAAAGGATCTCCTAGAACTTCAACCTACGGCACAACCTCTTAACATTCAGAGAGCCCATCATTTAGGTCACCTTCACCCTAATGCCTCTAAGCCTTGTGGTATTATTATGCTTTTTCTTGAATTTACAGAATTAATGACTGTGTTGAAGGCTGCTAAACTCAAACGACGTCTTATTTGGTCCGGTCATAATATTTTTATTTCTCAAGATCTTTCCAATGCAAAGAATGCTCGACGCAAAGCATTTCTGAATCTTCGACCTCAAATCAGACAATTGGATATCCAATATGGCATTCTCCATCCATGTTTCTGTAAAATTACTCACAATGGTCACACTCGCTCATTCGATGATCCACAGAAGCTCCACTCATTTTTGCAGAATATCACTCCTTCTGGCATGGATACTAATGTTTGATGTTTCTATTTCCCTTTGCTTATTTTCCTGGTCTGGATTGTTCTGAGTCTTGTGCTTCATATTTCTCCTCTGTAATTTCATTTTTTTCAATGTCTTTTCTTCTTGAGGTTTTGGTTCTATTCCCTTATCTGTGGTGTTCGCTGGGAACCGCCTCCTCTTCGGCTTCGCTACGCTCCTGCTATTTTGGTTTTTCTTTTCTCCTCAGACCTGGCTCTCTTGCCTTGATCTGTTCACTCTTTTCTTACTGCTTCTCTTTTTCTCTTCGCTTTTTCTATCCTCCTTCTTACACTCTTTCTTTCCTTGGCTTTTTCTTATTGTCCCTATCTTTGTTTACTGTTCTTTTTCTCAACAATCTCTTTTTTTGGTCCACCGTTTTTCCTTATCTCCTATTGTTGTTTTGGCAATATTGTATTTTACTGCTGTGAATATGTCGGACGAGTTGTCCCATTTAATGTTTTTATTTGTTGTGTTTTCTTTTGTAGTTGTTCCCTTGAAGTGTTTCCACTCCAATTGTTCCCCATCCTCCTTACCATCCTCCATGTGTAACTTTGTCTCGTGGAACGTCCGAGGTCTTGGTCATCCCGTTAAAAGACAAAAGGTACTGTCCCACTTATCTAAGCTTAATTCTCAAATTGGTTTTCTCCAAGAAACACATTGTAATGATGTAGAATCGGTTAAGTTGAAAAGGCAATGGGTAGGCCAAGTTGAATTTTCCCCTGCTATTAACAAAAAAGGGGGTGTTGCTATACTATTTCATAAAGCTCTGTCAGTCCAAATATTGTCTACTCAAAATGATGATGATGGTCGTTGGGTAATGGCGAAGATTGTGATTCAAAATAAGACATTGGTCTTATTAAATATCTATGGCCCTGTTCGCCCTGATCCCATATTTTGGAATGACATTAAAATTCTTCTGTTCTCTATAGATTGTCCCAACATAGTAATTGCAGGTGATTTTAATCAATGGTTAGACCCTTTCTCTGACAGGCTCTCCTCTTGTAAATTCCAACCAGATAAGTCTCATAAATCATTCCAATCTGCCATTACATCACGTCCGTTATATGATGTCTGAAAAACTTGTAACCCTGATTCACTCGAATATACTTTTTTCTCAAATGTACACCACACCCGGTCTCGAATTGATTGTGTTTTAGTTAGTAAATCCTTACTTCCCTCTATTCAACGTTCTGAAATTGGTTCCATTTTCATTTCCGACCATGCACCTGTATATGCTGTCCTGGATCTTTCCCTTGCTTCTTCTAAATTTAACCGCTGGAAATTCAACACTTTTCTTTTATCAGATGCTGTTTTTGTTAAGGAGGTTACTGTTTTTATTAATTAATTTTTTACCCTTAATAACCCATCTGACCCTTCTATTCCCAATAATTGGGACGCTTTTAAGGCTGTTCTTCGAGCTTTTACTATTTCTTATGCCTCAAAAAAAAGAATTTAAATATAACTAAATATAAGGAGCAACTGCAAAAAATTAAAGAACTAGAGCATGCTTACTTTACATCTAAGGCTACTACTGCCCTTCAGGATCTAATTGTAGCAAAAACCGAACTTAATAAAATTGCCACTTTTGAAGCTTGTAATACCTTGCTCAAGATTAAGTCCAAATTCCATGGAGGTCAAAACAAAGCGGGTAAGATGCTAGCTAATTATTTAAAAATCAAATCTGAACATAAAACTGTTGGCCCTATCCTTTCTGAAACTGATAATAAACTTGTTACATCCGATGAAGATATCGCTGCGGTTTTCCATGACTATTATCAGTCTCTATATACTGATGACACCCATCCCTCCACTCCAAACTTAACCTCTTTTTTTGATGGTCTCCCCTCACCACCATCGCTTTCTGATGAATTTGCGCAATTAGAAAATGACATTACCCTTCAGGAAGTGATTTTGGCCATCAATTTGTTGAAAAACTCGAAAGCACCAGGCCCTGATGGGTTGCCTGTTGAATTTTACTCTACTTTTCATTCAATATTTGCCCCAAAACTTTTACAACTATTTAATTCTTTTATTGCAGATGCTAGGGCCTCCGGATCCTTTATGGATGCATTGATTGTTATTATTCCCAAACCTGATAAGGACCATTCCATTTGCAAAAATTACCGCCCCATATCATTAATTAATTATGACTGTAAGATCTTTGCAAAGGTAAGCCCGTCTACGCCCGTCCGCGCCTGGACCGCGCCCAGCGCCATACCCCCTGGCCCTCGCAATACCCACTCCTCCCGCATTACGTATGACGCCGCTACCCTCCTTGCCCTCAACCCCGGCCGCAAACCACAATGCTGCGAGGCTGCCCCAGGATACACCCATGGACCCTTCGCCTGCCACTCCTGCAAATTCACCTGCTTCAGGACCCACACCAAATCCACGACCTCCAAACACTGCTCCCACTCTAACCACCTGAAGTGCATCCTGCTGAACACCCGCTCGGTCCACAGACACGCCACTGAACTCCGGGACCTACTCGACACCACATCGCCGGACGTCGCCTTCCTTACAGAAACTTGGATGAACGCCTCATCTGCCCCCGACATCGCCATAGCCATCCCGGACGCTTACAAGATCATCCGAAAAGACCGCACCAACCAAACAGGAGGTGGCATAGCCATAGTCCATAAGAACACCATCCGAATCACGACCAACTCCGACGATAACCTCGCGACCGCCGAACACCTTCACTTCCAGATCCACACCGACCCCAAGACCACACTCAGAGGCACCCTCATCTACAGACCACCAGGAACCCGCACACAATTCAGCGAAGACATCACTGACTTCATCAGCCCGCATGCCCTCACCTCGGAAAACTACATTCTACTGGGAGACCTGAACTAACACCTGGAAAAGAAATACGACAGCAACACCACCACCCTTCTGGACAACCTGGCCAATCTCGGACTCAAACAACTTGCTGATACCCCCACCCACCTTGCCGGACACACGCTCGACCCTATCTTCACCTCCAGCAAACACATCTCCTTCGATCACACCACAGCTCTCCATTGGACAGACCATTGCTGCGTTCACTTCAGCTACAAAAAACAACGACCCACAACCCCCCACAACCTATTCCTCGAAGAAACTGGAACAAAATCACCACCGACCAACTCTTCACATCGCTTAACCAAAACCCTCCCGCCATATCATCGGACCCAAACCATGCTACCACCAATCTCACACAATGGATCACCCACAGTGCTGACGAATTAGCACCTTTGAAAAACCACCAGACCAAACAAGGTAACAAAAAAGCCACCTGGTTCAACGATGACCTTAAGAAATCTTAGAAGTTATGTTGTACCCTCGAGAAAACCTGGAGAAAAAACCCAACCACTGACAACCTGACCACCTTCAAGGACGCCACCCGCAAACACCACCAATTAATCCGATCCACCAAGAAATCTGCATTCAAGGATCGACTAGACAACAACGCCCACAACAGTAAGGAATTATTCAACATCGTCAAAGAATTTACCAACCCCACCGCTGACACCAACGACATCACTCCCTCTCAAGACCTCTGCGACTCTATACCCTCTTTCTTCCACAACAAAATCGTCGACATACATAACAGCTTTGAAAACCATTCCGAAGAACAGTCCACTCCACCCACCTCCGAACCAAAACAGCACTCTCACGACCTCTGCGCCTGGAACCCAATCACTACTGAAGACACCATCCGCCTGATGAACTCCATCCACTCAGGATCACCAACCGACCCATGTCCTCACCACATCTTCAAAAAAGCAGACTCCATCATCGCACCCCATCTCCGCGATGTCATCAACTGTTCCTTCAACTCCGCTACTTTCCCGGAAAGCTGGAAACATGCCGAACTCAGCGCACTTCTGAAGAAACCCACAGCAGACCCCTCAGGACTCAAGAACTACCGCCCCATCTCACTACTCCCATTCCCTGCCAAAGTCATTGAGAAAGCCGTCAATAGTCAGCTCGCTGCCTTCCTTGAATCCAACAACTCCCTCGACCCCTCACAGTCTGGCTTCCGGGCCAAACACAGCACCGAAACCGCTCTCATCGCAGCTACAGACGACATCAGAACGCTACTGGACAACGGAGAAACAGTCGCCCTCATCCTACTCGACCTCTCTGCCGCCTTCGACACAGTCTGTCATAGCACCCTCATACAACGCCTCAAACAACGTCGGAATACAAGGAAAAGCTTTGCACTGGATCATCTCATTCCTTGCCGGAAGAACCCAGAGAGTCCGCCTCCCCCCATTCAAATCAGAGTCCACCGAAGTTATCTGCGGCATACCACAAGGATCATCACTCAGTCCCACCCTCTTCAACGTTTACATGAGCCCCCTCGCTTCCATCGCACGACAACACAACCTCAACATCATCTCCTACGCAGACGACACCCAGCTGATCCTCTCCCTTACCAAAGACCCAAACACCGCCAAAACCAATCTACACGAAGGAATGAAAGAAGTAGCCAAATGGATGAAGAACAGCCGTTTAAAACTAAACTCAGACAAAACGGAAGTCATCATCTTAGGATCATCCCCCTCATCCTGGGACAACTCATGGTGGCCACCGGCCCTGGGCGCAGCACCCATACCTACAGATCACACACGTAACCTAGGATTCATCCTGGACTCCTCCCTCTCGATGGCCAGACAAGTCAACGCCGTCTCATCTTCATGCTTCAACATCCTACGCATGCCCAAAAAATCTTCCATTGGATCCCCACCGAAACAAGAAAGACAGTCACCCACGCACTAGTCACTAGCCGACTGGATTATGGAAATACCCTATACACCGGAACCACTGCCAAACTACAGAAAAAACTCCAACGCATCAAAAACGCCTCAGCCAGACTCATACTGGACATCCCCCGTCAAGCTCACATTTCCGGTCACCTGAAAGACCTCCACTGGCTCCCCATCAACAAGAGAATAACGTTCCGTCTCCTCACCCACGCACACAAGGCCCTATACGACCTAGGACCCGAATGCCTCAACACAAGACTGTCCTTCTACACACCCACCCGCCAACTACGATCATCCAATCAAGCCCTTGCCGCAATTCCGCGCATCCACAGGTCCACCATGGGAGGAAGATCCTTCTCCTACTTAGCGGCCAAAACCTGGAATTCTCTCCCCACTCACCTCCGCCTTACACAGAACCACCTCTCCTTCAGAAAGCAGCTAAAAACCTGGCTTTTTGATAAGTAATTCACCCTCCCTCCCTCAAGCGCCTTGAGACCCTCTGGGTGAGTAGTGCGCTATATAAATTCTTGAACTTGAACTTGAACTTGCTAAAATTCTTGCTTCCTGTCTTGATTCCATTGTCCCACTTTTGATTAAAACTGATCAAGTTGGATTTGTGAAGGGCAGACTAGCCTCTGATAACGCTCGTATGTTTTCTAACATTATTTTACTTGGCAAAAAATTTAAAGACCTGCTTGCTGCCTTATCTTTAGATGCTGAGAAAGCCTTTGACCGCATTAACTGGCATTTTATGTTTCAGACTCTCCATTGGTTTGGTTTTGGTCCTACTTTTATTTCCTTTGTCAAACTTTTATATTCCTCCCCTCGTGCCAGTATTTTTGTTAATAATCAGTTTTCAAGATGTTTTCCTCTGGCTAGAGGTACTAGACAAGGGTGTCCTCTTTCACCTTTATTATTTATCCTCTGCCTTGAACCCTTTTTAGAACGCATCAGAACTAATCCTCAGATTACAGGTTTCACATCCTCCTCCGTTGAGACTAAAATATCTCCATATGCTGATGACATACTGATCTATATGACCAATCCAATTACGTCTCTCCCTCCTTTTTTGGATGAAGTTCGTTTACATTCCTCTATTTCGGGTTATAAATTGAACCTATCCAAAACGGAAGTTCTACCTCTAAATGCTATTTGTTACCAATATATTTTTAATACTACTGATTTTACGTGGTGCCCTTCTAAAAATCAAATACCTTGGCATTTGGTTTTCTTCATCACTGACTGATACACTTAAATTTACTTTTACTGCCCTTATAAAAAAACTTTAATCTCTTCTCCAAATTTGGTCTCCCTTATATCTTTCTTGGTGGGGTGGACTTGACACTATCAAGATGATGATTACACCCCATATATTATACACTGTTTCTATGCTCCCTAATAAAATGCCCAATGTTTATTTTTCTCGCATAAATTCCATTTGTACTAAATTTCTGTGGAACAATAAACATCCCCGTATTGCTTTAAATAGGCTTACTCAACCCAAAACTGAAGGTGGTGTTCGTTTCCCTAATTTTAAAAATGATCATTTTGCTTTTTTAATTAAACAATCTTTTTCTTTAGCGTATGATTTTTCAGCTACCCCGATTCCCAGATGGGTTCTTTTTGAGCGTTCCCTATTGAAGAATTTTTCGTTTCCTCATATTGTTTTTATGTCAAATTGCTCCTTTTTGGCTAAGTACCCAGTTTTGAAATATTCTCAAACTTTGCTTCATACTACATTTTCCAAGGATCCTTATCCATGCTTTCTCTTGTCCATTGTGTGGTATAATAAATTTCTTAAATACAAAGGTAAATCCTTTTACTACAAATATTGGAAGGAAAAGCATATTCTATTTGTTCATCGATTTCTTTCCTTTAATTCTATTATTCCTTTTACTGAATTACAAACTATTTACCACTTACCCGCCTCCTATTTCCGTGAATATACCATCATTACTAATGCCATACATTCTCATTTGTCCACATTTACATTTCCTCTTGCCTTGCCACATATTACTCCCTCTACTCCTCTATACCCTTTATTCTCTACTCATTTACCTAAAGCTGCATATGTATAGACTTTGCTGTTATCAAATGTTATGGCTCGTTCTAAGTCAAATGTTGAGATTGCTTGGGAAAATGATTTGTCAGTTTTTTTCTCTGTTATGACTTGGGATAAATTCTGGACCAAATTATTTAAAGTTTCAGCTGCTGCCCGTATCACTCAATCTCTGTTTTTTATTTACCATAGAGCTATTATAACTCCTGTTCATATTTGTAGATTTTCACCGTCATCCTCCTCTCTTTGTTGGTCCTGTTCCAAAGAAACGGGCACGCTTAAGCACCAAATCTATGAATGCCCTTCTGTCTTATCCTTTTGGAATTCTGTATGGAATTTTTGCATGTCAATGTTTGGTTTTACTACTCCTTTATCTATTTTGCACGTTTTTTTAGGTTCTTTATCACATGACATAGATATTGTACCCTCCTCTGCGAGATTACTGTATCTTTTTATTGCTCTTGCTTTTAAAGTGATTTTATCCTTGTGGAAATATAACTCCAAATTGTCTGTACTTACTTGGTGGAATTTCATTTGTGATGAACATAGGATTGCTATTGCTTCATCTTCTTCCGTTTCTCAGAAAATTAAATCTGACCTCCTCTGGCTCCCTTTTACTACCTATCTCTCTACCAAACCTTCCCGATGTTAATTCTGTTTTCTCCCTTCATGCAAATATTCCTCTTTTACATTATTTAGATTGCTTTTTCTTTCTCTCTCCTCTCTTTCCTTTCTCCACTTATCCTCCCCTCTGTCTATCTTCTTTCCTATTTTTCTTCTTTATTCTCCTTTTTCTTTCTTCTTCTCTCTTGTAGGATATATTTTTCATATGATTTATGCCTAATATCTTACTTCATCAAGTTAATTACTTATTTTTCATATGGCTTGTGTATTGTATTTGCAAAAATCCTAATAAAAATCTTTTAAACAAAAAAAAAGAGCTGTTTTTAAGTCCCCTGTCATGGCTAACACTAAACCGCAAGCTGCTGTAGATTACAATGTTTTATTGCTTTGAGTAAAAAGCTGTGATTTACTGTTTCTTTAAATCTCATATCTCAGGAATCCTGTGGATTTTTTTTTGAGGTGTCTATTTAAAGATAAAAATACAACCTATTTTTTAAATTGGTGCCGAATTCTTTTTTTATAGTGTTTCACATTTTCTTATTCAACTGCTTTTTGATTTATCTTAAAGCGTTGCACTTGCTCCTTTGATAAAACCTTACTTCTCTGAGCCACAACTACCAAGGACTGAGCTAAGGTTTTACAAATAAATCTTAGAGCACCTGATGTGGAATTGTGCTTTTATTACACAGTAAGGTTGCACAACTGCATCATATAATAATAAACCACTTTCCTTACAGTAACCTTCTAAATTCCAAAATGCAGCTGTGATAGTAGTGAAATGTGAACTACTAATACATTTTTCAAAATAATATTAGGAGTAGTGTACCATGAAAGGGGGAAAAGAGCTGGCTGGCCACCCTAATGTCCACACTGTTCTCAAGAAAAAGTAAGTAGTATGGGGGCAAAATGATCAGCAACATCTTTTACACATTTCAAAAGTGCAACATATTAGTGATTTTCTTAAAAGCATGGAAATATCCCCACATCATTTTTAAGTACCGATTTGTAAATATTTTTAATATGCTAATAAATCAGTCTATCACAAGTTGGCCCCGTTTAATCAGCCCTTATTTATAGAGATTTATTCTAGCATAACATATAACATATCTGATACATCTATTAATTTAACTTGAACAGGAAACGGCTTTCAAGTATTTACAATGTCTTTAGTAGTTGAAGATTAAAACATAGACAAGGCACTCAACCAAGTTTACTTGGCATTTTTTCCGAGAAGTGAATATAAGCTTGAATATGCTGAAAGCATGTATGTTTACTATTAGTTGGCAATGGGCAACTATAGGCATGCATTGCAATAAATAAGTAGCTACTTATTCAAGCAAAGATTAGTCAAGGATGATTGGTTTCCCACTATTTAACTAGTGCACACAGGCTTTGGAATGGGAGATTTGGAGCAGATAGGCAAATAAAAGAATTGTCATTTAAATTCAAATGAAAATAAGATTTTTCAGATGACAATATTTAATTTTGCAAGGGAGAAGAAAAAGGTGATAAAAAGTGATCAGTGATATAAATAAGAGATTTCGTGAAAGGTGAGAGTTTAACATTAACAATGAGAAGACAATTCATTTTCTGAGGAATACGGATATTGAAGTAAATGTTCCTGCCACTCTCAGAGAGACCAGCATCAACAATGGTCTTATGTGCCATGGGTAGGCTTCAACAACAACTTGGCCAGGAAGACACTTCTATGTATTGGAGTATTCTTAAATGATTCAATCTGGAAATTAACTTTCAAGATTTGTTATGATAATAAAAAATGCAACAACGCAAAAATAAATGGAGATATAAGACTAGAAACTGTAAGAGACAAAATACATTTATAAAAAGGAAACTTTTCAGAGTTGCCAGGCAGAGCAGTGCAATGCCTACTGAAGGGAAGTGCTGTGGTCTAGTACTCCAATGTGCAGGTCCACAACAAACAACACCAAATAAATAATTGTCCAATCGGAGCTTTTACTTAAAAAATGAATACTATTCACATTCTACTCAATACTGTGCATTAACTTATATATACATGGTGGCACGTAGAAGTACCTATGGCGACACCTCATAATAGTTGACATTCCTACTAAGCCCGGAACCCTAAAACCATGCTATATTAGATAAAATATGCTAGAGTGTAGTTATCAAAAAGCAGGCCTATGGGCCTATCAGAGTGTAGTCACCTTACTACAAATAGAAAGATGTCATAATTAACCAATGCAACTCCAGCAATTTTCAATTGCCTTCGTTAATGCAAGTAGTGATTCACTATTAGCTTTTTTCACTGTAATAAAAAACGTCTCCACAACCTTGATTAAAACATGTAATGAATTTCACTATTAACTTTCATTAGTCTTCTCTCTATTTCTACAAATACTGGAAAGCATTCTCACTGTATTACCACCAAGGACCCTGAATACTAGAGCCTTCGGGCTAAACTCTCCCAAGTCCGTAGTGCTGTAATACAGGAAAAGCTTTCTCGGGGTCATCAATTCGACAACTTGGGAGACTATCCTAAAGCCTTGTGTTCACTCCTCTCAGGTTGCTGTGCTCCTGTCAGCTACCAGAACACATCACCATAAGCTGGTGGTGTCCCCATGCTCCTTGGGGTACGACTGGAGGAAATGTACTAAATATTTTTGCACTTTGAGGATTAAGGGGTGCTCCTTTGAGCCGGGCCCATGCATACTTAATGAGCAGTCCTGTGCTCCGGAAATGTTTTTGCTTGGGCTGTTTTTTCACCATTTTGCTCTTAGTTGCTTCTAAGCCTTCTTTTTAGGCTTCGTATACCCTGCCACTCTTAGGGAGCACTAAACACCCATACTGTGAATAAGCAGCACAGGAACCTAAACCCGGGAGGATCCCAAGCGTGCTCCCTACCCAGATGCAACACTTCTTGCATTTGGTGCAAGAGCCATCAATCTCCTTTCTCTTGTCAGCATGGGACAACCAGTTGCTTCAGCTCTCCTGATCCTGCGGTAGAACCCTGGTGGTCAGCATCAGCCTGAGGGAACCCCCTCCTGACAAGCTGCTCCTATTTGGCCATGGGGATCCCCAAATATGCGGATCAAGAATCCTAGGGCTCTGGCCTCCCTGGAAGCATTTGGAGGTTAGAGTGTGGCGTGCACAGGTTTTTTGTTGGCTTAGTTGCTGCTTCTTTAATCACCCATCCCCAGGGGTATGGAGATCACCCGGGACATGAAATAATAGCTGACTGGCGCCACACACTCTGCCCTGGCCATTTTTCTCCCTGGAACCCTGGTTATTCCTAAGGAGTTTCAACAGCTTAGAGAACATGATGCCACATGCACACATCAGGCTGGTCTCCCAAGAGAAGGCAGCTTTTTTCCTTGTTTTTTGCAGGCCTGTTGGGGCAATTTTAACAAGTGTGTGCTCATTTTACTCATGGTGGCATGTTCTAGCCACCAGGATGATTTGTGTCCACCTAGCATCTAAAATGTATGGTTTTTAGGAGATATGTTTCTTTTTCAACCTCAGCCTATTCAGGGAGAGCTTAGGACATGCCTCCTGTGTCTTAGGGCCTGATTACGAGTTAGAAAAGGGGGTGGTGATGAACAGAGTGTCTGAATTAAGCAGACCACTCTTACCCAGTCCAAAGATCAGGGCTTGATCCATCACCGTTATTTATCTCACTGCCCCATCCCAGCTCAGAACCTGGCTATATGCAAATTAGTCTGTCCCTGGCCCAGTGCATCATGGGAACAGGGCAGACCAAACTACCAAGCCAATTCTTCACCAGAAAGGAGACAAGCTACCGGGGACCGGTTTCTGGCATTTCAGCCTCTTCGGCCCGGCTTGCTTGAATCCTGATGGAGCAGTGAGAAAGGGACTCATGTCTGAGTATACCCTGCCACATCTATAGTGGCCAAAAACGATTCAGAAAAGGGGGTGGTGATGAACAGAGTGTCTGAATTAAGCAGACCACTCTTACCCAGTCCAAAGGTCAGGGCTGATCCATCACCGTTATTTATCTCACTGCCCCATCCCAGCTCAGAACCTGGCTATATGCAAATTAGTCTGTCCCTGGCCCAGTGCATCATGGGAACAGGGCAGACCAAACTACCAAGCCAATTCTTCACCAGAAAGGAGACAAGCTACCGGGGACCGGTTTCTGGCATTTCAGCCTCTTCGGCCCGGCTTGCTTGAATCCTGATGGAGCAGTGAGAAAGGGACTCATGTCTGAGTATACCCTGCCACACCTATAGTGGCCAAAAACGATTCAGAAAAGGGGGTGGTGATGAACAGAGTGTCTGAATTAAGCAGACCACTCTTACCCAGTCCAAAGATCAGGGCTGTTCCCATGATGCACTGGGCCAGGGACAGACTAATTTGCATACAGCCAGGTTCTGAAACTGGGATGGTGCAATGAGCTAAAAAACGGTGTTGGATCTAGCCCTGATCTTTTGACTGGGTGAGAGTTTTCTGCTTAATTCAGAGACTCTGTCCATCACCACCCCTTGTTGTAAATAATTTTGTCCACCCTAAGCGTGGAAGGGTATACTCAGATGTGAGTCCCTTGCTCATTGCACCATCAGGATTCAAGCAAGCCGGGCCGAAGACGGCTGGAATGCCAGAAACCGGTCCCCGGAAGCTTGTTTCCTTCCCAGTGTAAGAATTGGCTTTTGTAGTCTGGTCTGCCCTGTTCCCATGATGCACTGGGCCAGGGACAGACTAATTTGCATACAGCCAGGTTCTGAAACTGGGATGGTGCAATGAGCTAAAAAACGGTGTTGGATCTAGCCCTGATCTTTTGACTGGGTGAGAGTACTCTGCTTAATTCAGAGACTCTGTCCATCACCACCCCTTGTTGTAAATAATTTTGTCCACCCTAAGCGTGGAAGGGTATACTCAGATGTGAGTCCCTTGCTCATTGCACCATCAGGATTCAAACAAGCCGGGCCGAAGACGGCTGGAATGCCAGAAACCGGTCCCCGGAAGCTTGTTTCCTTCCCAGTGTAAGAATTGGCTTTTGTAGTCTGGTCTGCCCTGTTCCCATGATGCACTGGGTCAGGGACAGACTAATTTGCATACAGCCAGGTTCTGAAACTGGGATGGTGCAATGAGCTAAAAAACGGTGTTGGATCTAGCCCTGATCTTTTGACTGGGTGAGAGTACTCTGCTTAATTCAGAGACTCTGTCCATCACCACCCCTTGTTGTAAATAATTTTGTCCACCCTAAGCGTGGAAGGGTATACTCAGATGTGAGTCCCTTGCTCATTGCACCATCAGGATTCAAGCAAGCCGGGCCGAAGACGGCTGGAATGCCAGAAACCGGTCCCCGGAAGCTTGTTTCCTTCCCAGTGTAAGAATTGGCTTTTGTAGTCTGGTCTGCCCTGTTCCCATGATGCACTGGGCCAGGGACAGACTAATTTGCATACAGCCAGGTTCTGAAACTGGGATGGTGCAATGAGCTAAAAAACGGTGTTGGATCTAGCCCTGATCTTTTGACTGGGTGAGAGTACTCTGCTTCATTCAGAGACTCTGTCCATCACCACCCCTTGTTGTAAATAATTTTGTCCACCCTAAGCGTGGAAGGGTATACTCAGATGTGAGTCCCTTGCTCATTGCACCATCAGGATTCAAGCAAGCCGGGCCGAAGACGGCTGGAATGCCAGAAACCGGTCCCCGGAAGCTTGTTTCCTTCCCAGTGTAAGAATTGGCTTTTGTAGTCTGGTCTGCCCTGTTCCCATGATGCACTGGGCCAGGGACAGACTAATTTGCATACAGCCAGGTTCTGAAACTGGGATGGTGCAATGAGCTAAAAAACGGTGTTGGATCTAGCCCTGATCTTTTGACTGGGTGAGAGTACTCTGCTTAATTCAGAGACTCTGTCCATCACCACCCCTTGTTGTAAATGATTACGAGTTAGGCGCAGTTAAGCCATCTCTCCACCGGCACAGCTGCGCAAAACCCACACAAGAACTGCAGACCGTAGAACGAGTTGAACTTGTTTACACGAGTTCCACACATGCTATGGACAGCAGTCCTTTGCCTTTTCCATGGCGGTGCCTGGAAAAGAGGCACCACAATGAGAACAGCAAAGAAGCTCTAGCACAGCATGTGCTGTGATGTCCATGCAGTGCTGGGACTTTGTGGGAATACAGACAGAGGGCACATGCTGTTCCCCCCTGAATGTATCTCCATGTGAGGGGACATGGGGGCCCTCTAGGACCCCCTTTGTTCCTGCACCTTGAGCCTTTTCATTGCGGAGCATTGCCATGAAAAGGCTGGCAGTCCACAAACTCATAATATGCTGAGTGGAACTGCGCCAGTCCCCGCTCAGCATATTGCATTGTGGCACTCCTGCGACACTACCAGGGAATCCTTTGTTCTCGTTGGGATAAGCCTTTACAGGAGTGGCAGTGTAAAAAGTGCAGATTCCATCACATCTCCCACCACCTCCTGTTCTTCACCAGCCAGCAAGATGTGGCTTCTCCACGCACAACAGAAGGATGGGAGAGACTGGTACTTCATTACAATATCATTTTCAATATGTAGAACCATGGTTTTAGCTCAAATAGTATGGGCATGTCACATTTTTTTATTATTAAAATCTTCTTGTTCTATGTGAATTGTGAAATTGAATCTGATATATTGTGGGAACAAAGACATGTAGGATATGTGTAGATGTGGGGATGAGCGAAGCTTCTATGATGAAGAGTGTGTGAAGTCTGTGATGTGTGAAATGAGGTCTTCAAAGTCTAATGCATGAGCACTGCAGAGTGCAAGTTGATGAGTATGAGTTACAGTATTTATCTGATCATTTTTGGGTGTGTGATTGTTAGCGGGATGTGTATGGGTTTGTCTGTATCAGTTGCATCGGGTCTTAGTGCCAGTTTTTTTCATACTGAACTGAAGCTATGACTGACTAAGAATGGTGGCAAGGTAGCAAGTGTTCTGTATTTCTGTTCCCCATTGTTCCCCTTAAACAACCTTCCCTAGGATATGACTTGTAACATGAGAAATTATGGGTAATCACATTTACATATCCTCTTTGTACCTAAATATAGGTGCAGGATTCTCTCAGGCATCCGATTCATGTCATCTCTTCATTAACATACCCTCCTGTTATCACTTTACAATTGCAATCAGTCTTATCAAGCTCACCTTTTTCATTTTGATGAGGAAAGAGTCAATAAAGTCATGAGGATCACTGTAGCTTCATGCGTTTTCAAGTGTCGTTCAACAAACTTTCGAAGACAGCAGAGATTTTGGTGTATTTTTGTGTGTGGTCCAGGTAAATAATACATGATATCTGTGAACATGCTGTAAATCTTTTAAGAATAAAAAATGGAAATGAATATAGGATACGTTTATAAACAGAATTTCATAAAAAAACAACTTCAAATACACTTCCATCACCTTGACATACAGGGCTTAAGAGAAAACATTTTTCTTAAGCTGGTGATATAAATTCACCAATTATCGTGAGCCATGTAATGCACAATAAATATAATTAGCTTCATGCTGTGTGGATGACCTCACATACAACAGAACAGCATTTCCCAAACTATGGTTCGCGACCTACTGGTGGGCCACCAGTCGATTTCTGGTGGGTCGTGAAAGCACAATAAATAGAGATATCTTTACAATTGATATTTATCTTGTCACATTTGCTGTGCTTTAAAGACAGAGGTCAAATGACAGACTATGTCTTCTGACAAATATCTGTTTATTCTTTTAACATGGGTATTGATATTTACTTTTCTTTCTCTGACTGCAAAGTGAGGGGAGTTTCTAAAGTGAACTATGTGACAATCTTGCTGGGGTAGAGTAAGTGTGAAAAAAGGCTGTGGGATGGCACTTTTGGAACACAACGAAATTTAAATATCTCTTAATGAACTGTAAATATATTTCAGAATATAGCTGGAGGTAGGAAAGCAAAACTAATGCACAATGGAAACAAACCCTTTCAGATATTCCCAAGCAATATTGTGTGTGGACATTCCAGTATAGTTTTCCACTGTTCTTTCACTTCACAGGGTCATTTCAACAGAGAATGTGCTCACTAGGCTTGGCCATACACAATCATCCCACCTGTGTATGGCTTTGAAACATAAATTGAGAATTATGTATGTGGCCTAACAGCCAGTGTTGCCAACTTTGGATCTGGGGTATTGGATTTAAATTAATAACTATAAATTAATAATAAAATGAATCTTAACTAATGTAATGCAACAACACATCATCAGTAGGGTAAAACTAACCTGTCTCACGACGGTCTAATCCCAGCTCAAGTTCCCTATTAGTGGATGAACAATCCAACGCTTGGTAAATTCTGCTTCATAATAATAGGAAGAGCCGACATCGAAGGATCAAAAAGCGATGACGCTATGAATCTGGTGCTCATGTAAGGCAATCCAATTCCTTTGGGAATAAATATAAATTGAAATATATAGGGTGAGAGTCCAAAATGCACCACTGGGCCTCGTTTTGATATAAAAATTTGAAATGAGGCCTTACCCCATTACTCTGGTCAGGTTTTTCACATTTGCTATAATTACTTTTATCAACACTTAGGGGGCCATTAGGATGGCGGGCGGACTTTTGTCCGCCTGCCACCCTAGCGGTGCTCAGACCGTCTGCCAGTGGTGCGGCAGTCCCACACTGGCGATTAGGATGCCACCGCCACCGTGGCGGTGGCATCCTCCACTCCCAGCATTGTGGCAGGCGGTGCTCACGGCACCGCCGCTGGGAATGCACTGCCTGCGTTGTCATGCACAAGATGACAGGCACCGCTAGGTGCCTGTCACCATGACCATGACAATGAAGGGGGGGTACCATAGGTACCCCCCATGTGCACCCCTCACCCCCCAGATTCCCTAGAGGCCCAATGTAAATGACTGAATGCCTTTCCATAGCGGCAACGCCGCCACAGAAAGGCAAATCCTCTACATGCATCCTAATATGGCTGGCAGTGCCTAAAAGACACCGCCACCATATTAAAACTGGCGGGCGGTCTTTCAGTCCTCCCGGGTCCCCCCGCCATGGTAATATGGTGGGGGGGAAATGGCATGCCGGTGGGAGAAAATGTTGGGCGATGGCCGCCTCCATGCGGGCGGTGGCGATCCGCCCAACATTCTAATGAGCACCTAAGATTTTAAAGTAGTCTTGTGATTTTAGTGAACAGATGCTACATGCCAGAATCCTAGCGAATGAGGGGTTGATACAAATTCTAGTTCTTCATTTAATACCTCTAACTTAGTTTTGGTCGAAACCAGAGACTTCAGGTTTACCACTAACTTGTCTGCTTGTTGGTACTGGGCTGATCGCCCTTCTTTTTGCTCCGTGCATGTGATTATCTGTGGCTCATCTGTTAGATTTTGGTATTATCTATTTGTTTTCCACTCCTGCCTCTTCCTAAAGAAGGAGGTCATTTGAGGTAAAACGGGAACACAGTAAGAAATGGTTAGTAACAGTTGTGCCAGAAATTAAAGGTGTATCCCAGCTGTGGGCCCATGGGAGGAAAGAAGGGTTCGCAGTTTCCATTGTCACTTTCGTCACTGCTACTACTGCAGTCATCCAAACTAAAAGACCAGTTTTGCGTGCATGGGCCTCCATCTTACATTTTGTTTCTGTGATAATAGAGTTTTTGGCCCAGTGTTGTAGAATTTATCAGTTCTGTAAGGGTAGGTAGTCGCATGACTGAATTCTTTTATATTTTACTGGAGTTTATTCATTTTTGACAATGTGATAAACGCTCTGTGCTGGGTCATCTCTTTGTTAATTTCCTCTAATCTCTTTTTGTATATTGAAATATGTACTGTGGTTTTGAGGCTGTTCTCACTGGTTTGAATTGGCACTAACATTGCATCAGAAATTCTTTTAGCCGTGCTGATGATCAAAACTAACCCATACTCTAGTATATTTCTAAGTGAAGAATGACGTTTCTTTTCGGAAAGTCACATTTGAGTTGATTAGGAGGGCGGTCGGAAAAGCATACGGACCACCGTGGTCGTGGAAAATAACCGTCCGCATGTTGCGCAGCAAAACCTGCGGTCAGATTAGGATTCACTGCTTGAAAAATTCGACCAAGGTGGATGGATTCCACTAAACTCTGCCGGTAACGTCCGGAAAAAGCTGAAAATCCGTCTGCGGCGGTCCGTATTGCTGCGGAAAGACCCAAACCTGCTGTTCGACCAGCGGAATGACCGCACGTGAAATTAGGATACGATGGCGGTCCAAGCGGAACGATCAGTTGTTCCTGACCGCCACGATTGCGCATATAAATGAATGGGAGAGCCGGCAGGAGAAAAATTGCACAGCTGAGGTCGTATGGAAAGAGGAATGTCGGTCGGAAGGAACCACACAACAAGGCTACCTAGTGTGGCTGTTTTCCTGGTGCAGCCTCCAAAAACATCTGACATACTCCAATGAGATATCCCCATGGCAAAAAAATATACAAATCCCAGGTCAACCCACATAACACACCTGACATGATTTCTCAATTTTGACCCACCCACATAGCTGAGTATAAAACCAACTCCTTCCCTGCCCAGAATCCTTTGCACAACTCCTGAACTGAAGAGCCCAACCCCACAGTATAAAGGAGAGGCAAATCAGCACACATCACAACCACACACACACCACACACATCACCACTACCACCTGCACTTCTCAACCATTTGCACATCACACACCATGGCACAGAAGAAGATGCCCAAATTCACTGAAAATGAGTTGTCAGTCATGGTAGATGAGAAAATCAGAGTAGAACCACATGTGTTTGGAAGCATAGTCCAACATACACCATTAGCCAGAAAAATCAAATGTGGGAAAGGATAGTCAACAAAGTCAATGCAGTGGGTGTTGGGTTGTACATATGTTGTAATAGTTGTCACGAGCGCTATGTGTTTATAGCTCGTGACTAGCTCGTGTTCTTGGGGGTTACTATGTGATGATTCAAAAGACTAGAATGTGGGGGAGTTAGGTGAAGTAGAGACTGTTGGCATTACATGCTTGTGACTCCAGACGAGAGGATGCTAATAAAACTCGTCCAACTTTAATTCTACAAATTGTGCTTTATTTATGGTTCCTGATACTTCCTACACTGGCGACGGGCGGGATTCGTAACCTGCGATTAAAAGAAAGAAAAATCTCTTTTTTTGAATATACTACAAATTGGTTGGATTTAAAAGGATTATCCAGGAACTGTTTAATCTTAATGGGAAGTTAGGAGAACATTTTTTTTCTTTCTCCGTTACGATGCAAAATAAAAAGGAACCGGCACTTTAAATTCCATCGAGCTGCAATAATTTTTAAAACGGAACTGGCGTCGGCGTCCTTCAAAGATTAGAAAGGTACTGTACCGACGCTGGAGATAAAAACAGCGTTAAATTGAAGGGTCGCAAGTACTACTTAAAAAATTGGAACAGTCTCACTTACTTGGATTGGCATTTTTTGAAGTTGCCGCTGTCTCGTGAATGTTCCGCTCTGCATGGGAGCCGATGTCTGGAGCTCGCGCCGGAGTAGAAATTGACGTTCTTCCCCTCGCGTCATCACGCTCTGGACATCAGTAACATTGAATCTCACGTCATAACGCTTCCTACACGCAAGAGCAGTAGAGAATTAAAGGGCCAGTTGGATTTTCAATCGTTTTTTTTTTCTGCGCAACGTGAAGACCTCTACACGAACTAAATATTCGGTATTTTTTCTCTGCTTGGAAAAATTACACGTACTCCACGTATTGACAATTGGATAATATTGATATTGCTTCTACCATATATATAATCAGTTTTCTTATTATATATCCTAATCAGTTTCTTATTGAATAATTTTCAAGTTACAGTATTAGTTTAAATATTGTTAGTACTCATGGCTGGTATTGTACCTCCACCATCATTTCTGTCATCACCTGGTGAACCACCTCTAGCATGGGAAATTTGGGAACCTGTATTTTTGGCATATGTAGATGTGTTAGAGGAGGGTGAGTGTGAGCCAGAAAGGAAATTATCACTTCTAAAACATTGTTTGGGAGGTATAGCTTTAAAAGAATTTAAAACTTTACCAGTTTTAGTAAACCCAGGGAACATAAATGTCTATGAGTATGCTTCGCAACAGCTAAGTTTGAGATATGGGAAAAAAAAGAATATAGTTATGGAGAGATTCATTTTTTACTCACGTAAACAACGTACAGATGAACCTGTAGAAGATTTTGTCTCTGCCTTAAGATCCTTAGCAGTTACATGCGATTTTGAACATATATCTTATGAACAAGTTTTGAGAGATCAGATTCTCATGAGGACTAATAACAAGAAAGTGCAGGAACGTCTTTGGACAACATCTGATATGTCACTTAACAATGCTATAGATATTGCAAAGTCAATAGAACACTCAGAGAAATTTGTTAAGGAGATCAGAGGAAATGACAAAAATGATGTTTTTAGCATACCTAAAGACCAGGAGAAATCAAAAAGATATGTTTCATCCAGAAATGAAAATCCATCCAAGAATGCATTTTCATATCGAAATGAAAATAAGTTCAGGAATCAAAAACCTGAAAAGAGAGATTCTAAATTACTGTGTTATAGGTGTGGGAGCGATGGGCATTTAGCCAACAATAAAAATTGTCCAGCCATAGGAAAAACTTGTGCTAAATGCAATAAGAAAGGACATTTCACAAGGTATTGCAAATCATCACATGGGAAGATGAATTGTGTACATGAATGCTGTGAAAATTACTCCTCTGATGACGAAGGGACTTTTCAAGTGAATACAGTTATTAATGTGTGTGAAGATGGAGAGTGCACAAAATTTCCATCTTGTGTAATTACTGTTGATGGCATCAAGCTAGAAATTTTTGTGGACTCTTGTGCATGGTATACCATAATCTCTCTAAGTGTTTTTAAGGAAAAATTTCACAATAAGAAGTTGATCGTATCAGATGTATCTCCTGGTGGTTACACTGGACATAGGATTGATTTAGTAGGGTATTTTATTGCTAACATACAATTTGCTGACCAACATATATCTGGAAAAATTTATGTGTCAAGATCTGGATTATCACTATTAAGTTGGCCACACCAACACCAATTAGGTATGAAAATTGATCCTAGAGCTGATCCTCCAGTGTATGTTGTACAACCATTAACTGAGTCAAGTACTCATGATGGAAAATCCTTGCTAATAGAAAGCTTACGTAAAACATATCCCAGTGTTTTTAGTGATACATTAGGGTGTTATAAGGGTTTTGAACATGTCATCAAATTAAATGAGAATGCTATTCCTGTGAGACATAGAGTAAGAAATGTTCCTCTATCTTATAGGGTCAAACTTAAAGAAATGTTGAAAGATCTATGTGATAAAAATATCATTGAACCAATAGAATCTTCACCCTGGGTTTCACCCATTGTAATTTCGGTTAAGTCTTCTGGTGAGCTGAGGCTATGCATTGACCTCCGCAGTGTAAATTCTGCCATCTGGGTGGATTCCCATCCATTACCAAACCTTCATGAAATGGTTTCAACATTGGCTGGTGCACAAGTATTCTCATGTATTGATCTAGCCAGTGCGTACCATCAAGTTGTACTTGCTGATGAATCTAAAAACATTACTACATTTATTACACCAGAAGGGTTATATAGATTTTGTCGTATGCCTTTTGGGTTGGCAAGTGCCGCCTCAGTGTTCCAGAGACTTATGAGAGATACATTGGAGGGGTTAAGTGGTGCTATTGCGTTTCAAGACGACATTTTAGTATATGGAAAAGATGATTCAGAACATGATAATAATTTGGAGCGAGTGATTGCTGCATTATCAGAAAAAGGACTCACTCTTCGTTTGGACAAATGCAGGTTCAGGCAAAAAGAAGTGGAATATCTAGGTCACACTATCAGTGGGATGGGTATCAAACCTAAGAGAAACCATGTGGAAAGTATTATAAATGCTCCTGTCCCTACATCAAAGGAACAATTAGTAGCTTTTTTAGGCCTTATAGAGTTCTATGCTAAGTTTATCCCAAATTTTTCTGCGAAAGTTGACCCTCTTAGATGTTTATTGAAAAAAAATGCAAAATTTATTTGGACTGAAGTTATGACAGAAGTTTTTAAAACTTTAAAATCATTTATTGTGAATGCTCCGTGTCTTAAACCTTTTGTTGTGGGTATGCAATGTATTATTATGGTAGATGCAAGTTCTTCGGGCTTGGGTGGAGTACTTTTGCAGAGGGATAATGGAAAAGAGTGGGTTGTTGCTTATGCATCAAGGGCGTTAAGAGACGCTGAAAAGAATTATTCTGTCATAGAAAGGGAGTTGTTAGCTTGTCTTTGGGGAGCTGAGCATTTTAGACCTTTTCTATGGGGCACAAAATTTTTAATAAAAACTGACCATAAACCGTTGGTGTATCTCATGGCTCCGGGTGGAGGCAGATCCATGTCGGCGCGTCTTGCAAGGTTAGCCTCAAGATTGCAATCCTTTCAATGCAAAGTTGAGTATGTTCAAGGTAAAGCAAATGTACATGCTGATTGCATGTCAAGATTAATTTCTGACATGAGTGGCACTGAAGTCGTTGTTGAAGAGGAATGTGAAGTTGCTTTTACTTTCCATGATGTCAATTTAGTCTGCGGTGAACGTTGCTCTTTGCAGGAGGAAGTTTGGTTGGAAGCAGTGAAGAATGATTTGGAATTGTCTAATGTCAAGAATTTCATTGTACATGGTTGGCCGGAACAAAGGAAGTTATCTGGAGAAATGATGGGATTTTTTAAAGTGCAAGAAGAACTTGCTGTGGAGGGTGAATTACTTCTTCGTGGAGACAAAATTGTGCCACCCTTTTCTATCAGGAATACTCTCCTTAAAATTGCTCATGAAGGACATTTAGGGATATCTTTCACCAGGAGACGCTTAAAGGAGTCTTTTTGGTGGCCAGGGATTGATTCTTGTGTGGATCAATTTGTACGTGCGTGCTCTTATTGTTCAAACAGTGATAAAACAGCTGTTGCATTACGTCCTGAACCATGTCCAGTTGTTTTGCCTTCTGGTCCTTGGCGAAAATTGGGGTTGGACATCATTGGTCCGTTTAGTTGTTTACCTAAACAGGAAGCTTTTGGTATAGTTCTCATAGATTATTACTCCAAATGGCCAGAGGTCAAGATGGTTAAGGAAGTTACTTCTCATCAAGTGATAGAATTTTTAGATGAGATCTTTTGTAGAGAAGGAATTCCTCAGGAAGTCGTTACTGACAATGGCCCACAGTTTGTGAGCAAGGAAATGGAATTATTTTTAACTAAATGTGGCATTGTTCATAGGAGAATTGCTGTTTTCCATCCTGAAGCGAATGGCCAAGTTGAACGCTTCAACCGTGTAATCAAAGAGGCCATTCAACTCTCCATCAAAAGTGAGTTGAATTGGAGAGTAGCGTTACAATCTATGTTGTTGGCCTACAGGACATCACCTAATTCGGTAACATTGGTTACTCCATTTGAACTATTAAGAGGTCGGAAGCCTAGTACAAAGTTAGTTCCTTGGTGGTTAAAAAAGAACTTGGCTGGATTTGAGAATTGTTTGAAAGTAGATTTTGAAGCGGTTCAACACAGGGTGCAGTTGTACAAAGACAAAATGAAACATGAAATGGTAAGAAGAATGGGTTCTATGTCTGGTCGTTCTGTTCATGTGGGTGATTTTGTTCGTCTCAAGAAGAAAGAAGGTGTGAGTAAAGGTTTTCCAATGTGGTCAACTCCCAGGAAAGTGATTGAAGTATTTAAGAATGCTGTGCGTGTTGAAGGTGGTTCAGTGTGGAATCTAAGCAGAGTATCTGTATTCAATGGTCCTTACCAATCAGAGGAAGACTGTGATAGCAATGTTTTTTTGATGTTGAGGAAAAAAGTGATAAAGGAAATTGTGCACATGATGAACACAATACAATCAACACTAGAGCTGTACGTTCTCACCGTATGCCTGTTAGATACAATGATTTTGTGATGCATTAGGTTTTTTTTTTTTTCATGTTTTTTTTGTTTTCAATTCAAGGGGGGAAGGTGTGTTGGGTTGTACATATGTTGTAATAGTTGTCACGAGCGCTATGTGTTTATAGCTCGTGACAAGCTCGTGTTCTTGGGGGTTACTATGTGATGATTCAAAAGACTAGAATGTGGGGGAGTTAGGTGAAGTAGAGACTGTTGGCATTACATGCTTGTGACTCCAGACGAGAGGATGCTAATAAAACTCGTCCAACTTTAATTCTACAAATTGTGCTTTATTTATGGTTCCTGATACTTCCTACAGTGGGGACCACCCCGCACATCTTGTGTGACATCAAGAAGAGGTGGCATGACCTCAAGACCATGGTGAAAGAACGTGCCAACAAGAACCATGTGCTGGCTCAGAGGACTGGCGGTGGCCCTCCCATTCTACCACTAACATTCTCCGAATGGGAGCAGAAGGTGCTTGCCATACTGCATCCAGAGAGTCTCACAGGAACACCTAGGGACTTAGAGGTTGGTAAGTACCTACAAATGTCTCCCATTACACTGCTATGTAATGTCAAGCCCAACTAGAAAGCTACACTTCCTAGACCTAAATGCACTTAGATAGAACACACTCTTACCAACACAGGTCTCACAGATCTAACATTCCCTTCTTCTAAATCACCCCAAAGGTCGCTAGCTATATTTCCATAGGGGCATGAGACCTATGTCACCCGTTGCCTGAGTGCCTTCATCGAGGAAACTCATTTCCTTGATGACCAACAGGCAGGTTTCAGACCGGCCCACTCCACGGAGGCAGTGGTGGTAGTGGTCATGGATGCGCTGAGACAGGGGGCTGATAAGAACTTGGCCCAGGCCCTGGTGCTATTAGATCTCTCGGCCGCTTTTGACACGGTCGATCATGACATCTTGATCGACCGTGTCAGAAATGCTGGCATCACTGGCCCGGCCCTGTCTTGGATTGTGTCCTTTCTCCAACGCCGCTTCCAATCGGTACAACTGTCCACCTTCTCCGCTCCTCAAATCTCACTCTCCTGTGGTGTTCCCCAGGGTTCTGCCTTGTCCCCTCTTTTGTTTATTCTTAATATGCAGCCCCTTCTTGCATCTCTTCGACACTCCTCTGTTACCATCTTCAATTATGCAGATGATCTGCAACTCATTTTTCTCATCGACCCCTCCCCTCTCTCTTGCTCCAACTTTCAATCAATAATGCTTACCATCTTCGAGTGGATGAACTTCAGTCAGCTGAAGCTCAACCCTAGCAAGACAGAGTTGGTTCTGATCAGTGGGCCTTCGCACCCTTGGACTCCTAATTTCTGGCCCCCAGCCCTTGCCCCCCCCCCTGTCCTGTCAATTCTGTGAAGAGTTTGGGAGTCATTATCTCTAGTGACCTTTCGATGCGGCCCCACATCAATGCTGTTACCTCGACCTGCTTCTTTCACCTTCGCAGAATCGGGAAGATCCGAAGGTATTTATCTTCAGAGGCTCTCACCCTTGTCATCATGGCCCTGGTTACCTCACGTATAGACTATGCCAACTGTCTATACGTGGGGATCCCCGCATACCATCTTCATCGTCTCCAACTGGTGCAAAACCAGGCAGCCAGATTGGTCTTTCAACAGCCCAAACACCACCATGTCACGCCGATGTTGAAAAAATTACACTGGCTCCCTGTCGCGCACCGTTGTACCTTCAAAATGGGATGCACTGTCTTCAAATCCCTATCTGCCTCTGCTCCTGCTTTTATTTCCCTCTGTTTGCACCCCCACGTCCCCTCTCGCCATCTTAGATCTTCTGCTCACAACCTCTTGATCACTCCCAGGTTTAAACGTAAGAAACACGGTGGTGCTTGTTTTTCCTTTCTCGCTCCGTCCACTTGGAACTCTCTCCCCCTCTCAATACGGCTCACACCTGACTATCTTATTTTCCGCAAACTCCTGAAAACTTACCTGTTCCATCTGGCTCACGACTATCTGCTTCTACTCCCCCGTGCCTTCTTTCCACATGTCTCTGAGCGCCAAGAAACCAATTGGTGAATGCGCGCAGTACTAAATCCCTTTAACATAACATAACATAACATGTGTATAGGTAGCCAGCACTACATCTCCCATCAGCCCGTCTTGTCCCACAGCTGAGCAAGATGGAGTACTCCCCACATCCACAACCATGTGTCAGCCATTGCATTGCTCCCATTCACCTAACAAGTAAGTATCCATCTTAACAGGGAGGGGTGTTTGTGGGTGGGAAACCTGCCCTACAACTCCCACCAGCCCATTTGTCCCACAGCTGAGCAGGATGGAGTACTCCCCCACCCACAACCAAGTGGCAGCCATTGCAATGCTCACCTTCACCTAACAGGTAGGTATCCATCTTAACAGGTAGGGGTGTTTGTGTGTGGGAAGCCTGCACTACAACTCCCAACAGGCCCCTTTGTCCCACAGCTGAGCAAGATAGAGCACTCCCCCATCCACAACCATGTGTCAGCCATTGCATTGCTCACCTTCACCTGACATGAAGGGATCCATCTTAACAGGGAGGGGTGTTTATGGGTGGGAAGCCTGCACTACAATTCCCACCAGGCCCCTTTGTCCCACAACTGAGCAGGATGGAGCATTCATCCCCACTCACAACCAAGTGGCAGCCATTGCATTGCTCACCTTCACCTAACAGGTAGGTGTGCTTCTTAACAGGGAGGGGTGTTTGTGGGTGGGAAGCATGCACTACAACACCCACCAGGCCCCTTTGTCCCACAGCTGAGGAAGATGAAGAACTCCCCACACCCACAACCAAGTGGCAGCCATTGCATTGCTCACCTTAACCTAGCAGGTAGGTATCCATCCTAACAGTGAGGTGTGTTTGTGAGTGGGAAGCCATGCACTACAACTCTCACCAGGCCCCTTTGTCCCACACATGAGCAGGATGGAGCATTCCCCACACCCACAACCATGTGGCACACATTTCCCTCCACTGTGTCACCGAACAGGTAGGTAGTAGTGCATGCACCCTGCCATGCTTCTCAAAATGCATGGAGCCATATGACCACACCAGCACTCACATGTCAGTCAACTTGTCATAGATCCAACATCCACATTCAGTTTGCAGACAGCTAAGCACATGTAACTGTCACAGAAATTAAACTTTGACTCACCAAGTCACATGTGAATGTAAATCATGGCCCAATCATTCATAGCACAGAATGCAATGGGTAAGTACCATGGTATCAGAACATGAAAGCCCATATGAACACAAAACATGCATGGTCAATCTGACAAACAAAGTAAAGTACATGATATGAAAAATGTATGTATAACATTCCAAAGGCTAGTTCTTGCTTAGCTGAAATTGATTCCATCAAGAGCAAACCAAAAAGATGCATTACATAAAGTTGATGTGCCGCAAGTTGGTAGATGATGACATGTCCTTGTAAACACAGTCTGTACGTGGCACATGTTGTCAATTTATATGTCACACCATGGACAAGTAATGTATCGTCATGTCATGATGCTCAGTATCTTGCAGCCATACAAAGTGATTGCAATGTAAAGTGTCTGTTGTGTCAAATGTAACATCCAAATGTCTAACACCAAGCTTGCAGAGTGCATTTCAATGACCATTTAACCTCTGTTAAACAGGAGATCCACATGCAACTGCAGCAGTAAATCCCACCAACCTGTAGAGATTTAGACTATTAGATGCAATTGTACTACGTGTCATGCTATATGGCCTCTGCTCAACATTTATGTATTAGTGTGGTATGTATTTTCATGCTTCTGTACTGACACACAGTTGTACATAACACAGTATCACTGAAATGTACTCTTCTTGTCTCCCATTCCTACAGCTTAAGGTCCACCAGTTTAAGGTGATATGGAGGGCCATTGCACGCAAGGTGCAGGCTCTGGGTGTCTCCAAATGACGGCCGACACACTGTCACAAGAGGTGGGATGACATCTGCCGGCTGAGCAAAAACATTGCAAAGATGATGCTGGGGGTGCTCCCTCAGTAGCAGGTTGGCGCGCAGGAGCATGACACCACTAATGGCCCGGATCTTAGCAGTGACACAGCCAGAGCTGGATGGCTGCTTGAGGGCCCACCAGCAGCCAGTTGGGTGTGAGTATTGTGCAAAGTGTGACTTTGGGTGTGAGTGACTGCATAAATCCCGACCATAAGCCAGAGCGAAGCTCTGTGATGTCTATAGTGTGATGCAATGGCTTCTAAGTGGCCTCAGTGTTGAGTGCAGCTGTTCAGCATTTGAACAACATGTGGTTTCTCATTTGTTCAAAACCATGACCCTTGTCATTGGCAGATAGGATGTTACATATGCTGCAGTATGAGTGTCATAAACATCACCTGCCAGTGAACAGCAGTGAGCATCATGTTAGTGTGTATTCATAGATGTGTGCTGTGCACAACAGATACATTGTGACATCTACACAGCTGACACCAATGTACAACTGTAGTTGTGGTTAGAAGCACAAACATGGTGGCTAGCAGGAGCTTGTAGCCATTGCAAAAGGACATTTTGGAGTTTTTATCTGTGGTGTTCCCTTAACGCTTTAACTGCGGCCGTTATTTCGGCGCAGTGCGGGCGGTCTGAAAGGTGGGCGGGGCCGCGTCGGCCGTTCGCCAACGGCAGCACTAGCGAGGTAGTGCTGCCGTCGGCCAATGGCCGATGACGTCATGCAATGAGTTAAAGAGACTCCATATGTGACAGAGACATCATGTTTTGATGTCTAGCTCTCTCACCTATAGGCACATATGTATGCTTACAGAGAATAGTATGTGTGGTTACAGGGAGGCACAGGGCCAACTATTTGGCTGTGTCAATGCCACATGGAGCTTTACTATCAACTATGCATGTTTTTCCATGCATCTTCCGATGATTGCATAATTGTAACACATGCTGAATGTACATGGAGGAGTTCAACATGGGAGTGTCATTTTAAAGTTTTGAGCTCTGTTCGCATATTATGTTTGTGAGTATGGCACTATACTGAACCTATGTCTCTATCTCCTATAGAATCTACAGAGGGCAGGGAAGGAGGTGGGATGGACACTAGTGGGGAAGCTTCTGGCACGACTGCTACACATGAATTCACTGACGTGACCAGTGCCTCGAAGGGGGACAGGAATGCCCTGGATGAATCACGCCTAGAAACACCAACTTCCACATCTTCCGACTCCAGCAGTGACTCTTCGATATTGGGAGGCACAGGAAGTTCTAAATCTGCCTCTTCTTCTGCCACACCATGTCTAGTGCCCAACCTCCCGGATGTTCCCCCAAGTGCTGTCTGTGCATGCTGCCCTAGGAAGGGTAGAGTCTCCTTCCCCCAGGCATCGGTGCCTCTGCCCTGTCTCCCCTGCTGCTGTCTCCCCTGCTGCCCTCAGTGTGGATGCGGTAGACCTTTTGCACCAGCTGTGTGTCGGTCAGACATCTCTCCTGAATGACATGAAGTTGGCACAGGTAGTTGCATTCATGGAGGGCATTCATTCTGATGTGGGTGGCCTACACCGGACTGTCCAGTCTTTGTCCTCCACAGTGACTGCAGCCATTCAGCAGTCCCAAGCTCCCATCCCAGCTCCTGTCCCTTCAGCAACCACCCTGCCAGTGGCTCCACCTGATGAGAGTGCCTACACCCCAGAACCCTCAGGCACCTACTGCTCCAAACACAGCACACAACACCAGCACTCAAATCGTACCAGACCACAGACACCATCACCACAACTCAAAACAGGCACACATGTGCGCAAAACCAAAAGCGCATCATGTGACACTCAGGGTCATCAGGCCAAGAAGCAGGCATCAACGTCACATTCATCAAAATGACAGCCACCCAAGGGCAGTCCCATCCCCACACCTGCTCGCAAAGATCCACAAACACTTGCCCTGTCTGCTGTGAACCTGGTGCCTGCCACGACCAAGCCCAAACACATTCCAAAGGCAGAATCACCCAAAACATCTACTCCCACCCACACTCCTGTGAAGCTGGGACAAGAGAGCAAAGTGGGGGGGTTTACCTCGACAACAGGGGATGCAGGTGAAGAGGCAAGGACACCCCAAGCGTACCACCAAGTCCAACACATCTCCACGGGGAGAGCCACCTGCACCTGATACACCTTTGGTGGAGAGTAAGGCTGTTGTGCCCGCCTCACTTCATACTCTGGCCACGACACTAGTGGGCTATTGAATCCCCAAACAGTTGAGAAGCAGCCCTCAACATTCACCCTCAACCACTGTGCTTCCATGCATCATGTCTCCACCCCCTGTGCCACCACTCCACCCGGTCCAAACAGCCCTTAGGTTCCCACAGCCATGATGCCTCTACCTCAGCCCGTTCTCTCTCTCCCAGGTCCAGTCCTCCAACTGGCCCCAACCATCAGCCTCCTCCAAGTGTAACTTGAAGCCAAATATTTTAGCCAAATTCTACTCCCCACACCATTTCTCCATCAGCGGTGATGACTGCCCATATGTAGCCCCTGAGCTGTGGTGATTCACATGTCAGTGGACGTTGTTACCCATTTGATGTGCAAGTTTTCATGCACACATGTGCAGACTAGAAATATGGACTGGCCAATGGCCTTGCAGTTTGGTACTTATGATGCCCATTTCCTGTGCAGTTTCTCATGCACACATGTGCGCACTAGAAATATAGACTGACCAATGACCTTGTTGTTTGGTAATTTTGATGCCTATTTCCTGTGCAGTTTCTCATGCACACGTGTGCGGACTAGAAATATAGACTGACCAATGACCTTGTTGTTTGGTACTTTTGATGCCCATTTCCTGTGCAGTTTCTCATGCACACATGTGCGGACTAGAAATATGGACTGGCCAATCGCCTTGCTGTTTGGTACTTTTGCTGCCCATTTCCTGTGCAGTTTCTCATGCACCCATGTGCGGACTAGAAATATGGACTGGCCAATGGCCTTGCTGTTTGGTACTTTTGATGCCCATTTCCTGTGCAGTATGTCATGGACACATATACATACTCGGAATTTGTACTGCCCAATGGCCTTGATGGTTTGCACTTTTGATGCCTATCTGGATATTATGTAATAAAGACTGGTACTCATGCTGTCTACTTTGTCACTGCCCTTGCTAAATAAAAAAAGGTTTATGTAAGGATTTATGTTCATGTGACACTTTGTGATTGGCCTGTCATTGTCATTAGTGTTGAGGTGTATGTGCCCCTGCACATGCCAACTGCACACATGTATGATCCAGGTAATGAGTACCTGTATGTTTACATTGTCAGACTTGTGCTTCAGATTGTGGGCACATGTAGAAGTTGTAGGTTGAGCACTGTGCAGTGTGTCAGTGTGCTCTTGCACTCCTGGGGGACACCTACTTGTTGTCGCTGTTAGTTGTGAGTATGCAGAGTATGCCACTGTAAAGTCTGCGTTGTGTTTTGTTGATCAGCCATAGGTCTTGTTTAAGTTGGTGCTCACTGTACTAACCTGCTTAGCCACACTGACATTTGTGAGTTTTCTCATGCATTGCTGTCACTTGACACAGTTAGCGGACAAGTATAGTATGTGGTATGGAGAGTCATATCATCCCCTATAGGTGCTTCTGATGCCTACACATTGTGAGTTACTCCTATATGTGTTTTTACACTGTAAACTCCTCACCTGTACAATACTGATGTACACACCACTACAGTCTCATGTATTCCACCCCATGCCTTCCCAGTGTGTGACCTTCCACACCACTTCATAGAGGGACACTATACTGTGGGAGGATGATCTGTGTACAGGACCAATGTGCCACTCAGGACAGTTTCACAATTAGTTATGTGTTATATTCTTCTACTTGATTGCAGTCATGATTGCTCATGTGCAGTGCATATGTTTGGGCAGCACAGTCCTCTAGTCATGTTGTATGCATCTGTGTTTTCCTGAGTTGTGCAGCTGTAGGTGATGGCTAAAGTGTATGTCTGTTTGATGAGGTACTGCTACCCTTCCTGAGTGTGATGTGATCTGTGTGCTGTGATGATTTGTGGTGTGGAAGTTCATGGTGGAGCACTCAGATATGTGTGATACTGGTTTTGTTGGGGTTCACACACTGCTTACTGTACATGCACTTCTGTCAGTGTATGTTGTCTTGTACTTGTGTACATCCCCAGATGTCCAGCTGAATTGACTATGGGTCATATGTAGGTAAATGGAGAATACCGAATCCTTAATACCGAATTTTACCGAATCGGTATTAAGGAATCGGTAAACGCGATGTACATAAAATTTCGTTAAAGTTTACCGACTCGTTAAAATGCGGTATTAAATACCGAATCAGAACGAATCGGAAAAAAATATAAATTAAAGAAAAGCAAATACCGAATCGGTGTTACAGAATCCATTACCGAATCGGAAATACCGATTCGGTAATTCAAAAATTCGTAATTTGTTGAATCAGCCAATCCTGATTCACCCAATTACCTCCCAAACAGGAAGTGGCCACACCCAGCCAGGTGCACAGGACCTGGAGCTCACAGTGAGGCAGGCAGGCAGGCAGGTGAGCTGAGGAGCCAGCAGAAACACAGCCACAAGCAGGACTGAAAGTACCACAACAAGCATTGGAATGGCAAGCCAGGACAGGGAGAAGGAGGGAGGCGACAGAAAGAGAAAACTCAAGTTCAGTGACAAGGAGCTGGAGGTCCTGATCCAGGATGTCAGCCAAGTGCACCATAAGCTATTTGGAGCCCAGTCCCACCAAGTGCCAGAGTCACAGAAGAGGCAAATCTGGAGTGGCATCCGGGACAAAATCAATGCCATAGGTGTGACCCAGCGCACCATAGAGGACATCAGGAAGAGGTGGTACGACCTCAGGAAGACAGCAAAACTGAGAATGGCAGAGAGACAGAGGCAGGCTGGCAAAACTGGTGGAGGGAAAAACTGAGCCCCAGCACCAACTCCACTAGAACTGATGGTGGAGTCTACCATCCAGCCGGAGAGTGTGAGTGGCGTTTGAGATGCAGACAGCTCCGCCAGAGCAGCTAGAAAACAAGGTAAGAAGCATGCCCAGCATGCTGTGCTACCCACTCCCCAACCCCAATCCCCATAGTGGCAAAGGGGCTCCCACTCCACCCCATGTCTTACTGGTTACCTGCAATGCATTATGGGTGATGTAGTCAGAGGTAACTCATGAATAGGACAGTCAGGCTAGCAAACACAATAGCATGTTAAAGAAATTGGCTACGTCAGGACAACCACTGTGCTCTGTAGGCATGTTGTTTAATGTAATTCCATAGCAGACAGAGCAGTGAGTATATCTACATTTGTGTCATTACAGGCGAGTCATCTCGCAGTGCAGCAGAGCAGCCGAGCTAAGTCAGCCAGGCCAGAGGGGAGGCAAAATGAAGACGTCAGCATGCCTGCAGGGACCACAACCTCTGCGTCATCACAGCCATCTATTCCTTCACCACAGCCATCACCACAGCGCCAGGGAAGTCCGCAATCCCCTCTCACACAGTCCCCACTGCGAAGATCACCAACACCCCCACCACCACAGTCAGGCAGGAAGCATGCCGTGGCCACCCTCCAGCAGATGGAGGAGTCAGAGGAGGAGGGCAGAGGGGGCGAACAAAGTTCCATAGGAGATAGATCCAACAGGGAGAGGTCTGGTTCTGCATCCGAGGGTGCCCACATCTCATCCAGACGCTGCAGGGCAAGGCCGGTCAGTCCAGAAGCAGCCAAGCAGGGTGACAGTGTGTTTGCTGGACTGGAAGGCAACATGTTGAAGGTCCAGCGCCTGCAATGGAGAGAGATGAAGTCGATGCACAGGGAGGTGGCACACATAAACAAGCATATGCACAGGATGGAGAAGGGCATCAGTGCTATGGGGGAGAACTTGTGTGCAGGAATGGAGAGAGTAGCTACTTCAGTGGACAACCTCTGCAGCCAGCTTGAGCAGGACCGTCTAGCCAGGCGCAGGGAGAGACAGAGGCGTATACCAAGTCTGTGAACCGGCTGGCCACTGCAACATCACTAATGTGTCGCAGGTCCATCGCCATGCAGGAGGAGATGGCGCATTGCAGCAGGGATGTGGCCAGGGGGATGGTGTCCATGACCTCAGTGCTAGAGCAAATGCAGAATGCTAAGGCGGCCACAATGGAAGGGGGAGGACAGTGAGGAGGCCACCAGCTGTGGTAGCATCACGCCCTCACCCACCGAGTGCAGAAGGCATAGTGAACGTAACGTGCCAGCACAGGAACAGTCCAACACACCAGACAGTGTTGATAGGGAACGGTCACGGGCAGCGCGTGGCCGCAGGAAGTAAGGACCTATGGCTGTTACCATGCATGAGATGGGTGATGTAATCCATGTCCAATAGGACATTGCTCACAATACTGGGGGTGTGCCTAATAAACACCTTAACATGTATCTGTAACTGGCTCTGTGTCGTTACTCACTCAGAAATAGTTTGACGTAATCTCTGCCCGTCTCTGTCTCCCATCATGTTCAATAGCAACACCTGCTGCGCAGGGCTCTGGCTGAGGGTTGTCCTCGTCCTCGTCCTCTGAGTCAGTCAGTTCCACTACTGTTCCTTTTTTTGTGGCCAGATTGTGTAGCATTGCACATGTGGCAATTATCTTGCAACATTTGATGGGGCTGTACAGACGTGCACCTCCAGTTTTGTGGAGGCAACGGAATCAGCTTTTTAGCAATCCAAAAGTGCGCTCCACCATGTTGCGTGTGCTCCTATGTGCCACATTGTATCTCCTCTCCCTTGGGGTTGCTGGGTTGAGATATGGTGTGAGTAGATAAGGCCGGAGGGCATATGCGCTGTCACCTATGTACAGATGTAAGTGGCATTAATATGTGTGACCAACAGCTTTAGCCAGGGTGTACATCAGGGTGCGTCACATTTACTTACCTAGTATGTATCCGTCTCCAAATTCACCTGCAAGCAGACGTGTATGGATGCCACAGTTCCGGAAGATGTACGCGTCGTGGCTACTCCCGGGGAATTTGGCCACGATGTCAGTAATTATGTACTTGGCATTACATGTCACCTGTACATTGATGGAGTGGGTGGATTTGCGGTTCCTGTATATGTATTCACTTGCTGCAGGTGGGCAGATGGGTATATGGGTCCCATCGATGCAGCCGATGACGTGTGGGAAGTGTGCAATTTGGTAAAACTCCAGCTTGGTCCTCTGCAGCTCCGCCTGTGTACTGGGGAAGGAAATGTAATGTTCCATTCTGTCCATCATGGCATCTAGGAAGGTGTTGAAGAACCGGGATAGACAGCTCTGTGACACTCCACCGACTGCAGCTATCACACCCTGGAAACTTCCTGATGCAAGGAGGTGCAGGCAGCAGAGTACCTGGACATGGGTCGGGACAGCGTGGGCCCTTGGTGTCTTGGAGAAGCGTGGCTCAGTGGTTAGAGGCGGCAGACCCGGAAGCTGAGATCGACCGTGGACCTGGGTTCGATTCCCCGCCTCGGCGGGTCTCGGGCTCAAAATTCCACGGACTCGACAATTCTCGCTCTGGTGCCTACTCAACTCACGGGGTCACACTCTGCGACTCTGGGCAATAGCTTGCTTAATCTCCACTACGGCCCCTCGCGGCGGGATGCCTGGCTTTCACCTTGTGGACACCCTGCCGGGGTTTCTCACAGGGGAATACCAGCACGGGTTCCCTACGCAAGCGCCGGGACGCTTACGGGCAGCCGTGCTCTTTACAAGTCCAATACATTTACATTTACATTTACATTGATGCTCCAGATAGGGTTTTAGGTCCCGTATTAGGTCCAGGATGGTATCAGGGTGCAGTCTGTGTCTTTCATGGATTTCTGCTTCTGTCAATTGGAACAATGTGATGCGCAATCTGTACACCTGCTCTTCCCGTCTCCAGATCCTCAGTCCTGCTGCTCTCAAGCGTAGCCGCCTTGCTATGAGGTAGAGGCCCGCCATTGTGTTCACACAGATGCATTTTGGGCCTGTTTTTAAGCACTGCACCTGATTACCACATCCTTCTGAAAAGTGGTAAATACCGAATCGTTATTACCGAATCTGGTCATATTCGGTATTAACGAGGTTTGCTACATCGCTTTTTTGGGGATTATTCCGAATCGTTATTTCCGATTCGGTATTCTTTGTTTCGGTAATTTTAAATCTGTAATTACGGAATCGGTAATTTTTTACCGATTCGTTATTATCGATTCAATTCGGTATTACGTACATCTCACATGGCTAAATACCGGTCGGTAACGCCGAAAACTGGTCTTTTTTGGTGTTACCGACCGGTATTTGGCCACCTACATATGGCCCTAAGTGATGTATTGGTTTGTACATATGTTGTGTTTTTGTTGTTGAAGGATGCAGTGTTTGGCATGTGTTGGCTCTTTCTACTGACAGGTGCATGTGTGTGATGTTCTATTTGCATAAAATTGCGTGAGAGTAGTTTGGCATTATAATACATTCTGATTTGTGTTGGATTTGTTGTGTGCATTTCTTGTGTGAATGTCACATTAACAATGTGTATTCTTGTTCATGAGCTTCTTTTGAGTGCACATTTGTGCTATGTCCTCCTATATTTGACCGGTCACTTGTCAGGATCGTCAATGTGCATGCTTGTGGTACACATTGACACCATGCTCACTTGATAACTGGCGTGTTGTCAATGTCTGTGTTAGCTGATTTGTCCCATTGATCAAAGTTAGTGTTCATGATTGGCATTTGATGATGCAATATTTGATTGTGATGGGATATGGTGTCTGCATTTGTCCAGAGTGAACATGTTGTGTATTCCTGTTCTGTCTAGGGTCACATTGCATATCCACTGTTGTCTGCACATGGCTGAGCTTGTTTGACTTTTTGGATGTTGTTTGTGTTTGGCTATTGGTTTTTGACTAGCATTGGTTCAGACATGCGAGTGGGATTCTGACATTTGTAGACACACACCAGGGTGTGTCATTGGTTGTCAGGAGACTGACAGGACCTTATTTGAACCCTTTATGTGTGTTTCTCACAGGTTTTGAGTGTTGCAGGTGTGAGATGGGTAGATGAGGGGTATGTGTGAATGTCCTACTTGGGTTTGACAGTCAGGGAGTGTGACAATGAGCCATGTGTGTTGTGCTGGTGGCATACACATGACTAGGTAGTTGACAGAGCTGTGGGGCTGGTCACTCATTGCTGTGCCTATGCACAACTTGCATTGCTGTATCCCAGTGATATTGCACATATGTCACTTTAGTTTAATTTCAATCCATGTGCCACCCAAGTCTGCTTTGATGGCCTAAGGGTAGTGTGATATGTTCCTCCAATTGCATGTCATATACAAATGCTATGTGGCTTGCTCCATGGTTTTCCAGCACTGTTGACCTATGGTATGTGAATGTGGCAGGGTGTCAGTGTGGGATCTGTCTGAGAAACTTGACATGCCGTGTGAACAGTTCAGTGGTTGTTAATATGCAGAGTGACTCTTCATTTCTTAATTTACTATATTTGGTTCACAAGAGTGGAAGGAGGGTGTGAGGAGGAGGGTCGTCCAGCCCCGACCTTCTGTGCAGGGTGTTCATCTTCACCCCAACCTTCCCAGTCATTTTACCTTGCCCTTTGATGTGTGAGATGTGAGGTCGAGCCACACCTGGCTGATAAATAGTGCATCAATTGCTGTAGGAAGCGTGCTGTGGGCTGTGAGCAACTGATGCGGGTCACCATGTGGGTAGGTTGAAGGTGGGACCCTGGGCAGCTGTTCACATTGCCCATGCCTGGCGCTGGCTCTGCCTACTATATTGTGGGCAGGTTTTCCCGCGTCTTCACCACTGCGGTGACATGACCGGGACATTAAAGTGACCGCGTCGGCGTCTTAAATGCTGGTAGTGGATCAGGTACAGCCAGTGCTTAATTTGTGCCGGTGCTTGCAGGTGCTTAGCACTGGCACTTAATTATCAGGGCAGGGTCTACGCATCTGCTGCGCACGCCCACATTTATGTCTTTTAAAATGCACCTTTATTTGTACTCCGATGCAGCCACAGGCCCGCAGCGTGTTTTACACGCATCCCGCCGTCGGGTGTGAGTCATGGCATTCAGTGTTGTTGCGAGTGCAACTCTCACAGTTCTTAATCACTTGCAGCAGGCAGCCCTGCCCAAGTCCAAGAAGAGAATATTCAAATTATTAATAATAAAATATAATATATATGTCATCATCATCAACATCATGGCGGCCCCGGGCCCGCGCGGCCCTTCTAGTGCAGCAGAGACGCAGTGTTGACTGTTTGCCCCAAGGGGTGGGCCGCGGAAGTTTGGCATTGCAACATCAACACACTAACTATTTGGGCACCTAGTTGGGCGGGCCGTGGGGCCAGACTGGGGGTTCTGAGGGGGTAGGGGCTGTTTGCGCAGATATTTTTCACTTTGACTTGCCACCAGTTGCCACGCCCCAGCATAACCACTGCACCCCAGGCACAGCTCCCCACGAGTCATCGTCATCGTCGAAGTTAAGTCAGTCCGGCAGCCCGAACGACGACGTTAAGGGCAGAGCTGGGCAGTCTGTGTGACTGTGCAGCCATTGATCAACTGTCTGTCTGGCAGCCAGCAGTAGTACTACAGACAGTACTGACCAGTTGGTACTGACAGTCTGGCACTGCTGGCAGACTGCGGTTTGGTAGCAAGCAGCAGCACCACCAGGCCGCCACCGCGGCCTAATTAACCGTAGTAGTACGTACGTACTATTCAAAGGCACAAGGCAGCAGTGTGCAATGCAGCCAGCAGTGTGTGTGTCCCTGTTGACCAGCCCACGCCCACCACGAGTAACGGTAAGAAGATTAGAACTAAGTTGTTAAGCACTTTTAAGTTCAGCAATTATTCTGTAAAATAACTAGTAGTAGAGTAGCTAAGCAAAGCCAGGAGTCAGCCAGCTAACTAGGGATGCCATTGCCAAGTGTGCTATGCCGTAACCGACCACGCCAAAACCAACGCTGGTTTTTTTGGGTAGCGCGTGATGATGGGCCAGCCCGCTGCAGTATCACTGGCGTGGACTGTGGGACTGGAGGAGGCAGGAAGGTTGCAGGCAGGCAGTTCACCTCCAACCCTCGGCTCCATAATAATAAATATATATATATATATATATATATACGAGCGATGAAGCAAAGTCATACCTGCCATGGTTTCAGGTTCCTTGTTATGTGTGACATTTTCATGATTTCATTGTGCGCGCTTCAAGTATTACTCTGCGCGCTCACAGAGACATCGGTGTGCAGGCGCGCATGTTATAGGGAACAGCGGGTGGTGCTACTAGAGGAAATACAAGATTTGTGCCAGTTTTTAACGGTGAAAGGATACCTTCTCTGCACAGTGCTAACAAAGAAAAAGAGACAGCCAGAATGTAGCAGCCAGTGCATGAGTTATTTTATAAAAAAGGGACACTGGAATTCTGCAGAGGAACTGTTTCATTTAGCATAGCAAGAATAGAGTCTATCATCTACAGGGGAGGTCCTGCAGAGGGCAACATAATTTGCCATATGAAAGTCCATTATTAATGATCAGAATAACGCATCCTATAGCAGAAAAAAAGTAACCATGTATTCAGCAAGAGTTATACATGCACTAAAACAGCTTCCTGGGGCGACAGAAGATTCGTGGTCACCATGGCAAAACTCTGGAACACTCTCCCATTGGAGATCAAATCCTGTCAGTCTTTGCTTACATTTAGAAAGCTGATAAAAACTTGGCTATTCAATCAATAATATTTGTTTCAGGGTTTCTGCCTGCCGTCCGTAGTGCCGAGACACCCCAGGGTATTTGTGCACTTTACGAATCTCCAAAATACATAAATAAATAAATACAAATCAGTGCTAAGGTTTAGGTCACAACAGTATGGGTGAACAAAGCCAAGTCTGTAGCTACAATAAACATCAGAAATCTTGGGTATGAAGCATTTTTTAAGATGTTTCTGGGTGTCTTGAGAGCAGAGACCTGTAATGCCATGACTGATAATTGCATGCACATCCCCTCTCACTGGCAAGGCTACTGTCAATCAATCAATCAAAGCATTTATATAGCGCACTACTCACCCGGGGGGTCTCAAGGCGCTAGGGGGGGGGGGGTCCGCTACTGCTCGAACAGCCAGGTCTTGAGCTGCTTCCTGAAGGCGAGGTGGTCCTGGGTCAGGCGGAGGTGGGTCGGGAGGGAGTTCCAGGTCTTGGCGGCGAGGTAGGAGAAGGACCTTCCCCCTGTGGTGGCTCTTCGGATGCGGGGGACGGTGGCGAGGGCGAGGCCGGTCGATCGAAGCTGGCGTTTGGGAGCGTAGAAGTTGAGGCGGTTGTTGAGGTATCCTGGGCCTTCGTTGTGTAGGGCTTTGTGTGCGTGGGTGAGGAGGCGGAAGGTGATTCTCTTGTTGACCAGGAGCCAGTGCAGGTCTTTCAGGTGTCTGGAGATGTGGTTGCGACGGGGGATGTCCAGGATGAGTCGTGCTGAGGCGTTCTGGATCCGCTGGAGTCTCTTCTGGAGTTTGGCGGTGGTTCCGGCGTAGAGGGCGTTGCCATAGTCCAGACGGCTGGTGACGAGGGCCTGGGTGACCGTCTTCCTTGTCTCGGTGGGGATCCACCGGAAGATCTTACGTAGCATGCGCAGGATGTTGAAGCACGACGAGGAGACGGCGTTGACTTGTCCGGTCATGGAGAGGGAGGAGTCCAGGATGAAGCCCAGGTTGCGTGTGTGGTCTGTTGGTTTGGGTGCGTTGCCTAGGGCGGAGGGCCACCAGGAGTCGTCCCAGGCGGAGGGTGAAGATCCCAGGATGAGGACTCCCGTCTTGTCCGAGTTCAGTTTCAGGCGGCTGTTCTTCATCCATTCGGCTACCTCTTTCATCCCTTCGTGAAGGTTGGCTCTGGCGGTGGCGGGGTCGTTGGTGAGGGAGAGGATCAGCCGGGTGTCGTCGGCGTAGGAGATGATGTTGAGGTTGTGCTGGCGTGCGATGGCTGCGAGGGGGCTCGTGTAGACGTTGAAGAGGGTTGGGCTGAGCGAGGAGCCTTGAGGGACGCCGCAGATGACTTTGGTGGCTTCATATCTGAACGGGGGGAGGCAGACTCTCTGTGTCCTTCCGGCGAGGAAGGAGATGATCCACTCCAATGCCTTCTCCTGGATTCCGACGTTGCTGAGGCGCTGCACTAAGGTGCGGTGGCAGACAGTGTCGAAGGCCACGGAGAGGTCTAGGAGGATGAGGGCCGCTGTTTCTCCGTTGTCGAGCAGGGCTCGGATGTCATCGGTCACTGCGATCAGGGCGGTCTCGGTGCTGTGGTTGGCCCGGATGATTCAGAAAGGGGGTGGTGATGAACAGAGTGCCTGAATTAAGCAGACCACTCTTACCCAGTCCAAAGATCACGGCTTGATCCATCACCGTTTTTTAGCTCACTGCACCATCCCAGCTCAGAACTTGGCTATATGCAAATTAGTCTGTTCCTGTCCCAGTGCATGATGGGAACAGGGCAAACCAAACTACCAAGCCAATTCTTATACTGGGAAGGAAACAAGCTACCGGGGACCGGTTTCTGGCCTGAAATGGCAGAAACCGGTCCCCGGAAGCTTGTCTCCTTTCTGGTGAAGAATGGTCTGCTTAATTCAGACACTCTGTTCATCACCACCCCCTTTTCTGAATCGTTTTTGGCCACTACAGGTGTGGCAGGGTATACTCAGACATGAGTCCCTTGCTCACTGCTCCATCAGGATTCAAGCAAGCTGGGCCGACGACGCCTGAAATGACAGAAACCGGTCCCCGGAAGCTTGTCTCCTTTCTGGTGAAGAATTGGCTTGGTAGTTTGGTCTGCCCTGTTCTCATGATGCACTGGGCCAGGGACAGACTAATTTGCATATAGCCAGGTTCTGAGCTGGGCTGGGGCAGTGAGCTAAATAACGGTGATGGATCAAGCCCTGATCTTTGGACTGGGTAAGAGTGGTCTGCTTAATTCAGACACTCTGTTCATCACCACCCCCTTTTCTGAATCGTTTTTGGCCACTACAGGTGTGGCAGGGTATACTCAGACATGAGTCCCTTGCTCACTGCTCCATCAGGATTCAAGCAAGCCGGGCCGACGACGCCTGAAATGACAGAAACCGGTCCCCGGAAGCTTGTCTCCTTTCTGGTGAAGAATTGGCTTGGTAGTTTGGTCTGCCCTGTTCCCATGATGCACTGGGCCAGGGACAGACTAATTTGCATATAGCCAGGTTCTGAGCTGGGCTGGGGCAGTGAGCTAAATAACGGTGATGGATCAAGCCCTGATCTTTGGACTGGGTAAGAGTGGTCTGCTTAATTCAGACACTCTGTTCATCACCACCCCCTTTTCTGAATCGTTTTGGCCACTACAGGTGTGGCAGGGTATACTCAGACATGAGTCCCTTGCTCACTGCTCCATCCGGATTCAAGCAAGCCAGGCCGACGACGCCTGAAATGGCAGAAACCGGTCCCCGGAAGCTTGTCTCCTTTCTGGTTAAGAATTGGCTTGGTAGTTTGGTCTGCCCTGTTCCCATGATGCACTGGGCCAGGGACAGACTAATTCGCATATAGCCAGGTTCTGAGCTGGGCTGGGGCAGTGAGCTAAATAACGGTGATGGATCAAGCCCTGATCTTTGGACTGGGTAAGAGTGGTCTGCTTAATTCAGGCACTCTGTTCATCACCACCCCCTTTTCTGAATCGTTTTTGGCCACTACAGGTGTGGCAGGGTATACTCAGACATGAGTCCCTTGCTCACTGCTCCATCAGGATTCAAGCAAGCCGGGCCGACGACGCCTGAAATGGCAGAAACCGGTCCCCGGAAGCTTGTCTCCTTTCTGGTGAAGAATTGGCTTGGTAGTTTGGTCTGCCCTGTACCCATGATGCACTGGGCCAGGGACAGACTAATTTGCATATAGCCAGGTTCTGAGCTGGGCTGGGGCAGTGAGCTAAATAATGGTGATGGATCAAGCCCTGATCTTTGGACTGGGTAAGAGTGGTATACCATTTTGTGTGCTGGATCAATTTTGAAAAAATTGTATGTTAGAACAATAAAACTTTTTGTTCCGGGAGGTCTAGGGAAAAGAATCTCCGATCCGTGGCACCATATAAAAACGAGGCAATATACAGGATAGGTGCAATTGTGCTTAGAACCCCTTTTCCCATTGTTCTGTTCTCAAATAAACTTGAATGAGGACTAATGCACACCACTGCAAATTTGTGAAACATTCTGTGAGGAAAATGAGTGAGCAGTTCTGTATGCACTGCTGATCCATGTTTGAATCACATAAGTAGTGGGCGCACACGTGTGAAGAATCAAATAAAGATTGAACTCCCAAAGAGCTTTTCAAGACTCTGCTACTGAATTGATTTTCCATTCTTTTGATTTATAAACTAAAATTGTGATTACATAGATTCTCACTATACCATTTTGTGTGCTGGATCAATTTTGAAAAAACTCATTCAAGTTTATGGCATTACTTGTCACAATTGGTTCATATCAACAACTGACAAGGAGCAGATTCTCATGGTTATTTGTTCCTTGTCTGTTACTTTTTATTTTTTTATTTATTTATTTTTGTTAATTTTATTTTGCTATTTATTTTTCATTTAGTTTTAACTGTTATAACATGTCATGCAGGGCCTCTTTCAATACACGCTGACGAACCCTTGCTCAACTTCGCAGGAGACAAGATTTATACCAATGGTATGGTTTGTGTGTGCCTGCTCTATGTAATATGTGTGATCTAAGAATTTAGGGAGTAGGGATCCCTGGTCCTAAAGAAAGCCACGGACCCAATGTGGGGACATTGGCTGGAACAGGTTGACCTATTAGATGCAGGAGTGATGACAACTCCTAGACATCAGTCGAATTTTTTGTCAGATTGTTACCCTCACAACTAACTAAAGGTACCTCCTTAGTGAGGGTTCCTAAGATTCTAACTTTTATCTTTGTATGGATTCCACCCCAACCCTCATCCATATAGGCTCCCAAACACCTCATTGGTGAAGCTGATCCACCACTAGAGAATACGGTGGTATGGTAGGATGGCCGTTGATGAAGCATGACACCCAGGGGGTGTGTGAAGCATACCTTTCAAATTTTTTAATTGACTTACAAGGGTCATAAACAGCAGTAGCCAGCAGCTGCTCACTCTCTATTAGTTTGTTGCTTCTGTGCCTGTGGTAGGATTGTTGCCCAAAATTACTCATATTTACTCAAGATGGCATAATTGCTTAATTTTGCTAATTTACTATCACAAGAGTAATGATTACCAATGAAATTACTCTGATTACTCCAGAGTAATACAAATGTCACCCAAGCCTAGTAATCACTTGGTTTGCATTTTTATCTTGCACACCATGCCACCTCAGTTTGGACCCAGGCATATGCAAATCAGTCTTGACACTGATCCAATGAGACTAGTCCAGCCCGAACTGCCAGGCCAGGTCCTCCATGACCCAAAACACAAGCAACCCAGTGCTTGTGTGGGGCCTGTAGGAACCCTATACTAATCACTTTGTGACATTGCAGACTCTATGCTAGCTGGGGGTCTGAAACAGGCCCAGTCAGAGCATTTTAACCCGGGCAGACAGGGAAGGCCTTCCTGGGCCTGCAGGGCCATGTACCAGGCAGCTTTCGTTACGGCAAGCTGGGGAATGGAGCCCTGGGATGAAGGCCTCTGGCCCCAGGCTAATTGTAGCTCTGACCTGGGGTGCAGTGAAAGATTCTTCACCTGGTCAAACAGCGGAGCTCTACCCGGGCCAGCAGGACTCAGTCCCAGGAACTTTGCAACATGGCAGTCCGGGGTATGGATCGCAGGATGGGGGTTTCCAAATCCCAGAGCCAACAGGATCTCTAACAAAGGGGACGGTCACATAATTTTCAGCCAGCCAAGCAGAAGAATCTTCCCAGGCACTTTGTGACATGACAAGCCCTTGGGTCCTCACCCTTGAGCCCCCAAAGCACCACCCATTCTTGTGATCCATGCACACCAGGGGGTTGATTCCGATTCGGGAATAAAAACGTCCGTACGATTTGTATCCGAAGCCCTCTCCGTACGAATCGTACCTGTCCGTCCGAGTCGCGAAGTACGATCCGTATTCCGTGAATCCTTACAAATCATCGCGATCCGTACGTATTGCAAGGCTGAAACCGTGAACCGTACGACTCGTACACATACCGTACGACTCGTACACTTGCCGTACGGCCCGACGAGTACGATCCGGACCGAGGTATGAGGACGCGATTCGTACGGTCCACGTCAGGTAAGGGCGAGTCGTACGGAAAAGCACACAAACACATACACACCGTACGGTCCGTACACCCCATGAGCGCAGGGGTACGCATTGTACCCCTGCGATCATGGGATGTACGAGCTGTACCCCCATTGTACGATCGGTGTATGAGCCGTACCCCATGTACGATCGGTGTACGAGCCGTACCCCCATTGTACGATCGGTGTACGAGCCATACCCCCATTGTACGATCGGGGTACGAGCCGTACCCCCATTGTACGATCGGTGTACGAGCCGTACCCCCATTGTATGATCGGTGTAGGAGCCGTACCCCCATTGTACGATCGGTGTATGAGCCGTACCCTCATCGTACATGGGGTACGGCTCGTACACCAATCGTACATGGGGTACGGCTCGTACACCGATCGTACATGGGGTAGGCTCGTACACCGATCGTACATGGGGTACGGCTCGTACACGGATCGTACAATGGGGGTACGGCTCGTACACCGATCGTACATGGGGTACGGCTCGTACACCGATCGTACAATGGGGGTAGGCTCGTACACCCTATGATCGCGGGGGTACGGTGCGTACCCCTGCGATCATGGGGGGTACGCACCGTACCCGGGGGGCCGTTCCGTACCTGTTTCGGCGCGAACTCTGCTTTTACGGCTGTTTTCAGCTCCCGTAGAAAAAGGGTTGTACGGTGCGTACCTGACACATATCGTACTTGCTGGGTCGTAAAAACCAGCCGCGAACCGTACAGATGTCACGTACAGCGAGTTCCGAGGGAGAATCGTACAGAGATTAGAGTCGTACGGTGTCTTGTACGACTCGTACGGAGTACGGCTCCTGGTACGAATCGTACTTCGACATACGTACGGGGGACGTTGCAGGGTACGATTCGTACGGGAAAAACGCTCCGAACAGCTATTCGGAGCGGTTTTTCCCGAATCGGAATCGACCCCCAGGTGACACATGGAGACCTTTGAGAGTCACATGCAGGAAATGATAGGCATTGTATATTTATTTTAAATACAAAACATCACCAGTAACATTGGCATGGCACATTTTGCACCACCCATGTATGTATGGTAAATGGCCCCTAATTATAATTTCGCACAGGTCTAGAGTTAACTTTAATATGCTACCTGAATTCATGTATTTTCTGTCTATTCAGGTTTTGTGTTGATGTTACAATTTGTTATCAGGTATTTAACCATTTGGGTGATGGCCATGCAGCTATTCTTTTTAGATATATGCTCATTACCTGTGCCTCATTAGCACGGGCCTTCTAGTTGTCTTCTTTTTTTTTTACTCTTGGCTTAACCTCTCTCTCATTGCTTTTGAACTACAGATGTTAACACTTGTAGTACATCCCTGATCATCTATATATAGCCACGCTCTCTGGTCTCACCTTGTTCTTCTTCATTGATTTGTTGGGTTGCACAGAACTACGATATTTTTGTTATATAAATGGATATGTAATATGATTTATTTTTCAGTTAATGTTATATTGCAACTTTTAGAGCTGACAGCCGTAGGTTGGTCAACCCCAAACTTTTCGCTTTCTCCCCTTCTATTTAGCTGATTTCCTTTTGGTGGCCTTAGGAAGCTGTATAATTTGTCAGCAAAGTAGCCCTTGCAGTTACTCTGGTAGTTCTGGGTTCAAGCTAGAAAGCAGGTCCCAAGCAGCAGGACAGGCCTCTGAGGGAACATGAACAGGCTTCAGTCAGCAGGGCAGTCCTCTTGGAGAATCAAGGCAGTCCTCTGAAGTTCAAAGCAGGTCAACGGCCACAGGACAGTCCTGAGAGTCCTCCGAAAGGTCCAGTAGTGAATTAAAGTGGGTCTAAAGATCTTAGTTTTATACTTGATAGCAGTGATGAAGTGGAAGAAACATTTGTGGTTTCCCCTCCCCCCACAATTGGTGCTGGGATTCACTGCCCCCCTGACCAGGCTCCATTGGGCCTAGGGTCACAAAGGGCTATAATGAAGTTCTTTGTGAGTGCTGAAGCAGTATCTTTAAAATTAAAGTGAGGTTGTGCACAGCTCCACCCCCATCCTGCTTGTATGGCCCATCCTCCCAACACCCAGTCCCTCTATTGCGTGGCTGTCTGGGTGGAATACACAAAGGCTAGCTGGCAACAATACCTAGTTGTGTGGCTCAGTGGCGGCTGCTCGAGGGAGTGCTGTGGGGCGGTGAGGCAGGGCGGAGGAGGGGCAGGGTGGGGGGTAGTAAACTCCGGCATACAGCCGAACCGAGTTAAGTACATGAATAAATAAATAAAATAAATTACATTGTGCGTGCCCAATCGGCAATGCAGCGCACGCAATGGAATTTGTTTTATTTATTTATGTACTTAACTTGGTTCGGCCGTATGTCAGGATTTACTACCTCCCATCCTGCCCCACCACCACCCCACCACCCGCAGCACTCGTGTAACCTAGGAAACAGGCTGCAGGTACCAAATGGCTAGGACAAGAAAATGCCAACTTTCTAAAAGTAAAAGGAACAAATGATTGACGGAATGTTGAACAATGCAAACATTCACCTCCAGTCACAAAGATATGGGTTTAATCCATCGTTCTTTTGCTCACCACGCCATCCCCGTTTGGGCCCAGCCATATGCAAATCAGTGTTGACCCTGTTCCTCATGGAAACAATCCAGCCTCAACTGCCATGCCAGGTCCTCACAGCATCCAGGGACTTGTGTTGGGGCATCGCCCCTCATCATCCAGGCTAGCTTGAATCCAGTGGAGCAGTGAGCATAGGATCCGTGTCTAGGCAAACCCTTTCTAAAAGTGACATTTTCAGAATTGGGATTAAAATCTGAATTTACCATTAAAGAGGGCTTTAAATAAAATTCCTACCTGCTCGCAATTGAAAGTTATCACTTATTAAATTTAATAAGGTAACTCAATGTTATCTTAAGGGAGAGGTAGAACTTTCAGTAGTGAAGAACGAATTTAAGAGTTTTTCACTATCAGGACATGTAAAAGTCCAAAATACATGTCCAACTTTTTAAATACATAGCATCCTGTCCTATGTGTTGTTGAGGGCTTACCATAGTGTTGACCTATATCTAATAAAAAAGGAAGGTTTAGGCATGACAAAAGGTTTATTTTGCCAAGTTGAAATGGCACTTTAGCACTGCACACACACTGGCTGCAATGACAGGTCTGGTACGCGTTTTACAGACCTACTTAAGTGGGTGGAACAATCAATGTTGTAGGCCCACTAGTAGCATGTAATTTACAAGTTGTAGGTACATGTAGTGCCACTTTACAAGAGACTTACAAGTACCTTAACTGCACCAATTGAGTGCAAGACAATTTGACCTTGTTTAAAGGACTGGTTATCAGTGGTAAACTGCACAGAGTCCTAACACCAACAAAGACGAGAGCAGCAAAAATGGAGTAGTAAGGCAACAAGTTTGTGGGAAGACCCTGACAACCACCGTAAGGCTGACAGGTCTAACAATGTGTGCTGAAGAAAAAATAAATTAAAATTTAGGGGCCAATCTAATGCCTTACATAGACACCATGACTATTTTTGTAGCCATTATTCATTCACTTATATGTGGTATGATGGTTCATTTAAAAGTTTGTTTCGGTCTGTTCAGTAGTTTGGATTCAAATGAAAGAAATGTGGACATAATAATTTGAATAAATATGTACTCCCTCATTTGAAACTATACTATAGACACCCTTTCTGCAACCGCTTATCTGTACCCATTTATTCTTTAGGAAAAGGTTCCATACTTCTCTTTCCACACATGCACTTCCAATTAGTGAAACATGCTATATAGACGTTATGCCCTTGTATCATGTGTATATTTATTGGCTCCATTGACATTTGTATACATAGTATGTGTTCTGCTAGGTAATGGCATTAAAATATCTGCCCTTCGAGCAAAATGTTCAATATCTATTTTTACAGATGTACCTTCGATTGGTAAAACGTACTATTCTGACGATACTATCCTATCAAATGCATATTTAGGGCAGTCTTTTAAACGACATCAATACATTTCGGGTATCGGGATTGAAATATTTAAATGGATATACTGTATGACACATGAAGCTTTGCCCGGTTTAGGCACGGAATTTGATATGAAAGAATATCAAATGTTGATGTAATAAACATCACAATCAAGAACAAACTGGTTTAACTGGATGACTATTTATTTGTGTTTGAACTTCTACCCAATCGAATTGGGAATTATTGATTGTGCACAGGGGGGCATCTCCTACTCCAGGAGATGCAACTTGGTCATTTATAACATCAACACTTTTGGGACTAGAAAGTGAATCCCCAGGAGCACGCCTACACCTTGAATTACCTTTGCAGCACCTGGTAGTGCATGTCCTACTGAATTTTGTTGTCTTGTAGAATCTGCCATGATGAAAGCATTTTCAGACAGTGTTTTACTTAAGTTTGTTTTGTTCCAGTCTGATTTATAAATTCCAATCCAAGGTAGTACGGAGATTTGCGAGCAAGTGCAATAACTGTCTGATAAAACCAGTCTTGTCAGCATAGCCAAAGAACAGCCGCAAGTGCTTATGGGGCCGAAATTTGTGGACATACTAATGCATAGGCTATACAAATAGTCGAAAATGCTTTCTGAGGCACCTTTTGCACCTAGACCCAGGGTCTCCAATGGTAGCACTAAGAGCTGAACTGGGAATATGGCCTGAGGTAGATTACATTCCTTTTCGCCCTGTAAACTACTGGGCCCGTTTTTAGTCAACACTGGATCTTGTAGAGTATCACAGGGGCCTGAGGGACATTTTGAGTCAGATGAATGGTAACAAACTGGTGTGGTTCAGACATATAGAGCATACCTTAAGGGCAATTGGCCTCACCCAGAAAATATAACCAAATGCACCCTACCCTTGGAGAAAAGGAAATACTGGGATTTTATGTGACTACAATCTGCAGACACCAGTAGTGCCTTGTTAACCAAATATCTAGTCCTAAAGGCCGAACCTGGATGGAAACCTTACATTGACAGGATTTTTCCACCCAAAAAAAGGAGCTCTTTTCTCAGCTCATTCTTGGCGCGTTGCATGTCCACTCTCATACTAAATCCTAGTCCAAAGGCCAAGACAGGAGATGGAATGTATGGTTGCTCCCTAGGTGGCCTAGAAACTTTGATACACTTTTTGTCACTCTGTATTAACTCTCTAGCCCTTAGTAGAACTTACCTTTGTCGCTTAAAAAAAATATATAGTACGAGGAGCTGTAAGGATGCTCTCCTACTAATCTGTAGAACTGACTACCCGGAGATCTACCAGGCCGTAGCTTCATATATATACACTGCCTGGAAAAGAAGACGACCCGGTTGCAACACAGACAATGGAGAGCGCCACTTCGTAAAATTGCGAGCAAGGAGCACTGATATTTTTATTATCTTTCACAGTCCTGTGGCATTTATATCTGGAGCAGGAGCCGGACTTTTGGATCAATTCTTATAAACTGCTTTTATTGACTTTAACTGCATCTCCATACTGCTGGACAGGAATGTCTCTTGGCAATCGTATGAACTATTTTATTGCACTTGTTGCCAGTGCCAGACTGGGCACGCAAACCGCTCCTGGCAATCGAGTCAGGGTGGGTGTGTGGAAAACACTGCAGCTGCTTTTGTTACAGGGGTCCAATATTTCAGGCCCCGTAACAAAAACAGCCCCCTAGGCGTCCAAAACCGGCTCGCACCCTATGGGGCCGCCGGTGAAACGCCTGGTGAACTCAACGGCCAGTCCGGTCCTGCTTGTTGCACAGATATTTAAGACCTATCAATTACTTTTGTACTTTTAAATATAATCAATAGCAATAGCTGGCTGGCACCTTATGCCGGAAACTGTATGCCGCATTCTATCTTGCAAGTTGAATGTAAATAATTTTCTAATCACATTTTTTAGTGTAGATACCCTCTGTGACCATTGCCCTCTTAAACTCTTTAACGATGCTCCAAAGAGTCTCCTCTTAATTGTATGTATTGACTCTTTCATCAGCATATTACATAGTCACCGAATGTATTCATCTTATCTTTAGGAAGTACCTATTAGTAGCAATTTTACACTCAGATAACGTTGGCAACACTTTATTTCATATGGTATATGGTCTCATAAGACTATAAATAATTTCGTTTTTGCATATTTGCACCTTGTGGTGGAGTATTTTCAGACATATAAGGATCATAGCCTTTAATTGTCCTTGTACCTTGTACTTTATCTCACAAATTGTATGCTCTTGTGCGCCTTCTCCAACTATCTTTTATTTTTTATGTACGGTTGCTATGTATCAGTTTCTGAACTCTTAATTTTATACCACTCATTTGGCTTATGAAAGCAAATACTAATATTCATTGCCTAGTTATTGAAAATTGACAAGCTAGTCGCTTGAATGTTATCTGCGCTAGCGCCATTATAGCTTCCTCCTTCAGCACAACTGTATTTTCTTGCATGTAACTGTTTTTAAAACTCACAGAGCATTCGCTGTTTTAACAATTGTTCCTACCTGTGCAATTTGTATTTGTTGGGTGTTGCGTCAGTCTCCCCGGTCCACTGCAGCCTTCTATGCTGTTTGTGTGGAGGGAGTAGACGCTCGGAGTAAGGGGGCATTTCCCTCACTTCCGGCGGGACACTGACGAGCGGCCATTTTCAGAGGCTGACGCTCTAGTGTTCACCACACCGGCCTACTTAATCTTCGGACGCCGACGCGCAGCGACTGACAAGCTAGTCGCTTGAATGTTATCTGCGCTAGCGCCATTATAGCTTCCTCCTTCAGCACAACTGTATTTTCTTGCACATAACTGTTTTTAAAACTCACAGAGCATTCTCTGTTTTAACAATTGTTCCTACATGTGCAATTTGTATTTGTTGGGTGTTGCGTCAGTCTCCCCGGTCTACCGCAGCCTTCTATGCTGTTAGTGTGGAGGGAGTAGACGCTCGGAGTAAGGGGGCATTTCCCTCACTTCCGGCGGGACACTGACGAGCGGCCATTTTCAGAGGCTGACGCTCTAGTGTTCACCACACCAGCCTACTTATTCCTCATGAAGCCGTTGCGCAGCGGACGCACGCAGCAATCGCGCCTAAGGCAAGCCAGTCTGTGCCCGTCCGCGACCGGCCGAGACCGGGGGCCATAAACCCTGATGGTTTCCCTCTAACCTTTACTTATGACGATCAGACTTTACTGTATCTGCGAGGCGTCACTGGCTCCAGCTGTCTACACTCCCTTTCCCCCCACCAATAATCTCACCAACCGCTTGCACTGCGATTTTAAGCTCCAACCTAATAGTAAAACTATTCAAGAGGCTAAGTCCTCTTTTAAATTCTACCTATTAAACTGTCCGTCCCTGCCCAAGCACTCAGTTGAATTGGCCCTCCTCCTAGAAGATCTTAAACCTGATGCCCTCTTCGTGACAGAAACCTGGCTGCGGGACGAAGTGGACCCAGCCATCTCCCAGATCCTGCAATCAGGCTACTTAATACATAGAGCTGACCGCAAAACAGGTGGAGGCGGTGGACTAGCTATTATCTTTAAAGACAGCTATGGCTGCTGGTCCTCTGTGGAAGATCTACCTGATACGGAAAGCATGCATTTTTCCCTGGAGCTTTCACCTACTCACACCTTTACCGGTCTGCTTCTCTACCGCCCCCCCTGGACCTATCGGCCAGCTTCTTAATTCACTTCCCACCTTCATTGCTGAATCGGCTTTAACCTCTGCTAATTATACAGTACTGGGTGACCTCAACATCCATCTGGATGATCCATCTGACCACCTGGCAACTGCCCTGTTAACAAACATCTCTGTGCAAAAAGGTTCTGCCCCGACGCATATTAAGGGTCATCTTCTTGACCCAGTGCTTAGCAATGTCCAGTCCCTCTCTGCTGGTCCTCCCATTCCGCTCCCATGGACTGATCATCTACTCGACCCTTTGGTCTGGAAAATTGCTGTCTCTCCCCCTGTGCAGAATTCCTTTCCAAGAATGGAAAGGCAATGGGCAAACCTCTCATCAAGTACTTGGTCCACAATCTTGGCCGCCACTATTCCCTGCACTGACCCAGACCCGGAAAAGGCAAACAATAATTTTAATTCCTGGATTCAAAGTTCACTTGACACCTTACTCCCCAAAAAACTTTCCCGCAAGATTCCTAAACCCAAGTTAGCCCCTTGGTATTCCCTTAAACTAAAATAACTCAAACAAAGTTGCAGGAGACTTGAAAGAAGATGAAGACAGAATTTAGCATCCAACAAGAAAAACGAGTATAGAGAGGCAATAAGAATTTAGAAGGCTGAAATTAATATCGCTCAATCCTCCTTCTATAATGAAAAGATCAGCACAGCAGCAAACTCCCCTAAAGAAATATTTCGCATTGCTAAATCCCTCATCTCCCCACCACACAAAATCCTCAATCCAGAAGATGCCCAAGCCCGCTGTGACAATTTGGCTAAATATTTCCATCGAAAAATTCATTTAATATCTCAATCCTTCCCTCCCCGCAAGAGAGATCCGTCAGCCTCTAGCACTAAAAGGCCCTGCTTCAATTTATAGTGCTCCCTAGCTGAGTTCCCCTTGCTAAATGAGGGAACTTTGAACACATTTATTTCGAGGGTTACCTCTGGCTCACCTATGGATCCAGCCTCACAGAAGTCGTTTGTCCAGTAATTTTAAAGGTCTTAAATGCTTCCATTACTACGGGAAGGGTACCTTCAACCTGGAAATGTGCCCAGGTCAGAGCTCTTTTAAAAAAAAAAAACTAGATTCCTCCAACTTGACCAACTTCAGACCCATCTCCCTTCTCCCCTGGCTGAGTAAACTGGTTGAGAAGCACATTAACTACTCCTTAGTCCAACACCTGGAATCAAATAATCTTATCCACGAGTCTCAGACAGGGTTTCGCCCTAAGTATGGGACAGAGACTGCTTTACTGGCAGTGACCGAAGAAGCAAGGAGATTAGTAGATCAGGGTGGTTCAGCAGCAAATATTTTGCTCGATCTCAGTGCCGCTTTCGACACTGTTGATCATACCATCTTGCTGGAGCGCTTAAAAAATCTGGGAGTGAGGCATTTGGCGTTGGCCTGGTTTAACTCCTTTTTGGAGGATCGTTCTTTCCAGGTCATCGAGGATACGGCATCATCCAGTCCCTGGCCTCTTAGCTGTGGGGTTCCACAGGGTTCTTCCCTGAGCCCCACGCTATTTAACACCTATATGGCCACACTAGCTGAGAATGTACTCCCGTTCGGCATCCAAATTATCACCTACGCAGATGATATTCAACTAGTGGTTTCATTGAACCACCCGGAAGGTTCATCTGGCGGACTGGGCAATTGCCTAGAGGCAGTTGCCGAATGGATGGAACTATCTCATCTCAAGCTAAATGGGGACAAGACAGAGCTAATGTTCCTGGGCAAACCCTCTCCATCCTCGGCGATACTCTCCTGGCTGACCTGTCTCGGCAATTCGCCTGTCCCCAAACAGCAGATCAAGAGTCTTGGCATATGGTTGGACAGTTCGCTTGGTTTCAGCCATCAAGGTACTAAGCTTTCAGCCGCCTGCTTTGGCCTGATGAGGCTGTTACGGAAAATATTGCCTCTACTCCCCTTCCAGGCTCGCAGGATAATGGTGCAAGCCCTTATCCTATCACGGCTTGACTATGGGAATGCCCTATACCTGGGCGCCCCGTGGCTACAACCAAAAAACTTCAAGTAATCCAGAATTGCGCCGCCCGCCTTCTTCTCCAGATCCCACGGAGGCAGTCAGAGCGTTCTGCTCTGGATACACTCCACTGGCCTCCTGTTCATTCCAGAATACGTTTTAAGGAAATGTGCCTGGCTCATGGTGCTATTCGGAAAATCGGTCCCCCCATGGTTCCCTATTTACCTTCCAGGAGTCTTCGCTCCAGCAATGCCTTTCTTGCTACTACTAGGAAAGTACGCAGATCCAGATGGGGCGGTCGCTCCTTCTCTCTGAATGCCTCCAGTTGTTGGAACTCTCTCCCCCCTTCTCTTCGTAGGGAACCCAACTTGCAAATTTTCCGTAGACTGCTCAAAACTCATCTTTTTAGCGCTACATAACAATCCTGTTATACATCTGCCTGTCAGCTTATAAGTGCTACGAGGCCTCCGGGCAGTTACGCGCTATATAAACAAAAAAAAAAGATTCTATTAATGTTTATAACGTCTTGTGTAAGATGCTCATCCCTGTTTAAACCTATCTATGATCTGGGCCGGGAGTGTTCTTTCACTTACTTACAGCTTCCTGTATTTTTGGGGAAATAAACCATAGTGATGCCACTAGTCGGGGGACGGGGGGGTATGGGGGAGGGGTTATCACTATCCAGGATTGTATGTTTTATTATCATGTGGCTTTTTTGTAAATTTGAACCAGTCAGCTTGACTTGATTTATGAATTGTATAAAGTACAGGTGGCAGCCACAGAGCACCTTGCCATGAAGGCAGCATTTTATGATCTTCGTTCACTCTAAAGTTTATTTCTAGATGTATGATTGAGCTACCATGAATATTGAGTTCTGAGAGCCTTGCGGTGGATGGCCTAAAACAGAGGTCTTCAAACTGTGGGCCATGCTTCACTGGGAGTCCATGGCTCCAATCCTGGCTGGTTCCAAATGCGTACCCCTGGGAAGATGACCTGGAAGAGCCAATTTGTTTATTTGGTGTGTTTCCAGGCTGTCTTAATTTCCATGCAGAGGTTGAAGTGCGTAAACAAGTATGTGAACTGTGATCATAAGTGCCATGGGGTCGGGGGTCAGTGAATGGGGTGGTGGGGTAAAATATGTGGCTAAATAGAGCATTATATTCTGTATCTACTTTGTTATTTATTTCGCAATCAGGTAACAGCATATAAAAAAACACCTTTTTAAATGAAAAAAATGCAAATTAAGCTAATCGGAGGGAAATTTACTATTTTATATTGTGAAACCCCAGTGGGCTAATGCAATCTCTGCAAATGTCTGTATGTGAACATAGAGTCATAAATATGAATCTTAGTTGGCGCATCAGGAAATTGTGACTATGTATTTTTTGTAGTATTAGGTTCCAACTTGAGACAGAAAGCACTGTGAATAATTAGGTCATTATTTGTATCTATATATTTTAGTAATAAGTAAGCAGACTACACCTAGAAACATTTTGTAAGTGTTCATTAAAAGGAAAGAGTTTTGCTCACTTCTAAAACTTGTGCAGCTCGGCTAAAAAGTCTTGCCACTATTGGAGATGTGTTGTCGCTTCCCAGCCCAACTCCTCTGGGCAGTTCACTGCCAAAGATATGGAATGCCTCAGGACGTACACCTCATGTAAAATGGTCAGCGAGGAGTAGGACTCATGCTGCTGTTTCCCCACGGCTTTGCTGATCCTGATTCACAATTCAGTGGCTGCACCACTGCTTCCTCCTTGTGTGTTGGCAAGCTTCTGTCGAATAGTGCTGCACTTTATAGTGGGAGGTGAAGGGCAACCGAGGTCTGTGACTCACAGCCATGGATTTGCCGAAATGTTCTTGCATGTGATCGTGGGTGCTGAGGGCCTCATTCATGAGGACCCTTGTGCCATCGGAACGTCACTTTTTGTGACGTTCCGTGGTGCAGAAGCCTGCATGGTATTTATCAGGCAACATTAAGACACTTTTTTGGCTTAATGCTGCCTGATAAATATCAGTCCCTTTAACGCAGTGTTCTGCATTAAAGGGGCGTGCAATGGGTGTTGCTGGGGGCGTTCCCAGCAACATCCATGTCCTTTTGACACAGCCCTAGATTTACGAGAAATCGTAAATCTGAGGCAGTGCCAAAAGCTTACGCCTCCCCAGGGGAGGCGTAAGGGAGGCGCAAAGGGGAGAAATATCTTTATTTCTCCTTGTTTTTCCTTTTTCTATGTGTGCTGCATTCTGCAGGACACATAGAAGAGGAAAAGCCTCTTCTGATTATTTTTGCACAGGAAGATTTCCCTTACTGTACAAAAAGAATCATCTCCACAGCGCAGGCACCCTTGCACTATTGTACAAAGGGGCCTGCGTTGGTGCAGGCAGCCCATTGTGCGTCGGCACAGAGGAAAAGGACAGGAATGCACCGTATCTTATAGATACAGCGCATTCCTGCCCTTTTCTTTTGCTGTAGGAAAGAGCAACAGGAAGGCCTGCTGTGCTTCCCTACGGCAATAACTCATAAATGAGGCCCCGGGTTTTTTATCACTTCTGGGTTCCAATATGCAGACATGTATAGGCCATATTAAATAAGACTATCAGATTGACTCCCTGCATCAATAACGCACCACATCGAGGCCCCTCTTTACTGACTTCACTTATGTCAGCCCGCTAGTCTGCATAACAGGATGTTTGCACAGAAGGATTTTCCGAATGTTCCAAGCATCTTACCCATTTGAAATTGAGCTAATAATCTTGTTGTGCCCATAGAAATCTATTTATTATGCTATTGATAATAAAATGAATAGAAATTGTGTTAGTTTTGATAAATCACGAAAAACTAACAGGATATATTCATTATGCACATCATTGTGCCAATGGTGCGTTCAACGCCACACTACTTGACAATTCAGTGAAACTGCCCTAGTGCCTGGTAGCTGTGTGCTATGGTTCCAGGGACTGCAGACAATACTTGTAACACTGATTACCCAGCTGACCCTCAGTCCCATAGGTTCTAGAGAATTAGCCACAAAGAATGATGCTTCTGTAATGAGCCTGTTACAAAAGATTATGGTAGAGTAATCATGCACTTTGATTGCCCTATAAGACTGAGGACATGATGATTTAGAGTTTGGTAGATGCCATTCTACACCTTCTGTTTACTAGTCCACTGCCATGGAGGCCCATCCACCTTATTTAGAGTATGGCGGTCCGATGGACAAAAGCTCCATCAATGGCTGTATACCCTAAATATAAGAGAGGGATTGATGGAAAGCCACTTCTCTGTCCGCTGTATTTAGGGTATAATTTCTATCAACAGAAACTTGACGGTTTATGCTCCACACCTCTTTTGGACGAAAAAGCAGTAGCGGCCCCAGCAGATAAGAGCAGTGGGTTGGGTGTGGGGGACTCGACAGACGACGATGAGGGAAAATCAAATAAATGACTAATGTTCCCTTGCCGTTGTCTGCTAAATCCCCCTTCCTCTCGCCCTCACCACTCTTTTTTTTTTTTTTTTTTTTTTTTTTTTTTAAAAACCTTTATTTGAGCAAGCAGAAACATACAAGGATGGGCCTACAACCACACGGGCCAGCCGCTAAAAAGGAGTAGACACATATCACATAGGCCCGCAGAGGTAACCGTCAATCAACAATGCAATACTCCACATTAAATACAGGACCAAAACAGGTTTTATATATATGAAAGAACAAACATACAAAAAGGCGAGAGTGTATCACTGAAGGTCAGCCCAAGGGACGCAAGGGGGGGACAGCAGCGAAGGTGCAGTAATACTATCCTAAGCACTAAGGAGTATGGAGCGGGGGGGGGGGGGAGGGGGGCAGATATCAGGAAGAAAAAGGGGGGGAAGAGCCGGTGACACCAGCTCAGTCCCTATATGAAGATTCCGGGAACGCTAGCCTAGGGAGATAGGGTAATCTCGATAGTGTCCACAAGGGGAGGAGTACAAATGTCGCCACGGTATTCGTTCCATTGACCCCACACCTTCACCCATGCCCTGGGTCTACCCCTGGCCACATAAACAGTTTTCTCACGGAACATGGACCAGTCCATATTATCCTCCCATTGCGCGAGGGCAGGGGGCCTGGAGGCCCCCCAGAGTTGCGCAATATCTCGCTTCGCAATCATATAGCCCAGGGTGGCCCATCTAGTCTGTGCCACCGAATAGTCCGTGGGCTCCCAAACGTTCAAAAGACAGCGACGAGGTTCCGGTCGCAAGGATATCCCCGTCACCACAGTCATCAGATCAAGCACGGCCACCCAATAAGCAGCCACCATCGGGCACTCCCAAAGAATATGCAGGAAAGTAGCACGCAAACCACATCCACGCTTACACAGTCCATCAGAGGAAAAGCCCATCACCATCAGTCGCGGTCCCGTCACGTACACCCGATGAAGGATCTTCAATTGGACCAGACGGAGTCGAGCCGGTATAGCCACCTCCTTCGGAGAGGAGAGGGCCGATTGCCAATCCTCATCATCAAGTTCCAACCCATCTCCCATCCACTGTTCCCGAAGTCGGGCCAATAAGTCAGTCCGATTGTTGATCAACTTTTTATAGATCAGGGAGATAGTGCTATCAGGAAGATGTCCGTCAAGGATACGGTCTTCAAGAGGGGAAGAGTCAGGCGGAATCTCACCAGGAGCAAACACCGAAACCAAAGCGTGCCTGATCTGTAAATAACGAAAGAATTCCCGACTACTCAGGCCATAGTCAGCCTGGAGGGCCTGAAACGGGCGCACAGAACCCTTAGAATATACATCCCCCACTTTAGAGATCCCAATCAAGTCCCAACGGTCAAAACCCTTGGAAGACCAAAGACCGCCCAGACGTTCCGAAGCATAAAGAGGCGTCGCCAACGTCAAGCGATCCTCCCAGCCGAGGCTCACATTCGCAGCACGCCACACTGTCAAAGCAATCAAAGTAGGTCCCACAAGATGGCGCCCAGCGGAGCGAGAATAGAGTACTCTATTAAAGTCACCTCCCGGAAGCTGAAGTTTATCCATCTCAAACGCCGGATTACGACCCGGGGAGAACATAGCGTGATTAATAGCGGACAGATGGGAAGCCCAGTAGTATCTCTTGATATCGGGGAGCGCCATGCCCCCATCGTACCACGGGATAGAAAGTTTCGCGAGAGCAATGCGCGGTCGTCCATCCCAAATAAGTTGCCTCTGAAGGCTCTCAATCTCCCGAAAATAGGTCTTGGGGACAGGATCATAATAATTCTGGAGAGCGTAGAGAAACCGCGGTAGTGACATCATCTTAAACAGGGCCGCCCGACCCAGTGGAGACAGGGGAAGCTTGCGCCAGCGGGCAACGTCCAAACGGAGCCTAAGCAACGGGGGAAGGAGATTACGATCAAAACGAAGGGACGGATCCAGGGTAACGAAAACCCCCAAGTATTTGAAACCATCCCGGACCACCTGAAGAGGAAGTCTACTCGGCAACGGAGGCAAGATACCAGATAAAACGTATACACAGGATTTAGACCAGTTGATGACGAGGCCTGAGTTAGCACCAAAGGACGCAAGAACGTCAAATAAAACAGATAAAGACTTGCGAGGGGAAGTAAGATACAAGAGGATGTCGTCCGCATAAAGCGAGACGCGGTCTTCGAAGTCCGGGGCCCATCGAATACCTTTAAGGGACGGTTCCCAACGGAGCCAGGCCGCCAACGGTTCAAGAGCGAGCGCGAACAACAGAGGGGACAAGGGGCAACCCTGACGGGTACCCCTGCCCAAGGAGAAGGGGGTCGACACTCTACCGTTCACTACAACTTGTGCCAGAGGTTCCGCGTACAACAGTCTAACCCAACTAATAAACTCGCACCCGAATCCAAATTTCTCAAGTGTCGCCCATAAATAGGGCCACTCCACAGTATCAAAGGCCATGGAGGCATCCAGGGACGCCAAAATGGCCGGTTCAGTCAAAAGCCCCGCCCTCGCCAGTGCGCCGTGGAGGCGACGTAAATTCAGAGCAGTGTTGCGGTGCGGGATAAAGCCAGACTGATCCGGATGGACCAACTCCCCAAGAACCGAAAGGAGACGGGTCGCCAAAAGTTTAGCCAACACCTTAGGTTCAACATTTAATAGGGATATGGGCCTATACGAGGAACAGAGGTCACGCGGTTTACCCTCTTTGGGAATGACGACGATTGTCGCCAGACGCTGATCATAGGGAAGCCTGTTCCGCTCACGAGATTCTAGAAACATGGCGCGGAGATACGGCGCCACCTTATCGGGGCATAATTTGTACAACTCAATAGGCAAACCGTTCGGGCCCAGTGCTTTGCCCGAACGGAGCGATCGAACTGCATTGGCTATCTCATCATTCGTAAAAGGGGAGTCCAAAGCAATACGGTCCAAGTCGGTGACACAGGGCAAAGTGATATCACGCAGAAGAAGGCGGGAGTCGGCAACATCCCTCACAGACACGGGAGCATATACCACACGGAAATATTCTGCAAAACGTTCAACAATGGCGGTCGGATCAATCACATTCTCACCACTCGCAGACTGAATCACGGGCACCACACGATTAACTCTTTCTTTCTTGTCCAACCACGCTAGGAGTTTGCCCGCCTTGTCACCCACATCGTACAATCTGCCCTGCTGCTCACGAAACATCACCTTCGCAGCGTCAGTGACCAGAGATTTATATGCAAACTGTTTTAGACCCAGGGCATGAAGTTTGTCAGGCGTGACACCAGATTCCAACTCGTCCTCCAAAGCAGAGATCTCCCCCTCAAGGTCCACCACCTCCTTCCTCCCTGCCCTCTTAGCTTCAACAATCAAGGAAAGGGCCTGTCCACGAATCACAGTTTTAAAAGCTTCCCACAGGGACACAGCCGAAGAGACCGACCCCTCATTTTCCAGGAAATATGCATCCATGGACTTGAGCAAGAGGGTACGAGTCTCAGGGGAGGAAAGATACCAAGGGTTAATGGGAGCCACTCGGCCCGCCGCCTCTACCCCAACCTCGAAACGGAGCCAGAGCGGCGAGTGATCAGAAATACCCCTCGGCAAGTGTAAAATCTCACGAACCGCCGATGATTGGGCTGCGGGCATCAGGAAATAATCCAGCCGGGACAGACTGCCATGGGCCCCAGAATGAAAGGTGTATTGGAGCTGAGTAGGATGCAACAGTCGCCAGCAATCCACAAGGCCAAAGGTATCTAAAAACCCACCCAACCACTGCTGAGCCTGCGGGGTATCTCTAGGGGGATGGCGATCGTGAAGGCCGGAAAGCACCGAATTAAAATCACCGGCAAGAAAGAGAGTGCTATCAGGGAGATCCAACAGAACACGGCCCAAGTCAGTAAAAGTAGAGGCCTGCAAACCCGGGGGAACATAAACATTGAAGAGAGATAGGGTGCGGCCTTCATATCTACCCACCAGGACAGTATATCTCCCACGGTCATCATGAATCACCTCATCGATAGCCAGGGGGAGGGAGGTTCGAACAAGAATACCCACACCCCTAGATCCGGAGGTAAACCCTGAGTGCGCCACAAGGCGGTAGCCCCATCTATTCATCGCATAACAAACATTACCAATCAAATGGGTTTCTTGCATGAAAACAATGTCCGGTGACAAACGTCGTATACATTTTAAGACCACACTGCGCTTAATACGATCTCCCAGGCCATTAACGTTCCAGGAAAGAAATTTCAACCCTCTACCCCCCATCCCAACCACCCGAGCCAAGACCCCTCGTCCATGAGCTAGACATCAGAAACAGCAGCAAACACAGGAGCAACTCGCCTTGAAAACAACACACAGAAAAGAAAAAACGTCCCAACCCCCCTCCCCCAAACTGAAGAGAAACACCCCCCACCCTGCACCCCTGCAAAAAGCTAAAGAGCCACCCCAACCTGCAGTGTGCCTGTCGCCCAAGAACCCCTATTCTACACAAAGACCCCGGAGGAGGAAAGGTCTCCGTTCCACCCACCCCCCGACCTCAGCAAGAACAAAAATAACAAACGAAAAGACAGAATGATCCCAATGTAGAGGGACGCCGGCCAACACTCCTGAGAATGTATTCAAAATAAGACATAAGAGCCGAACAGTTAGATCTCCACACCACCTTCGGCACCGCCAGGGTGAGCGGCGGAGTCTGTCTCAGGAGGACAGTCAGGCAATGAGTCCAGCCAGTCATTAACAGCATCTGGCCGATCAAAGAAAAGGGTACGTTCATTGTATTCAACCCGGAGTCTAGTGGGAAAGAGCATGGCGTAACGTAGGCCCCGATCCCGGAGACGTTTCTTGGCACCACGAAACTCCATACGTTGTCTCTGAACCTGTTGGGAAAAGTCCGGGTAAAAGTTCACCGTAGCATTCTCGAAGGCCACCGGGCCCTTCACCCGCGAGGCCTGCAGGATAGCGTCCCGGTCTCTATAATGAAAAAGCTTCGCCACAATGGGTCTCGGCGGGGCTCCCGGCTTGACTTTGCCCCCTGGAACACGATGTGCACGTTCCACCGTGAAAAATTTAGTGAGACCAGAAGGGGCCAAATGGTTCAAGACCAGATCCTCAACCAGGAGATCCACCGAGTGGGGTTCAGGGTTTTCCGGTACACCAACCAGGCGAACATTGCAGCGACGCGCCCTATTTTCAAAGTCCTCCAGGCGACGGGTCATGAAGTCGTTCCCCCGACGGAGATTTCCAATCTCTGTTTGGAGCTCCGAGACGTCATTCGTAAGGCTAGAGGATTTAATATCCAGTGATTGCACCCTCTCATTCGTCTTGCCGAGGTCAGCACGAATCAGATTCACCTCGATAGCCACGGTGTCAAGTTTGTGGGCCAAGGCCTCGTACTGTAGGCCGATGGATTCCCTCACACCCGAGATGGCGCCCATGATATCCTGTAAGGAGGGCTCCGCCGACTCTTCCAAAATTCGTTCAGACGCAATACTAGAACCAGGCAGGGCAGCTCCGGGGGACCCCTTAGAATGGGTATAACGGTCCATGACATTTGATTGAACTGGAGCTCCGCGCAGAGGTGTTTTCGTCTTGCGCGTCTCTCTGTCCCCTCTGCCCGCCATTTTGAAGATGCGTCACAGGACAAGCCACCAGGTCCGACGGGCCCGACACCCAAAGTACAGGATCAAAAGTACAGAAAAAGGGGGCACAACTCGGGTAGAGGTCGCCAAACCAGCAAATAGGTCACATGAAAGCCCAACAGCCGATCTGCCTCCAAGTCTCAGTCGCAACACGACATCCACAGCCGTGGCCCAAGTCGGAACGGAATCGAAACCGAAACTTAGGAAGGGGGGACCCACAAGGCCAGATCTCCTGCCGTTGTTGTTCAATTGCAGGACGGCTACAGTACCGCACCCTGTCCCGGGCGCACCTCAAGGGCGGAGCCCAAAAGTTCAGAGCACCATATCTCAGGAATACGAGATCCAAATCGATTTCTGAAAAGTGCCAGGGTAATCAGCCAAACGTCCCCTACACGAATTCTTGCAAGAAATCAGGATTCAGCCAGGATAAAATGTCGGGAGCGGCGAGGGTCCGGAGAGCGCTGTGCTCAAGCGGCCATCTCGGACGCCCGCCAAGCTCCTCCTCGCCCTCACCACTCTTACCTGCACAGACCGCTACTGGGAAAAATAATACAAATAGCCAAACCCTGCTGACAAACACCACAAAACATACTCTATTGACATGTCCCTTTTACTCCTAGTTCTGGGACGCTATCTGGCAGTGGTGTATGAACAACAACACAATGCACAATAAAACTGAAGATAATTACAAGCTTTTACACTATTTTAAATGCATTACCAAAGGGACAACACTTTAAATTTTCTGTACACTCAACTATATCTAGTAGCAATTAAGCCTGCCACCTTCTCTGGCCACTTGTCTCAAACTACATATCCATAATATTTATTCACCTAATATGTTTTTATTCACACACATCAGTTTATTTTTATTTTCAATGTAATGTTACATAACTGCATGTCATGGCAAATTCATCCGAGAGCAATACATTGTAGCTCTTACAAAACACAAATAAAGAGCATCATTAAGCCTATACGACATGATTTCATAGCCCGAACCAAGCGGGCAGAATATACCTAAAAGAAGCAGAAGAAAACCAGGTATCTCCTCATCCAAAACAATTACAGAAATCAAAAAGAAAGGGGAAAAGAAAAGAAAAAGAAGAAGGGAGTATTCTTGCCAAAGACCCCTAAATAAGAAGATTAAAAGCGAAAAAACCCCATAGGGAGGAAACCGTTCCATGTAGTCTTTAAATTGTTATCTAATCCTAGTTACTGTACCCAACCTGCTATAGGAGCCCAGATCTTTCGCCCCCACTCCCTTCTCCTTCGTCCTTTTAGCTGATACACTGAGGATTCAACATTATTTATAGCCAGTACCCTGGACCGCCAGTTAAAAAAAGTAGGAGAATCAGGGCTTATCCAATGGGAGGTAATGCATAATCATACAATAGCCATTGCAATGAACAAAAAGCCAATGTTCGATCTAGATTTCGCATTTCCCCCCATATTACCCTCAGTGCCCAAGATTACCAAATCGGGTGTGATTGTTATCGGAGTCCCTAAAACCACAATCAAAAAACATTCAATATCCTGCAGGAATTTCGATAAGCCGGAACAAGAATAGAACATATGGATTGCATCAGTTGCCTGCAACCCACATCTATTACATGTACCACCCCACGTTCCTCCCCACTTGGCTATCTTTGCAAGAGTATAGTAAAGATCAAAAACCAACATAAAATGTTGACTCCTAAGACTTCCAGTGATTAAAATCTGGTTGGATAATTCCAGTGAGTCCTCAATATTTTGTCTCATCTCCCAAGCTTTCTGTCCCATTTGGTATTTTGGACGATATATATTCGGTAAGAGCTTCCAATAGATTTTGATAAATCTTCCCTATACGAGATTTAGTTCATATTATCGCCACTAATAAAATCTTTTCCAAATTTAAAACTGACCTTCGCGTGTTCCTCCCCAGAAAACTCCGGATCTGCAAATACTTGAAGAAGTCCCATTAGTACAAGCCAAGCCTCTCTTGTAAAAATAGGACAAATCGCCTCCATGCAAATGAGGGAACCCCCACTTGAGGAAATAGTTCTGTAATACTAAAGTGCCCTGAAGGTGCGCAAAGTGGGCACAAACACCCGTTGCACTCCAGGGCACTTCTATAATACGGCCCCAGATCTCTTAGGATTCCTCTACCCACATTCTTTCTCACGTAAGGGCAATTTGAAAGGTCTAGTATTGGAGTACTGGATCTATATGTGAGTGCCAGTTGCCTTCAATTATTATTGCCATTCTGCCTAGTTTAGGTAATACCCTCTGTAGTTTTGGGAAACAGTTTTATTTTGGCGCATTAGAGGTATATACTGAACCTACTGTCAAAATTGTGTACTGAACTGTTACTTTCATAAAAATGCAGCATCCTGCTGAGTCACGCCATGTTTTGTGTATGCATACCGGCAATGTTTTGTGAGTCAGAATTGCTACCCCACATCTTCTGGGGGTATTATCGTAGTCTGTGCATCGCCAGGTGATATGTATGATATAGAGCTCATTAATATTCTCCCAACCCAATTTCTTTTAAGCTTTTCCACCTCTAATTGTGATACATGCATCTCCTGGACCATGACTGTATGCATGCCGGTTCATCAATGCGGCGGAGAAGAGTTAAGGTGTTAGGCAATGTATAACAAGGATGAGTTTTTCTGTACTGTATGGGTGACTTCATATTGTATTCTGTTGATTAAGGTTAAAAGGCTAGAGATATAATGAGACACTACGTTCCTCTGATGTTATAAGGGCAAGCAATATCTCTATTGTCTTGCATGAACAGCTTATATATAAAACAAGATTCAAACTGTGCCTAAGACCCACAAGCGAATGATAATATTCTTCACACCAACTTTGTCTAAGCCCCTCCTATAAGTTGGCCATTTGGGGCTGGGCTAAAACCAGTTGGAAACACAGGTGGAATCCATAGGTGGCTGCTTCCATCAAGTTGACAGAAAGAAGGTCAGGCATGACCAAAGCAAGGAGGATGGCAGCTGTGACTTAGGGTGTATCGCTGGGATGCTGTTTTTATCCAACACCATCTCAGCTGGAACAGGGTCCTAGCCAATGCCAACTACCGCCTAACGGTGGTAATGGGGAAGACTTCCCCCTGGCCTGAGTTGGGGCTGGGGAAGTCGCCGACTAATAACTGACCAAAATAAAATAAGAAAACTGATGTTCGTTGATATAGGTGATAACTTTCATGTTTCTTCTGTTGCATAGCGGATGTCTTCAGCTAATGCTAAAAGGGCCGTCTGTGGAAATTGCAGAAATTGCCGTAAGCATAAGCTGAAGCCATTTTAGTTGTGGCACCCATTTTGTTAAGCCATGTGATTCTGCGTCTTCACTGATGTCTGCCTTTCTATTCTGCTTGAGTCATCAACTGTAGTTAACTACTTCAGTACTGAGCCACAGCACTGTGTGAGGTCAGAAAGGCCTGCAGCTGCTAGAATGCATCGGTCTTAGAATGTAACTGTCAGGCTGTTCCAACTGATGTAAGCAGTTCTGTCTCCCCTCCCACTCTGCTGACAAAGTGGTTTCTATCTGTCCATGTTAGTTGATAGCTATTCCTGTGTATGCCTGTACCTTCTATTTGAGTCTCCATGCTTACTGTGCAACAAACTGGGTATAAAAGACCCTTGGTTTCTGTATTCCTTGCACTACCTCATACAGTGCCCAAGGGTGTTGTATTGATGTAGTCCCATTCATGAGTGATTAATAAACTTGTTATTTGATATTCCAGCTTCCGTGACAATCTCTATTTTGTTGGTTTAAGGACCAGTGGACAGATAAGGGTGAACCTCTGCACTGGTGGGCCCCTAAAAAGGCTAATTTCCACAAGGCCACTAATGCCCAAGGCAGCCGATGAAACGGCAGTTGACATGTGGGGACTGCTGGAACCGTTGACCCCACATCTTTCTCAAGCCCTGAATTTGCATATCTTACACGTTATCTCTTTCCTCTTCATCACTTCCCATCTATCCTTCTGCATGTACCTCCGTATCACATCCAATTCACCTACTCACTTTCTTTTCCTCTGGCGAAGTAAATTTACAGCTGTGTATACCCTTTTCATGCACTAAACAATGCTTAAATAATACATTATAAAAAACTATGGCAACGCAACAACTGGAAAAAGCAAATACTACCAGACAATGCAGGATGTATAGCATGTGCAATGCCAATAGTAGCTGCATCACTGACATGATTTGCTTTTAAGGGTTTTTTACAGTTGTTGTTGGGAAGTAGATCAATCAAGTCAAGTCAAGTCAAGTCAAATCAAATGTACTTTATCCGGCAGCCAAGAGCCATAAAAGCAAATAATTTTATAAAAATACACATTTCAACCGAATACATAATATAATAAAAAGTCTCCAGCGTTGCTGTTACAGTGGTCACGTTAAAACCCTAAAAAGAATATATCATGGAAGTACAGCAGTGCTAAAACGGTGAGCCAAGACCATAAATATTATCTCATTAAAAGTACATTGCATAGCTTAGGAGAACATATGTACACTAAGCGATAACACAGAATAGCTACTGCAGCTGCAGCTTAGTCCTGTGTCTGAAGGCCCCAATTAAAAAACTTGCCACCCCAAAATAAACCATGGATGAGGCTAACATTTGTAGATAAAGCAAGGCCGGCCTCACTTGGAAGAATTGACAATCTCTGAGTAGGAGAAGAATGTGCTTCCTGTGCAAGGGATCTTAATAGGCGCAGAAGAACATTAGATGGAGGGTATCCTGCTCAGAGAAATTGTCACAGGGCAGGGTGTTAGTGATTCTGGTTTTGAAAAACCTTTGGGGAAAGCCAGTAACCAGGGAACCATGTTCAGACGAAATCTCATCAAAACAAAATGATTATATTATTTGTTGACATAGGATAAATCTGGTTACATCTGCAGACCCAGGCTCAGTGTAGCAAACCTTCTCACTGAAAGTTTGACAGCCCCATTACAATAAAATTTGGACTTGGCCGCCTTTCTGGAACCTATGGTCATAGTATTTGATTTCTTAAGATTTGTAATTAGGTCTAATGAATTCATAAAATCTATAAATAATTTAAAAGTTGTTGCAAGGCCCTTGAGTATCTAGACAATAAAACTGCATCATCAGTGTACAGGAATGCAGGGATTATTTTGGTGCCGGCCCTTGGTACAATAGGATATTAAAGAATCACCCAGTCTATTAATGCATATCGTAAACAGCAGGGGGCCAGAATGCACCCCTGCCGGACCCCCCTTCCTACTGCCCAGAAATGTGTCAGGTTACCGTCTTCGTTAAACCGTACCGCAGCCGTGGTGTTTGCATGAGCAGTGTGCAGGAAATAGATCAGTTCATCATCTAGCCCCATGTCACGCAGGTTCAGCCACACCCTAGACCTATTAACAAGGTCAAAAGCTGAGGTTAGATCCATGAAGGCCAAGTGTAACTCCCACCCCTTGGCAACAGTGTACTTCCCGATCACCAAGTGGAGATTCAGGCATTGGTCTAGTGTCCCTTTTCCCTGCCTGAATCCATATTGGAGATCGGAAAGGATGTTCGGATGATCAAGCCAGGCTATTAGGCAATCCAGTACTACTTTCACCATGGTTTTTGCTGCGGAATCTAGGAGCGAAATCAGTATATATTAAGCCGGGTCATCCCGGGTGCCCTTTTTAAAAATGGGGATAATGACCGCCTTCCCTTATGACGGGGAGAAACCACAGGAGCATGCAGCGTTGAAAACGTGTGTTAAAATCTTGGCCCAGACTTTTGGGTTGGCCTTGTAAAGGTCTGCTGGTACCCATTCAGGGCCAAAGGCCTTTCCACCAGATGTTGAAGTGATAGCCTTATAAACCTCATCTGTTCTAAAATGGAGGGAGGAACTTGCTAGTCCGGGAATTTTTTGTCCCACAGCTTCTGCTAAGTTGGTATCACTATAGATAAAGCCTAAGTGCTGCACCCATTTCTCAGTAGGTATTATACAATCTATGATAGAATTTGACATGTCAGAGAAGAGGCGTCTGTTGACCACAGACCAAAATCTAGAGCTATCAGCCAAGACACTGGCTTGACTGAGCTTTTCCCAGGCCTGCTCCCCTATATGTTTTTTCTTCTAGTGAACTGCAGATGTATGCGCCTACCTACAGCTCCTAGTTAGTGTTGAGTCCCTTGGTTTTTGCTTAACTGCCTGCATTAGATCCTTGTGGGCAGCCAACCAAGTGTTGTCAACCACATTTTAAGTTTTGGCCATCTTGCTCTAGTTTGAATGGACAAGTTAGAGGCAACCTGCTTAGTGATTGAGTCAAACACATCTAAAATAGGTCTATCATGTGGTGCCGGGTCCATACATACTTGGAACTCCGAAGCACAGGTGGAATACAAGTTCTCTAAAAAACTCTCTGGGGTAATCCTTTCCCACTTCAATCTTCGTACTTAGTCTTTAGTGCTGATGTTTATATTAGATATTTGACTCGCAACCTCCCCCCCCCCTTAAGGGAAGCCGGAAGGAGGAGAACCAATATTAGAGGATTGTGTTCATTAAGGCAGTTCCAAGTAATACTTAAGTTTTTACACCAGATATTAATAGAGCAGATAGCAAAATGTGGGCAATTGTGCTTGAGCTACCATTGCCTGCATAGGTAGGAACCAGGGCAGACGTATCTGATTGCTGTAAGCAGTTCAGATTATGGGCCGAGAGGAAGCCTTCTAAAAGGATGCCTGAAGGTGTGTATTCAAAGTGGTTTGACGCCTGCAAGCCATCTTCCTCCTCCAGCATTGTGAAGCAATTAAGGCAGCATCTGCGTGTGTTAAAATCTCCTAAGATTAGCGTGTCATAATGTGCTGTCTTTCTTCCTCATAACTTTCCAATAAATCCTCTAGGGCCAAGAGATGTTCGGTCCCATGAGTTCTGGAGAAGGAATTGAAAAAATATACCACTATCAAAGAGGGGAGGGTCTTTCCTGACAGTTCCACTGCTAACACGTGGGGTCAACAAGAGTTAATCAGTTTGGTTCAGTAGGAAAATTTAAGACTAAACATTAAAAGAAGGCCCCCTCCCAGCTCTACCATGTTCGATGGGATTGCATGTTTGCAGAACGAAGTAAAGGCATCCAGATAGAAACAATCAGTGGGCTCTCAAGTTTCTTGTAAAGCAATGATATGGTGTGTGGCAAGAAAGTTTACCCAAGAAATATCGCCCTTCTTTGACCTAAGGACAGCTATGTTCCAGGGCAATACCTTCGTTGAAAGATCGTCAAGACTGATTGGAGTAGGAATGGAATTTGGAAGATTAACTGGCGGGAGCTGGAATATGGAAGCGGCTACAGATGACTCGATAAGGGCCTTAAGAGGCGTCTTCTTAGCCAGTGTTGTCCCTGATGCCATCGCTAGTCAGTCATTTGCATCAAGACCCTGGGGGTTAGCTAGCGGTAGGTATCAATTTGTTAAAGGTAGTGTAGTGTTCACATTTCTATCTTGAGGGGGCTTAGCCAGTTTAAACGGCAGCTGCCAGTCGCGATTTACTAAGGGATGTTTACAAGGATAAAAAAACTGTAGGGAGACTGTTCTAATTTTAGATTTGTTGCCATACTTGTATTGGCAACCTACTAGCGATTTAGCTTGTGTGGAATTACTAAAATTAATGATTATGCAGTCCCCCTCAACGTTTTTCCTAGTCCCGTGGCCAATCTAGCCTACTCTTCTGGCCTGATGATGTCAGAAGATATATTCGAGCCATTAATCACATTATTATTGCACCAGTGAGTGGTCTTATGAATGGGGTCCAAGGAAGTTTCCTTGGTTCCCGACGTAAGTGAAGGAACCTCCAGTAGCACAGCTACTAAAGGCGCTTATTGGGGAGGGAGATCAAGTGTACATTTGTTTTCAATCATAACCAATTTATGTGGGATGAGGTATGTGTATATAGTTGGGCCTCATTGGCAGTTTCCTGCCCATCCCTATGGGCCGCCTGGGATACCTGTACTTCCCAATGGGCCACCTGAGATACAGTGACTGCCCCCCCCCTGGCGTGTGATTAGTATCAATATTGCTAAGATGGAACACACACTCTGGGGCCTGAGTACTGATTGCTCGATGAACTCGGGTACTGCTCACCTGGGGGACATGGGCCAAGCCTCTAGATGCCTGACATGTGCCCCCCTCCCACTAACTGCTATGTCATGCCGTGAAAGACAGTTGTTATGAATGGAGGCAAGAGAATCACATTTTAACTCAATTCCTTCCAGCTTAGAAATTACAGGTGCTAGCAAGGCTCTGGTCATAGTCTCTAGCCTTACAAAGGGGCTATCCAGCAGCAGTTCCAGTTTTAGTTCAGCTGGTGGCAGGATGGGTTCTGTTCTCAGGGCTCTGCTTCCGCCAGTTTGTTTTCTCTTGGTCAGGGGGCAGTCCAAATCATCACCTGCTGTTAGGGTGGCAATGGTGATGCCAGTAAGTGAGTCCAGATCACCCCTTAGGCCTTCCGTCAATATGGCTGGGGGTATAGTGGAACACATTTCTCCTATTGGGACCCTGATTTCCTCTTGAGTTAGACCATGCCCTACAGTGCCCAGTGCTAATCTCTCAGTCTCCATGGAGAGCCTTTCCTCTGTCAGGGCTATCTCCTTTGTGGTGACATTTGCTGCTCTGGTTAGAAAGGAGTCTATTGGCCCAACTGGCTGTACAACATTAGTCCCTGTAGGGCCCCTAACAGCTTATTTCCTTTTTGCCCATTACTAGCTGGTCAGGAGATGCTTTGGCTTAAAGACATAGTAACAGATTTAAACACTTTGGCTTAAAGATGGGAAGAACAGGAGGCACTTCTTGGGTTTAGATCCTGTGGACGAAAGATAACACTGAACACTTAGAATAAAACTGAAAGGGAAGCTGTCACCCATCACCATAAAAAGAAGTCATGTAAGTACCTTGTTTCTACCCTTGAGGGTTTCAATCCACTGAGCCGTGCTGTGAGAAGACATAGATCTGACTGCCTGAATCCTTAAAAGATGAGCCTAGAGACCGGCCTCCTCCGGTCTCTGACAGGCGCAGACAGGTCCTCCCTTGGACTGGGCACGCCCGGGGGCACCCTGTGCTTCAGGAGCCCTCCAAAGCCTTTAAAGCACCACCAGGTGCGTAGTGAGGGCGTCGGCGGCAGAGTTGCCACGCAGGAGCCTGGGACCTGAAGTCCTGCCCGCTCCCGCTCCCCAGCAGTGTATTCAACAAATGCATGGGCGTCCCTCGCTGTGGGAGCCGTCCAGAGCCTTTAAAGTGTCTCCAGGTGTGTGGTGTGGGCGGCCGAGTTGCTTCGAAGGAGCTTAATACCTGAAGTCCTGTCCAGCTCTCCAGCAGAGGATTCAACAAATGTACGGGCATCCCGCGCTCCAGGAGCCCTCCAGAGCCTTTAACGCGCCTCCAGGCGCGTGGTGCGGGTGTTGGTACTCGAGTTGCCGTGAAGGAGCCTGGGACCTGAAGTCCTGTCCCTCTCCCCAGCAGTGGATTCAACAAATGCAATTGCAAGATCAATCATTTTTCTTGTAAAATGGCTGTAGGGCCTGGTTTAGTAATATTTCAAAGTCAGTTTTTAATTACTGTTGGGTTTGAGCACAAGCAGGACCGGCCCTCCTAAAACACTGAATGCACTTAAAACCTTTTCCAGTCCTTTCAATGATGCAAGTATCACCTGGCAGTACTCAAAAGATCCAAAGGCAGTGGGAAGGAGTTAGTTTTATTAAGATAACAATGCATTACACTGCAGGAGCAGCGCAGGAGGCATTACAAACTGCTGCTTGCTCCTGATGTCACACTGCCCTTCTCAATTTGTTTTTTTATTTCTTTATTGATTTTCAAAAAAATACAACACAACAAATCAATGGAAATACACTGCTTCATACACTAATTCCAGGGATTCGTCAGTACTATGTATAAACAGGGAACATAATCAAGATAGTTAAAGGCATAAAAAACATGATACAGGCATGGAGCACCAAATCAATGAGTAGAATTATGGAGGAACAGAAGTAAATGAAAAAGGCATGGGGTTATGCTTTAAAGAGGTGCTGGAGCTAGACCTTGGGGAGGGGGTCCGGGTCCAATGTGCAAAGATAATCATGCAGCTGCCACCAATTGTCTTTGGTGTAGGAAGAGGAAGGTTGCAAGTCAGGTTGCAAGTCTGGGTAGTCTACACTAACAGTTTCACAGAATGACATGCGTTTGAGCCGGGTGTGAGTGGAGGGAGCCACAGTCCAGTCCCAGTGGAGCGCTATCTCTTCTTTAGCTAAAAGGAAACACATGGAAACAAAGTGGCACAGGGTGTGTGGTATGTTTTTTGTGTAGCCAAAAAGTGGAACAAGGGAGGGCAAGGATAGCACCAGGTCAGCCATTGTAGAGTTTTGCATGTAAACATTGGTCCAGTATGTGCATATCACAGGGCAGGTCTAAGCTAGGGGGCCAAAATCTGCACCAGGGGCACCGCATTTGGCATATGCGTCAGATATGGAGGGATCAAATTTGGTGATGTCCGAGGGCGAAAGTTTGGTGCAGTGGGTAAATAAAAGTGCATGCGTTGTGTCTATGATTGCAGGAAATATTCTTAATTTGTGAACAGTAATGCCCACATTTTGTCCATGAGGGAAACTCCCAGCTCCTCAGCCCACACCCCTGGAACACTGGCGGAGGTATTCAGCCTGAGTGAAATGCAAATGCGATATAGTTGTGAGACTAATCAAGTACCATCCCTACTAGCTGCGACAAGCTTCAATGGGGGGAATACATCGGAGGTAGCAGGAAAGTAGAGCAGAGAGCCTAATGTGTATGGAGTCTCCGACTAATGAAACAGTCCAGAAAGGGAAAGTCAAGTTAAGGAGGGTCCACAGTCAGCTGCAACACATGACCATCCGGCACACTCGCTGTATGAGCTTTTGTCTGGCCAGCCGGTGCCAGGGTTTCTCAGCAAGAAGAAGGGCAGGGGAATAGAGAGACCCCCCTTATAACTGCCGCAATCAATGCCACACCGAACAGGTCCCATACACTGTCTGTATGTCCGTGGCCTCCAATGGAATGCTCTTCAGAAGGATTAAGGGTTGTGGAAGATTGCCCAGCTGGGACCGTTGTGGTCTCAAATACAGAATGTGAGCATCGGGATGGTACCACCTATGAGTATACTGGCACTGAGAGACTAGATGGGGAACATCCTTTACCACGCGGATTTTACTCCGCAGTACCCTTTCAACGCGTCTTTTACAACGCAAGTCGTAACCACGACTTGCGCTGGAGGGCGCTACAGGACAAGGAATAATTTAATTTACTATCCAACACCTTCCCTACTGTACGTAGGCTGGTGTTGGAATAGAAATTAAAAAATTCCTAAGTCCGCACCCCTCCAACGCAAGTCGTGGTAACGACTTGCGTTGTAAAAAATGTGTTGTAAAGGTACGCGTGGTAAAACCATGCGTCGTAATGTCGTACATCCGACTAGATAGTATAAATAGAGGTCAGTGACCCTAAGCCTGCCACACTCATAAGGGGGAGTGAGGGTGCCCCAGAGAACACGCAGGCAACCACCAGCCCACACGAGTCATCAGAGGAAACCACGTAGTGAGCAGAAGAAAGCAGGGGGTAATGGGAGGGTGTGTTAAAATATAAATATAAACATTGGAGGAGTATGACAATTTTTTATGATGTAACGCAACCAGTGATGGAAAGAGGCAGCTTGATCCAGTGATCAACTTTAGAAGCCAGTTTGGCCATTGCTGGTCCATAATTTAGGTGTAGAACTTGATCCTTGTCCCTGTGAAGTCATATGCCCAGGTGCTTAGTGCCTTCTGCAGCCCAGGTAAATGAACAATCAGTCATTGGTGGCTGTGTGGCGTCAGTCCATGGAAATAATTCTTATTTAGCCCAGTTGATTCGGAGCGCCGACAGTTGTCCAAATCAGACTACCTCCCGTACCAAGGGGGATAGGTTCTCAGACGGGTATCAAATGAAAAGCAAAATGTCATCCGCGTATAGGCAAAGTAAGAGCAGACCATGGGGGAGCTGAAGGCCAGGGGATCCATAGCAATGATGAAGAGAAGGGCAGCTCTGCCTCGTCCCCTGCAGGATAGGGAGTATCTCAGAGATTGAACCATCAGCACGAACGTTAGGCACAGGGTTGGCGTACAAAAGCAAAATCAGGTATGTGAAAATCAGAGATATACCCAGTTTACCAAAAATAGCTCTGAGGAAAGGCCACTCCAGAGAATCGAAAGCTTTCTCTGCATCCAGCAAGGCTGCAACTTCAGGACTGGATGGCCCTTCTCTAGCAGTCATATCAAAGTTGTTGCGCAGCAGGAGCAAGGAAGCAATGCCTTCTGGTCTTAAAGGTCTTCAGCCTCTCACACCACCCCCATAGTGTGTCTTAGCCCGAGTTGCTGCAGTGAGGAGGACACGAGTTGCTGCAGTGATGATGACACACACTGAGGGGTCGATTCCGATCCGGTAAAATGCGCTCCGAATCGTCGTACGGAGCGTTTTTTCCCCGTACGAATCGTACCCATAAACGTCCCGTACGTACGACGAAGTACGATTCGTACCAGGAGCCGAACTCCGTACGAGTCGTACAGGACTCCGTACGACTCAAATCTCCGTACGAGTCTCACTCGGAACCCGCTGTACGTGACATCACTACGGTTCGCGGCTGGTTTTTACAACCCAGCAAGTACGATTCGTGTCGGGTACGCACCGTACGACACTTTTCCTACGGGAGCTGAAAACAGTCGTAAACGCAGAGTTCGCGCTGAAACAGATACGGAACGGCCCCCCCCAGGTACGGGACATACCCCCCATGATCGCAGGGGTACGCGCCGTACCCCTGCGATCATGCGGGGTACGTGCCGTACACCCAGCGTACGTGGGGTACGCACCGTACCCCATGTACGGTGGGTGTAGGGCACGTACCCCATGTACGCTGGGTGTACGGCACATACCCCGCATGATCGCAGGGGTACGGCGCGTACCCCTGCGATCATGGGGGGTACGCGCCGTACGGTGTGTAGGTGATCGTGCGCTTTTCCGTACGAATCGACGTGTACCGTACGAATCGCGTCTGGGTCGGCCGATCGGGATCCGAATCGTCCGGTCGTACAGCGTCCGTACGAGTCGTACGGAAACGGCTCCGGATACGATTCGTACGGACGGGGATTTTACCGGATCGGAATCGACCCCTATGTGTCCGGGGCTGCGCTGGAGATGGGGTCTCACTTATTGCCTCGAAAAATATATGGGAACTGTAAGACTGAACCAGAGACTGGCTAAAAAAGAACAAAATATTCTGCAACAATGTTTCTGTCCTTTCTCTTTCGGGTAAATACATCTAAAACATACAGCACACACACCTTAAATTAAAAATAAATGTAAGTTAAAGTTAACACAGGGAACGGCAGTCTTTTCATGTTATGAAAGCTCAGTAGGTTAAAGCGCTCACTCATATATCTGTGTTTAGCCAGTCACAGAACTAAATCCTGGTCAGTACAATGGGGAATACCGATGTGCCTTTATAGATCTATGAGGTCCCATGCTGCAGCCCAAAGCACTGTGAATAAGTCATTATGAATTTTTTTTAAAGTGGACAACACACATTATAAGGCTGGTGCAATATATGCCAAGAGAATTAGTGCTCCAGATAAAACAAATGTATTCCAAGAAAGATTTATTTTAGTAATACGCAATCTAGTGGAAGAAAGGGATCACACATTCTTTATATTATGGCGTTTGAAGCAGTCCTTGTATCCTTTGCATGCTAGAACAAGAATCGTTGTAAAGAATTTTCAAAGCAACTACCTTTTTTGGCAATACTTTACTACATGGATGCAGCTCAGCTATCTCATATAAGAACTGCTCAATGTCAGTGTTCAGAAAAACAATTTCATTTTGATTTAGAATAGCAAAGATTCCTGACATAGTATTTGACAGGTGGTAATGATGTCAGCTGATTAACACTCACTTATTCAATCTCAGGAGGAATTGAAGATTTATTAGGAATCAAACCTGATACTTGGTAGTTACACATCCTGACATTTGGTGATTTAACCCAGTTAGCTCAATATTCTTAGACAAATACATGTGTGCAGCCAAAATGTCCCGATGAGCTGAGAGCAAAATGTATCTTTGGTCAAAGTCAGACAGAAATGTGTTGCTAAAGATAGAATTAAAACAAAATCATGAGCTCATTGCCATTTCAGATTGAATTTTATGAGAACTCTCAAATGGAGTGCTTGCTTGAATTAATTTGGTCCTAAAGTGCTTTGTACTAAAATGCGTAAAAGCTACTTTTAGTTGTCAAATCACTTATTCCCTTTTTAAAGATCTCAGTAGTCTGTCAATATTTTCAAATTTTACTAAAAACTGTTTGCTGTAACCATATCGGATTTGACCAATATGATAGCACAATTTGTCAGTCTATTTACTTCTATTGGCGGAGCGCTAAGGATAACTCTGCCCCTTGATTTTAAGAGTTAGGTGCTCCTCCTTTGGTTGACCTGTTAGCGCCCTGAGCAGGAGTGTCGCTCGCTAGTTGCTTCTCATTTTCACCATACTCACCAAAAGTAAGCTTCCTTTCGTACTACTGTTTGTTTAATTTGTTCTGTAAGACTTTCTCTTGATGCCTGCTCCAGCAGAGACCCCACAAGCTGGAAAGAGTAGCGTTTGGGTGCACATTACATCCAACTTAGCTCATATTGCATGACATAGTAAGCACCCTCCTGAGAGTAAAAAAGAATTTGTAATACTACGGGAGCGACACACTAGTATGGGAATTTCTTACGATGGGCTGCAAGGAGTAAAATCAAAATAATAGTTATAACAGCCTGGAGATGCTTCTGAAATATTATTCTTCAGAAATTCCTGGTTCACCCTCGGTAGATGTCTCATGCAGCAATGCTTCTCCTAGCAAAAAGCATGAAATACACTTGTGGCCATGACCAAAGCGGCAATACAATTAAGAAAATAAAGAACTTAAAAGGACCAAACCAGAAGAATAAAACAATCTAACATAATCTAGGGATCAGTATTAATTTAAAAAGTATGGTCATTTTTTCAAAGTGAAAAGTCAATTTGCAAGAGTAATATCACACAAAGCAAATGTCTGGCTGTAGTTCTCAAACAACTCCACTACAGGGAAGCAGTGCATTCATTTATGGCATTAAAGAAAAACAATGGGTCTCAGGCAATTAATTTATAGGAGAATAGTTTTTAGACGTCATTTAAAACACATTTTACTCACTTAAAGCACTAAATGGTGTTGAGACAGAATATCAAGTTGGAAATGTCGACTTACACAAATATTGAGTTGAAAATATGGTGATTCAGAAATATTGCAAAACCAAAGGGGATGATGGACGGAGTGTTGAACATTGCATGCACTCACCCCCAGTCAACTGATCAGGGTTTAATCCATCATCATTCTTTTGCTCACTCCGCCACCCCAGTTCAAATATGTCCATATGCAAACCAGTCTGGCCATGTGCCTCATGGGAACAGTCCAGCCCGAACTGCCAAGCCATGTTTTCCCTGGACCGGAAACAAGCATCCTGGGACCGGTTTCTGGCTAATCAGCCATCATCAGCCAGGCTAGCTTGAATCCAGTGGCAAAGTGAGCAAGAGACCCACGTCTGGGCATACCCTGACAACTTATGGCGAATGAAGCAAAACCAAAGGGGATGATGGACGGAGTGTTGAACTGGGGATGCTCAGACGTGAGTCCCAGGCACTCCACACCACTGGAATCAAGCTAGCCGGGCTGATGAGAGGTGTTACCTCGAAACCGGGCCGGTCCTCGGATGCTTGTTTCCGTTCTGGGAAGGACATGGCTTTTGTAGTTCGGACTGGACTGTTCCCATGGGGCACAGGGTCAGCGCTGATTTGCATATCGCCATTGTCTAACCCAGGGTGGTGTGGAGTGGAAAAACGATGGATTTGGGCCCAGATCTTTGGACTGGGGTGAATGTGTGACATTGATCCACATTCTGTCCATCATTGTTGTGTTTGCAGGTACTGTTCCCATGAGGCACAGGGTCAGACTGATTTGCATATGGCCATGTCTGAACTGCGGTGGTGGATATGCTAAAGAATGATGATGGATTAAAACCAAGATCAGTTGACTGGGGGTGAGTGCTTGCAATGTTCAACACTCCGTCCATCATTCCCTATGGTTTTGCGTAAATAATCACCCTTGTTTTATCTCCCTTTACTGTAAAACCAGCTTTTAATATTCCCCTAATAATGTACAAAGTAATTTCTATACTTTACCAATAATGGCCCTCATTATGATGGCGGTTGGACTAGATGGCGATCGGATGAGCATCCGACTGCCATCGTATCGGGATGGAGACCACCCGACATGTAGTGGGTGGCTCCCTCCACCCTATTACAATCCGACAACCATGAAGGCAGTTGGACACATAACTTTTTCAATTGCGGCTTGTGCTGAGGCTGGAAAAAAGTGCTTCAGCACAAGCTACAATTAACCCCTTCACTGCGGGGGTAATTCCCCCCACGGTACTGGGGGGGGGGGTCCGCAGCACCACTGTGCTCGTGACGAGCCCAGCTCGTCCCTGACTCACAGTGGAACTGTGCTCATGATGAACTGGGCTCGTCACAGACCCGCCTACTGATTAATTCTCATGCACAGGCGGGGAATTAACCGCTCGTGGGCAGTCCGCGGCCGTTATGACGAGCTCAGCTCATCATGGGCACAGTTCCACTGTGACTCATGATGAGCTGAGCTCGTCATGAGCATGGAAGGGGTTAAAAAAGGCATGTTTTCAAACATCCATGCCCTATGTGGTGCCTGGCACACAGTGCATGGGTGTTTGGGGGCACCAAAGGGCACCCCGGCACCATAGCGGAGGCCCATGGAGGAATGGACCCTGATAGTGGCCCCTGAAGTTCCTTTCTATCTGCCTTTACATGGCAGTTGGGTAGCCATGTAAAGGCAGAGGGAAAAAGGACAACGTAATCCCTACGGCGGTGTCTGCGCAGGCACCACCCCCATTGTAGGGATTATATTCCCATTGATGCTGCGATTCCTATCAATGCCGGGCCCACTGACATCGGAATGAGGCCCTATATTTTCATGGCAGTTGGGCAGCCATGTAGAGGCAGAGGGAAAATGGACAACGTAATCCCTATGGCGGTGCCTGCACAGGCACCGCCTGCATTGTAGGGATTATATTCCCACTGTTGCTCCGATTCCTGTCAATGGCAGGCCCACTGACATCGGAATGAAGCCCTATATTTTCATGTTTGTATTGGGCAGTCAATTTATTTGGTTTGGACTACAGACAGCTTTAGCTATCATGACAGTCTCATGTAATAAAAATGTTCATAAATAAAAAATACACACAAATGCACATAAATAGAGGGGCTTTGAAGCAGCACTTTTCATCCATTGGACTGTTAAAATTATTCCCATTTTGCTTCTTCCACCGCAGTATACAAAATACAACAATCGTTCACCAACTTCAGCTAGTAGCTTCATTTATTGTCAATGATGGCACTATTTATCCTGATCAATGTGCATATCTGCCTAAAAAAATGCATTTCAGTGCCAGGTCTAGTGGGCCAATAGTTTACTTTTGCAAAGCGTTTTTCTTTTCATTTTGCATCCTTTTTACATTTTTAGTCATCCTCGTGTGTTCAAACTGTGTCTCCTTGATACAATAATTCAAAGCCAATAGTGCATTTTCTTTGCACCAAGAATCATATTGTTCTGTAATGTGCTTTAAGACTTAAAATAGCTTTTATATTTGTTTTAAGTACACCGGCCAGCTGTTCTGTTTAAATTACATGTGATGGCTTTTTTTAGATTTACAAGTGTATTGGAAGCATATGGCCGTCATTTTTAGGGAACTACGTTTTCTTTTTCTTTTCCTTTTGTGGCCTACACTTGCAATAAAAAAAATGGAAAGTCCCATCAGCTTGCCAAGGCCAGACAAATACACTTTGCCAATTATTGTTTTTCTTTGGATCTGCCCTGTTTTGCATACTTTGACCCACAGCCTAAAAGATGCCAGAATACCTAGCCATGGATATCATGGATGGGGTGGCAGAGTGGGCTAAAGAACAGTGATGGATTAAACCCAGATCTGTTGACTGGGTGTGAGTGTTTGATTGGTTCAGATGCTCCATCCATCACCACCCCCATTTGTACCACTTTGTTCGCCATAAGTTGGCAGGGTATGCCCAGACGTGGGTCCCTTGCTCACTTGCCACTGGATTCAAGCTAGCCTGGCTGAGCCGGGATGCTTGTTTTCAGTCCAGGGAAGACATGGTTTGGCAGTTCGGGCGGGACTGTTCCCATGAGGCATAGGGTCAGACTGATTTGCAAAAGCCCATGTCTGAACTGGGGTGGCAGAGTGAGCTAAAGAATGATGATGGATTAAACCCAGATCAGTTGCCTGGGGGTGAGTGCTTGCAATGTTCAACACTCCCCTTTGGTTTTTCTTGATTCAGAAATATCGACAGAAGATTCTTGTGGTCAAGAATATCGAATTTAGGTAAGAAATATAGTTTTTTTTAAAATATAGAAGTCATTAATATTGTTTGCAAAAATATAGTTGTTTAAAATATCGATTTTTTTATTAGCATTATATATTTTAGTTTGTATTTTAAATGTATGTGATGTATGTTTTTTTGTATATGTATTGTTTGTTTTTGATATATGTGTTACATTTTTAGTAGTTATCAATTTTATTTTAATTACATTTTGCGTATTGCGTTTGCGTTTTTTAGTTCCTTAGCGTTTATTGGAGAATAGGGTGAGGAGTAATTTAATTATAATACATTAATGATTATGTTTTATTTATTTAATTTCAAATTTTATAGTGTCAATTGTGAGAAGTAATTTATTTGTAATTAGTTAAATAATTGGTTGTTAATTAATATTAAATAATTGATCATTAATGATGGTAATTTTGTAAAAATAATTAGGTGGCGGTTGTGGGGTTTATAGGGGTAAAGGGTATGAATTAATTTATTTTTGATTATTTAATAATTCATTGTTAATTTATATGAATTAATTGATTGAAAATGAATTATAGAAATTGTGTAATTAGTTTTAGGTGCAGGTTGTTGGGTTTATATTAGTAAAGGGTGGGAAATCATTTATGTTTAATTAATTAATAATTAGTTATTGAATTATATTAACAAATTAATCGTTATTAATTATGGTAAATGTGTGTTTTTGTTTAGGTGTGGGTTGTGGGGTTTTATGGGGTTACTGTTGGGAAGTAATTCATTTTTAATTAATTAAAAATTAGTTCTTAATTAATATTGATTTATTAATTGAAAATTAAATATCGAATTTGCATAACTGGTTGATCAGTAATGGTAATTAATTATTTGATATTTAATTAGGGTAGTTGATTATATATTTTTGTGTGTAGGTTTTACTTTTTTAGGGGTAAAGGGTGGGGAGTAAATACATTTTACTTACTTTATAATTGATGCCCGCTGCCTGTATCCTGGATCGCATGACTTGTGTTTTGTTTTTTCTTTATTAATGTTCATATTCTGCCTAAATACTTTACTGAAGGCTTCCCAGTTAAGCCTGACTGCTTTCTGTCAAGCTACCAGAGGGTAAAGCATAGGTTATTTTAGTGACTTTTGTGGTTCACGTTGACAAGGATTGCGGTTTTTGTCTGAAAGGATTTCATCATGTCAACCAATAACCCAATTTCTTACAAATAGAATGAATAGTTTTTTTGGTTTTTTTAAACAGCTCAGGTCCTCAGGTTTGGTTTCTAGACACACGTCAGTCCATAATTATCTGTTCCAGAAGATCTGTAGAACTTAAAATTCATCACAGAGTATCCAGTTACAAAAAAAACCTGGATTAATCTGTTGCAGCACCAACAACTTCGATACATAGAACCTCTCCCTTACCCAGGCACAGCTTCACAAGCCTGGCAGAAGACATTTACAGTTGCCACTTGCTGAATGCCTATATTACAGGTGCATTTAGCCTCCTCTGTCTCCAAGAACTTTTTCTCTTCCTAGCATTGGGATTAAAGTTCCATGAGGGAAACTGGTTCCTATAGTTTGAATCAGGTCCCTTTTGTCCTTGTCATCAGTAACAGTCTACCTTCCTTGGGTCCCTGGAGATGGCACCCATGCCCAGAGTATCAGGGTATAGCTGGAGACAGTCTTGCTATAAACCTTCACTAAAGGAACCGGATTCTTCTAGTGTGTAGGTAGTCTTATTTTCATCTTCTGTTCATAATGCTTTATAGCAGGCTTTAATCGATAAGCTCAACAAATATCAGAAGCGTCCCCTAAGTGAATCAACCTGATGTTCTCGCACTTTCGCTGCCTATGTTTTACCACAGCGTGACTAAGTTACTGTTTCATACATGTCCCTGACTGAAATGACTATCGCACAATTCTTTGTGCCACAGCTCATAAAGATAGAGGTGCATAGTTTTTCTGAGATCTTTTTCTAAGTGTACGAACTATGAACAAAGCCAGACAACTCCTGCCTCCAAAAGATCAAATAGAAATACAATTCATCATTAGAACATCTGCCCCTGGCCCATGCTATAAATATCTCCTCTGAGTCTGAAAGTTCCTTTTGTTCCATAAAAAATGTTTCGTAGTACAATTGGCAGGCATGGCATGGGCATGGGGCCAAATAGCCTGAAAGAACATAGCACTCAATCCTTTGATGGTGGGCACTTGGCCACAATGATCTGAGGATGATCATATGTGAATACCAGCAATCATCTTCCATCAAAGGAGTTATGTCAAGAGAATGGGACTCAGACACTGACTAAACAGTAGGCAGGTGTTATGACAACTTTACAAATGTCTTCTTATCAATGAGGATAGATAAAATATATTTCCATCAATTTCACAATTCTTGTTTACCTACTTTTTGCAGAAAGTAAGATTGCACCTGAGTTGCAATCAAAGGGTTCACAAACAGGGTTTAAACAAAACGAATGTCCTTGAACTACAGCTTACTGCAGGGTCCCTTACGCAAACCACGAGTTCTAAGCCCATGTAATCTTTTTTTAAAGCATGTAGGGTAGTATCTAGTTAAGATTACAACCCTAAACAGCTGTTACAATAGTTTACATCTGCCTTACAAAAGTTGTACATTTGGCGTTTAATTGCAAATAGACTCATTAACTTTGATGGTAGTACACTCCCAGTTCGGTGCTAATTAGTTGGACTTAGTTCCTCATAGCTACATTTATCCTTGGTCTCGGGTGTAAACACAAACCAAATCTAGGAAGTGTAAATTGACTAGAATTACCACTGAGAAATCACCATTTTCATAATATTTAAACTTGCTTCTTTGCCTAATTGAGAATTAACTAATCTTGAAACCAAATCGAACAAATTCGCAAGCCAAACATTGATCTTAGTTACAATGCAACCAATGTCTATGATCTCGCTATAAATGCTTTACATGTGTTAAAGAGAGAGTTGATTTCAGAGACAAATGTTTAATTTCTACGCCTGTATGAAATTAAAATTACAATAGTGTAATTTATGTATATTTTAGGAATTTTGTGTAACGTGGTTATGCAAAATTCCTGAAATTACACCAATACCTAATTTTGCCAAAATTGAGTTCTCTATTAGATCTAACACCAATTCTCTGTGGGAAAAAAAACATTTGTCCACTTTCGGATACTGTAACTTTTCTGATCGAGTGATTTTCAGCCTCTCTTTTCCCTGTGATATTTTGAACTCTGGAATAAGTAAGAGATTCACAGCACTTAATTGTGACCAACAGCTGTAAGAAAGCTGATGTGGGTTTCCTCCCCATAGAAGTCCAGAATCTGTGTTGCAAATAGACCTGAATGGCTTCAGGTAGATAGCGATGAAATGATGTCTTGGAACTACTTTACTCTACCAACTGCTTTTGATGCCATTCAAATCTTCTGCATCATCTAAAGGAATTGAGCCCCTCAGGATTGGACAAGCTAATTTTGTGTTTTCCTGACATGTCTCTTGTAGTAGATCCTTTTTGTTATTTCTTCCCTTCTGAAAGCTATGTCAGGATCTACAAGGCTCCTCCTCATCTCCATATTGTACAATTTCGGCCAACAGACTTTCTGTTCTCACCTGTTTAGGCAGCCACCATATATACATATATGTTAATGGCACCAATGTTAAAATTTAGGGTAGTTTTGGGTGTAGCATTTTCAGGCTATGGTGATGGTCATTGCAAACTGAATGAGGAGTCAATGACTGGAGTTGAACAGGAATGAGATCAAGGTGAGGACAGAGTGAGAAAATGATAAGACTTTTTCTTTTTGACTAGAGGAATTTAGATGATGTTCATCCTAAGCTCGGTGGGACTTTTAAGAGTCAGGTCTGACTTGGCCATATTTCTGGCCCCTTTAGTCACAGTATTATAACATTTCTAGTCCCATGAACTCTGCATTTTGTAAACAATCACTCATGCTCTGAATCATGAGGCAAAGTTACCCGAAATGGTGAGAAACCATATTGGCTATAAAAACTCACTACAGCTGAGCCCTCCAGCTGTATACAATAAACAACTGAATTGATTCAAAATGTGGGAGCTTGAGTAGTTGCTCTTCACTATACATGTGATCATGTTTCTGATCATGTACATACTCTTCATTTGGTACCAGTGGAGCGGAAGGCAATTTTTTCAGGATCTCATGCATATAACTGTGAAGGACACAGAAGAGTTATTCCTAAAATATAGAATTACATTATATAAAAACAAGCAATTGCTATGTTTTACTCAAGCAAATTGGTAGATTGGCGAGGAAGAATATCCTAGGGCGATACTAGTTTGTTTTAACAATTTTCTCGCCAGGGTAGAAATTTATAGCCTAGCCCGCCCTGACAAAAAAGCTGTAGCTAAGAATTGCGGATTCTTTGTACGTCCTGATTTCTGCCAGGCCACAGTCTCTCAGCGCTGGCATTTAAGGCAGCTAATACCAGAATTCCAGAAGAAGGGGGCTACCGTATTTTTGCAGAATCCTGCTAAACTAAAATTTGTGATTAAAGGGCAGACCAAATTTTTTCTTTCAGAAATTAAAGCCAAGGAATATTTAGATTCTCTATGAGGCTCTAAAAACTAGGGCATGGTCAAGTGAGAAGTTTAGTCAGAACTCTAGCTATTAAAATTGAGACAGGTTATTGATGTTTTTTATAGCCATTTGTTGTAGAGATGATCTATGCTATTTGTATTTTTTTTTCTTGGTCTTTGGTCTGCCCTATTTTTCCTTCCTTTTTTTTGTTGTTTTCTCTCCTGGAGGGGATCGTGGGCGGGGGGGACACGGTATTCCATACTCAACAGGAACTGATTGTTCCTGAGCCTCATATGTTGGGGAGGGGGGAGGGGGGCTGGTTGTTGGGTGGGGGGGAGCCATGGGCACGGGGGTGGTGGGGGTGTAAGGCGGTGGTAGTTGCTAAGATACAAAAAGTCAAGGAAGTTAAAGTAACTGGTACAGCTCTTTGTAAAAGAAGCTCAATGATGTTAAGTTTGGCAATAATTCTGTGTTATAATGAATAAAAAGATAACAATTTACACGTTAAATATCAACGACCTGAATAACCCAAAAAAAGATAGGGATTTTGTCTAAATTAATCCAGCTGTCACGGATTGATATATCATGTTTACAGGACACGCACATTTCTTGGGACAAAAGAAATGTACTGAATAGTTTGGATCTCGAACTTCTACTTTGCTCTAAGCAGACAGGGGTTAAGAGAGGGATTGCGATTTTTATGAGACAAGGGACTGGGAAATGTATCAGAACAGTAGCTGATAAGTGGGGGAGATGGGGGCTTGCGGAAATAATTGTAGAAGGTAATACATTTACAATGTGTTGTCTATATGGTCCAAATTTGGACGATAGCGAGGTATTCAATACAGTCAACTTAGAACTTGCTACCTGGAGTCAACCGTTAATTCTTTGTGGTGATTTAAACATTAACATTGAGTCTGACTGGAATATTCGGGCCCAAGGGAGCGAAAGATTAAGACATACAGAGCCTTAAGAGCCTTAGTGGTAGGAAATGGGTTATTTGACGCATGGAATAATTTTTTCCCTACTGACCCTGGATATACTTTTTTCTCATCACCACACCAAAAATGTGTCCAATTGGACTATTTTTTTATCTCTTCTTTTTTTTGGAAAGGGCCAATATTGATATTATGCCTCAATCACTTTCGGATCATAATCTCGTCATACTAGAATTATCATTCTCTTCCCAGGGTTTTAATTCCAATCGCCAATGGTCGTTCCAAAGAAATCTACTCCTAAATTATCAATATCTGCTACATATGGCTAAAACTATCCAGGACTTTTTTCTATGCAATAGTGGGACGGCCTCAGCCCAGACTGTTTGGGATACATTTAAACAGTTGTCAGAGGGGAAACTATAAATTTTTCTAATTTCTACCGGAAAAAAATTCAAGTGGAATTTAAAAATAACTCTGATCGGGTTAGGTCGGCAGAGCTTAAATTAGCTATTTCTATCAGCAGGGGTCTTGGAGTTGAGGAAGCTCAGCGCCTCTTAACTATTGAACGGGCCGTCTTATATACCTATTTAGCTGATCAGGTTGCTATTAAGTATAAACAATATAAAGCAGAATGCTATGAATTAAACGATCAGACAGGTAAAATCCTAGCTCAACGGCTAAGACAAAAAGCAGTTTTGAATGACGTAACAAAAATTATTGATCTAACTGGTGCAACCCAAGAAACGCAAACAGGGATATTGGCGGCGTTTAGTGACTTTTATAAGCTATTATATAATAAAAAAGAGGATGAGGGCATCCAAGATGGGCCCCAATGGAATATCTAAGGAGCATTGATAATCTCCCTATTGCTGACGCAGATAAAATATCTTTAAGCGCTCCTATTTCCTGGGAAGAAATCGAAACGGCTATTCTGGGCCTAGCCTCAGGTAAAGCAATGGGACCAGATATGATTCCCCTAGAGTTTTATCGTGCTTTTCGAAACATGCTCAAACCCCAATTACTCGAGATCTTTCAGCAAGCTTTTTTAGGGCACCCCCCTACTTCCTGGTCTTTGGCCACTATAGTGATATTCAAGAAAAAAGGGAAGGATAGCAAGGAAATGGGATCCTATAGGCCAATATCCTTGATCACATCAGACAGTAAAAAAAATTCAAAAATTTAAGCAAACAGATTAGTTGATATAATGCCAATGATAGTATCTAAGATCCAGCATGGTTTTATAAAAAAGCGGGATACTACTGACCATGTCAGACGCATTATTACTTTTCTGGATTGGGCAAAGGCCACAGGATCCCCAGTCGGCGTTGTATTATTAGATGCTGAAAAAGCTTTTGACAGGGTCGACTGGGGTTTCCTGTGGTCCGTTTAGGCTTGGGAAGGGTTTCCTCAAGAATATATTTATGCAATTCAAGCGTTATATAACAATCCAAAAGCTGTAATACGTATAGCTACTGGTACATCAGATCCTTTCTCGATCACAAGGGGGAAAGGCAGGGGTGTCCCTGCTTTCCCCTGTTGTTCGCGCTTTATATAGAGCCATATCTAATCAGGCTAATGAAAGAAACTAGGATTACCCCGGTCATGCTACATCATGTAGCTCACAAAGTCTTCGCATATGCCGATGATGTGGTAATTGTCACGACAGATGTAGAAACTGCTTTACCCAAAATCATAGAAATCGCTCAAGAATATGGGGTATTTTCCGGATATAAATTAAATATAACGAAGACCCAGCTTTTGCATTCAGCCGAAGGCAGGCCGGAAGATCTAATATTTGCTCCTACAGCCTCTTATCTTGGTGTGACAATCTCCGCTAAAGTTGAAGATATTGTTGGATTGAATACAGATCTGCTACTGTTTTCTGTCAATAGGACTCTCGAGAGGCTGAACAACTTAAAGCTATCATTATACGGCCGCACAAACGCAATAAAAATGGTTATATTCCCCAAATTTTTATAAATTAGAGAGAACTACCTCTAGGTTCATCTGGGGATACCGGAGAGTTAGAAGATCTCTGAAATGGTGTACTATGTCTAAATTAAGAGGAGGATTGGGGGTCCCGAACTTTCGACTATATTATTGGGCAATTTTTTTAAAAGCTATGGGCATTCTAATCTTTCCAGATGTTTGTTTGGAGGAAGCAATGGCTCCCTCTATTTACGAAATGTTGTTAGGAATAGAGGCCCGACAGTGCTTACTGAGATTGGTAGAACAAAGTTTAAAGTTTTGATTTCAGCATGGCAAATTTGGAAACAATTTAACAAAAAGTTCTGTTCTAACACGAAGTTGAACTATAATACACCATTTCTGAAAAATTTCTCGCTCCCTGAAATTTTCAAGGATTCTGTTATGCAGAGGTGGAATAATCTCAAGATTTGCTCTTTCGGGGATCTGTTCCAGAATGGGCAAATAGTATCATATTCGTATTTGTAGGATAAATATAGTCTAACAAGGAGAGACTCTTCAAATATCTCCAAATCCGCAGCTTTATAGTGTCTAAGAATCTTCTAAATACCAGTTCTATGAATAAAATAGATGTATTTGAAAGCTGTATCAGGAAAAATAGAATTGGCACAATATACCAACTGATGGTAAACAGAATAAAAGATGACCTCGAGATATATACTGATAAATGGCAAAGGAATCTGGGAATAGCTGAGATTGACATATCTAGATCCTTAGAAATGGCCAGTATGGTGCTATTCATCGGGTCATTAAAAAGCCAGCATTTCACGGCCGTTTTCGATTTATACTATACACCGTCGAAACTGGCGCTATGGAAAGCTAAGGGGGGAACGAATTGTAGTCGCTGTGGATATGCTGCCGCCAATTCAATACATATGTTTGTTCAATGCCCAAAACTGAATCAGTTTATTCTAGAAGTGCAAGGCTTTTTGGACAATATCCTAGAATCAAAACCAGTGCTATCACCAGAACTAATGATATTGGGAATTCAAGCTGATCAAATTGGTATTAGAACAATCGAAGAAGAAGGCTTTCTATTTATAGCTATGTCTGTGTACAGATATTGTATTACCTCACGCTGGTTGGATGTGGACCCCCCAGCTTTCTATCATTGGCAATCAAAGCTATTAAGTGTATACCGGCTTGAAAATGCGGCATATAAACTTAAGGGCCGGCGTAAGAGGTTGTTTGGTCAAAAATTATGGTCACCTATTAGTAATTGAATCTAACTGGTTTATTATGTTCTAAAAAAAACTAAGCAATTTTTTTTTTCTTCTTCTCTTTTTTTTAGGATAACGTTATTTTGTATTTCATACAAAATGTGTAATATTTATTTGAAAATGGTGCTGTATTTATTTTGTCTTTTCCTTTTCTTATTATGAATTATTTTGTGTATCTGTATTTCGCAACTTTCCACTGCCAAATAAAATTCAATTAAAAAAAAAAGCAAATTGAAAGATTGTTCAACATTGCAGATAGAAGGAGAAGGGGAAAAGGGCATTTCAGGCTAGGTCACTTGCATGGAAATACAGCTCATGGTAGGGGATGTTGTTTGCCCATGCACATGTTCCAATTGCAGAAACACAAATGCAGAAACAAAATGGATTTATTTAAACAGGTAAACCTACAATTTTGTGTCAGTTTACAAGTTTTTCGTTATTCTGAAACTAAGAGTTTAATTTCACTAATAGTCATTTTACAACTGAAGAGATTCCGCACTCATGGTGTGCTCGCACACACACACACACGCACCTCAACGTGGTCCAATGCAACAGGTGTTAATAGAGTCCAAAACACACTCTAATGTATCAAGAACTTTAAGTATGAAGTACTACAGCTATATGGTTAGCTAGTGAAACAGAAATTACGTTGAATTAGGGTAATATTGATAAACACACTCCATTATTCCTCCACAACATGCTGGGGAAAAGTATGTTTCAGAATAAATGTGTATAGTTCCTACCTACATTGTGGTTGCTTTGGGAATGAAAAGAGAGTTTCAATGTTGAGCCTGTTAGTATAGCACCTTCAAACATTATCTCTAAAATATGGTTTACATAAAAATTACTTTACCTGACCACATGACGAGCTCGTTAGCACCATTACATCATTGATCATTTCAAGTAATTCAAGAAACTCCTTATCTTCATAGTTGAATCGGTTCCCAAAGACAATTGAACATATGATATTGGATATTGCACTGCTAAGATGAAGGGCTGGGTCAAACGGCGACTCTATTAAGACAGAAAAACAAAAGATTATGTTTACAATTGTAAAGAAAATTTAGAGGGAATGTTGTGAAAATGTATATCTCCATTGGCTAGAACACAAACGGTGTGAATTAGAGCCTCTCGCTCTAGTGGCAGCACTTACAAGGGCGTGCCACTAATATATAAATATTACAGATTTCATATCGAATCTACAGCAAGTGATGTCTCCTTATATTTTAGGAAAATCATTGAGTGCTGGAGTTAATAGTCTTAAGAATTAGAGTTCCAAGAACTGGAAAACACCCTTCCTGTGGAGTGCCACGTGTCAATTAAGTTGTTGTTTACATTGTTGTATCAGCTCTTCATGCAATTAGTGAATTAACAAATATTGTCTGTTGTATATGTGTGACTACATACCTTTAATATGTAATGCAAGGACAGGTTGTTGGTTATCAACTTGGTCTTTCTTGTAGGTGTGATTTAAAAGCGGGCATGACTGTCTGCAGAGGGTCTATAAGCTAAATATATGTTTGCATACGAAACCACATTCCATAAACTTAAAAGAATTGAACTTCTATTTAGGTTGTATAAAACATCTGGATGGTGCTTCCCGCTAGCGCGTAGGTTGGGTGATGCTCCTCCCTCCTGACTGATGGTGGCAGTTGGAGTTTGGCATGCTGCAGGTCCAGAGGGCGTTGAGGAGCTGCAGGCGAGCAGCAGGCGGAGAAACTACACTGAGCGTGGTCCTGGATATCCCGCCGCACCCCGCGGCACACAGCGGCATCCTGCAGCACTCCCGCGGCTATCTCTTCTGTGCCTCTTCTGTGCCTGTAGGAGCAGTGTTTGTATGCTGCATGGAGGTCAGGGTGGGCTCTGCTAATTAATTCTACAACTAGAAGCAAGGTATTTTTTGCTTCTGTTTTTTTGGTTCATGGATGTGGCAAAGTCGACGTTTCAGCTCACAGGCAGCAGTATAATAAGAAAAGTGTAGTTTAGACAGAAGGCTGGGCTGTGAGAGCTATGGGAAGATGACATATGAGAAGCTCACTAAAGTTTATAATTTAAAATCAACTCTACAACAACAATCTGAAGAGTGATTATGACGAGGGAATCTGCTGACAACTGGTGGCTGCATGAAGTCTTATTCAGGAGGCGAGAGCTGGGGAGTGGTGATAATTACTAGTGCTTTTGATGTGAAGTATATTCGGGACTACTGATTGAAAAGACTTATTTTGGGAAAACAGAGATTTATGGAATCACACTGAGAGGAGTGGGGAGTTTATCAGAAACATAAAACAAAGAATGTGCTAATATTTAAAAAAAACATTTCTATAGAAGGAGTAGGAGGAGCAGGAGGCTGGGATAATAGGATCAAAATCCTCCATGTGAAGGCAGCAGAAAATGTAAAACTACAGAGCTTAATTCAATAAGCTTAGTTTAATAAGCGACACGATGAAGAAACAGCTTAAACTGGCGGCAGCTGCAGCAAAAGCGGATGTTGTAATTGCTGCAAAAAATGAAGCGCGTTCAGCAAAAGCCAAGCTAAATCAGTCTAAGGGGAGTAATAAACTACATCAGGCTGAGTCCTCTTTTTAGTTCTCAAAGTTCTGGGGATTGAGGATTTCCCTTTAAAAGATATAAGATCGCTGGTGCGCGCAGCAGTTGCATCTAACGTTCCAAATTTTCAGTTAGGGATCTCTGATTTGCGGACAGATTTGGAGCTAAAAATTAGCAGAGACTTTCCTCTTTTTCTGAAGAAGAGTGTACCCCCCTCTGTTTTGTCTGGTAAACCGAGAAAGGATGCTCTGGTGCAGGATGTTACGGGGGACACAGGGGATCCAATAGCAGCTGCCTCTCCAGTGGAATCAGTATCTTCTTTGGACGTTCTTTGGGGTTGCCTTCTCTGGGGGGGTACCCCCTTCCGTTACAGGTACAGGTACAGGCTCCAGTTCTAGACCCCTGACTCCGATCCTAATTAACACTGCGACCATGGCAATTGCCACTGCAATCCCACTCCCTCAGTCTCTGCCTTCTCTTCATCATACCAGCGCTAATGCTCTTCAAATGCAACCAAAGGACATCTCCGTGAGCCAAGTTCAGGCTCTGGGGCAATCAGACAAGCAATGTTGGCAGCCCCCCTTCAGAACAGTTAATGCCCTTAGCTCTCCTAATGCCCCAAATCTTGCCAGAAAGTAGCTCTATTTCATTAGATGTCGGGGCTGATCAGGATAATGACGGGCACTAATCAGAGCCTGTCTTTGTATCTAAGGATGAAAAGGTTGTTGTATGCTAGATGGATATTAAAACTATGTTAAATATAATTCTTGACGAAATCAGAGATATGAAGAAAACTCAGCAGTTAGAAATATTATCAATCCAGCAACGCTTGGGGAAAATAGAGGAAGCAGTTGCTAGTCTTCCGGGTCTTTTTCAGGCGGCTGAGACAAGGATCTCCTCCCTCGAAGACCAAATGATTGATGTTATTCAACAAGTGGATTCTGTGTCCCCTGAAAAAATAATCATGGAGAATAAGATTGAGGAACTTGAGAATTGTTCCCGCTGCTCTAATCTTCGGATAGTTGGCATTCCAGAACGGCTTGAAGGGGGTGATACTCTCAAGTGGGTTGAAACATTTATAAAGAAGAAAGTGCTACCTGAATTTTCTCGGGGATTTAACATTAACTAGAGCTCATCGGGTCCCTGCCCATCTTTCTCCAAACGAAAAGTTCCCCCGTACGATACTGGCCAACTTCACTGACTATCTTGTAAAGGAAAAAGTTCTGACTACTGCAATTCAGTCACGTCAATTTGAAATAGAAAATGGAGCCAAATGCAGAATCTTTTCTGATATGTCGGCAGTGGCGGCCAAAAGACGAAAAGAGTTTGTGAAGCTACTCTACTTGTTTAAAGCTCAAGGGGCACAAGATTCGATTGCACAACAATCAAAACTTAAAGTTCTTGTCTAAGGAAAGTTTAATCTATTCACTCGTCCAGAAGGAGCTGCTTAAGACAATCTCTGCTGGAAAATAATTGATTGGTTGCTCTTTTCTTGGTTTTTGACTTTTTCCTGACTTTTTTTTCTTGAATCTCTGATTTGGTGATTTAAAATTTTTACAGAGTCTTTTTCAGATTAGTTCTTTGTTTCCCTTCGAGAGATCACTTTGTGGTGCAATATCAGGGCACCAGTATGTCCTTTGGGGAGGGGGAGTTTGTGGTTAGCGGGAATAGCCACAGTTCCTAAGGGGTGGAGAGTTATTTTTAGGGTGGGTTAGGGTGGGTGGGGGAAGTGGAAAAATGAGCAGGTGCTATAAGGAAGGTGTTAAATGGTGTAGGAATCAATGTAGAACAGAATTGCAGTATGTTGAGCTTTTGATTCTCTTTTTTTTTATTTTTTTAAATGAGCTTATCTAGTAATTGCCAAATTCTCTCTGTTAACGTTAATGGAAGTCTGAACAGACGTAAATATGGTGGGCTGATTAGGTGGCTAGTTACTTTAAGACCTCAAATTCTTCTGCTGCAGGAAACTCATTTAAAATCTAATATCCCAAAATGCTTTATTCCAGGAATGTTTTCAAGGGTGTTTTTCACCTCTGCAGGTGTTGCAATGCGAGGGGTAGCTATATATGTTTCTCGTGAATTTGACTGGGTGTTTCTTCAGGAGCAAAGGGATATTCAGGGTAGGTGGATATGGGTTCAGGTGTCATTAAACGGCCAGCTTTTGAATTTTGTTAGTTACTATGGGCCAATATTTGATGACGAATCTGCTTTACGTTCACTTCATAAACTTTTGATTGGAGTTTTGGGGCAAATTGTGCTAGGGGGCGATTTTAATTATATTCAGGATTTAAAAATGGACACTTCAAATAGAGGGAAAAAACAATTGAAACCCAAAATGAAGAAGCTTTTTGGCGCATTGGTAGATGACCTTCAATTAGTAGATGCATGGCGTTTTTTTAATCAAACTATTCATCAATATACCTGTTCTTCACGCCAACATCAAACGGCATCTCAAATTGATTTTTTTTTGCTTTCACGCTCACTGATTTTTAGAGAGGCAGATATTGGTAGCAATGCTTTCTCTGACCATTCTTATGTTTAAGTATGTATAAAAGTGGGCTACTCTAAAAAGTGCAGGTCCAAGTGGCAGATGGATCGCCTTGTTCTGCAAGACCCAGTTTGGCTTGAAGAATTTAGAGGTTGGATAAAAGATTATTTTTCCATTAATGTAGGGACTGCTGATATGTTTTCTGTCTGGGGGGGTTTTAAGGCTGCAGCCCGTGGACAGATGATTGCTGCCTCCGCTAAGAAAACCAGGGAACGTCTAGATAAAATAGTTCAGCTTCAGCTGTCACTAATACATGCTGCCAATCCGGTGGGCCCCTTAAATCGGACTCAGCTGGAACAGGCTAGAAAGGCTTTAAGAGATGTTTTTCATTTTGGAGGAAATAAACAGCTCCCAGACTTACGGTCAGAAGGTTTATGAAGAAAGCCAAATGGTGGGTAAGATGCTTGCTTGGTCAACTCGGGCTCGACAAGAATCTGCTTGCATCCTAGAAATAATAGACCCCCAATCTAATGCTGTAGTAACGGATAGAGTTGATATTCCTTGAATATTTCTTAATCACTTCCAACAAATTTATACTACTAATCATTTGGTCAATCTTGAGTTGATTGAGGAGTATTTTGCCTCACTTCAAATTCCTAAAATATTGCAGAATGTAGCGACGATGCTACTGATGAAAATTACAGAAGTTGAGATCGCAGCCGTTATTAAATCTCTGGCCGCAAAAACTTGTGGTGAGGATGGGCTCCAGAGTGAACTATATAAATGTTTTGTGAAAGAGTTGACCCCATTTTTGTTAAAGTTATTTGAGTTTATTAAAATGGGTGGGGCGCTGTCCCTGAATTAAAAAAGCGATAGTAGTTAGCTTTGTAAAAAAAGGTAAACCTTCTAATAATCTGAACTCTTACCGTCCAATCAGTTTATTGAACACCGATTATAAAATTTTCATGAAAATGTGGGCACAGCGGTTTACTTCTGCAGCTAAAGAAGTGAAACATGGTGATCAAACTGGGTTTATTGCGGGCTGAATGATGTCGACTAATACCCCTTTTTTGATCCAAGCTCTTTATTTTTTAAGTTTGAATAAGGCGCCTGCCTGTATCATGATGGTAGATGCAGAAAAAGCCTTTGATTTCGTTAACTGGGATTCATTATTTTTTGCACTTTCTAGGTCTGGTTTTCCACAATTTGTAATAACTATGATTATAAATATGTACCAGGGGGCACAGGCTCAGATCATAGTTAATGGGGATCAAGGAGGGTTAATTAAGTTTAACCGCGGGACCAGGCAAGGTTGTCCCTTATCACCACTTTTGTTTACTTTTTTTATTGAACCTCTTGCAATTAGATTACGAACTAATAGCAACATTAGAGCCCCAGTCGCAGGTATGGCAAAATTGAAACTTTTTGCTGATGATGCTATTTTGTATCTAGATCCAGAAAAGGTAAATTTACAGTCAACTATGGCTGAGTTTAGGAAATTTCAACAAATAGGGGGTTACAAAATTAATCCTTCTAAAACTGAAATTTTAATGTTAGACTCTGGGCTGGTGTGCCTTCCAGAAGAGTTAAAACAACAAGAGAGAATAACTGATCCTATTAGGTATTTGGGTATTTACGTTACGGCTCATTATGGGGAATTAGTTAAGAACAATTATGAAGCCACTAGTATTAAAATTCAGAATTTGCTGAATAAACGGTCCAATCTTCCTCTGACTGTGATAGGACGAGTGGCATTAATTAACCTCTTTTGATTTTTTTGTTTATAAATATACCGGCCAAGGTTAACGTTAGTTTTTTCAAAGGAATCGATGCTATGATTAGATCATTTGTGTGGAAAAAAAAAGACTACTAGAGTTAAGCTTTCAATTCTGCAATTAAATACACAGTTGGGTGGGCTGGCGCATCCAAATTTTCGTCTTTAATATGACGCATCATTTCTTGACTATGTGGCCGGTCTGTTGTTTTCATCAGCAAGATGATCCAAGAGGCCAGAATTCAACTCCCCACTTTTTTAAAGTCTGCAAAACTTCCCAAAAAAACCCATTATAAAACATTATTAGATTTTTCTAACCGACTGTGTATGGTTTTTAAACAAAAGGATTTCTCTGGGTTCTTTTCCTTAAAATGAATCGAGTGTCGTGACTTAGGTTTATATATTCATTCTATTCATTTGAAAAAATGGAACAACTCAGGTTTACGAGTTGTGAATCAATTGGGCATACAGGGTAGGTTGATCACCTGGGAAGAAGTCCTGGCTAGAAGTTCGGGCCCCAATAAACCTTCTTTTTCTTAATTTATCCAAATTATTAATTTCTTGAAAAAATATAATTTTATTTTAAACATCCCTCCTGGCAAAATTGCTTCTGCACTTTATGTATCAAGATTGTCTGGAGTAGGCAATTGGTATCAACTATTGAATTATCAAGATGAATCTCCTTAGGTTTTAACACTTTCAATGCTAAAGGTATTTTCCCAAGGTGCTGCATGCCCCTTTTTCCCATTGTTCATGACGAGCTCAGCTCGTCATGAGCACACGAGCAGTGTACTGCATGACGAGCTGAGCTCATCATGAGCATGGAAGGGGTTAAAGACGTTGGAGAAAGTCGAAGCTCATACGCAATGCGCTTTTTCTTACCAGGATTGGCAAAGGATCTTATTTTAGGTAATAAGGTTTTGTGAGCCGCTAATTACAAAAGAATGGCATTGGTTGCCAACTAGATGGTTTACTACACCCCAGAAGTATTAAACAACATATATCCAGAGGTGATAAATAGCTGTTTTCGTTGTGGAACTTTAGCAGAAGGGGGATGGCGACATATCTTTTTTTCGTGTCCTAAGTTAAAAGTTTTCTGGGAAAAAATATTTGCATATTTTAGTGGCTCGATTATGAAAACTTACAAACGTTCAGTAGAAGCTGCTCTGTTTGGCATAGGTATTAGAGAGGTTATTCTTTCTGACTCTCAGGAATGTTTTCTCGCTATTACTATGTTGGTTGCCCGTTCATTGATTCTACAAAACTGGAGGTCACTGGAAATACCTTTGTTTGAGAAATGGTTGAGTAAAATGAAACGTACAAAATGTTTTGAAGAAGCGTATGCTAAGCGGGTGGGGGCAATTAAGAAATTTTTGAGGGTCTGGGATTTTTTTGCTGACTGTTAATGTGATAATGATGTCTTTGGTTTACACCTCCCCCCCAAAAAATTCTCCTTTTTGTGTCGTGTAAATAATGGTTGTTTCCGCTTGGCCCTGCTCAATAAACAAACAAAAAATAGGTTGTATAAAACATATTAGACTGTAAAGGTACACATATTACTTAAGATGCCTAGTTGCACAATATAAAACTATTAATAGTGTTGCTATGTTGAACGCACAAGACAAATCACTTGTAGTACGTAGCGTTATACTCAGTAGGCTGGGCTACTGTAATGCCCTGTCATTCGAGGTGACTAAGTATCTTTTGAAAAGACTGTATAGAGTCCAAATGGCTACTGCGTAACTTGCCTTAAACAAGTCTCATTCCCATGCACCTTCTTACTTCTTGTTTAGTCTTACTTTTGTCATTCTGAATGTTCTTTTCAGCTCACTCAACTTCCTGTAGCTTCCCTTACTCCTTGTCCTTTTTAGTTCCATATTTTCCATATGTCATCTCTCTTCCGCATTCCATAACTTCACTCATCTTGTGATACCCGTTCCTATCCAGTCTAAACTCCTTACCACTGTGCAATATATGTCTCTCTCCTTTTCGTGTTTACCTCTCACTCCTGCACAGTCTTTCACTCATGAGCTCAGGCTCCTGCTCACACTCTTTGCTGTTGTTGTGCCATTGCTTTTACTCTCCCTATTATTTCTGCGCCTATTTTCCTTTTGTTCTAACTCCTTCGTTCTTTTCAGTCAGTTCTTTCTGTAGGTTTATTTTCCTAACCTTTCATTTTCCTTTCTTATTTCTTCTTCATCTTGTATTTCTTAGTTGCTACCCTTTCACTTTTTCTTTTTCTAACACATACTTTCTTTCTAATGTGTTATCCCTATGCCTTTCATTCTCTCTCCTAGAGGTCTTTTCCAATCATTTAAATTCCTCTACCTCTCACCTTTCTGTTCCCGGTTTGTAATCTCTCCCGGTGCCTCTACTTAATTGTTCCTATTCCTAATCCTTTTTCCTCACATTTATTGAGTCCTAATTCCTACACCCTCACCCTCAGTTCTGTCCACATTCCTCTCATCCCTGGGTTATTTATGACCCTCTGCCTCAGGGCATAGGATTCTTTTCAAAACCTATCATAAAATGCAATAGCCAAAGCAGCAATTGAGCAAAAATCTTGCTTAAACCACAGTTACAGCACCAACAGTAGCAGTTCAGGTTTCTGACATTCACAAGAAGCTGTTTTATAGGTAGCACCAGTGCAGCTGTCATACACACACACACACAGCAGGTACTATATAGGAAAGGAGAGTAAAATGTCCTCATACAGGTTATGCAGAGGCTGTAACTTTTCTTCACACAAAAGAGAAATAGTACACACCTGCACTGCAAGCTTCCCTGATGCAAATCAGGCATAAAGGAGGCAACTTCTGTGCAAGCTTCCTTCACACAAAGAACAGGTACACCATGAGCAACAGTGCTGCATACTTTCCTCGCATAAACAATTAGTATTTAAATTGCTCTCGCATCAGTGCATTACAGTGAGCAGCAGTGCAAGCTTCCCTAGAAAAATAGGTCCAGGATGGCCAGCAGATGCGCAACTTTCTCTTGCACTAAACGACAAATATGAGCAGCAGTGCGAGAGGTCTTCCTCATGAAACAGATACAGCACCGGAAACAGGAGTACTGCAAACACCCCTAAGACAAGTCATACACCATGGGAAACAAGAAGCAATGACAGGATCTTTCACTAGAGCGGTAAAGTAGTTGCAGCAGCTGGGCAAGCACCTCTCACCCAAACAGGTAGAATACCACAGAAGCAGAGCAAGCCTTTGTGACAAAACAGGTGATGAATTATGAAGGGATAGGTAAGAACAGGTGCCAATTGGCAATATGTCACATGTGACACCTGCAGCCATTCCTGTCTTTTCATCCAAAAGCACGGTGCAAACAGGGATTTCTGTTCCCATGTTTAAAAGCTAAACACAAAACAAGTTCCTGAATGTGATCTTGGATAAAAAGCTAGAACCAACTGGAGGTTTCTCAAATGATGGCAGGAGTGGGTGGGTCTGTGTGAAAACATACACACCACTAAGTCAAATTTGCCAGGCACAAATCATAAAATGTGATTAAATATACAACCTCAGTGTGCCATCAATTGCATTTTGGTTATGAATTTAAGGAGCAGCGTTCAAACTTGTGGCTTTAAGAGTTATAATATATGGGTTTTTGAGATACCTTCAGGATCAAGTATTCTTTTTAAAGATAATTTCTTTTTATTTTACTAATGGTTCTGATTCACATGATGGTGCTTACCTGGGTTCCCTTTCACTATATGTTTTTTCATATCTATAAATTACTTTTCACCTGTTCAAGCCACCTAAATGAACAACCAAAAACTTAGGGGGCGATTAGGATGGCGGACAGACTTTGTCCGTCATCAATCCTGTTGTGGCAAGGTACCGTCTGCCATAATGGTGGAGGTCCCGTGCACTGAATTAGTATGCACCCGCCACAGTGGCAGGTGCATTGCGCATTTTTAACATTGCGGCGGGCGGTGCTGAAAGCACCGCCCGCCGCAATGCTAAAAATGCATGTTGTGCGTTTCAAAGCACAACATGACAGGCACCGCACGGTGCCTGCCATGTTGTACTTTGAAACGCATGGGGGTACCATAGGTACCCCCCATGTGCACCCCCCACCCTCCCTTCACTCTGGGGGCCCGCAACGGGCCCCCAAACCAAAGACCGTTTGCCTTTCCGTGGCGGCATTGCCGCCACGGAAAGGCATTCCCCAAAGCCCATGCTAATATGGCTGGCAGTGTCTGATAGACACCGCCACCATATTAGACCTTTTCCGCTACGTCGCAAGGCGACCGCGGTGGAAAAGCGGCGGACGGTCTTCCCATCCGCCGCGGATCCCCCAGCCATCCCAATGTGGCGGGGCTCATTTCAGGAAGGATGGCGGACGGATCGCCCCCGCCGGGCCGGCGTTGGCTACCGCCAGCCCGGCAGGGGCAATCCATCTGCCATCCTAATTGGCCCCCATGTTTGGAGAATCCACAGTGATCTGGGTAAAGGGGTACATCAGGGGATTGTGTACCATGGAAAATTAGATGTGGATGGGTCATTGACACTGTGACTCACTTACTGAGTCTGGGGCATATCACACAAACACCCAGGGTTGGGTTTTGCATTAGTGTTGCCCGGTACAGCAATCTTTGTTGGTACCCTGCCCCACTGCCCATGGCCTCCGTCTGCATGGATTCCCTTGCTACCTCCCTCCTTCGTTGCCCCTCATTTCTCCATAACCTGAGTACATTTATAGCTACATCTCATCTGCTTTTGACACCATTGCTCCAGCTTGTGCTGTTAATGGCAAAAATCATCGCTCAGCATCTTGTTTTAATATGAACCTGCAGTATCTGAAGCCTAATGCAGACAGGCAGGATGTGCCTGATGAAAACAACACTGCTCCCAATTTAAACAAGGATATAATAATGCTAAAGACTTGTATAAGAAGGCCTTACATAAACTGTTCTAGCAAAATTATAATCCATCCAAAGAAGATTTAAGTTTGACAATCTTCTATCAGACAAGACTTATTTAAAACAACAATTTCAGCATTGTTGCACTATGTGCAAAACTGTTCTTGCACTAAGTGTGAAACTGTCAACTTTCACTGTCTCTAAAACCGATCAAATCACAACAAATTTTGATCCTCCATCATGTAATGTCATCTCTGTAAACCTAAGAAATCTCTAAGTACTGGGCCTTCCCTTGTATTCTATCAATTGATCACCATTATGCTAAACTGTTTTCTGTCTGGTCAAGATGCCTTTTAGATGCTTGTTCTTCCAAATTCTTAAAATGAGTTACTACCAAGAAAGCAGCATTTGTGATGGCTGAACATTGCAATCTTTCCCTCTCCACCTCCACTGTTCCCTTGAATTGGAAATAAGAAGTAGTCTCACCTCAGATGAAGATAAAGGTGGACCCTACATTAATTCTAATTGTGGGTTGAACTTATTTTTATCATTCTTTACTGTAATAGTTGAGGCAGGAGCATGTTTTAAATTTTTACAGTTTCTGGGAACATTCCCTACTGTTGGTTCTATGCAGGTGGTATTCGTCTAGACTATACCGCTAAATCTGTGAATATGCTCTTCTCTGGCTTCTAGTGCACCTACCCCTCTGGCTCTCTTTGACATATGTGCACCATACTTGACACCAGCTTGTATCCCATGGCATTTGCCAGAGATTGGGGTGTGGGACAGTACCCTACATTGGCTTAACCCTATTTGCTGTGATAGAAGTCAAGCTGTTGTTCTTAGTCTTTTTTTGTTCCACTTGGTTTCCAGACACTTGTGGTATTCCACAGGTCTCCTTGTTAGCCGCACTCTTTTTAACATTTATGTATTGCTACTAGCCTTACATATCAGACAGAGCTCATAAATGTCCCTCTTACTGCCACCTGGGTGGCATGCTGTTGATCTTTTTGCTTCTTCCAAATGCCTTTGATCAATCTCCAGAGCATGCATTCTGCAATTGCCTGATAGAAAAATCCAAGTGGAAAGTTGAAGAATTATTTAAAATTGAACAATTCTAAAAACCAAATACTGTTTTTTAGAGATGTGTCCTCTCTCTGGTCTAGCTTCTACTATCCTGCTTCTGTGGAAGACTTACCAGCTCCACTTACTCTAGGCCAAAAAATCTGGCAGATTGATTGATGATCAACTTTTGTACATACCTCAAATTGCCGAGTTGAGGGCGTCTTTTTTTTTACCTTTGCACATGAGGAAAATGCCACTGCTTCCATCTTCCTATAACAAATGTTAGAATCCGAGGTCTCTGGTTGGCACAGGTATGCACTTGTGACAAGCAGGGGCCTCTTCCTCTAGTCAGGGCATGGGAACTACTCCTTCAAATAACCCCTGCTCACCCTCTAGGTAGTGTGGCGCGAGCAGACAAGGCTAATCTTCAGGGCGATAGTTAGTTAAGCATTTATGATCACGCACAGTAAACCCACTTACCCACCACAAATGGACACCAGTCGTAAGGTTGTATCAAAAATACATAGACTTTATATAAAAATACTTCAGTTGCAGAATTAACACAAGACCATATAATGTTTAGCGATTTGAGTCCAACAGATTTAAATAGGCACTTAGTCTTTCAATGTTCGTTGTTCAGCAAGGTACGATGACAGGGAAAACAGAACGTTGCGGACCCTGGATCCGATATGAACTCGAGACGGAGTTCAAGTGTACCTTGCTGGTGGAAGTCCGAGGCGTTTCAGGCATGGCTACTGGTGAGGGCGGACCCGGGACGAGGCCGACGGTTCTCCAGAGGATCTCTCCGGCTCGGCCCCCTCGAGGTGCGAGGTGGGTGAGCAGGACTGTGGAGGGTTGCGGCGATCCGGGGTCGATGCAGCTCACGGGGCGAGGCGCCGTTCAGGCCTGCGGGGCGTACTACTTCTTAGCACTCCAGTTCGTACTCGTGGATCTGTGAGGGGCGTCTCGTTCTCGGGCAGACGGGTGCAGCACCAGGCTTCCGGTACCACGGTACGGGGAGGCCTTTCTTGAGGTGCGGCACGAGCCTTGGTATGCAGGAGGGCAAAGCGAGACAGTCGAGTACGTTGCGACGTACGGACCGTCCGAGGCTATGGAATGCGCTCAGAGCAGATTACGGCTGGAGAGATGAGAGGCGCACAATGCGCTCCGTTAGCAGGCGAGGTGACAGGAGAGCGGGCGGCCCGGCACTGGAGCGAAGAGCGACTCAGGGTTGAGCGGGGCTCTCTGCAGCGGGGCGACCAGGCTCCGAGCTGTCGCGACCTTGGGAGGGACGAAGGCACCCGAGTCACAACGCTGGCGAGGTCCAACAGCAGACGGGCACAAGTAGAATGGAACCCAATGGTCCTGGGGTTCCGTTCAGGGGGCAAGCTCGCAATCAAGCCCTTGGAGATCGTTTCAGGCACAAGTCTACAAAGTCCTCTCTGGTCTTTTCCTCTCCTTTCTCAGGAAGGCACCACTGCAGGCCATTCTTACAGGATACAGACTGGTTTCCGTCCTTCAGCTTCTCTTGGTCCTTCTAGTCGGGCAGAGGTTCGTCGTGGTCAAAACTGGATCTGATTTGCAAGGAGCGGAGCTCCTATATTTATACTGAGATTCCTTTGTCTTTGCAGGCCAGGGGGCCTGAGCCTGGTTCAACCCGGTTTTGGAGTACTCTGTTTACAGGAAGCTGCCGTCTTCTTTCAGAGTGCAGGGCAGGGACATCAGACGCTCCGCAGGAGGTGGAGCCAGCATTGTGGTCGTGGAGCACAACCTTATCCAGAGTCAAGGACTACTCCTCCCACCCATCCTGGTGTAAGCACCCCATTCACCACCTGGAGGCCCAGACTGTCCCGGGAATCCCAGCCCTGTCACTCACACAAACCCAGACAACAGATCCACATCCTGGCAGAGGCGGGCTGAAATAGTTAGGCGAGCAAAGGCTAACTTTCTAAAAGTAGCATTTGCAAACACAGGATATTAAAATACGGGAAACATCCTTAACCATGATGTTTGTATAACGACTTACCTTAACCACGAAGAGTTAACAACGAAGAGGGCTGATCCACGATCGACGGAACAACGAAGGAGGGACCAACAACTTTACACGTCTTCCCCTCATGCTCACAGCAATTGGGCGATTGGGCTTCTAGAATACACGAGTATCACGTCACTTCTCCACGTCTTCCCATCAAGCTGACAGCAATTGGGCGATAGGGCTTCGAGAATACCGGACTATCACGTCACTTCTCCACGTCTTCCCCTCATACTCACAGCGATTGGGATAATGGGCTTCTAGAATACCGGAGTTGCAAGTGACAATGCGATTGGGCTCAGCACAAACAAAAAATAAGCTTAGTAGCCCGCAGAAAATTAAGAAAAGAATGTGGACATTGGCATCTAAAAAACAAATGACAACATTAACGTTTCAAATACACCAAGGATTACGTTTAAAAAAGTGTATTGGGATGTAGTCTGGTTTTATTCTGCTCGGATGAAAGAAATGCATCACATAAAGAATTAGTTAAAAAAAAACATGTAGATGATTAGAAGATAACATTAGATCTTCTCAGTTGGTCATTTTGCGAAACAAACAGGTAATTGTTATTACAATACTGCCATCTATTGGTTAGACATGAGAAGTTGATTTTCGTGGTTAAGGAACTCGTAAAAAATGTAGTGGTTTGAAATTCCTCGTTGTTCAGCCTTCGTGGTTGAGGAATTCGTGGTTTAGGCGGTCGGTATTTAATCATATAACCTAAAATACACCTTCCCTAAAGGACGTATTTTATTATTCTGAGTTCAGGCATACTAAACTCGACATGCCACCGTGTTCCCTGAGCCTACCGGAACTTTTAGCATGTAATAAGTCCGGCAGCTCATCTTGGCCCACGAGAACAGGCAGCCCTTCAATAGTGAAGAACGAAAAGGGCGGCAATTCACTATTAGGACATGCCACACATCACGGCTTGTCCTACCTTACGCTTACAATACCCCCTGCCCGTAGGCCTACCATAGGGGTGCCTGATATGAAGGTTAGGGAAGGTTTGGGGACTGGCAAGTGTGGGCACTGGCGCAGTCAGCGTGACAGTACGAGACTGAACGCAGGGTCTGCAATGGCGGACCCGAGACGCATCCTTCAAGGCCGCTTCTGTGGGTGGCGCAACCAGCGCTGCAAGCCCACTAGCGGCATTTGTATCTACAAGCTCCGGCACTCCTCGTGCTCGTTACTGGGGACTGACAGTAAACCAAATAAGTCAATTGTGGAAATCAATTACATATACACTTTACGTTGGGAGCACTTGCACTGCGGCACGGATTGGCCATGGCACAGTGCCCTGACCATCGAATACCAGCAAAACATCTGAGGCACATCAGCAAAAAGTGGAAGGGAGACTCACGCCAAGGTGCCAGGTCTAACAACAATCGAGAAGAATCAAGGCTGCCATCGTCCAAAGTGCTACGTAGATGCTCCATGACCACAAGGAGTGCAGATGCCGAAGTATGCATCAACCTAAAGCCGTTCTGGGAAGTGTCCAAAACCTATTTCTCTTCTAGAAACTTAGTTAGACTAGAGTTACCATATCTGTCTGCAACCATAGCAAGGAAAGGCGGTATAGAGATAGGCTGAACATTCTCAGGTTTGGAAGTGTCCAGAGAGGGTTTTGTCAGGAAGGGGATGACCTTGACATGCTTCCAGAGGCCATGAAGCACTAAATAAATGTATTACAGTAATCCAGTGTTAATTGATGGGGGAGATAGACCTTGTAACAGTGAAAAACAACTTTAGGGGGTTTTCACAGCTAGGACATGTAAAACATAAACCTACATGTTTTACTTTTTAAATACAATGCTCCCTTCAGTGTGAACCTCTAGGACCTAGCTTAGGGATGTGTTATCTATATTAAAATGGAAGGATTAGGCTTGACAAGAAGTTTATTTTGCCATGTCAAAATATGTCAGTGACATGGTTTAAAAGACTAATTTAAGTGGATGCCACGACTTGTTCTTCAGGCTCACTACTAGCATGCAATTTAAAGGCCCTGGATACAGGTAGTACCATATACTAGGGACTTACAAGTAAATCAAATGTGCCAATCAGGTATTAGTCAATTGTACCATGTTTTAAGGAGAGAGCACAAGCACTTTGGCACTGGTTGCAAGTGGCAAAGTGCACAGAATCCTAAAGTCACCAAAACCAAATACAGAAAAACTGTTGGAGTGAAGGCAAAAGCTTTGGGGAACACCAGACCAAGGATGTCAGGTCTAACACTAAGCATGTACAATTCTTCTAAAAAAAAGCCAAAAAGTAGCACTAGGCTTTTCCACAAGACATTCAAAATGTCCCCAGCGGTCATACATCCTCAAAGGAAGATCAAGCACATTAAAATAGCAATGTGTGTTCACTAGTGAAGACAGCATTATGTAACATGCTTTTAAACATACTCATTATATTTTGCAGACAGTTTAATACACCTACACTGCAGCACAAACTATCTGTGTGCCATATCCTGAAGCCCCTAAAACTGAAGCTTTGATTCCATACCAATGTTTATCTGTGTATGCACCTACTTTCAAATGCTTCACACATGCTGCATCCCCATTACAAGGTGGCCGCCAAAGTACTATTGATTGGAGTGCCTTTTTAGTCCATGCCTGGCTAAATAAAAATCTCCTTTATGCTATTTATCCGGCCTCTGGTCAAATAGTACATCTTCTGTGGCCAGATAAACAGTGAAGTTTCAACTATTTTGGCAGCCCCTGGCCACATAGCAGAGATTATCTACTATTTTGCTAGCCAATGTGTTAACAGCAAATATTATGCGCAGTTTGCCCAGTGGCATGTTAAATAACCATGTTCACTGTTATGCTAATAAATCTTCATTATACTAACATTTCTCCTTATGAGTTTGAATTAGGCCCCCATGAGATAGATATGTATCTTGCTCTGAAATTAACCATGTGTTCTGCAACCTAGTACTGTTTTGTGGATTTTTTTGGTACTGGTATATATTTCACATTTATGTAATATTTAGGTAATATATATGTTTATGCCACATAAATATATATGGGCTTACATACGAATATATAGCTTTACATTACGGTCTCTACTGTGTAGCTATAGTTAGGACCTAGGTACATTTTCAAGAGCGTTTTATTGGTTTGCTAATAACTTTGGCACTGTTTGGCAAATCATAATGAAACTTTCCAAACCAAAAGTTCTTCTACCTTAGCTCCTTCCTGCAATGTTTTGGGGTGATCCATCAATAAGGACCTACGAAAACAGAGTGGTCCCAAAACGCAAATGCTCTATGCAATTTTCATTGCATTTCTTTAACATTACAGTCCAAATGGCTGAACAGAATGACACCAAATTATTTTGACTCAGAATGCTTACTTTTTGTACTTTGGTGTAAATCCGTCAGTAATTTGAGAAATTAAGTTTCAAAATACTTTTCACATATATCCCACAGAAGCGAGAGGATCCCGTGAGTCCAGCAGATGCTTTCACTGTGCTTAGCTGGCTACAACTTGAAAAGAAATATTGTGCCCACCATTTCAGGACACAGGTACTCATTCCCTGTGTCCTGATTTCTTTTTTATAGTATAAAGGGGCAGGATAGGGAAACCCTGACCCCATAGACCTTGTGGAGCCTCCCAGAGGGAACGAGGCCAAATACAAAAAAATAATGTGGGTTGCCATGATCCTTCAGGACTCTCCTGGGAGCCAGCAGGGTTCTCTTCCTGCTGTAAGAGTCCCCTGGAATTGCATTTGCCCTTCCGTTTCTTGCAAGAGTTCTAGAAGTGCGAGAGTTCTGGAAGATCAGAAAACCATTAAAAAAGGGCATTGTGCACCTTGGGGCTGGGAGTTGTCCTGGCTCTGGCAAGGCCCTGCAGCCAACCTCACGCTGCATACCGCAAAAGGCCATAACTGTTGAATTTCAGTTTTTTAAAAAGTTTAGTTTAGACTGATATTTTCCCTATTGTGTCACTTTAACCCTTTAACCTTTGTTTTCTTAGTGAAAATATTATATATTTATCTATATATAGATAGATAGATAGATAGATAGATAGATAGATAGATAGATAGATCACTTTAAAATCAAAGTTTAGAGGGCCAATATAGTTAGTATCAGAGTTTACATGCACAAAATGTTGGTTCTCCCAAGATTTAAAAGATAAGAAACTATCCCTGCTCCAAACTGAGCGAAAGTGGCGCCACTGCTATTCGCCCGATTTAAAATCTGAGTATACCAAGGCTAGGAAGGTGTACATGAAGGCTATTCTTGCCACTAAATCTGCTTATTTTTCATCACATATTCTTAATTCAGCAGACAGACCCAAGGAGGTCTTCTAAATTTTAAATGAGCTGACTGACCTAGACAGTGTCCGCCCTAGGGTGAGTCCAACCCAGACCTTTTGTGATGCCCTCAACTCTTATTTTATTGATAAAACTGTGGACATCAAGATGAGCATTCCCAGTTACCCTGGCGATGCCCCTTCTGCTTCCTATACCACCACCAAGGTCACATTAAACAGCTTTCCGACTATGACCTCAGAGCAATTCTTAGAGTTACTGGCAAGAGTCAAGTCAGGGGCTCCCTCTGACAAATGTCCACCTTACATCCTTAAAGAGTGTCTGTCTTCCGGCCCGACCCCGGCCTATACTCTATTGAATGACTCTTTAACAGCTGGTCTTGTACCGCTTGCCTTTAAGGAAGCAACAGTCATCCCACTCCTGAAGAAACCTGGGGCAGACCCCTCGTGTATGGCAAACTATCGGGCAATATCTTTGCTCCCTTTTTTGGCAAAAGTTTTGGAAGCCCATGTGGCGAAACACCTGTCCAACTTTTTGGAGGGCACAAATGGCCTTGACTCCCACCAAGCAGGTTTCCGCCCCGCCCACTCAACTGAGGCAGTGGTAGTCGCGGTTCTAGATTCTCTCCGTGACTGCGCTGATAGACATTCTTCTCAGGCCCTGGTGCTTTTGGATCTGTCAGCCGCGTTTGACACGGTCGACCATGATATTTTGATCGACCGTGTCAATCAGGTTGGCATTGGGGGCCGTGCTGCTGAATGGCTGCGGTCCTTTTTGGAGAATCGTTCCCAGTCGGTCCACCTTGGCACCCTGGCCGGCCCTAAGCAGCCCATCACCTGTGGAGACCCTCAGGGCTCATCACTGTCACCCCACCTGTTCAACATTTACATTCTCCCTCTAATCAAGGCCCTAAGAGAAATGCAGGTATCTGTGTTTAACTACGCAGACGACCTGCAATTGCTCTTTACTGTTGACAATTCCACCCTCTCCATCTCTCATTTCCAGACCACCATGAGGTTCATCCAAACTTGGATGAACCAAAACCATCGAAAATGAAATCCTGGAAAAACCGAGCTGGTGCTCACAGGTGACAGTGCAAAATATTGGGGCACCCACTACTGGCCATTAGACATGGGCCAAGCCCCGACTCCTACTTCCTCTGCAAAGACACTTGGAGTTACCCTGAACAGTGACCTCTTGTTAAAAACTCAAGTGGGTCAAGTGGTCTCCAAGTGTTTTTTCCAGCTGAGGAAAATTCGAAAGGTACGACGCTTCTTCACTCCAGAGGCCATTATCGAGGTGGTGATCACCACGGTGCTGTCCCACCTGGATTATGCAAACTCCATATATCTAGGCCAACCCTTATATCTATTGAAGCGCCTCCAGATGGTCCAAAACTATGCGGCCAGACTCATTACTGCCCAACCTAGATGGCACTCTGCACTTCCTTTGCTTAGGGACCTGCACTGGCTACCTATGGCCCAACGCTGCTCCTTTAAAACTGGCTGCATGATTTTTAAATCTCTCCACTGCAAAAGTCCTGGATTTATTGACAATCTTATCATCAGGCACACCCCCTCCCGTAATCTGCGCTCTGCCCACCAATTCCTCCTCCAGACACCCGCTTTCAATCGCAAACGTTCTGGTGGTTGCAGATTTGCTGTCCTTGCGCCTCGTCTATGGAACACCTTCCCCCTTGAGATCAGGGCCTGCCCGGACCTCATGTTATTCAGGAAAGCTTTAAAAACATGGCTCTTCCGACAAGCTTTTCACTAAATTCCGATCTTTTCACGTCCCCAGGTGTCGCTCTCTGTTTTTCTAAGCGCCAGGAAACCAATCGGTGGCAGTGCGCTCAATAAATATTTTTTAACATAACAAAATCATATATATTTAGCAGTTACAGTTACCTGAGGTAACTATTATTTACGCCTCCACAATGCACTGCTTATGACCTCACATATTACATCATTTACGACTTGGTCAGTGACATCACTGATGACATTAACTCCTTCCATGCGGGGCACGTTCAGCGGACGTCGCGTGCACTACCTCGGTAGTGCTGTGCACGTCCGCTGAACGTTCCGGCCCCGCCCACGCAATAGAGCGTTCCGCACCAGCGGGGAACGTTCGGTTTTTTTAATGTTATCCCTAACTATAACGTTCCTGTAACCTTTGTTTTTAGTGAATTTCAAATGTTTTGTAAAAAAATATTCCAAACAATAACCTGTAACCTTTGAGAGTGTGTGTTTGAAGGGCAGTATAGGCTGATGAGTAGCTGTGTGACTGGCTGTGTGCGTCTGAGTGGGTGTGTGAGTGGTTATATGGGTCAGTGAGTGAGTATGTAAGTGTCTGTGTGAGTCTGTGATTGGATGTGTGAGTGGATGTATGGGTCAGTGAGTGGGTGTGTGAGTTCTATGTGGATCTGTGAGCGGGTGTGTAAGTGGCTCTTTGAGTGCATGAGTTGGTCCATGATTGGGTGTGTGAGTGTGTGTGTGGATCCTTCGGGGTATGTGGGAGTGCCTTGTGGGTCCATGAGTTGGTGTGTGAGTGCCTGTGTGGGTCTGTGAGTGGGTGTGTGAGTACCTGTGTGGGTCTGTGAGGGTCTGGGAGGGTCTATGCGGGTCTGTGAGTGGGTGTGTGAGTGCCTGTGTGGGTTGTGAGTGGGTATGTGAGTTCCCGTGTGGGTCTGTGAGTGTGTGTGTGCCTCTGTGGGTCTGTGAATGGGTGCGTGAGTGCCTGTTTGGGACAGTGAGAGGGTGTGTCAGTTCCTGTGTGGGTCTGTGAGTAGGTGTGTGAATGCCTGTGTGGGTCTGTGACTGGTTGTGAGTGGCTGTGTGGATGTGTGAGAGGGCCTGAGAGTGTCTGTATGGACATCAGAATTGGTGCAAGAGTGTCTCTGTGTGTGTGTGAGTGGGCGTGAGACTGTAGATAGATAGATAGAGAGATAGATAGATAGATAGATAGATAGATAGATAGATAGATAGATAGATAGATAGATAGATAGATAGATAGATAGATAGATAGATAGATAGATAGACAGTGCAGCTTTAATCAGTAATACATTTTAATCTTTAAAACGTCTACATATGCACAATATACAAGAGCACTGAAATCAAACTTTAAAGCTATAATCATAGGAATAAATTGAGTTACAAACAACAGTAGTCCTCAATATAAAAAATACCAGCATGACATCGAGGACTGCAGCTGTAAATTCACTTCATTGCAAGCATACTAAAACAAGCAATAGCAAAGGCAATTGTTCTGGCCTATGACCGAAAGTTCCTTTATACTTACATCCATGCAGGGGATCACAAAATATAGACTTACCAAAATATAGTCACCAAAATATAGAATGCCAAAATATCTAATTCCTATCTACAAACAGGTAAGTACAAAAATATCGAATCCAAAATATAGTCTGTAAAAAATATAGTCAGTCAAAATATAGAATTTTTTTAAATGTCTTAAAAGTAATTTAAAATTAATGAAATAATAAATATAATTAACTAAAACATACTTAAAAATACTCAAATAACCTTAAAATTAAGATATAATTAATTTCAGTTAATAATAAAAAATGTACAATATTTTACCGTAGGATAGCAGGAGGGTAACATTTAATATTACCACTCCAGTGAGTGCAACAGTAGGGAAAGCGTTGGATAGCATAGGGGTAAAAAATACTATTCCCACTCCAGTGAGTGCAACAGTAGGGAAAGCGTTGGATAGCGTAGGGGTAAAAAATACTATTCCCACTCCAGAGAGTGCAACAGTAGGGAAAGCGTTGGATAGCGTAAGGGTAAAGATTACTATTCCCACTCCAGAGAGTGCAACAGTAGGGAAAGCGTTGGATAGCGGGAGGGTAAAAAATACTATTCCCACTCCAGTGAGTGCAACAGTAGGGAAAGCGTTGGATAGCGTAGGGGTAAAGAATACTATTCCCACTCCAGAGAGTGCAACAGTAGGGAAAGCGTTGGATAGCGTAGGGGTAAAAATTACTATTCCCACTCCAGAGAGTGCAACAGTAGGGAAAGCGTTGGATAGCGTAGGGGTAAAAAATACTATTCCCACCCCAGTGAGTGAAACAGTAGGGAAAGCGTTGGATAGCATAAGGGTAAAAAATACTATTACCACTTCAGAGTGTGCAACAGTAGGGAAAGCGTTGGATAGCGGGAGGGTAAAAATTACTATTCCAACTCCAGAGCGTGCAACAGTAGGGAAAGCGTTGGATAGCGTAGGGGTAAAAATTACTATTCCCACTCCAGAGAGTGCAACAGTAGGGAAAGCGTTAGATATTGGAAGGGTAAAAATTACTATTTCCACTCCAGAGAGTACAACAGTAGGGAAAGCATTGGATAGCGTAGGGGTAAAAATTACTATTCCCACTCCAGAGAGTACAACAGTAGGGAAAGCGTTGGATAGCGTAGGGGTAAAAAATACTATTCCCACTCCAGAGAGTGCAACAGTAGGGAAAGCGTTGGATAGCGGGAGTGTGAAAATTACTATTCCCACTCCAGATAGTGCAACATTAGGGAAAGCTTTGGATAGCGTAGGGGTAAAAATTACTATTCCCACTCCAGAGAGTGCAACAGTAGAGAAAGCGTTGGATAGCCTAGGGGTAAAAAATACTATAACCACTCCAGAGAGTGCAACAGTAGGGAAAGCGTTGGATAGCGGGAGGGTAAAAAATACTATTCCCACTCCAGTGAGTGCAACAGTAGGGAAAGCGTTGGATAGCGTAGGGGTAAAAAATACTATTCCCACTCCAGAGAGTGCAACAGTAGGGAAAGCGTTGGATAGCGTAGGGGTAAAAATTACTATTCCCACTCCAGAGAGTGCAACAGTAGGGAAAGCGTTGGATAGCGTAGGGGTGAAAAATACTATTCCCACTCCAGTGAGTACAACAGTAGGGAAAGCGTTGGATAGCATAAGGGTAAAAATTACTATTCCCACTTCAGAGTGTGCAACAGTAGGGAAAGCGTTGGATAGCGGGAGGGTAAAAATTACTATTCCAACTCCAGAGCGTGCAACAGTAAGGAAAGCGTTGGATAGCATAGGGGTAAAAATTACTATTCCCACTCCAGAGAGTGCAACAGTAGGGAAAGCGTTGGATATTGGAAGGGTAAAAATTACTATTTCCACTCCAGAGAGTACAACAGTAGGGAAAGCATTGGATAGCGTAGGGGTAAAAATTACTATTCCCACTCCAGAGAGTGCAACAGTAGGGAAAGCGTTGGATAGCGTAGGGGTAAAAAATACTATTCCCACTCCAGAGAGTGCAACAGTAGGGAAAGCGTTGGATAGCGGGAGTGTGAAAATTACTATTCCCACTCCAGATAGTGCAACAGTAGGGAAAGCTTTGGATAGCGTAGGGGTAAAAATTACTATTCCCACTCCAGAGAGTGCAACATTAGGGAAAGCGTTGGATAGCCTAGGGGTAAAAAATACTATTCCCACTCCAGAGAGTGCAACAGTAGGGAATGCATTGGATAGCGGGAGGCTGAAAATTACTATTCCCACTCCAGCGAGTTTAACTGTAGGGAAAGTAATGATTGAATATGTTATTTAAAAATATATATATATCAATACCAATAAAGCATTAATTGAAATGAATTACAATTACATTACTTCCCACCCTATTCTCCTATAAACCCACATCCCACTACAGAAAATACATTAATACAATTATCATAATTATCAAATATTTAATTAATACAAAATATTTACCAATTAATAAAAATTATTTGCCAATTAATAGAAATTAATTACCAATTAAAAATTAATTAACAATACATTTAAAATCAATACCAATAAATGAAAAAAATATTTACTTAATTACAATTAAATTACTTCCTACCCTATTCCCCTATAAACCCACAACCCGCTACAGAATTAAATTACGCAAAAATTAAATAACATAAAATCCATTACTTAAAATACATTAAACATACATTACAAAAAATAATATACACTTTTCACACATATACTAACATACAAAACACTTTAAAAAAATTGATATTATTAAAAAATCGATATATTTAATGCCTATATTGCATACTTCGATATTTTGACTTCTATATTTTGAAAATCGGTATTACTTACCTTAAATTCGATAATTTTAACCACTATATTGTGTCCATTCGATATTTTGTCCATTCTATATTTTTACTTCGATATTATGTCCATTCTATATTTTGGAATCGATATTATGACCCGATGCAGGCACTCATTCATGTGTGCATGCTCTCACTCACCCGTCACAAGCACTTAATAACTCTTCAATGTACTCATGCATCTCTTCTTCTACCCATTATCGCATTCAATCACTCACTAACCACCAATACAATAGATAAAAATGCACCAATCAATAATGCAGCAATTTTTGTTATATTTCAGACCTATTGATCTTTTAGTACAAATACAGCTGCTTGCACACAGCTGATGGTATATGAAAAGCAGAGTAAGTGTACAATAGAGCAATGAAACACATATTACATGTAGAGTGCAAAGTACACAGAGCACAGAACGAAGATTTTAGGACACTGGGATACATTGTGTGCTCCGAGCAGGGGTACATTTGAGGCACAGTTATATTACAGATAGTGTAGAGTATAGAAAACACAAGGAAGGTGTACAACATAGGCTAAGAGTAGTCATTTATATACCGTATACAATACACATAGTACACATGGGCACCAGTCATACATAAAGCACATTGTTTATGTAAAGTAAAGTACACATAGTGATACAGATGCAAATTACACAGAGCACGAATTACATATATGGCACCCATAGAATGTAACATTTAAAGAAAATACTATGCAGAACACATGCTGATCACAAATTGTACAAAGTATGTGAAAGGAAGTGAGTTCACATAAGCCACAAAGTAAGCGCATAGTGCTGAAAACAATCAGAGGGTGAGCAGAGTAAACACAGATGACATTGCCTTGTGCTGTAAACAGAATAACTCAAATAAAGGTAGGTCACAGTATATTGAACGCAGACGGCACAGGAAATGCAGCTAGCCGAGATTACACAGAACACAGGTTCACCAGTAATTACAAAATACATCAAAAGTGAGACAATTTAAATTCACAGATGAATAACAACACAAGAGGAAGGGAAGCTATCCTTTCTTATATCGACAATCGTGGAGTATGTGAGATTTTCTTTCGATGGTGGTAAATTCAATGCTAGAGTTACATTTTATTTGCCATTTTCCAATCAAGTTTTCTGCATTCAAAACGTAAAGTTAATCCTAGGTATGTTCATCATCTTAAAGGTTTGATCTTCACTCTCACAAGACACTTGGCAGACCTGTTTGCTTGTTTCTTGAAATGTACAGCGGTCAAGAGTTGCTTGAACGTTACTGATAAATGTAGCAGAGGAAAGCAATTTCCTAATCCGGTATGAATGTACAATTCCTGCCTTGTTACAGATGACCGACTTATTCCTAGCAAGAAACACACATGGTGAGTTGTTGAACCTTCAATCAAAATACATTTACTCTGCTGATTTAGAAAGAGGATTTCTGTGTTATGTCAGAAGCAAACCGTGCATTGATCTGTGCTTAATACTCCGGTAGCTTGCCACAAGCAGTCAGGCTTAATTTAGAGGCAGTGTGTGAAGTATTAAAGTAGCACTTCAAACAGTAATAAAGTGAAAACGCAACACAAGTGTAACCCCACACCAATTTAGAAAAATAGAGTAAAATTGATTCAATGATTTGAGACCAAAAAGACAGTCAGCTGAACCGGGCTATGCAATTTTTGAGATTTAAGTGAAAATAGTGCCAAAATCTCAAAGTGCAAATTGTGGTAATCTGGTTGCACCAGACAACATCACAAGGTCAGGCCAACTGTAATGGAGCTTGGGCCATATACAGGGACCAAGTTAGGCCTCCTGAACAAAGTACCTCAAATCCTGGTTTACGGAGCATTGCGAAATCCCGCATGGAGGTTGCGTCATGCAGCGGTGTTTCTGAGGATGTTGCGGGGCTGCAATGCAAAGTATTGCGTTTGCATCATCGATGCCATTCACAAGGGGCTTGTGATACAAAGGCCTGTTTTAAGGAGGCGTCGCACAGCAGGGGTTTTGAGGAAGCTGCAGGCTGTGGTGTGAGGTCCTACGTCAGGATGCATTGCGCTGCATCAGTTCTGGAGCGGCTGAAAGGAGATGTGCTGCACTATGTCGCTTCTGCTCACAGGTCCACAGCTAGGCTGGCAGAGCACCTTGAGGGCTCACATCCAAGGGTCCAGGACTGCAGTGGTACCACATGGAAGGCCAGAATCAGAGTAGACAAGTGCTGGGTTCAAGATGGTTGGAGCCTTTTCTGTCCCTGAGGCTCTGATCAGTAGGCTAGTTAATTAGCCCTTAGAGTCACTCTGGTGGTCCTGGTATCAAGATACTGGTCCAGTCCTTTGAATCGGAAAGCAGGGCAGCAGAGTAACAGTCCTTTTTGCAGAGCAGCACACCAGTCTTCCACAGGTTCAGAGGTGAACTGAAGAGCTGGGTCTGAGGTTCCATTATGTATACCTGGTGCCCACTTTGAAGAAGGAGAAAGTTCTGGAGATTGCCACCCCTTGGGTTGCTAGGAATTTCGTGTCCTGGCCCCAGTTTGTCTGGAGTCTCAAAAGACTAATGTCAAACACTTTGTGATTGGGCTCAGGCAGAACAGAGCCTCTGGAATGTTCAAGTGTGGTAGCTGACAGCTCCACTCCCTCATCAAGTCAGAGATGGCCCATCCTCCCTACACCTATACTCCATTATCTTACTGTCTGAGAGCAATACACAAAGAACAACTGTCAGCTACATCAAGCATTGTGACCCAGGATGCAGGCTGTAGGCAACAAATGGTTGGGACAAGAAATTGACAACTTTCTAAAAGTGGCATTTTCAGAATTGTAACTTCAATCCTGACATTACCTTTAAAGAGGCTTTTACATTACATTTCTTTAGAGTCTAAACTTGACACTCCTATCTACTCCACAGTGAAAGTAATCACTTATTAAGTGGTGGTTGGCATAAAATGGTGGGAACAGCAAAATGTCAACTTTCCATAAGTATCATTTTCAGAATTGTGACTTAAATCCATACTTTGCAATTTTTTGAAACCTATCTGCTCGGTCCTACAGCAGTCAGTCTTGCCTACTCCCCCATCACCTTTATCAAGCAAAATGGGATCTCGATAGTACTTTGTGAATTTCACAGAAACAGTGGGAACTTCTGTGGTGCAAAATCCCCAAAACCAAAAGGAGCATTCCCCAGCAAGAAGCATTGTATAAGGTCATGCTACAGTGCTACTGCACTTCTGTGCATTTATATACCATGTTCCCACGGCTGCGGCTACCTGTTGGAGATGCTGCATGCAAGTCAGTGATTTTCAACACATTTGATGACATGCCCTCCCATTACTCTTTTTTGGAATTGGCTATATTTTTATCTGCTTGGCACGCAGTGTTTGTGGTGACGGCATACCTGCGTTGGCTTCCATTATAAATGCTTTCTGAGTCTTCCTGTTGACACGCTCTACCGTTGGGAGGTTTTTGATTTTCTCCACCAGCAAGCATAATATTGTATACTGCACCTTTCCACATTGAGGCATGTTTAGAACCTGTATCGTCGTCTATGGCAAATGCATTTTGAACTTCCTGACGTTACTCTTGGCCTTTTGGCAGTTTTTGATTCCTTCTTTCCCCACCAGTGAGCATAACATTTTAGGCTACACCTCTCTCCATTGAGATATGCTTACAACCCTTTTACAGTTTTAAAATAAATGGGTTCAGTTGGAATGGTTTCTAATCCTGTGCCATTTTCACTTCCACCTTTTTCTACATAATATTACACAAATCCTTACCTGCCTGGCCCCTTTTGTGGTTGCTGCTCAGTAACTATGTAGCTCTAATTTCCTTGCTTAATCAACTTTCCTCAATGATATGTATTATTTATATGCGCAGATGTTAAATTGGCTCCAATGAAAGTGACTGTCGATATCATCCTCTGCCTTATTATATTTGAAAGGCTTGCAGTAACAAATGAAGCAATGTTTTCCCTCCTTTTTCTCCCAATAAGGAATTTGTGTACACATGTAACTTTGTTGATACATCAGTGTTTATATACAATTGATTTGTGTTTATATATGGTTTTAACTACCTTTTCTTTTTCTTTTCCATCTCTCTTTTTCCATCCTTTTGTTTATATTATTATTTTTAATTAGATTTAAGACTATTTAGTTGTACCTCAGTCATTTCTTCAGAACTGTCCGGATGATGATCTTTATATTTGGAAAGGATTGAAACGCCATTGACTGTTCATACAGATACTCCCTTTTTTGTGTTTTGAAATTGACAGGATCGTTTTGTGGTCATTTGAATTGTGATGTAAACACATAGTTTCTTTCAGCTTTATTTGCCTTAACACATAAGCATTTTGTTTTATTCTGATATTACCCACTACTATGATTGTTAAAGAACTCTTTTTAATTTAAAAATGTTATTAACGCATTGTTTCAGAATTGGATTTATTTCTATTAATTGTTTCTTTATAGGGACCTCTGATCCTTTATTTATATCATGGACCCCTGGTACCTATGTACCCATGGGTTTCCCTTTTTTGTGTAATATTACAGGCCCACTAGTAGCATTTAATTTACAGGCTCTAAGTACATATGGAAACCCTTTACTAGGGACTTACAAGTAAAATAAATGTGCCACTTGGGTGTAAGCCAATTTTACCACGTTTAGGGGAGAGAGCAGAAAGCACACACACTTTTGCACTGGTTAGAAAAAACGAGGTCAGCAAAAAAAGAGGAGTAAGGAAAAATGTTTACTGGAAGACAAACCTAAGGCTGACAGGTCTAATACACATCGATTGTGAAAATATTCACTTTCTACTGAAAATAGGCATGTCTCATTTTCAGAGGTGATATTGAGACGTTAAAATGAAAGTAGAACTACACAGGACTGTTTAAGCTACTACCTCTCATAATTGAAGTGGGTAGAAGACTAACTTACTTTTATGGTGTACCTGAAAGTACTAGTTCCCAAAGCCGTGACACTAGTCCTTGTCCGTCTGAGGCCCTTGCTGAAGGTAGTGAAGCTGAACCGGTAAGGTAGCCCGCTTTAAAGTGAGTTGCTATAAACCAAAAACAGTTGGTACAAATTACGAGGGCAAATAAAAACTAAATGTTTGTTGTTCAAATGGAGCACAAGTTAATTTTTTTTAACTAATTTTTACAAGAGTTTGTCATATTTTGATAAAGAAACAAATGACATGCCATGAGGTGTAACATAAGGTATAACTAGCAGTCCACATAATGCTTATTTATGCACACTTTAAATAACAAAAGCAAAGAAACTGCATGCTTAGGAGCTGTGCCTGCCTCCTACTTTCTCCATGTGGAATTGTGCAAACAAGGAGCAAGCATTGGAGTACTGCTTCCTGCTTACAGCCCAAAAGGATGAGAAAGCACATAGGGGAACAGTGTTTGCGAGGTTCCTTCTATGGCATGGTCTTTCCACACAAAGGTAGTTATCTTAATGTGACTGAATTAAACTTAGGATGCCATCTGCTATTGTAAAGCACAGAACAAGACAAAGAGAAAGGATACATTCTCTCAGAAAATGGCATTGCTGCCTGCGTGAGACATAATACCTTATAGAAGGGATTGTATGAGTTCTTCTGTGACTGTCAATATAAACGGATTCTTTGGCATCTTGATGATTGCCTTTGCAAATGCGTGAAAATATTGCAAATGGACAAAATTTAGTTGCACATATGGATGACAGCCAATGGATGAAGTAGGTTGACAAATTGGGCCATGCTGTATACTGTGGTGACTGGAAAAAAAATTTGAAAGACACAACAACATACAGGGGCGGCTCCTCCATGTGGGCGGAGGAGCTTCGCCCCACTGCTTTCTCGCAGTGCGAGAAGCAGAAACATATAATGGTATTTTAAATTCCATTTTATGTTTCTGCTTCTCGCTCTGCGAGAAGGCAGAAGGCGAGGTTTGGTTGAGGGCGGGCGGGTGGATGTTCCTGATCCAGGCAGGGGAGGAGTGGCTTGCCCACTGTTGTGGGCGCTGACTGTTTGGTCGGCCACAGGGCCGACCAAACCAGTCATGCACACTATACACTTTCTCTATGTAGGCTGCATGCAGCCCACATAGAGAAAATGGCCTCCCCATAGATGCCTGTGGGGTCGGTGAACCTAGCCAATCAAAGTCAAAGAGGCTTTATTTCGATAAAAGTTATCATAAAAGCTGTACAATAAAAACACACCAATTCATTTGATTAAAATACAGCAAATTAATTACATTCAAGTATAGAAATCTGGGTTTTCCGTTGGAGAAGAAAACATGTTAAAAACTTTTTAGTTAAAAAAGAATTAAATAATTGCTTTAAGCCTTTTGCTTCTGATACACCAGGCCCACGATAGAAATTTTGTTTTTTTATTTTTATTACCCTCCCCATGCGAACCCCCCCACCCGTAAGTCATTCCGGATGCTACTGCCAACATACCAATGACTGAGGAGGGCTGCTGGAAAGCCCCTCTGGATGTAAGTATGGATGTAAGTATGTATGTATAATTGTTTTAAGATTTTTGCTTAAAAAAAAGAAAAAGTCTTGGCTAACACCAGGCCTAAATAGGATAGCTTTATCAAGGACATGTTTGAATGGAAGCAATTTGGCCTTCTGTGAAACAGCAGCAGTCAGATAAACAAAAGGCGCTCCAAAAGGAATTTACAACAGGATCAGCAGGAGGCATTACTGATAAAGCTGAAATGTGTCCCGTGCTCATGTCTTGTAGAAAGTAGTCTGCTATCAAATCAGGTTCTAAACACAAAGGCAACACTGAAAAATAAAGAAAAAAACAAAATCACTGGCACTGAAGGGAACAGACTTGTGAAGGTGTGCTCCTTGTGAAAGAGTAAAATGCCCACTACCCTATTTCGGTGCTTAATTTGTAAACACGAAAGTGACAGGGCATTCCTAGGAGGCCATTCCAGCTTGCACCAGCCACTACCCCGCAGCGCTGCCAATAGCAGTACCAACACAGCAACTAACCATTAAGTACCTACAAGTGTGACAATTCAGATTATTCTAGGCAACCCAGAGGTACAAGAGTGGTATAGGTGACAAGTATAGTTCATTTTTATTGTATATTGAAGTATTAAGCACTGTTGTTGTGCTCATCTCAAAATTAGACAGACAGCACCACCATATGGTGGACTGTCATTAGAATTAAGTGCTGGTGCCACGCCCTGGAAACCAACGACTCAACTAAAGCACTGCCTATTCTATATGTTGTAGTTATTGAAAGCAAATCTGAATAACACAACAACTGACCAATGAATGGAGAGAGTTAGCTGAAAGCCTCTTTAAGTATGTGCACAGCCCGGAACTCTGGTCACCTCTTGTCACTGAGGTTATGGCAGCAGTCACAAAAATTGGTCTAATAGGCTCCTGGTCCACTTCCATCCTGCTCCCAATTTTCAAGAAGGGCGAACGTAATAACCCAGCATGTTACAGGCCCATCTCCCTCCTGGACTCCCTGGGGAAAGTTGCTGGTCGGCTGATCTTGGAACGTCTCCAGGATTGGGCGTCTACGAACAACATCTTGACTGATCTGCAATATGGTTTCCAGGAGGGACTTGGTACTGTGGAGCAGGCATTGAATCTAGCCCTCTTGATCGGTAAATATGTGGGGGCTAAAAGTGGTAACCTGTATTTAGTCTATGTAGACCTCAGCGCAGCGTTTGACTGTGTCATTCACTCAAGGCTGTGGTCTATTCTCTGTGAACTAGGGGTTGATCCACCTCTTATCCAATTCCTTCGTGAACTTTACTCTGACGCTACTGCATGCGTTAGATACGGGATTGGCAGTGAACTATCTCCATCGTTCGCCGTTAATAAAGGCGCTAGACAGGGCTGTGTCCTGGCTCCCTTCTTATTTATTCTATATACTAACGGGCTGGAAGCGGCCATGCTCGAAGGGAGCCAGGATCTTCCATCCATTAATCATCGCCTTATTCCCGCGTTACTATACGCTGATGATTCCGTAATTTTAGCCAGAACATTAAATCAGCTACAAAGACAGCTAAATAAATACTGTCAATTTATGCTCACTTTAGGCCTAAAAGTGAATAAAAATAAAACCTATGTTATGCATTTCGGTCCCAGGGCGAAGAAACCTAAACCAGTTTTTATTGATAAAGTTAGGTTGGAACGCAGCAGGTAATATCCCTACCTAGGAATTTTAGTGGACGATAGATTATGTTGGAAACAAGCCCTGGTTAGTAAAAAGCTACTTTTTCGGAGAGCGACCTCAGCTCTAGTTTCCTTTTCGAGGAAACTGGGTAAGCCTGCTCCAGTGGAGTTTCTAAAAATCTATCAAGCAAAGTGTCATAGCGTAGCAACCTACGGTGCAGGGGTTTGGGGTTACGCTCCCATCGATACCCTTCAAACGGTTGAGAATGGGTTTCTTAAATACTTACTGGCAGTACCTCAAAGTGCTCCAACATACGGTTGCCACATCGAGCTGGGCATTGATTATTTGATGGATAATATTAGATGCCATCCGATCTTGCTGTGGCACCGTATCTGGACCAAAACACAATGCCATCTAACCCGCTCACTGATAACTGATTGTTTGGCTCTGGCAAACTGGAGTAAAATCCCATGGCTTCTGTACGTGTCCAACTTCCTTAAGGACTTGGACTGTACTGCTTACTTTTTAGAACCTTCCATGATGACAGACATCACCAGGAAAGACTTGAAAAAACTATGCTTAACTCATCTTAGGGAACTGCGTCTTTCTCAAGAAATAAGTAAACCCTCAAACATACAGATCCTATCAGTCCAGACCGCTTTGGGTATTCAACCATACCTAACATTCCATCTAACTATTTACGAAAAATATGTACTGACTAGGTTTCGATTTAATTCTTTCTTTCGCCTAGTTACAGTTCGGTAGCGCAGGAAATGTTGAGAATCTGAGGACGATATGACCGACGATGGGCAGGAGACTATTATTTTTTTTAATTTCCTATAATATTCTCTATTACTTTAATTGCTTTGGGATTTTTCTTCTGCTCTGTTTTCACTTTGTTACTGCTTGTGTGCGTATAAATGCTTTACACAGTGCCTCGAAGTTGAGCCTAACTATTTTTATGACCAGTTTCCAGAGGGTTAAGCACAGATTAATGTACTGACTTTCGTGGTTCACCCTGACAAAGATTGTGGCTGTTGCTTGAGTAGCGTGTTCACCCCCTTCAACCAATAACCCAATCTCTTACAACACTGTTGTGCTTATACTTTCACATGTCTAGATCACCTTATTCCTCTTTGATAATTCCTCCATTTCTTTGTTTGGCTAATTGCCTTGCTTCCCTTTTAGCCTGCTTCCCATCCTTATCTGTAGATGGAGTATCTGCTCCCTTCCACTTCAATATCTTGGTGAGTCCAGCTCTGATCTCGCCTCCAATTATTCGGTTCCTACTTGAATTACTATTTGTTTACTGACTTTCATTTTACTTTTTCCTTTACATTTCTATTAGCCCTCTACCTACTCAATGTGAGCACGGCATGGTAAATTCTGACCTCATGTTTACATTCAGTCCTTTGCCCAGTATTTCATTAACCTTTACTTCTCTTCTTTTTTTCACTTCTTTTTTCGTGTTTAGTCCTGATAATGATCACATATTGCAACTAGATCAAAACACCAATTAATTTTTGTTCCATGAACCCTAATTCCCATTTACATATATGAATGAATAAACAGCTCTCAGAGTTTATTGAACAACACAAACTCTTAGACGATACTCAGTTCGGGTTCCGGAAGGGACACGGAACTGAGACAGCATTGGTAAAGGCCTCGGATGAAATTCGAGAGATCATGGATTCGGGAGGAGCGGCAGTGCTCATCTTGTTGGACCTGTCGGCTGCTTTTGACACGGTCGACCATGTCATCTTGGTCGACCTTGTCGCAGCCCTTGGAATTAACCATCTGGCTAAAGATCTCATAGCCTCTTTCCTAGTTAATCGTAAACAGGCAGTCAAATTGGGCAATTACTACTCACCCACCTCTGAACTGCTCTGTGGGGTCCCTCAAGGATCCTCGTTAAGTCCCACGCTCTTTAATATCTACGTTGCGGACTTGGCGAGGGTCATTAAATCTCATGGGATATGATTAACCACCTATGCGGATGACACCCAGCTTGTGTTGGCGGTACACAAAAATGGTCCAGTGATACCAGCGAAGTTTCAGGAGGGGTTACTGGATGTACAATCATGGATGCACAGTAACTGCCTGAAACTTAATGCAGAGAAAACCGAAGTCATGACCTTCGGAAAAATCTCTCCAGAATGGTCTTCAACTTGGTGGCCCTATCAGATGGGCACCCCCCCCGGTTCCAGCTGCTAAGGTCAGGAATTTGGGAGTGATTTTTGATAACAGGTTATCTTTTGGTTATCACGTCAATAAGGTGGTCTCAGCTGCATTCTTTGTGCTGAAGAAAATAAAAAAACTCATGCCATACCTACCTGCTTCGGCAGGAAAAACACTGATCACCACCTTAGTGTTTTCAAAACTGGACTATGGAAACGCTCTTTTCCTTGGTACACACAAATACATCCTGAATAAACTCCAGTCTGTGCAAAATATGGCAGCACGGATCCTGCTTAATATTCCCTGGCGACACTCCACTTCAGTAGCCATTCGCCATCTACACTGGCTAAGGGTGGAGAGCAGAATCAAATTTAAGGCTCTCTGCATCGCCTATAAGGCCATCCATCAGACCGGGCCGAAGTTCTTAAAGGAAGCCTTTCAGGTGTACATACCTGGAAAGAATCTAAGATCAGCAGCAAGTTGTCTACTGCACGTTCCCCGTACAAGAACGGCTACATGGGGAGACAGACTCTTCCTGGTAGCAACCCCCATACTATGGAACTCACTCCCCTTGCATATTAAAACTGCACCAACACTTATTGCCTTTCGTAGGGCCTTGAAGACTTGGCTGTTTAACCAATAAGTTCGTGCCCTGAATCCTGTGTATCCCAGAGTATCTCACTGCGCCTAGACACCCTAGGGTATTAGCTGCGCATTAAAAATCCCATAAATAAAATAAATAAATAAATATATTGTACAGGGTTGTAATTCATGCAACGTTTTGTGATACATTTCAATGCAGATTATTAATATGGGTGTGTCGCTTTTGAACACCAAGCATTTTTACCTCTCTGGTACTATTTTTATTGATTTTAACCAATTATTTGTTTATATACTTTTTTTTATTATTTAGCAAATCTTTATAAAAAAACAGTATGAAAGTAAAGCAAAGTTCAAATAGGAGTTCCTGGCACCACTGTCCCAGCCAGTTTACAGATCGTAATGCTCAAGCAGATCATTGGAAAACAAAGAAAGGTAACACTTAACAGGTGCCACAGTAACCAGCTACTGCAGGTAAAATAGAACACGTTCCTATACTAAAACCTCTCTCTTTCAGGGGCGTTCTTATTAATAACGTAGCAGGTGAAGTGGCCCCAGATTAAACCCAAAGAACATTTGAGAATTCCACATCATCTACTCCAGTAGTTTTCCACCTCCTCTCAGTAGAAACTGGTAACTTCACTCGATTTTCCCATCCTACAGTTTGATCATCACAATGACCTTGAATTTCTCCCTGCTCCAGCTACGACATGTATCGGAGTCTTCTCATCATTTGCTAGTGCCTCTCATTCTTGCAAAAAGTTTGCCTCCCATAACTCACTATCTCTAATGCATAATAAGCCTTTCATTAACTAAGAAATCAACTGAACACACCAGCAAAAGAAAGAAAATTGCATCACAAGCAAAACTTTCACATTGAAGGTTATACTTTGAAGACCAAATGCTTAAGGCCTTTGGTTAAGCTAACTTAGTAAAATAGTCAGTGTACCCATTAAATACATGATTATATATGCACCTACGGTTACAGAATAAAAGCAAATCATTAATAGGTGAATACATGTGTACATAAGAAGTGCAATGTCAGTAAAAATCAGTATAACTCAGAGTGCACAAGTTTAAATGTGAACAGAAACTACAATTTCTAACATAATAATGAAGGTATAAGAGCACACACTTATATGAATGGCTACTTTCTACAGTGAAAACACTCCAGCAGTTTGTTTGACGCTTCACTTACATTAATAGGCTTAAGGCACACAGTAGATATACTGTGCTAATGCTTGTTTATATTGTATTTCTGAGACATGTAATGGTGGAGCTAAATGTACGCTGCTACAATAGCTAAACATTGGCAAGCAAGAACGATTGGGTTTGCCAATGCTTGTCTATTAGACAAGAAAATTGCAGGAATCCTTATTATATTCTCCAGCTGTTTAGTTCAAGCATCAGCGATGACCTGTTGTATCTCTCTGGGTGGCTTTGGCAAACCCACCAATTGCTATTGGCTGTTAGCTGCAGCATTCAGAAATGTTGGTTTCTTATTTGTGTATTTCTGTTGATGTTCTTCCTTTGTGTATTTAGCTCTTTTTCCGCCAATTTCACTCAGAAAGCATTTTTGTTGACCATCACACAATACAGCATGTGATGCCCTCTCTTTTCTCTTCCCATCTTGTTTTTTTGTTGCAGTTTTATTTTTCACGAATTCTACTGGAAGATATTGGAGTGTTTTTCATGAGCACCCGTGGTGTTACACAATGACACATTTATTTTTTGGTAGGAACGGAGTGGTTAAGTGATTTGCCAAGAATCACCAATGTCGAGCGGACGCGAAGGCTTATTTCACCAGTTTCCGCCCTGCATTGATGTTGTTCACTTCTGCCCCGCATTGACGTCACAAGACAGTGAGAGTCTCCTCCATGGCTGCCATTGGTGAATTCTTTAAATGCCCTTTATCTCATTGGCTGCACTTAGTGCCGGCTTTTTGCAAGTAATTCGACTGGAAGGTATTGGAGTGCTTTACATGAGCACCGGTGATGTTCCACAGTGACACATTTATTTTTTGGTAGGCACGGAGAGATCTAGGGCCAGATGTAGGTGGCTAAATACCGGTCAGTAACACCGAAATACGGAGAATTTCAGTGTTACCGACCGGTATTTAGACATGTGCAATGTAGGTGACTTTAAACCTACATGCAAAATAAGGAATCACTAAATAGCGATTCCTTATTTTGCTCTTGTATTTAAGGAATCGGAAATACCGATTCCTTAAATGCAATGTAGGTAGCACTAAAAACAGTGCACCTCAGCCTTAAGGAATCGCTATTGCCTTACAAAAAGCACTTTTTTTTCTTCTTTTTTTTGTGCCATGTGGCAGACATCCATGCCCTTAGGGCAAGTGCTTCTTGCTAGGAGATGTTGCTGCTGTTCAAGTAGAGCCCGAGACAGCAAATATTAGGGTCCGGATCAGCAGCAACGATGGAGATCCTGAGCCGCAACAGCAGCTTCTGCCAACCAGTGCAGCCCCTGCGCCTCCCAATCAGCACCTGCCGGATTCAGCTCCGCAGCGAACACAGAGCAGTCACCAGGTGAGACTGTCCACAGGTTATCCTCGGAGCAGGTATTGAGAGGTGTTAGGCTCACCTGTGTGCAGCGAATCTGGCTCACACTGTATTGCTCCATCTGTGCCTCACTGGGTGGGTGCCTTCTTTTCCCTCTCGGGTTATGAGGAGTGCGTCTCTCCCTCTGGGGGGTGGGGGCAGCGTCTGCATCCTGTGCTACCTCCTCTCCAGCCCTGCCAAATCCCGCTAATCTTGCGTTAGCAGTATAATGCATTCAGTACCTTTTTACAGGTGAGACCCCAGGCCTCAGCTTGCTAAATGTGAGAGCGGCAGCCAAAAAACAGGCCGGGTACAGAGAGCTCATTACACCCCCACTGTATCAAAAATTCCCAGCACTGTGGTAAACAAATAAGCAAAGTGCATATTATTGTTTAAAAAAACATCATTTTGTTCGTTCTGTGGGTTTTTTTCAGTTTGAAAATGTTTACGTTTTGTACATTACCCAATAAAAAAATATTTGTTTGCACAAAGCATTACGTGTAAAACCATGTTTACCCCAAACTGTAAGAGTTTCCTGATTTCATTCCTTACTAGGAATCCACCCCCCCCCCCCTCCACCCCCATCAGGATTGGGAGACGAGAGGCCCCGTGAACCTTGGAGCCCCACCATTTTTGGTGCTTTGCAGCAGTAAGATCTTAGTTTCTCGTTGCTCAAATGAGTGTAACTTCTGATATCTATGTTTCCCTCGTCTTCATTGCTTGATTTTGCTAACGAGAAAGTGTCACTCATAGTCTTTGAATATCACTCATAATTACACTAAAATTATTAAAATCTCACAAGCAATTTTAAACCTTGGCAGCTATGCCTCTCTCCATATCCCTATCCCAGGCCTTTGCATCTGCACCTGCCAGCTGCCCCCCATGCTCACTCCCACACTCACCTGGCCATACATCTCAAGTTATCCCATCTCAAAGGCCAGGAGCCTCCAACCATTTGCCTTCTGGGGCTCGTAGTTCTGGATTTACACTAGAAGCCGGGTGGCCTAATCACACTTTACCTTGACCCCCTGAGATCATGAACGATGCAACTCACCTGTCCAGGCAGCTGATGAGGATTAAACGCTGTTGAGTGAGATGCAACCTGTTAAGGAAGATGTCTCTTACATGTGTCCAGATTGACGAAATCCCCTCAGTGCATTTCCATACTGTTAAATCCTACACTTTCATTATCCTGGACCCTAACATGCGTCAGGCATCACCACAGCGCAATAGAAATAGCATCAATGCTAGCAAACTACTTGCACACTTTACATATCGCTGCTGAAGCAACACTCATATTGGCTAAAATCTCCCTTGTGCAACTCCTCCTCCACCAGAAGGTCTCAACTTCATGGTCAGTTTCAAAGCAGGGCAAATGTGTTTCTGAAGGCTCAGTTAATGCCTACCTTAGGGTATCCACTTGGGGTACAATTGAATACAAGCCTCTGAATGAGAGTCTTTTACAGAATGAATGCCCTGAAAATCTGGGATAGACCCTGCCCTCTTAGAGCGATGCTGGACACCCCTGGAGGGGTAAAGCACAATTTCCATAGCAAAGCCTCCCTGATTGATGTGGAACCCTCCCTACACAACTGTATTTCGTCTAAGTATCTTTTTTTTAATTTCTTGTGTTTTTCGAAGGATCATAATTACTGTGATATTCCCTATCATGGATTAGAGAGTGTGTGGATAAGATAAAGGGGCTGTGGTGGTGGATGCAGACTGGTGGGTGATGCAAGGTAAGCAATTTCATTGCCTCACACGCATGATTGCAGTTTTACATATTGTAAGCGGTGATTGGGGACAGGGGTTATCGCGTTCTCAGTGTCTGAATGCTCTTACACCAGTGTGTGAGTTCCTGCAGCACGTTTAAGCTCAGATGTGCAATAGGTCCTGCATTTACGCGAGTTCAAGCTATTGGTATTGTAAATTACTATGCCTTTTATGTATCTGTTTTAAAAACAACACATAAATAAAAGTTATTATCATTTACATGCCAATAGATCTAACTCTCGTAAATGCGAGACCTATTGCATTGCAAATGCTTGTTATTTAGTAGGAGGCTTGTTGTGATAGGTATGCACAGGGAACAGAACAAAAATGTTCAATTGTCCAAGTGTACCTTTTACTGTAGTGGAACTACAGAATGCCCAGATCTGCAGACCAAACTCTCCCATTAGACATTACAAAACAGGGTTTTAGCCCACATGTCTTTTCCCTGCTGGCATTATGAGTTGACCTTTACATTGCATTGTAATAGAAGGCAGAGCTTTACATTGCATGTCTTTACTACGTTATGCAGCGGTATGCTGTCTGTTCTTCCACATATGCTGGGCAATGTGGGGTATGTTGTCTTGGGATTTTGGTATGCATCGAATTCATGCTACCCTTTCTTGTTTTCCTTTTTGTTTTTCCTTTGGAATTTGAAATTGCATTTGGCATCGCTATAACGTTGCATGCACTTGGAACTTTACTTTTTTCTGATAGATTTGGAAACTATCCAGTCCAGAAATGTGTTACTGGCTAAAATCCAAATTTACTGTTCTTTCGCTTTTTGTAGCCCAATGCAAATTGGCAGAAAGCTTCTTCCTGTAATTGGAGGATCTCCTTCTTGTTTCAAAAGAATTTAAGGAGATTGGAATTGAGCCTTCCTTGGTGTGCCACAAATTGGCTTATGGGTTACCCCCTCATGGTTTCGGTGAGGAGACTCCTTTTTTGCTTCCTGAAGGCTTATGGTCCAGTTCCACATCTCAGTCAGTGGTCACTCGTCCACATCATTTGGCTAGACCCTTGAAAGATTTTTTTCTGAAGTCAGCTTTTTTCCCTTCCAAGAAATTACTTTAAGGGGTAACAAATGAATCTGGAGCTGGAACCACTGAAAATAAAGGCCGCGACTGAAGACTAAGACCATCAAGTCATCGCCAATTGGACCTACCCTTGACCTGGTTGCAATGCCAAAAGACAGTCGCCATGGATCAAGTACAAGGTGTAGAGGCTGCTGTTAATAATTTGACTCTTCAAGTACAAGCTATGGCTAATTAAAAGCCAGATTTATGATAGTCTTTGGCAGTTCTTCAGCAAGGTTCATTGGACCCATTACTATCTGGATTGACACAACAAAAGTTTGATGGCATCCCGCAAAAGTTAAGGAGTTCCTGGATGTCTGCCAGATTCACTTTATCTGTAAACATCATATTTACACTACAGATACAGTAGGCGTTATTATCAGTAATACTGCAGGTAATAATCGTGTATGGGTAACGCAACTTGTTTCTGAAACCAGTCCCCTCCTGGACAACTTGGCAGAATTTATTCTGGAATTCAAAAAGATGTTTGACATCCAAGGTGACAAATATTCAGCTCAAGAACAGATTCTTGAAATCCAACAAGGTGCCCTAGATATCAGGCTTACATTGAGAAATTTAAGGCCTTGGCCCATGAATTTGTTTGGCCAGATTTTGCTGTTTTTTACCTTGCTTCCTTCACGGGTTAAAAGAGGAACGAAAGGGTGAATTAGCTAGAATCATTCATCCTTTTTCTTTCCACGAGCACACAATGAATCCATTTGTTTTGGTTTAATCTCAAGTCCATATTATCCACTTATATTGGTAATTACCTGGTCAACCTGTACATAAACCGCACTACCCAAACTATGTTTTAGAGCTGAATTGTGTGTGCCTAAATATACCCAAGCCATGATATTAGAGGAGAGTACTAAATATGACAAGAAATGGGATCAATATCCCAAACCTATCCAACAGCTTTTCTCCATTCCTAAGGTCAACTTAACGTTTTCTGTTGTCTTTTCATCACACAAAGAAAGGGAACTTCCTCCACATAGATTATGTGACTGTTCTATTGAAATAATCCCTGATGCAGTTGTACCTCTTGGGCATATTCTTTCCTTCTCACTTTTGGAGAAGATGGCATTAAGGGATTATCTGGACATTAATAGAATAGGTCGATTGTACCATCAAAGTCTCATGTTGGGGCCTCTCTATTTTTTCTTCCAAAAGATATTCTACTAACCTCTGCCCCTGTATCTACTATCAGGGCTCCATCAGATTATGATCAAGGGTTGATATCCATTGCCTCTTTGATCTTCCCAAAGATACAAGAGGTCTGCCACTTGTTACATATAAAATCTGACGACAAGTCGAAAACCACTTTCCGAACTCCCTTAAGCCACTTTGAGTATGGAGTGATGTCTTTCAGTCTTACTAATGCTCCATTCTTTGTCCAAAGATTCATGGATGCCATCTTTTCTGATCTTCTTACAATCAGTGGTTGCCTATCTAGACGATATATGATTTTCTCCTAAGTTCACCATCAAAATGTAAGCGATGTTAAAGACATTTTACTTCAACAAAAACCTTTAGCCAGGCCAGTAAAATGTGTTTTCATCCAGTCAGTCCTCAATTAAATATCTTGGATATGTCATCTCAGCAGATAGCTTAGTCATGGATAAATGAAAAGCTAAGACGATTTTGGAATGACCAATACCAGCCGAACCGGTTAACAATGCTTCCGTTGTTCAAGCCTTGCAAATTATTATTATAAATTCATTTAATAAAATGACAGTCTTGTCATTTTCATCACAGATATTCTAAGGATGAACAAAATAATTACTTTAATCCTCAACTAATAATCTTTCAGAAATTTAAAGGAAGTGGAAGATTTTATTTTGGCTATATATTGCAACACCTTGATGCTCTAAAACTTTGATAGTTGTCACGGACGCCTCCGACAGGGTCATGGGTGCTGTAATTTTTCAAGACGGTTCAGATGGAGGGGAACACCCAGATACATACTTTTCAAATGATTCCCTGCCAGGGGCGTAACACAGGCCCCGCAGGCCCCGCAGCCCCCGCGGTGTGGGGGGGCCTCGACGCTCCAGGGGCCCGGGCCCCCCTCACTCTCTGTAAGACGTCTTGAAGGCTATAAAGTAAACTACAGTGCGCGGAGTCCGTGGCACGGACGGTGAGCCTCAATGTATTGTAACAACCAGTAATTATAGGGACGACGGGCACGGGCGTATTAACACAGGCCCCTGCAGGGGGGCCCCTACGCTCCAGCCAGGGGCCCCCTCACTCTTAGCAGAGGAAGGAAGCCACGCTGCCTACACAGTAAGCAAGGCAAGGCAGGCCTGTAAACAGTGCGCTCCTCACACCACGGACAGTGACGTGCCTGGGCCTCTATTTTAAACATGAATTATGGTGCCGTGCGTGCGCACGCCCTGCCAGCCTGCCTGAGCCTTTTTGAATTATTTCAATAGTTTGTGCACACTGCGCAGTACGGCTCTTACTTTTTAATTAAGGTCCGTGGGCGTGGCGGCGCACAGTTGTTGTCTATGCGTCTGCGCGCCGCAGTGCCGCAGTCTTAAGGGTGGGGGCGGGCCTTGTGACTAATGCCAATTTTGTCATGTGCATTGTAAAAGAGCGTGTGACTTAGTACTGCCACTGCGGTGACTTAGGAGAAGCCAGAAGGGTGCGGCCGCCGTGGTACTAAAAACAGTACTAGCCCTTCTTCTGTGGCCCGCCCCGGCGCTCGCCTTCAAATGAAAGCTGCAGGCTAGCCAGCCAGGCCTAAGGTGAGCGACGAGCGTGAAAGACTCGAGTATGTCGTGTGATCAAAACGATGGTACACCTGTTTTAGAGAGAGGCGCAGATTGCAAAAGGGAGATGGCGGGAACGGACCGTTAAGGAAATATTCATTTTAGCACTGGCAGGGGCCGGGCTGGATGTCTGAGATGATGGGGGGTGGGGGTTGGGGGGGCATATGGGACTTGAGCACCACCTGCCTGCTTCTAGCTCACCAGTTCCACGCATGTGCCTCTTGATAGCTGAGCACTCTGTAACTGAGGGCATGTGCCATCCTTTGCCAGCTGGGCACTATTTTTCTATACCTGTTGGCAACACTGTGCTAGAACAACAGAATGGTAGGTGTGGCACCTTCAGCCAGTCCTCGTTTTTTCATAAATGAGGCCCTTGTTGTTTAGGCCTCATTCCTTTGCGTATGTGGTGCTGCCTATTGTTGCCTGTGAGTTCATCCGGTATTAAATTTAGTGTGCTCCTTGGGGTGATTTACCTTAATTTCTGCTTACCTCGGTCCTGAACTGTAAAAGTGTTATACAAGTGCTGTGTTCTGTCCTTCGAGACCAGCCGAGAGGCGCGAATGTGAGCGATACAAATTACCAGTGGCTAATCTCTATTCAAACAGTCAACCCATCTATCACATGTGTGTTTTTCTCAGACACCCATAAGTCCCATCGCTTGCAGTGTCACAGGGCTCGAGCTTCACCTCGCTGATGTGGCCACACAATGCCTTCTGAGGTGTGGGGCTCCATGTGTTCCTTCCTGCTCGTGTGGCCTAACAGTTCAGGGTGCACTGCAGCCTTCCTTTTAGAGTAGGACAGGGCTGATTTTCATGGGCTGGTCCCTGTCTGCAGTGGCACAGTGGGGAAAACCATCATGCACTGGAGTGTGGTCTAAAGTATTTAACAGTGACTGAGATTAATTCAAGCATGCCATTCCTCACATTTTAACTTTTCTCAGTGGGCTGCCCTGCCTATGACATGTATGCTCAGTCAAGGTTGGGCATGCACCTAGCTCACCATCCCACAGGACCCAATCGGTACCTCACTAACAATTCCAAAACAGGCCAAAGCTGATCTGAGTTTGCTTGTGATCCATTGGAGCACGGATGTGGTCTGGTCTGCCAGTTTAGGTTGGACTGTTCCTGTTGGATCTAGGCTAATTTGCATATGATTGGACTCTGTATTTAGTGGCACAGTGAGCATAAAATCATAAACTGAAATATCACTCAGAGTAATTAGCAGTGACTAAGATTAAGTCACAGTTATCACTTTTCTCTTTTTTTGTTTGTACCAACTTCAGAAATGTCTGGATTTTTATCTCAGGACTTGTAAGACCATAGCACAATGCAACCACACAGCCATAGCAATGGCAAGTGCCCTTTACACAAATTCTATGCACCACACCATACCTTAATTTTCACCATGCCATGCCATGTTGTCAAGCTAGACGTGGGCATTAGGCAGCAATGCAACTTGTCTAGGTCTGCATCTACCCTTCTCAATGCCAGTTTGCTAATCTCCTCTGATTGGGCCACGTTAGTACTTGTTGTTTAGTCGCATTTCCTGTGCAGCCTGCTTTTGCTTGTTGATAATTATTCCTGTGTTTCCTCTCCAAGATCTCAAGCGATTGAGCTGTCATTTCTCTGATCTCCACCAGTATCTCCATAAAAATGGAGGAGGAAGCAAATGTATGACCTGTATTTTTGATGGCAAGAACACTATAGCTCAACAGTAACAGCATAACAACTGTTTAAGACACAAATAAGTGCCTCCTCTTTAATACAGCCCATAAGGCACACATGAAACATGCTTCATGGTCCTATTTTATACACCCTCTCTCCAGTGCTTAGGTAAATACTATCATAATATTGAATCCACTGCTCAAATGTTTTCAATAGGGGAAGCTAGTCAGAATCCTCTAATTAGTAAACCGGTGTACATTACATTTTGCAGCATGAGCCCAAATGTAGTTTAACTTAGCAGCATAAAATGTTGCAAACCCATTGAACAAAACCCCAAGCGCAAATGAGTTATAGCTAATATTGCTTCTATTGATGCAGCATTCTTCAGCGCTTCCCCTCATGTTACCTGTTTATGTGCAGCGAGAGAGAGTGGAGAGAGAGAGAGTGGAGAGAGAGAGACAGTGGAGAGAGACAGTGGAGAGAGAGACAGTGGAGAGAGACAGTGGAGAGAGAGAGTGGAGAGAGAGAGTGGCGAGAGTGGAGAGAGTGGAGAGACTGGAGAGAGAGAGTGGCGAGAGTGGAGAGAGTGGAGAGACTGGAGAGAGAGAGAGTGGAGAGAGAGTAGAGAGAGAGTGGAGAGAGAGAGAGTGGGGAGAGAGAGAGAGAGTGGAGAGAGAGAGTGAGGGAGAGAGAGAGAGTGGAAAGAGAGAGTGGAGAGAGAGTAGAGAGAGAGAGAGAAGAGAGAGTGGAGAGAGAGAGAGTGGAGAGAGAGTAGGGAGAGAGAGTGGAGAGACAGTGAAGGGAGACAGTGGAGGGAGAGAGTGGAGAGAGAGTAGAGAGAGAGAGAGAGTGGAGAGAGAGTGAAGAGAGAGAAGGTGGTGAGAGAGACAGTGAAGATAGATTGGACAGAGTTGAGAGAGAGAATGGAGAGAGAGAGATAGAGTGGAGAGAGAGTAGAGACTGACTGACTCAGAGACTGAATGACAGGGAGAGAGAGACTGGCTCACTGAGAGAGAGAGAGAGAGAGAGAGAGGGAGAGAGAGAGTGGAGAGAGAGAGAGTGGAGAGAGAGAGAGAGAGAGTGGAGAGAGAGAGAGTATAGAGCGAGAGAGAGTGAAGAGAGAGAGAGAGGGAGAGCGGAGAGAGAGAGTGGGGAGAGAGTGGAGAGAGAGAGAAAGAAGAGAGAGTGGAGAGAGAGAGAGTGGAGAGAGAGAGAGAGAGAGAGAGTGGAGAGAGAGAGAGTGGAGAGAGAGAGAGTGGAGAGAGAGTGGAGGGAGACAGTAGAGGGAGACAGTGGAGGGAGACAGTGGGGAGAGAGAGAGACAGTGGAGATAGATTGGACAGAGTTGAGAGAGAGAATAGAGAGATAGAGTGGAGAGAGAGTAGAGACTGACTGACTCAGAGACTGAATACTGACTGACCGAGAGACTGACTGGCTGCGAAACTGAATGAGAGAGAGAGAGACTGACTGACTGAGAGAGGACTGACAGACTGACAGAAAAAGAGAGATATAGAGACTGACAGACTGACTGACTGACTGAGAGAGACTAACTGACTGAGACTGAATGACATAGAGAGAGACACTGACTGACTGAGAGAGAGAGACTGACTCACTGAGAGAGAGAGAGAGAGAGAGAGAGAGAGAGAGAGAGACTGTGATGGAATTGGGGTCACAGTGTGTATGAAGCTATGCAATGCCTCTTAAGATTGCTATTGTCTACTAATAAAAATTTATTATCAAAATTTGCTCTTTGTAGTTACATCTGCTTTTGAAATACTGCATTGTCGCATTGTCTAGTTCAAGTTCAAAAGACCTTTATTCGAATTTCATAAAATTCATAAAAGTACCACAATAAAAACAATACAAATACAAAACAAATACAAGTTTACAAAAATTCATGAATTATTAAAATCTAATACATTTCTCATAAGACTGTTTTCAGGGGGTTTCCATTGTTTTACGTACATATGTTATATGTCTCAAAAAAGTGCTAGTGCAGTAAAATTAATTCGTCTGTGTCCAGGGAAAGTAGCATTGAATAGGACTCCCCTAACGAGAGGGGTCTATGTTTCCTAAAATACGGGGTTAAAAACCAGTTAATATATTTTAAGTAAAATTTACAGAAAAATAGAAAGTGCAAATCATTCTGTTTACTAATACCATAACACCGGCATGGATTATGATCAGTTGTATGATGGTAGCCCAAGGGAAAGCCCAGCAAAAATTTTATTGAGCCCGCCCTCAGCCGAAACAACAGTGATCTCTCCCAGTTAGTCATGGGTAGGGTGAGGTATTGTGCGAGATTTCTCCCACATGGATCGTTCCTCAAGTAGGTCACAACAGTTGATTTGAGAATTTCCCTTTCCATTCGTTCTGAATTATAAAGTGCATACAGTGCGTGTTTGACCTCAGTTTTGTCTTTAGGTTCAATCTTACTTGGATCGGAGAAAAGATCTTCCCTGTTCACGTTGCTCAGTGTTTTTAGGACTCCCGCGAGCCAGGAGATCAACATGCCGTGGTCGCATTTAAGACAGTCTTTTATGATGGTTTGCGTTAAGACGGCTGAGTTGTTCCTCCAGATCCTGATCCAGAAGAGAGCTGGTCTAGATCTAATAAAGTCGCATGCAAAGGGGAGGTTAAGTTCCTCATGGCAGATTAATTCAGAGGATGAGATTGGGGCACCCAGTATTTTCCTACAAAATTGGCCTTCTTCTCGCTGGATGCTGGGGCTTTTTCTCAAACCCCAAACCTCAGCCCCGTATGTGACGACTGGTAGGCACTGTAGCTTAAAAAAAATTAAAATGGCTCTAGTGGCACCTATTTTCTTCGGTCGGGGCAAACTCAAAATAGAATTGTTGGCTTTCGAGAACTTGCCCATGGCGTGGGCTGTATGCCCACTCCATGAGCCGTTCGCAGCGAAAGCCAAACCAAGATACGGGAATATAGTTACAGGTTTGAGTTTATCTGTCCCTATGTGTATAGTATTGAGTTTACGTTTCCCAGGACCACATGGCATAATAAAAGATTTTTTTAAATTGACGCGCAGGTCTAAGCCCTCCATGTATTGAACAAACCCTTTGACAATTAGGCGGAGGGCATTTGGTGTTCGTCCCATCAACACTGCATCGTCAGCATATAATAAAACTGGCAGAGGTCGCCCCTGGATACTTGGTACGTCGCTGGTCACTTGTTTTAGGGCTTTTGCCAGGCCATTAATATAGATAATGAACAGCAGGGGTGCTAAAACGCACCCCTGTCTTACCCCTCTACCGATATTAATGGGTCCAGATACTTCCCCACCCGCCCCAATCCTAACTTGTGCTTTGAGGTCAGTGTGATATGCCAGAAGATTAACAAGAGCCTCGTCCAGTCCATAGTTCAAAAGGATTGCCTACAATTTGGATCTGTTAACCAGATCAAAGGCGGATGAAAGATCCATGAACACAAGGTAAATAGGGGACGATCGTGCAATGCTACACTTGTCGATAATCAGTTTCAGATTCAAGCATTGCTCGACCGTCCCCACCCTGCTTCTGAATCCCATCTGGCACGGGTCCAGTAGACCCGTATCTTCAGTCCACTCTACCACCTGATTGTAAATTATTCGCCCCAAAATTTTTAAGGTGTTATCCAATAGGGAAATCGGGCGATAATTCACTGGGTCTGATCTCTCGCCCTTTTTAAAAATTGGAACTATAGTACTGGTGGCCCAAGTAGTGGGCATGGGTGCTTTAAGGAGGCTGTTAAAAACATTGAGCAGGATTGGTGCCCATAGATCCGGGCTGTACTTAATTATATCTATGGGCAGACCGTCAGGGCCTGGGGCCTTGTTTCCAAGGCTCTCTTTAATGGCTATCTCCACCTCGTAGAGATCAATCTCTAAGCCGTGGAGCTGACCACGAAGAAAGCCAGATGATTCCTCAGGTGGGGCGGCGTATATTTTGGAGAAATGGGCCTCCCAAGAGTTGCTAGTTATATTGCAACTGATTGGGGTTAGTTGTTTGCCCATTTCTCGCATTTTCCTCACGGCTGACCAAAAAGGGCCACTGTTTTTCAGGTTCGCGTTCCCAACCAGCGACTCCCATTTTTCTGTCAGTAGTCCCTCCTTCCTCTCGGCTATTTTAAGTTTGTAGAGTTTCCTGGCTGCCTGTACCTCTAATAGGCACCTTGGTTTGGTGGTTAATTCCCTGCGCAATTCCCTGTTTGCTAATGAGCAGGCAAAGTCAAACCACCTGGGTTCTTTCTGCTCTTTTGGTAATGGAACTGACAGGGTGGTTTTTATTGCTAAACACAGTTTGCCAAAGTCATCAACTATCCTGTGGCAGTTCCCATCTGTAGTTAGGCAAGAATTAAATAGCTTGGGATGTTCCCTATTTACACTTTCTAGTATTGCCCCGCTATCGACTCCCCTCCATTTCAGGCGCAAGCGGTCACCTGTGGGTGTACTGTCTCTTGCCCCATTTAAGTTGGCATAAACCTTGTTTGGACCTAATTTTGATGTTACAGTAAGAGGATTATGGTCGCCAAACAAGGTTTCTACCACTGTAGATTTTATCACGCAATCTAATAAATGGGGAGACATAAAAATGAAGTCAATTGTGGAGGAACAGTCCCACCCTCTGAACGTAGGAGCATGAGATGCACTTGGGGTATAGCTTGTGTGCATAGCGTTGCTGAGAGTGTGCTCAGTTAATATGTTAACTCGTTCAGTGCCCCTTTGTTCAGCTTGATCTGGGTAATTTCAGGTCTCAGTCCTACCATTTTTAGGAATTGTCGCATTAAAATCCCCCCTAATTAGAATCCCTGTTTCCTCCCCGATTTCAGAGCTGTTTTCAAGGTTCCGTAAAGTCTTAGAGAGTGCTTCAAAATTTTTGTTGGGCGCAGAATAAAAGTCATTGTTATAAAAATTAATTAGATAAATCCGGGTCTTTTGCTTGAACTCTAGAATCTGTATATTTGGGTTTCCTCTTGAAAGGTCTGTAATTGTGCCACCGGCCAGTGTCCTGATACCAATAAACAAGCCTCCCACAGCACGTCCTGAGTCAGGCTTAGGTGCTGTTACGCTGAAACAATGGTAGCCCTCAATATGTAGATTCTCCACAGCCCATGTCTCCTGAAACATAATAATGTCTTTACCATCCAATAACTCAGCCCATTCTGGATTCGACAATCTTGACTCTAGCCCTGCCACATTCCAGCTAAGAATGGACGGGAAACATCCTTTACAACGAAACTTTTACAACGCACTACCATTACGACGCAACTTTTACAACGCAAACCATTACAATGCATAGCACTGGGGGGCGCTCTAGGATAGGGAATGTATTTAATATACTATCCAACACCTTCCCTAGTATCCACGGGGACTGGAGTTGGAATAGTAAATTAAATAAATCACTATCCAGCGCCTAAAAGCACTATGCGTTGTAATGGTATGCGATGTAAAAACCGCGTTGTAAAGGCATGCGATGTAAAAGTATGCGTTGTAACGTCATACATCCGAATGGACAAGTCACAGTGGTTACTATGTCTAACTGATTTACTTCTGTCATTCTTAGCTGTGCTCTGCGTGAGGTTAATTGATGTAAAAGATACAACCTCTTGTGTAGTTGCAGTTGTGGTAATATGATGTTGTGCTAATGTTTCCTGAGTCAGAGTAATTGGTATTGAGGGTAAATGTTCCTCATTATCAACGCTTTCATCTTGGCATCCACTATTGCTTCCCCTTGTCCCTAGTCAGTCCTGATCTTCTAGGTTTGAGAGGACATAATTAAACCGATTGTGGGTTGGGATGTTATATAAGGGCCTCAACTCATTCTGACCAAAATATAAGTTTGAGTCAGAACTGAAGTGTGGTCTCCCACTATAATTATGCGAAGGCATGATAGGGAAATGTGGGTGTGGCATAGGATGTCCCATGAATTTAGCCTGGTGGCGCTTTTCTGGAGCGTTCATGAAGTCAAGGTCTTGGTTCAGTTGGAAAGATGGATATAAGTCCCTGATTCCAAGATTTTGCTCCTGATGCCGCGCGGCCGGGTTGGTCATGTGATTAGGCATTGGGGCCAGATGTCTATAAAAATAACCCAGGGGAAGCAAGGTCATATTGAATTCCCATAGTGAGGGTAGTGGCGCATTAGTAAGGGTTTTTTTAGCCCATTGAGGGGACCTAAAGTTTATAACTACGCAGTCTCCCTCAAACTTTTTTCTCAGTGGGCCCACCCACCCAACTCTTTGTGTTTGGATGATCTCCCTTGCTCCATCCATTGGGAAATTACAATTTGTGGATAACCAGTGGAGAGTCTTATTTTTGAGAGTTATATAATTTTCCTCTTGGTCGATTTTTTATTTAGGCACATTGACCAGAATCAGCACTTGTGCCCCACATTCAGGCGGAAGATTAATGCAGGTGGGGATCTTCCTCGTGTAGGTTGCCGTGTTAAGTGCAGATCGAGCTGTAGTGCGATTTAGGGGATCAATCTTGGATTGGTGGGTTGGGACCCTTTTGCTTTTATCAGCATTAGGATCCGTCCTTGCCACACTGGGTACCTTAGTTGTATTTAAATTGGGGGCATTTTTAACTAGGGGTTGGATTTTACTTGTGCTAGGTGCAGGCGTGGTTGGAATTAATTTGTTATGACTATTTTTAGCCTTAGTGCCACCTAGTGTCCCAGCATTAGGTTTGTTTGTTGGGATCTGCCCTATACCCAAATTGGATACATGATCGTCCAGCACTCTCAGCCTCTTATCCAAATTTAAGATTTGTTGATTAATTGGTCCTAAGAGGGTGGACAATAATGTCTCCATCCGCTTCCAAAATACTTCATTCCCCGATGCTGCGCTAGCTTCTATGGGTGGAGTTTTGATTCCCAGGAGTTCGTCTTCTCCCTTGTCCCTTATCTGTTCTGCGGGGGCAGAGATCCTCTGATTTCGCTTACGCCCACCCTTATTTCTAAGTGTTTTTAATGGTAACTCAGTGTCTAGATGCTTCAATTTTCTTTTGGCTTTTTGGCCCCAGGTTCGCACAGGAATACTATCGCTTTTTTCACCCTCAGAGTTTGATATGTCAGGATCCACATATGAATCATTACCATCTAAGTGTGGGTGATCGTTAACCAATAGTGCACAGGAATCTTGACTGATATTCGTATCAGGCCTGAGTAAGGTGGGTGTTGATGATAACCTACCTGGGGTGAATTGTGCAAATGGGGCCGTGTCCACGATTATGCAGTTCTCATTAGAGTCAATACCTGGTAGGCCTGCATAAGAAGCAGCAAGTAAGGAGTCCACTGAGTTATCTTGATTTAGAAGATGCGGGGGCAGGCTTGATGGGAGCGAAAAACGCCTTTCAGTATTCTGAATGGCAGTAGCAACAACATCAATTGTCTTTTGGAGCATTTTATCAATGGCGGTCAGTGTTGGCCGCGGAGTAGTAGTAGTTGGCTGGGCCAGTTTGTGCACAGCTTTTGGCCTGGGTACTGTCGGTGTCTTTTTCCCCATGATTCTAAGCTGTTATTTAGTCACTAAAATAACTTTATCACTAACCTGGTGTAAGTCACAGGAATGGTGGGGAGGGCTGCCAAGGGGGATGGCCCAGCCCAGCCTCTGAGGGCCTAAGAGGGCCCACCCTTTGCCCGGGCTTAGCCCGCGTGCGTCCCGCGACGCGGAGGGAGCGTCTGCCCTTTAGTAGGGCCTCCGGGCGCGCTGATGCCAGGAAACCGGAAGTGCCGCAAGGCTCGCTGGGAGCTGTAGTCTCTGCCGCAAGATGGTGTTCAGCAGCGGCGTGGAGACTGACAGCGTTTTCACCCCAGGAGCGAGTGACCAGGTCGACAGGACAGCAGGTAGGTCCACAGTCGCTGACAGCCTTGGAATGCCCCCCGCTCCACCGAGGGAGCGTCTGCCCTTTAGTAGCGCCTCCGGGTGCGCTGATGCCAGGAAACCGGAAGTGCCGCAAGGCTCGCTGGGAGCTGTAGTCTCTGCCGCAAGATGGTGTTCAGCAGCGGCGTGGAGACTGACAGCGTTTGCACCCCAGGAGCGAGTGACCAGGTCGACAGGGCAGCAGGTAGGTCCACAGTCGCTGACAGCCTTGGAATGTCCCCCGCTCCACCGAGGGAGCGTCTGCCCTTTAGTAGCGCCTCCGGGCGCGCTGATGCCAGGAAACCGGAAGTGCCGCAAGGCTCGCCGGGAGCTGTAGTCTCTGCCGCAAGATGGTGTTCAGCAGCGGCGTGGAGACTGACAGCGTTTGCACCCCAGGAGCGAGTGACCAGGTCGACAGGGCAGCAGGTAGGTCCACAGTCGCTGACAGCCTTGGAATGCCCCCCGCTTCACCGAGGGAGCGTCTTTCCTTTAGTAACGCCTCCGGGCGCGCTGATGCCAGGAAACCGGAAGTGCCGCAAGGCTCGCCGGGAGCTGTAGTCTCTGCCGCAAGATGGTGTTCAGCAGCGGCGTGGAGACTGACAGCGTTTGCACCCCAGGAGCGAGTGACCATGTCGACAGGGCAGCAGGTAGGTCCACAGTCGCTGACAGCCTTGGAATGTCGCATTGTCTAATGTTTTAAAACAGAAACGAGAAGGAGCAGTGGATGCACTTTTGTCAAAACTGAACGATGAGTAGGCCCAATGTTGTATATCATGACGGGAGTCTGCATCAGGAAACCCACCTAAAATTGGGCAAACTTCCCCGGCGTATTTTTATTTATTTATTTAAAAGATTTCTAAAGCGCGTAGTCACCCAGAGGGTATCCCAGCGCTGAACCTCTTACTCACAAAGGGGAGAAAGCCGGCGTACTGATGGCAGGGACCCCGTAATGAATGGACCACCACCTATGATAGCCTGCTGGCAGACTAAGCCCAACCTTTGACTCCACCATCCAGTGTTACTTATAACGGCCGGATTGGTGACAGTGGCGTAACAATAACCCCGCATCCCCTGCAGTATGGCGGTTTGCTGGCCCGAGAGCTCTAGACTGGCACGGAGGATGGGAGGGGGGCCCCCTCCATGTAGTTTGCAGGGGGGCCCCCTCAAGTTTCGTTACGCCACTGGGCACATCTGAGCAAATCTTTGGGCCCCAGTACTTATTGTTTCAGAAATTAAATATTGTGTGAGTGGGCTAAACTATATGTTATTTACAATTTAGCAGCGGGTTTCTGCATTGAAAACAGGAAGGTGGCAGACACTAGACATACCATGCAGTGAACCCTCTCTGATGCGGAAGGGTAGGATCTAGCAGAGGGGTATATCAAGAATTAAGGGTATAGAAGCTCTTGTGTGAAGAAAGGAAAATTAAAAGAGAGTACTAGAAATTATTTTATTTTTTTAACATTCAAGGACAAAAACACAAGTCCAGATGCGGAAAAGCAGAAATTAGCCGGGGCACCTAGAAATTACGTATTTGTAATTTACTCATTGAAGTCTTTACCCTTAACTCCTTGTACCCCTCACTGTTTCTCCTCCAGTAAGTAAGGCTGGTGAGTACCTGAACTTTTTTCACATTTAAAGCACATGTAAGTGTCACGGAAGGTGTTATTTTCGCGAACTTTAATAATAAAATAAATCCTTCGGCTGTACTAAAGTAATTCACATTTAAACACTTGGAGGGATTAGTGTTGTAGAAGGTAATTGTGCAAATAGTGATGTGATTCTAATCAGCCGGAATATTTATTGAATTCCTACTTTTGTAGACAATTAGCAATCCTTGTAAAACTCTGCTCTTTACTCTGAATAATGTTGAAAAGGCGATATACTTGCAAAAATTGCTCCTTTTTGTCAGATATTGGGGCGTTGTCCTTTCAGCTTCAATATCCCAGGTGTACCCTGACCTTAACAGAAAAATATGGCCCTGCTGATGTCTGCATTTATTCTACAGGTCACATGTTGGAATGGCAAAGGGACCAAACTTTGCCTTTCTTTCTCCTGCGGTTGTCAGTTGAGGACCTTTTATCAGTAATTATAAAAACTGTTATTTAGAGCCCAATGGAATGGAAACGTGTTGTATCAAACACTAAATAGCTACGCAAATTATTATTATTCTAATTCTTATTAGTAGTAGCAGCAGTAGTGTCTGTAAAATGATGACATGCGTAGGCCGGCTTTAGCTTTGGTTGATCCCGGTGACAACTCTGTTGGTGCCCCCATGGCTTCCTTCCTCCACCGACTCCCTCACTCCCTCAACGTGCTGCTCACCTCACTTACGCCTCTCTCACACATAGTTTTTATTTCTTTTATTTCATGAATTATCACAACGTAGGGTGTCAGAGTGCTTTGCATCACACATAGTACCCTTCCAGTACAAAATGCTATGCTTTGATGAAATTTAACACTTTTACCACTTTGTATGAGTGCTGTACACTTCAGCACATATGGGCTGGAGAAATAAAAATGTTTTCAACATTACGCCTACCTTGTTGAAGTGTCGTGTTTTTTAACATAAATTCCTTTTTACCAATATTAATAGATAGTGATTAAGGTCGAACTCTATGGGTGTTTGCATGGGAATGTCTATGTACCACCCATAGTTTGCTCCCTTGACAAAAGTAGCACTACTCGCTTCTTCGCATTTCCTTAGAGCTACTGTCTAACATAAACTCGTAAAAGTGTGCTGGGTTTGTGTCACGTTTGTGGTGTTAACCCAGTGCAAAATGTTAATAAACTTGCCTCACAAACTCAGGATTTAAAACTTAACACAGTGGTTGGTTGTCTATACTAAAAGGAATGTACTACCCACAATAACCTTTCGAAACAACCTTATAATACCAAATGATTGAGATAAAAAAAACTATAAGATTCTAGAACAATGCCTTGCAGTTCGTTTGCAGCTGTTTGATACCAGATCACAGCTCACTGGGCTGTATTAGAAGTATTGTGACATATGAACTGCAACCAACAAAATATCTCTATAACAAATAAATTGAGCTATGCTTTGTTGCAAGAACATTAACCCTCTATGCTACTTTATGGTAAGTCAAAAATGTGACTAGACAAATCACAGATCTCTCTATCAAGTGCATTAACCACCAGAGTTATCTTGCTGCTGTTATCCTCTGAAAAATGCTGACCACACATACATTTCTGTAGGCTGCTCTTGTTTCGCCACTGCATCTTTACTCACCGCTCCACCCCCACAAGCAGGCACTGCTTATGCGGATGCATTCACAAAAGCTACACATATCATTTAATTGTATCTGACAATAACATTAAGTAGAACTTTCGTCTTCTCTCAGAATTATGAGGAAATCAAACTGAGCGAAGAAAGAAGCAGCTAAATTTGGAGTGGAATCAACCAGTGGAAGTGTTCCTCCACCAAAGAATATGAAGGGGCGTAAAAACCAACAGCGGATACGCTATCAGTTCCTTCTTTCTTCAGAAATTAAAGTTTTTCCTTAACCTCTATCTCTAAATCGGGCTCTGACGATGGTCTTCAGTTAACAGCGTGCTGTCATCGAATAAAACAGCTTTTCATTTTCTTAACGAGTTTGTTACTCATTATGATTTTGATCTACATTTGAGAAGTAATGAGACAGACACCAAATACTGGCAACGGTCCTATCCATTACATCTCACATCTCTTCTCCTCATTTAAATGTCACAATGACATTTTTCCTGACAGCGTATTTGTTCTGGTGTTCGGAAACCCACCAGGAAACATGGCATATAAAGACCCGCTATATTTATGGCTGAAATTCCGATCCAATGTCTTCTTATTTCTGTCTGGCAGCGCGACCTACACCTTACCACTCTAGCATGGATAAAAGGACAGTGTGCTCACCAGACTAGAAGAAGACTTAGTGTGTGTCAGATACATTAGGTATTCGTTTTATGAGGGCAGGCTCCCTTGTAGGCTAGTCTTAGCAAAATGCCACCAAGGCACAGTGTACCAGCCATCACTATTTCTTTTCTCCAAAGTCTTCCACCATTAACTAGCTCTAGATGTGATGGATCTGCTTTGACTGAGCAGACAAGGCGGCGCCTCAGCCATACCCCAGTTTGGGGGTTTGCCTGCCAAGTTCTAGATGAGACCCTTTTTACAGATGCAGATGATGCATTTGTTCCCACTCTTCCCAACATAACTGAGGCCACTACAGACAAGATCTTCCATTTCTACAGACAATTAACATCCAGATCATAATTGGCCAAGTTGAGTGATTTTTTCATAAGTACAAAGATTCTGCTTCAATAATTACTTGCAAGTTAAAATGCACACACATAACATTTGGAGAAAATAACAATTGGTTGGTGACTCCTGAACAGTATTTCCTTCTTAATCATAAAAATGTGAACCTTTAGTATTTCTTAGCGCTTCAATGAGATGTTGAGCTTCTTCCTGTATTAGCTCTTCAATGCTTCTCTTCCTCATTCCATATTTCCGTAGGGTCAATATAGTAAACCGGCGTAGTTCTTTCCATCGTGTTCCACTGGAGGTGAAAACATCTGGAGAAAGATAGGAAGGAATAAGAACAGTTTTTGATTGACAGGTTACTAGAGTCCAAGGTCCCTATGGATCATGGCTGCTGCCTTTGCGAAGTCAGAGGGCCATTTTGATAGCCTAATAAAACCAGTTATTTCTTTCACATGAACAAAAACATATGGCTAATAAGTTAATATCACCATTTTAAAAACACTAAAAGATGTGCTTTCTGTCTTTGTTAGGTCCCATGCAGTTGTAAAAATAGACACAAAAAGTACTTTTCTAAGATACTTTCCATAAATATTTGCTCCAACGCTGTCTCTAGACATGCAGTTATGAAACAAAATGTGAATAGATTTCTCAAAAAATCCATACACCAATTTAATAGAGAGTGTTTTGCCATCATCAATAGTGTCTTCTCTATATGTGCATGTGATGGAGCTGTATATGTGGAAGTGGGAGACACTACCAGAAAACAATGTCACAGAATGTTAAAGCAAATTATCATAGTCTCAACAGCCGCCGCCCGTGGAGGGAGTTCGGTGGGGCAGGGAGGAGGTGCGGGGGAGGGGCAGGGTGGACAGTGGTAAACACCGGAATATGGACAATTGCAGGTAAGTAAACAATTTAAAAAATAAAACGAATTTCGTAGCGCGCGCTGCATCGAAATTTGTTTTATTTATTAAATTGTTTACTTACCTGCAATTATCCATATTCCGTTGTTTACCAGTGTCCACCCTGCCCCTCCCCCGCACCGCCTCCCTGCCCCACCGAACTCCCTCCACTGGCTGCGGCTGAGTCTCAATGACAGCTGGAATACCTACATTGGCTGTGACATTCTAAGATATCGCTAAGGCAGACATTGCCATGTAATGCTCAAGTTGGCAAAACCATATCATGTCAACCAGATCATGCCATATGACTGGAGGGTTCACATCAGTGCATATTCACTGTCCTTAGAGACATTTAATACAGTTTTGTACTCACAAAACTAACTTTCAAGACAGAATACTTGTTACTTTAAAGATGCACATGTCTGGTACCTACCATGAACGGATAACTGAATGAAAATTTGATGCCAATTAGGGATTTACAATTTGGGACAGAGTAAACTCAAAACTACTCTTTAGAATGATAGGTACGTTTTGTTGCAATAAAAATGTATTATAAAAATATATATGTAGCATATCGAAAGTGAGATATTCGTATTCACCCTCTTACTATTTCTAAGGCAATGTATATGTAACACATGCACCAATCTAATTCATGATTTTTCTAGCAATTGAGCCGTGGAGCCACTCTGTGCTGTACTGACAGATAATTCATTGTCATAGTACCCGATCAAGCTGACTGACGCTGCTTTTTCTGAATCTACACGCGGAGCGATGTCCCGCTTTTCTAATCGTCTACGGAGAGAAACCCCCAGTGTCACTGTTAATCCACAAAGGGATTCTACAAAGCTACGGCTGTGGCGTAAAATTAATTGAGCCTCTCTGGCCTACCTACATACCCCATTGGATTGACAGCCTGTCCTCACATTGAGTACCTGGACGGGTCCTCATGTGAGTAAACCCTTTTCCTCTATTCTTCACGTGTGGCACATCATTTTTACAAGGCTGCACAATCATAAATTCAGATGTCCCTTCATCAATAGTCCTAAAGAAACCCCACATTGTTTTGAGGGTCAAAACGCCTTCGACAAACAGAAGAACCAAACCATTTTCCCAGCACATATCATTGTATATAGCGGCTGTCCACATGGAATTATTTTGATAATGGTCGAATTGTAAAAACTGTGGAAACCTTGTATATAATATTCACATTGTCACTTAGGTTTAGGTTCCCTTTGTCACTTGGGACACTATCCACAAATGTTGATTTGATGTATAATGTTTACTCCTAACTTTATTGTTTAAAAAATCCATAAAATATACTACACTGGAATCGGTGTGTTAGTAGTTCCTTTGCGCTCTGCCATTATCTAACCCTCTATATCACGATTGTGCTTATGTATCATAACCTCATAGTATATCATTCCATAGGAACCAGTGTTTTTTATATATATATGTACATATATATATATTACCTACTGGTGGTCGCCAGTAGGTAGTTGTAGTTAGGACCTATTATCCATAGGAATACCGCAACATTCTATTGGCAATAACTTTGGCGTCGATTGATGAATCTTCTTAAAATTGTCCAAACTTTTGGCCAGCTCAGTTTCGCTCCTTCCCTGAAAGTTTGGGTCAAGCGGGGGCCGAGAAAAAAGGGGGGTCCCAAAACGTGTTTTCCCCTTGCAATTTCCCATAGGACCTTTAGCCACGGCTACAGCTCGAACGGCTGAACCGAATTACACCATATTTGGCAGAGAGGTAGTCCTCAGTTCCGACTTGTGCCTTTTGCTTATATGGTGTCAATCTGTTCAGTAGTTCCTGAGAAAATTACGGTTAAAGTAATTTATATATCCATGGGTGCGGTGGATCCGCGTATCTATCCGCGTACCCGGTGGTCATTTTGTCCCAAAAAGAAAGTTGCTATCCATGCATACCAATCTCACTTGCCATTCATGTGAGATTGGAATGCATGGATAGCAACCATCACATTTTTTATTTGACAGTTCACACCTAGTGAATAATAAAATAATTGTGAGAAAGGTGTGCCTGCCAATTTTAAATCACGTTCCGTCACTAATATAGAGTGTACTTACCTGTCACTCTATTGCACTTGCACAGTTTATTGTCTAATTTTTTCTTCGTTTGGACACTTTCTTTCTTTTTGGGACAAAATGACTACCAATGATGAGAACAGCGGGCTTATCTGGTGTGTAACTACCAGTTACCCCTTTGGTGGTTCGCCCATGAGGGGCCATTTTGTTCTTTCACACTTTTTTCACCAATAGTTGGTGTTTGCTGCTTCTATAAAAGCTTATTGGTGTACTGAATAGATTGAGAAATGTTTAAATTGTAATTCGGTCACTATTTCCTTCTGGAGGACCGTCAGTGGAAAAAGGGCCTTTTTAAATGATAGGCAAAAGAGTGTTGCAAACAATTACAAAGAAAGAATACGGCGTTTCTTATAGAAAAAACAAACATGTATGTGATATATACACTTCGCAGAGTAGGAAACCAAAGCGACCAATATACTCTATCCTAATACAATTTGCCTTAGAGAACGGGTTTCTTGTGTTTGTAAAAATTTTGCATCGCCAGGCATCCCCTTCTGAACACTCCTGGACTTGAGGAAGATCAAAATAGGACTGAACATGCTGTCTTCAACTTGACAACAGTCCAGAAGAACTGGACTTACTCTCTATTGCACACATGACCAAGTGGACTCTAAGGATCATAAGGCTGACCTCCTGTTAAAGCTACAGGGGAACAACAAATTACAGGAGGCCTTTTCCTGAAATTGCCAAGTTCACGAGGGGCAACTGGGCCTGGACTGGACCCTGCTGTTTGGGATCTGCCTGACACCCTGTGAGTCTCTAAGTGACTCCCTTGAGGTCATGGGAGGCTGTAGAAGTGCATTCCTGTGGAGAATTGGGAGTTAAAGGTCTAAAGAGAGAAGGTATAATCTTTGACCAGGATGAACCTGTATTGAGTCTCTGATCTACACTCCTTCGTATTCAGAGTAAAATTGCCCCAAGGTCCTGGTCTACCACAGCCAGTGACTATCTTTGCACTTAATGTTTCTTGGCTCTATCCATACTTAAAACTTTACAAATTTATAGCCCCAGTTCCCGTCATGGGATTTTTGTCATTTTGGTGTTGTTTTGTTTATTACATAATTCAGTTTGGAATTTTGCAAATGCAAATCAACATATCAACTCTCTGAACCAGTTATAACAAGAATCCTCACACTGAAAACCCCCAGAGTTTGTCTAAGTGAGTGATCAATGGAAAAACCAATGCCTACTACAGTAATCTGTGAGATTACATGTAACAAAGTAGCTGGCTATAGCCCGTAACACAATGTGATAACAAGCTGCTAAAGGCCGATTGGCTTTAGCAAATGTTCTTCACAATTAATAAGCTAGATCAACTGCCTTTGTCAAAAGGTTTCATAATAAGCAGACTAGACTCCTTGCATCAAACATAACATTTCCTGTGTACCTATTAGGCATATAAGTTTCCACCATAGCCAATTTGCTACTACAGTTTTGAGCATAAACATTTCCTCAAGGAAACCATCCGACACACAATCATAAATAGAGGTATACATAATTACAGTTGGCCAAGTAATTTACTATCCCTCCTAAGAAGACCTAATAAGGATTCTCACAGTGCCTTTCTTGCATATCCCGTTTTTTTTGCACCTGGTCATTAACACCAAATCCATTGCCTATTAATGTAATCTGTGAGATTCCATGTATTAAAACACCTATCGCTTGGCTTTAATATACATTAATAACAATCCACACTTAAAAGCCTATTGATTTTAACGTATACTTTCCAGAAGAAATACGCCAGGCCAAGAACCTTTGTAACTACATTTCATAATATACAGATCAAGCCTATAGTTGTGAGCATGGGCTTGCCACCCAGTCATGCTGTGTCTAATATCATTTTTGTCACAAGTCAAAAAATGCAAACAATCCGTTTTTTACATGTAGAGCACAAATTTAGTCCAATCAAATTCTGTACTCAGGAAAACCAACATGTGGGTGGGGCCTTCTCTCAGTAGCTCTTTTTTGTTGATCACATAAGGTCGACAACAATTGCACCATCAAGCCAGACCTAAAAATCCATGTAGATTAGTGAAGCACAGGACTGTCAAACATAATACTTAACTCTAAAGTCTAAAGTTAATGACTGCCCTCCTCCGATCTGTGTCACTGCTAGAGAAACACAAACATAATGTATCTAGCTCTCTAAAACATAGCACTACAGTGTAATGTGTGTGCCCTTGAAAGTTCAATCTCATACAGCCATACTGCTCGTGGCAGAGGCAGCTGGATAAATTAACAAATTGATCACAGTTGTGTGGGGGTAAGCACTGTTTTTGTGGAAGCACGCAATGTCTGCCCATTCAAAGCATGAATTACTGTCTACCAACATGTGGGCAGAGCCAAAGACCCTCTCCTGGCAGTGCATCTGAAAGCACTTTTTTAGGTTAATCATTTTGGGCCTGATTCACAAAGATAATTTACACTTTTGATTAGTTTTACACATTTGAGTACTTTACAGTTTTGAGTAAGTTTACAACTTTTTAGTATTGGCAAACCTTTGAGTGTAAGAAGTTACTACGGAAAAAATAATTCACCCCTGGCAGAGAAAACACTTCTCCGGCCCTTAAAGATATCACAAACCAAATGTGTGAACAATATACCTAAAGAGGTTTGCTGCACTACCTCTATTTGATATTTGCAAGATTCGGAGGCCCAGATTATGCGCTAGAGCTTTGGAAGAAAGCAACAGCACCATATGTTTGTAGATATGTCTTTGGAGTTCGCTTTCAGTCAACACAGCACAGCAACCACACTTAGGTTGTTGTACTGCGTTGCATTAAATAATGGTAAATGTGCCCTTTAATCCCCTTCTTTCAGCATGAAAAGACTAACCGCCTTTGTACCAAGCTATTAAAAATGACCTGTTCACACCTAGGTGATTGGTTTGTTTTAGTGTTCATGCTTTGTTGTTGTCAAACAAATAAAAAGATGAACATTCTCACCAGAATTCTCAAACACTGTCTCAAAGGTAGGAGTTGATCCTCTTCCGCTAAATTCTTCTCCTTGGCCCACCAGGGCTTCCTTCACAGCATCGTATCCCCAGAGTATCACCACTTGACGCAGGCCCAAGTGCAGGGTGTACACCGGACCGTATTTCTCGCTCAGCTGCATTCCCCCAAAAAGTAAAAGAGAAGTTTAGTGATTGATAGCTCAAGTCAGAATGGAGGTGTTAAAAAGCAAAATCAAATCAGTGAAAGTAAAATCTAATGACGCATCACAACAAAATCAATGAATATGTGTGAGTATCAATTATTAGCTCTTAAACGTCGAATACAGATAAAGTAGCAGCAGCTTGTCTGGCAGGAGCCAAGCAGAAGGCAGCATAGTTCACTTTTAGGAAAATACAATTTTGAATAATGTAATGGTTGATATATGTTTACTCTTATGATATCAAAAGCAGGATGAAAACAACTGTGGACGTTTTAAATCCCTTAAATGCTTTACAAAGAAATTAGGCTCAAGCTTAATGAAGGGGTGGCTGCTTTTCAAGAAGACAAATCGATTGCATGTGTGAATATAATCCAAGTCACTCTCCATTGAGGACAAATTTTAACATCAATCAGTAATTAATGTAATGTGAACCAGACACGGGGCGCATGTCCAGTACACTCTTAAACCCACAGCACGACAGCTTCCTAGAAGGCAAAGGCACTTGCTGTACTCTTGATCTGTGCTTCACTTCAGACAGATGGACGACCACATGCCATTCCATAGGCACTGGAGTGCTTCTCAGGCATTTCATGGTAGACTGAGTTTCTTCACCATGGGTAAAATAGGAAGTGATGGACCTGACAAATATATTTAAAAAAATGAAGCGCCCCCCCTCCCCTCAAAGTTTCTTTTTAGTCCAGAGGCCACTGTGTCCCAGCCATTCTATGTAGGATGCTGCCAGGTACCGGCATGGAAGCCAAGTCCTTCCACACAGAGGTGCAGTCTGTGTCGAGTACTTTGGACCTTTCTTTTTGGGGGTCATATGGTCATAGATGTTGGACAGTATGCTCTGGTTGACGTACATTTTCCATCTACCAAAAAAGTATTGCTTCCTAGTGCTTTTTTAATAATAGGTCAAGCGCCAGAGACATCTGTAAATTACATAAGAAATATAAACTCACACAGACAACTAACTCAGCTACTTTTGCATGCAGGGGCGTAACTTGGTCCCTAAGATTGGGGGAGGGTGTAAACTATAGATTTCCCAACAATCACGCGAAGTATCGTGTGCAAATACGTTATATGTGCAGCAGGGAATGAGGGGACCTAAGGGACAGTGTCTTAGGAGTACTTAAAACACAATATTTTTCCGAACGACCCAACATTTTTTCGGACTTTCAAAACAGAGACAAGAAAGCTAGTGTATGTATTTGTGTGTATGTGAAATCCAATAGACACCTCGACATACCCGACTGAAAGTACAGGTACCCAACTATTTCCCACAGAATATATCTTTTAGGTGGGTGCAACATCCCCCCTCCCCCGCAGCTACGCCTGTTTGCATGAGACTCATATTTATTCTGTATTATGATTTATGAGTGGAAACGTTCCTCAATTTCACCTACCCATAATTCTGTCCTTCAAAGACTTAAGTAAGCTTAAGCTTGAACTCATTAATCACACTTCCACTATCACATCCGACATCAACACCCTTCTAAACAACTTCTAATTAATTGAAAGCATTTCTGGAAAACCATCTCAAAACACACATCTCAACAAAAAATTCAAGTGTAAGCCAAAGAGGAGAGGAGTTGGCCTAAGGGCTAGGGCGGTCGACCTCGCATCCAGGGAACTGGGTTTGAGACTCGGCAATGAAGCTGAACATCCTGTGATTCTGGGCAAATCACTTAATCTCCCCGTGCCTAACAAAATGTGTCCTCATGTAATGCAACTGGTGCTATGTGAAGCACTCTGATACGCGATTCGGGCTAAGTGTCGGCTATATAAAACTCTGTAAAAAAAAAAAACTTTGGCACTAGAGTATCCGAAGGCCTTGTAGTGTAGTTCCTATATCCCTGATAGGCTCTGCACATTGGAATAATATACACTATAGATTTGAAATAGGACTGAGGTCAGTATGTCTATATCGAGTACATTAAACTTAATTACTTGTGTGTGCCAGCTAACTCAGAGGTCACTAGAAACTTCTCGAATGAACAAGAAGGGATTCGTCTCTGACAATCTCATAAACATGACAACTTTGTTTCCCTTAGAATCGGACCATTATCTTCAGAGTCCTGGAAACAATAGATTACAGTTTCACTTAGTCAATCGTGCATGCTTCGTTTCTACAGAGTTGCACAGAAATAGAGAGATTGGCGTTTCAATAAAAGGGTTTATTTAACAGTCTTATTTCTCATGCAAGAGATATGTACTGCTCCATTTGACAGACAGAATGCGAAGTATAATACGTACAGCGTTAGCAGTAATATAAAATAATACTGCAATGGCATGGTCTGTAGCTATGACATATATAAAAATACATACATAAATAACACAGGCTAGAATACTCAACTGGTGCTTCTACAGTATTCCTATCCCAGTGTACCTAACCTCAGTATAGTACGAGGGAAGAAGTAGGTGCTGTTTAGCTATAGTCTAAATTAGCTTAAGTTTAGTTTTGCCAACAGTTGCCAAAAGTTTCTCTAGGTTCTAGTCTGCTTCATACCTTAGAATGAGAGAGGTTGGGATCTCTTTCCCGGGACTCAATCTCTAACACCCCGCAAGGGGAGTCAGAAACACTGGAGCTGGATTCTCGGCAAGGAGGATGACAGCGTCTGGTTAGAGCGTCAGTTGAAGACGTGACTTCCTTCGGGACTTGCTGTGACGAGCCGCGTTCTGCAAGTAAGTAGCCGAACCGCACAGTGCCTTGCCATAGCAAGTGAAGGTATATTAATACTTTGAAGGTGTTTAGGAATGCCAGTATTGACGTACAAGTCGGGCATATGAACGTCATGAATGAACCCCTAAGGAATAGATGTTCATGAATAATAAATGAGTTCTTGGAGAAATCAATATCTTGGCAAGGGGAAGTCCTAAAGGCTTAAGAGTCTAGTTTTCCAAGAACTCGTTGTGACAAAGAGGAACGGATGTAGTTGACCATGCCTGTATTTGGTTAGCATGAGCAATGCCTAAATAAGGGCTGGATTTCTATGCCTAAATACGGGCAGTGTGAATTATACCTATATAAGGGCATAAATGCATAAATCAGGAAATCTATATACGGTATCTAAATCGACACACAACAACCTTGCTGACCACAAAGACTTCACAGGCAGACAGAAAAGAAAATGAAAGAAAAAACTGAAACCTCTACTGAATACCATTTGCGCAATACACAGACAATTCATCACAACAGGCAATGTCAATCACTAAAACAACTCATCACTGAAGCTGGCTACCGAAGCAGAACGCTCATCAAAAGATTCAAGTATTGCATCATCCCCCCACCTGACTCTCCTACCCTTACATCACGGGCAAGTGCAATGCTATCAACCACTTCTTCAATAAAAAAAATGCACAAGATAGAAAAGCATATTGACAACACCAAACCTGCTTTTCTTCTGACACCTCTACCACACTCTACATGCCACAATGGGCATCCTTCAAATCCTTGTCTCTCAAAGAACTCAATGACATCCTTAACTCCCTCAAAAGAACAACATTGAAAGATAATTCTGGAGATGCTCTCTCACCCCTAGTCCCTAATATTCATGCCTCCTTCACTTAAGATATCTTCAGTGAAGCTCTCAAGATATACCAGATCCCCCATGCCCAAAGAAACCCTCACTAGGCCCCCTTGACAATGCCAACTACCAATCCATCACTCATCTACACTTTAATGTGAAGAACATCGAAAAAATCAGTTTATGCACAATTTCAAGATCGCATCAACACCAGCTATCTCCTCCATGACAATCCATCCAGCTTTGTAGTGTAGTTCCTATAGTCCCAATAGGCTCTGCGCATTGGAATAATATATCCTATAGAGGTGACGTAGGACTTATTTCTACTAGGTCTCTATCGAATATATTAGACTTAATTATGAGTGCCAGCTAGCTCAGAGGTCACTAGAAACTTTTTTGAGTTCACAAGAAGGGATTAGTTTCTGACAACCGCATAAACATGACGACTTTGTTTCCCCAAGATAAAACTGATCATCAGAGTTGTGGAAACAATAGATAGTTATTTTACTCAGTCAATCGTGCATGCTTCGTTTCACCAGAGGTGCGGAGAAACTAGAAAGAAGGGCGTTTTCAATACAAGGATTTACTGAACAGTCTTCTTTATCAAGCATAAGAAAGGAACTGCTACAATTGTAAAACTGTTTGCAAAATATATTGCATACAGTAGAGAGAGTAGAATAAAATAATACTGTAAGAGCATTGTATGGTTCCTAAACCATAAAGAAATACATACATAAATAACAGAGGCTAAAAGTACTCAACTGGTGCTTCTAAAATACGCCTACCCCGATGTACCTAACCTAAGCTTAGTACGAGGGAAGAAGTAAGTGAGGTGTAGAATAAATATATTATTCTTTTGCCAAGAATCTGTCCAAGATTTCTCTTAGGGTCTAATCAGCTCCATACCTTAATTTGGAATGAAGAAGGTCAGGCTCAGGACTCGATTTCCCAACAACCCGCAAGGGTTGCTTGGAAACACTGGAGCTGGATTTCTTGGCAGAAGAAAAGACAGTGTCTCTCTCAGTGCGTCTGCTGGAGGGTCGGCTTCCTTCGGCACTTGCAGTAGCAGAATGCGTCGGGCAAGTAGATAGTCGAACTGCTCCAAACCACTGTGTGTTTGCTAAGGCAAGTGTGGGCATTTTTATACCTTGAAGTTGCCGAGTTTGACGTTAAGGTGGACATAAGAACATCATTAAAGACTTTCAGTTCTTTGAAAACTCCAGGAGTTCTTGGACAAGTCAGTATTCGAGCAAGGGGAAGTCCCTAGCCGCTGAAGCTGAGTTTTCCAAAAAAACCTTATAGATTTTCGGAACTAGTGGAGGTAGCCCTACTGTATTTGGACTGCATGAGCTATGTCTAAATATGGTTATGATTCTTATGCCTATATAAGGACATAGTGATTTATACTTATATTCACTGAAAAAACCATAGGTTATAGACCATTTATAGTTAGGAATTAGCATTTACAAAACCTTGAAAATTCACTGAAAAAACCATAGGTTATAGACCATATATAGTTAGGGATTAGCATTTAAAAAACCTTATTTTACTCACACAAAACCATTGAAATTCCATATATAGTTAGTTGTACTAACTATATATCGCGCACCCGCAATCCACTGCTGATCATGTCACATATTACATCATTCATGACATGGTCAGTGACATCACTGATGACATCACTGATGACATCTCAAATGACATCACTGATGACATCACTGATGACATCTCAAATGTCTTACATATTGAAGAATGAGTGGATTTATAAGTGTCTGGATGAAGGATTTAGTAGGTGCGTGACTGACTGTATGAGTGAGTGATTAAATGTGTGTCACTGAGTGCATGGGTTAGTGAGTAAACTGTCTTAATTTGTGCATCATTATGTCTGTTGTTCTGTAAACTGCTGCATGTGTTGATCAGTAGCTATATGAGTAAGTATATGGGTTATTGATTGGTTGCCCAAGTATTTGTATGGGAGACTGAGTGTGTGTGTGGGTGGCTGGGAGGTGTATGACTCTGTGCATAGATGTGTAAGCAGTTGATTCACTAGATATATGGGTTCAAAAGTGCAAGTGGAAACAGCTGTATGTGCGGTTGACTGAGTGCATTGGTGAGTGAATGGATATCTCAGTGCTACATGTCAAAGTAAGTACATATGTAAAACACAGTACATGTGAGAGTTAACATATATAAGTAACTGTGCATAAGAGCCAGTGAATGTGTGAGTGGCTGTATTGATCATTGCGAACTTGTATCAGGGATTGCAAAAGAGAGTAAATATGTGTTAGTATATGTTTGAATAGACGTGACTTCCTTCGGGACTTGCTGTGACGAGCCGCGTTCTGCAAGTAAGTAGCCGAACCGCACAGTGCCTTGCCATAGCAAGTGAAGGTATATTAATACTTTGAAGGTGTTTAGGAATGCCAGTATTGACGTACAAGTCGGGCATATGAACGTCATGAATGAACCCCTAAGGAATAGATGTTCATGAATAATAAATGAGTTCTTGGAGAAATCAATATCTTGGCAAGGGGAAGTCCTAAAGGCTTAAGAGTCTAGTTTTCCAAGAACTCGTTGTGACAAAGAGGAACGGATGTAGTTGACCATGCCTGTATTTGGTTAGCATGAGCAATGCCTAAATAAGGGCTGGATTTCTATGCCTAAATACGGGCAGTGTGAATTATACCTATATAAGGGCATAAATGCATAAATCAGGAAATCTATATACGGTATCTAAATCGACACACAACAACCTTGCTGACCACAAAGACTTCACAGGCAGACAGAAAAGAAAATGAAAGAAAAAACTGAAACCTCTACTGAATACCATTTGCGCAATACACAGACAATTCATCACAACAGGCAATGTCAATCACTAAAACAACTCATCACTGAAGCTGGCTACCGAAGCAGAACGCTCATCAAAAGATTCAAGTATTGCATCATCCCCCCACCTGACTCTCCTACCCTTACATCACGGGCAAGTGCAATGCTATCAACCACTTCTTCAATAAAAAAAATGCACAAGATAGAAAAGCATATTGACAACACCAAACCTGCTTTTCTTCTGACACCTCTACCACACTCTACATGCCACAATGGGCATCCTTCAAATCCTTGTCTCTCAAAGAACTCAATGACATCCTTAACTCCCTCAAAAGAACAACATTGAAAGATAATTCTGGAGATGCTCTCTCACCCCTAGTCCCTAATATTCATGCCTCCTTCACTTAAGATATCTTCAGTGAAGCTCTCAAGATATACCAGATCCCCCATGCCCAAAGAAACCCTCACTAGGCCCCCTTGACAATGCCAACTACCAATCCATCACTCATCTACACTTTAATGTGAAGAACATCGAAAAAATCAGTTTATGCACAATTTCAAGATCGCATCAACACCAGCTATCTCCTCCATGACAATCCATCCAGCTTTGTAGTGTAGTTCCTATAGTCCCAATAGGCTCTGCGCATTGGAATAATATATCCTATAGAGGTGACGTAGGACTTATTTCTACTAGGTCTCTATCGAATATATTAGACTTAATTATGAGTGCCAGCTAGCTCAGAGGTCACTAGAAACTTTTTTGAGTTCACAAGAAGGGATTAGTTTCTGACAACCGCATAAACATGACGACTTTGTTTCCCCAAGATAAAACTGATCATCAGAGTTGTGGAAACAATAGATAGTTATTTTACTCAGTCAATCGTGCATGCTTCGTTTCACCAGAGGTGCGGAGAAACTAGAAAGAAGGGCGTTTTCAATACAAGGATTTACTGAACAGTCTTCTTTATCAAGCATAAGAAAGGAACTGCTACAATTGTAAAACTGTTTGCAAAATATATTGCATACAGTAGAGAGAGTAGAATAAAATAATACTGTAAGAGCATTGTATGGTTCCTAAACCATAAAGAAATACATACATAAATAACAGAGGCTAAAAGTACTCAACTGGTGCTTCTAAAATACGCCTACCCCGATGTACCTAACCTAAGCTTAGTACGAGGGAAGAAGTAAGTGAGGTGTAGAATAAATATATTATTCTTTTGCCAAGAATCTGTCCAAGATTTCTCTTAGGGTCTAATCAGCTCCATACCTTAATTTGGAATGAAGAAGGTCAGGCTCAGGACTCGATTTCCCAACAACCCGCAAGGGTTGCTTGGAAACACTGGAGCTGGATTTCTTGGCAGAAGAAAAGACAGTGTCTCTCTCAGTGCGTCTGCTGGAGGGTCGGCTTCCTTCGGCACTTGCAGTAGCAGAATGCGTCGGGCAAGTAGATAGTCGAACTGCTCCAAACCACTGTGTGTTTGCTAAGGCAAGTGTGGGCATTTTTATACCTTGAAGTTGCCGAGTTTGACGTTAAGGTGGACATAAGAACATCATTAAAGACTTTCAGTTCTTTGAAAACTCCAGGAGTTCTTGGACAAGTCAGTATTCGAGCAAGGGGAAGTCCCTAGCCGCTGAAGCTGAGTTTTCCAAAAAAACCTTATAGATTTTCGGAACTAGTGGAGGTAGCCCTACTGTATTTGGACTGCATGAGCTATGTCTAAATATGGTTATGATTCTTATGCCTATATAAGGACATAGTGATTTATACTTATATTCACTGAAAAAACCATAGGTTATAGACCATATATAGTTAGGAATTAGCATTTACAAAACCTTGAAAATTCACTGAAAAAACCATAGGTTATAGACCATATATAGTTAGGGATTAGCATTTAAAAAACCTTATTTTACTCACACAAAACCATTGAAATTCCATATATAGTTAGTTGTACTAACTATATATCGCGCACCCGCAATCCACTGCTGATCATGTCACATATTACATCATTCATGACATGGTCAGTGACATCACTGATGACATCACTGATGACATCTCAAATGACATCACTGATGACATCACTGATGACATCTCAAATGTCTTACATATTGAAGAATGAGTGGATTTATAAGTGTCTGGATGAAGGATTTAGTAGGTGCGTGACTGACTGTATGAGTGAGTGATTAAATGTGTGTCACTGAGTGCATGGGTTAGTGAGTAAACTGTCTTAATTTGTGCATCATTATGTCTGTTGTTCTGTAAACTGCTGCATGTGTTGATCAGTAGCTATATGAGTAAGTATATGGGTTATTGATTGGTTGCCCAAGTATTTGTATGGGAGACTGAGTGTGTGTGTGGGTGGCTGGGAGGTGTATGACTCTGTGCATAGATGTGTAAGCAGTTGATTCACTAGATATATGGGTTCAAAAGTGCAAGTGGAAACAGCTGTATGTGCGGTTGACTGAGTGCATTGGTGAGTGAATGGATATCTCAGTGCTACATGTCAAAGTAAGTACATATGTAAAACACAGTACATGTGAGAGTTAACATATATAAGTAACTGTGCATAAGAGCCAGTGAATGTGTGAGTGGCTGTATTGATCATTGCGAACTTGTATCAGGGATTGCAAAAGAGAGTAAATATGTGTTAGTATATGTTTGAATAGACGTGACTTCCTTCGGGACTTGCTGTGACGAGCCGCGTTCTGCAAGTAAGTAGCCGAACCGCACAGTGCCTTGCCATAGCAAGTGAAGGTATATTAATACTTTGAAGGTGTTTAGGAATGCCAGTATTGACGTACAAGTCGGGCATATGAACGTCATGAATGAACCCCTAAGGAATAGATGTTCATGAATAATAAATGAGTTCTTGGAGAAATCAATATCTTGGCAAGGGGAAGTCCTAAAGGCTTAAGAGTCTAGTTTTCCAAGAACTCGTTGTGACAAAGAGGAACGGATGTAGTTGACCATGCCTGTATTTGGTTAGCATGAGCAATGCCTAAATAAGGGCTGGATTTCTATGCCTAAATACGGGCAGTGTGAATTATACCTATATAAGGGCATAAATGCATAAATCAGGAAATCTATATACGGTATCTAAATCGACACACAACAACCTTGCTGACCACAAAGACTTCACAGGCAGACAGAAAAGAAAATGAAAGAAAAAACTGAAACCTCTACTGAATACCATTTGCGCAATACACAGACAATTCATCACAACAGGCAATGTCAATCACTAAAACAACTCATCACTGAAGCTGGCTACCGAAGCAGAACGCTCATCAAAAGATTCAAGTATTGCATCATCCCCCCACCTGACTCTCCTACCCTTACATCACGGGCAAGTGCAATGCTATCAACCACTTCTTCAATAAAAAAAATGCACAAGATAGAAAAGCATATTGACAACACCAAACCTGCTTTTCTTCTGACACCTCTACCACACTCTACATGCCACAATGGGCATCCTTCAAATCCTTGTCTCTCAAAGAACTCAATGACATCCTTAACTCCCTCAAAAGAACAACATTGAAAGATAATTCTGGAGATGCTCTCTCACCCCTAGTCCCTAATATTCATGCCTCCTTCACTTAAGATATCTTCAGTGAAGCTCTCAAGATATACCAGATCCCCCATGCCCAAAGAAACCCTCACTAGGCCCCCTTGACAATGCCAACTACCAATCCATCACTCATCTACACTTTAATGTGAAGAACATCGAAAAAATCAGTTTATGCACAATTTCAAGATCGCATCAACACCAGCTATCTCCTCCATGACAATCCATCCAGCTTTGTAGTGTAGTTCCTATAGTCCCAATAGGCTCTGCGCATTGGAATAATATATCCTATAGAGGTGACGTAGGACTTATTTCTACTAGGTCTCTATCGAATATATTAGACTTAATTATGAGTGCCAGCTAGCTCAGAGGTCACTAGAAACTTTTTTGAGTTCACAAGAAGGGATTAGTTTCTGACAACCGCATAAACATGACGACTTTGTTTCCCCAAGATAAAACTGATCATCAGAGTTGTGGAAACAATAGATAGTTATTTTACTCAGTCAATCGTGCATGCTTCGTTTCACCAGAGGTGCGGAGAAACTAGAAAGAAGGGCGTTTTCAATACAAGGATTTACTGAACAGTCTTCTTTATCAAGCATAAGAAAGGAACTGCTACAATTGTAAAACTGTTTGCAAAATATATTGCATACAGTAGAGAGAGTAGAATAAAATAATACTGTAAGAGCATTGTATGGTTCCTAAACCATAAAGAAATACATACATAAATAACAGAGGCTAAAAGTACTCAACTGGTGCTTCTAAAATACGCCTACCCCGATGTACCTAACCTAAGCTTAGTACGAGGGAAGAAGTAAGTGAGGTGTAGAATAAATATATTATTCTTTTGCCAAGAATCTGTCCAAGATTTCTCTTAGGGTCTAATCAGCTCCATACCTTAATTTGGAATGAAGAAGGTCAGGCTCAGGACTCGATTTCCCAACAACCCGCAAGGGTTGCTTGGAAACACTGGAGCTGGATTTCTTGGCAGAAGAAAAGACAGTGTCTCTCTCAGTGCGTCTGCTGGAGGGTCGGCTTCCTTCGGCACTTGCAGTAGCAGAATGCGTCGGGCAAGTAGATAGTCGAACTGCTCCAAACCACTGTGTGTTTGCTAAGGCAAGTGTGGGCATTTTTATACCTTGAAGTTGCCGAGTTTGACGTTAAGGTGGACATAAGAACATCATTAAAGACTTTCAGTTCTTTGAAAACTCCAGGAGTTCTTGGACAAGTCAGTATTCGAGCAAGGGGAAGTCCCTAGCCGCTGAAGCTGAGTTTTCCAAAAAAACCTTATAGATTTTCGGAACTAGTGGAGGTAGCCCTACTGTATTTGGACTGCATGAGCTATGTCTAAATATGGTTATGATTCTTATGCCTATATAAGGACATAGTGATTTATACTTATATTCACTGAAAAAACCATAGGTTATAGACCATATATAGTTAGGAATTAGCATTTACAAAACCTTGAAAATTCACTGAAAAAACCATAGGTTATAGACCATATATAGTTAGGGATTAGCATTTAAAAAACCTTATTTTACTCACACAAAACCATTGAAATTCCATATATAGTTAGTTGTACTAACTATATATCGCGCACCCGCAATCCACTGCTGATCATGTCACATATTACATCATTCATGACATGGTCAGTGACATCACTGATGACATCACTGATGACATCTCAAATGACATCACTGATGACATCACTGATGACATCTCAAATGTCTTACATATTGAAGAATGAGTGGATTTATAAGTGTCTGGATGAAGGATTTAGTAGGTGCGTGACTGACTGTATGAGTGAGTGATTAAATGTGTGTCACTGAGTGCATGGGTTAGTGAGTAAACTGTCTTAATTTGTGCATCATTATGTCTGTTGTTCTGTAAACTGCTGCATGTGTTGATCAGTAGCTATATGAGTAAGTATATGGGTTATTGATTGGTTGCCCAAGTATTTGTATGGGAGACTGAGTGTGTGTGTGGGTGGCTGGGAGGTGTATGACTCTGTGCATAGATGTGTAAGCAGTTGATTCACTAGATATATGGGTTCAAAAGTGCAAGTGGAAACAGCTGTATGTGCGGTTGACTGAGTGCATTGGTGAGTGAATGGATATCTCAGTGCTACATGTCAAAGTAAGTACATATGTAAAACACAGTACATGTGAGAGTTAACATATATAAGTAACTGTGCATAAGAGCCAGTGAATGTGTGAGTGGCTGTATTGATCATTGCGAACTTGTATCAGGGATTGCAAAAGAGAGTAAATATGTGTTAGTATATGTTTGAATAAGTAAGGTATGTATAACTGTATAGTTGAGGAAATGGAGGTGTAATTGATTCTTTGCATGACTGAGTAGGTGTGTGAGTAACTCCATGGATGAGTGACAGTCTGTGAGTGTCTGTTTACACTGAGTGTATCTAAGGTTTTTTTAGAGTCTGAAGAAGTTCATCATATTATCACATGAATGATGTCATCAGTGATGTCATCAGTAATGTCAAATGAGATGTCATCAGTGATGTCATCAGTGATGTCATTTGAGATGTCATCAGTGATGTCATCAGTCATGTCATTTGAGATGTCATCAGTGATGTCATCAGTGATGTCATTTGAGATGTCATCAGTGATGTCATCAGTGATGTCACTGACCATGTCATGAATGATGTAATATGTGACATGATCAGCAGTGGATTGCGGGTGCGCGATATATAGTTAGTACAATTAACTATATATGGAATTTCAATGGTTTTGTGTGAGTAAAATAAGGGTTTTTAAATGCTAATCCCTAACTATATATGGTCTATAACCTATGGTTTTTTCAGTGAATTTTCAAGGTTTTGTAAATGCTAATTCCTAACTATATATGGTCTATAACCTATGGTTTTTTCAGTGAATTTCAATGGTTTTTTAATAGCAAATATCAAAACCTTTACAATGTATTCTTCTTTAAATCGAAAAATATTTTTTACATGTTTTTAATACAATTTTTTTTAAAATTATTTTTATTGTTTCGCTCCCGGTCCGCGAACCGGTTAGCTTCCCGTTAGCTCAATTCGGAGCCGCGACCCGGTCCGCGAACCGGTAAACGTTCCGTTTGCGCAACTGTCGCGTTAGAAAACAACATCGTGACGCGTCGCGTCAGCATGACGTTTCGCGTTTTCGCGTGATACGTCATATGACGTGCCACGTTAGCGTACCCGGAAGCGAACCGGTACGCGAAGCGAGGCGCGAAGCGCAGCTTCCCGGAAGCGAACCGGGACGCGGCGCAAAGCGCGTAACGTAAACACAGCAGGTCATGTGACTTGGTAATAACAATTTTCATTGGTTCATTTCACTTTTGGTTTCCTAATGATGTAAGACTAGGTCATGTGATCTAAAATTAACACTTTTCATTGGTTTAGAACTTTTGTTTTTCCCAAATGATGAAAACCCCTCCTTCTTTCCTCACTCTGACTTTCATCTTTGTGAGAGAAAGACCCTTTGTTACCAGTGAGCAATGGCTTCATTAGTAGCTTCAGCTGGTGCTTCCCCACCACCTCCACCACATCCAAGGAAGAGAGGACCACCTGCTGAAGTTATAATTCAGCAAGAAGAGGAAGAAGAAGAAGAGGAGGAAGAGCAAGAAGAGAGGCAGTTTTTGCCTGAGGAGCCCAGGAGGTCTCACCTGAAAGAAAACTTTATTTGGCAATTTTTTAAATTTCCCCGAGGCCAGAAAAAAGTTAATGCAAGGTACGTAACTTGCCTTATATGTCAAGATAGACTGTCCAGAGGGACAGAGAAGAAATACAGTTACGGAAACTACACAATGCATCGCCATATGAGTAGGTGGCATCCTAACAACTACAGTGCTGCACAGTTACGTAACGAACAAGATAATCCCCCTTCTATGGCCAGAAGATCTGTTGTACCGGAAGTGACGGGACCAAAGGGGAGGGAGATGGTCCCAAATATACAAATGAGATTCGGGGAAGTAAAACAAGTCTGCGTACTTTGTAATCAGTTCATTTGCTACAGAGAAAGTAGCATCACGTTAATCAACAGAGCTATCGACAATCATGATTGTCCGAAACGCCCCAGACAATAAATTCTTTTTTTTTTTTTGCTCCTGTTGAGCCCTTTACAATGAATCGTTTTCGTTTCCCCCCCCAAAAAAAACCAAAAAATATATAAAACCGTTCAGAAAAATTAAAAAAAAGTAAAAAAATGTTCAGAAAAATAATAAAAAAAATATAAAACAACAAAAACAATAAAAAAAAAGTTCTTTTCAGAACTACCTCCCCGTTATAAAAAAATTGGTAGAATATTTGGAACTCTGCCAACCTCTATTTCTCTTGGTTCGCTTCCCGGTTCGCTCGCCGGTACGCGAACCGGGAGCGAACCAAAATTTTTTTTTTTTAAAAAAGAACAGTAAGTATAAGGGAAGGAAACAGACAGTTATGTTAAAAGAAAGACAGCTATAGGGGAGTAAACTAGAGATACTGTTACCCGCAATCCACTGCTGATGATGTCACATATTACATCATTCATGACATGGTCAGTGACATCATCAGCAGAGGATTGCGGGTAACAGTATCCCTAGTTTACTCCCTATAGCTGTCTTTCTTTTAACATAACTGTCTGTTTCCTTCCCTTATACTTACTGTTCTTTTTTTAAAAAAAAATTTTGATCAGTCAGAAACAGTGACAGTAATAGAGACAGAGTGAGTGACCAAGAGTGAAGAAGTATGAGAAGAGAGGGACTAAGAAAAATAGTGGAAGGAGTAGAGTAATTAAGTAATAGAGAAAGGAATGAGGGAAGTAGCAAAGGCAGGAAAGTGATGGTTAAAGAAATGAAGCAGTGGAACTAATAGAAGTTAAATGTGATAGAAATATAACGAAAAGAGTACAAAACATTTACCTTATAATTGTCGTTAAGTTAGTCATTTGTTATTTTTATACTTTCAATCTGTGAAAGAGAGAACAAACATTTGAAAAATATTAAAACATGTATTTAATAAATTAGAAAAGACAAGGGAAAAGATTGAAGGACAAACAGTTTTTCAACAACTTTGACACTTACAGAAGCCTCTGCTTCTCCATGCCCCTACACAGTCCTAAAAATATACATTTTAAACTAACAGTATCTTGATGCAGATGAAGTGAGTCCTATCTTGCAACATGGTTCACCTTTTGCATCACTGCTGCATCGGTTTCATGTGGCATTGTTTTTTTACAGCATGACACATCTGCCTAGATGCATCATTTTGTAATTTTGTCGCCTCATAGCAAATCTTTTCAACCGCCACTGCGTCACAAAAGTGACGCACAGTGGCGCAAAAGAGGCATACACCTATCATAAATCTGTCCCTAGCATTTTAAATGATTAATTCAGGATGACGATAAGGTGTGGCCTATCCAGAGGTTTGTTTAAGGTGAGGCCTACCTACATTCATGGGGAAATGAATTAAAATGTCCTTAAGACACATGAAACCGTTTTTTTAAAGCCTTTGCAGCATTTTTGGGTCACTTTTAACATGGCTATGTAACTTAAACAATCAAAATCTAAATTTGCCAAGCACAGGTGGGAGCATATTTACAAGGAATTTGCACCCCGGGGAAAGGTCTTACATTAAAATGGAAAAACAACATCAGAGACACTCAAATGCCTTATAAAGAAGCATACACCATTATGTCCTAGTCATAAATGTTAAAAGCATTCCTTTTCCTCAAAAACGATTTTCAAGTCTTAATTTGAAAACACTGCACATGGGGAAATGACTTAAAATGTCCTTAAGACACATGAAAGCGTTTTTTGATTGCCTTTGCAGCATTTTTGGGTCACTTTTAACATGGCTATGTAACTCAAACTATCAAAATGTAAATTTGCCAAGCACAGGTGGGAGCATATTTACAAGGAATTTGCACCACGGAGAAAGGTCTTACATTAAAATGGGAAAAATAACATCAGAGACACTCCAATGCCTTATAAAGAAGCAGACACCATTATGTCCTTCTCATAAATGTTAAAAGCATTCCTTTACCTCAAAAACGATTTTCAAATCATAATTTGAAAACACTGCACATGGGGAAATGACTTAAAATGTCCTTAAGACACATGGAAGCGTTTTTTGATTGCCTTTGCAGCATTTTAGGGTCACTTTTAACATGGCTATGTAACTCAAACATTCAAAATCTAAATTTGCCAAGCACAGGTGGGAGCATATTTACAAGGAATTTGCACCACGGGGAAAGGTCTTACATTAAAATGGGAAAAATAACATCAGAGACACTCCAATGCCTTATAAAGAAGCCGACACCATTATGTCCTTCTCATAAATGTTAAAAGCATTCCTTTACCTCAAAAAGGATTTTCAAGTCATAATTTGAAAACACTGCACATGGGGAAATGACTTAAAATGTCCTTAAGACACATGGAAGCGTTTTTTGATTGCCTTTGCAGCATTTTAGGGTCACTTTTAACATGGCTATGTAACTCAAACATTCAAAATCTAAATTTGCCAAGCACAGGTGGGAGCATATTTACAAGGGATTTGCACCACGGGGAAAGGTCTTACATTAAAATGGGAAAAATAACATCAGAGACACTCCAATGCCTTATAAAGAAGCAGACACCATTATGTCCTCATAAATGTTAAAAGCATTCCTTTTCCTCAAAAACGATTTTCAAGTCATAATTTGAAAACACTGCACAGCTCCTATGCACAAAAACACCCTGTCAGTACTAATACTTCACATTTTCTCCAATTACAATTTCTCAAAGAAACAAAATCTATTTGTAAAACACTTGAGGCAAACCAACATTTTAAAAACACAACTTTCTTCATAATTTTCTCCTTAAAGCACACTATTCTCTATCTAAATTAAATAAATCTTTTCTCACCTTAGCAAATACTTTATGAGTTTCAAAACAGTCTCAGAAACACACCACTTTGTCTTTAGCAGAGCAAAAGGTATGCACTCCAGAGTCTGCAGCTATCAAAAGCACAGAAATGCTGTAATTCTTCACACATATCTCTCATGTCACCCAATCAAAACTCTTCCCTCACTTTTTTCAAATCAAAACCCTTCCCCCCTCTGCCCTCTCTGCCTTTTTTGCATAGCAACCACCTCTTGGAAGACCTCTGGTGTTTGCAAGTTCACGCAACAATGTTTCAATTGAACTCTGAACTCTCAGTGCACCTGCATATCCAGTGCAATCTTTCATTTAATGATTTTTTCTTGACCACTCAAAATACATCTTTCAAAGAACTCATCCATGCACCCTAACTTTCTGTTTTCAGCAATCAAAATCCTCCAATCACTGTTACTGCTTCATTAACACAGAAACTCCACAGTTTTTTTCATTTTAAACTCTTATTTTTTCAACTGCCATTTCATTGCCACACTTCATCTGACTGCAGCAGAACCTTCTCTCACCATGTTTTCTGTCTGGATTGTTGGACATAGTTACATCTACTGGGCTCAGAGGTATGCTTATAACAGAAATTTACCTAACCTCAATTTACAAGATGTGGAAATTAAGTGGTTTGGCCACAGAGGATTCAAATGTCACCAATTGATACCATTGGTGAAAACCTTTATGCATTTGCCAAAACCTGACCTGTTAATTGTGCACTGTGGAGGTAATGACTTGGGCACTTTGACTGGGGTAGGTCTGGAAATGCTTTTAAAGGACACCTTTGAGCAATTGATGGCACTTTTTCCTCAGACTGCCTTGGTATATTCAAATATATGCCAAAGACAGAAATGGAGGTGGTCGAACCAATTTTGTCCACAAATTGAGAAGTCGAGGAAGCATGTAAACAAATCTGTTTCAGCTTACATGAGAGACAATGGAATGGGCTCCGTGTACAACAATAACTTGCGTTACTACATGCAAGATATCTACAGAGGAGATGGAGTTCACTTCTCAGATGAGGGCAACAGAATTTTCATTCTGAATTTAAGACTGTGCATTGGTACCTACTTATAAGTACCTAAATGTACCATAAACCCAAAAGCTCTTCTCAGAGCTACCCTACATCTGATCACTCACAATTATTATTTTACTCTAACTTTTTTCACTAATTTTCAACAAAGTACGCTCCCCGGGGCGCTACCCGGTACGCGGACCGGAAGCTAACCTCGCGAAATTTTAAAAAAAAATTTTTTTTCCCGCACATATGGGCCTCCTCAGCCACCCTCAGAAAACCTAGGGGGTCAAGATAAGTCTACCGTGCCCCCTTCTACCCATTCTGAACATTAGTTGCCCTCCATCTTGTATCTTAATTTGACCGAAACACAAAATGGTGGACTCCCGTAACGCTTCAGGTTCGCGTACCGGGGCGCTCGCCAGTTCGCGTACCGGGGCGCTCCCCGGGAAGCGCTCCATCAAAAAAGGTGGGAAAGTAATTTACAGAAAAACGACTGCAGACACTTTCACCAAATATAGATTAGCTCATACTACATACCAATCCCTATCATTTTCACAAATTTGATTGAAATTCCATTTAGCCATTTAGCCTGTAGACCTCTCTAAATACCGTGAGGTAAATTACTTCACAAAACACATCTGAAGTGTTGGAATTGACAACCAATGAAAATGTTACTTTCATTTTCTACTTTTTTTACCTGACATTTGATTGGTTATATACCTGAATATATATAAAGGAAGAGAAGGAAACACAGCCATTTTGACTACTACTTCCTGGTGTACATTTCAATTGGATTTTCACTAATCACTTCAACTTCTTTGTAAAGGTAAGTTGTTATTTTAAAAACTGAAGTATATTGTGCACTATCAGTTAATATGGTAAACTTGTTCTGATAGTTATATACTATCCCTCTGTAGTAGTTATAGATTTAGATAGACTTCTCTGTTATAGTTATGGATGGAGTTAGGTTTCTCTTGTATAATTATGAATTTACTTACGTTAAATCACATACACTTTTTTATATTCCTACTTCCACTCTGATACTATACACTGCCCAAAGATAAATTCACTGATAAAAACTGCCTATCTAAAATTAATCCCAACAGTGCCCTATCTCTACTAATATATATTTTTTTTATCCAAATGTCAGGCAACATGGAAGGCGAACAGAAAGTTTCATTTCAAATTGTCCTGCAAGAGAGCAGCCAAGAATTAATTGATCCAAATTATATAGAATTTATGGATGAAACTTGGGACCAAGAACTACTGCAATGTGTGCAAGCAGTAGATGACCTCCTTCAAAATGAGGACATTTTACACACTCAGAGATTACAAGCTATGTTCAATGAAAATAATGACATTTCAGACAGTGAAATGTTAGAAATGTTATTAAATTTTGAAACACAATCACAATAATAAATAATTGCTTAAAAAATAAAGAAATTAAAAAATAATTAACAAAACCAACAATCAATTAACATACAGTATTTGAAAAGTCTATCATTCTTTTTTCCTTATAGTACGCTCCCCAGAACGCTTCCCGGTTCGCGGACCGGGCGCGCCCCACGCAAAAAAATAATTTTTTTTATTTTTTTTTTGCCCTGCGGGGCCCTTTTAAAGCCTCCACATCAAACCTAGGGGGTCAGGGAGGATCTACTATGCCCCCTTATGGTAATTTCCCCCTTTGTTTTGGCCTCCTCTTGTCTCTCGATCCTACCGAGAGACAAGATGGCGGCCGCTCCGGACTGTTTAGAATGTTGACAGACACCGGAGAGCCAATCAGCTTCGCTACGCGAAATTCCGTTACGCGTCAAGTACGCGAACCGGAGCGCTGCCTGGAGCGCGCTTACAGATATATATCTTTTTTTGAACGTTAATTTCTCAAAATCCACTGCAGCACATATATTGAGACCTAGCAAAGGCACATCGGGCTAACAGTCCCTACAATTTTGCCAAGTTTCGTGCAAATCCATTCACCCGTTCGGCCTAAAAGTGAGGCCAACCGCCCTATGGAAATTAACATTGGAAAAACACGTTTTGGGACCCCCCTTTTTTCTCGGCCACCCCTTGACGAACCCCCCCCAAATTTCCAGGGGCTGCTCAGAAACAAAATGTTCCATTTTCCTGAAAATTTCAGCCAATTCCGTCCACAAACGCCAAAGTTATTAGACATAGAATTTTCAAAAATCCCATAGGGAAAAAATCCTAACTATATATACCTGCTGGCGACCGCCAGTAGGTAATAAGGGTATGAATCGGGAAAATTATAATAGGGTCCTAAAATGTTCCACAACAGCTTCAGATCATGCTGCAGCACTGTGAAAAATGTAGTTGTTGGGTGAGGGGGCTTTGAGCCCTTCTCAAGCAACCAACAAATTCCTTGTCAGGGAGAACCACAAAAAGTCACTACATTAATCTGTATGTAATACTCTGGTGGCTTGGCACAAAATTAGTCAGGCTTAACTTTGAGGCAATGGGTAAAGTATTTATACAGCACTCAAACTAGCAATAAAGTGACAACACAAGAAAAATCCCACACCAGTTAAGACAAATAGAGTATATTTTAATAAATTAATTTACACCAAAATGACAAAAATCCAATCAGTAGAACTGGAGTTAAGCATTTTTAAAGTTTAATGTGACAAATAGCTCTTAATTGATCAAAGCTCAAACCTTGGACATCTAGTTGCGCGAGAACGGGATAAAGCCGAACGTTTTGGCCGATCGCAATGGTTTGGATACACAGAGTGGATTGGGCCCAGACTCACCTTGCTTTCAGACTTAGAAGACATTTTGAGAAAAATGTCTTCAGAAGGTAGAGTCTAGCAGGGCAAGACAGCCGGTGGTGACCAAGGAGGAGGAGACATTGTCATCAGGGAGCCGCTGGATGAAGCTGTGGGGATAATTTCTTCATTCAGACTTAGGGTCTGATTATGAGTTTGGCATCTTAGAGTGGGCAGCCACACAAGCGCCCTAGTTCAAGACCACCAAACACATAGTCTGGTGGGCCACCGTATTCTGATGGGAATACAGGTCAGGTATCTGAACATTAGCAAGGCACCGCAAAGGGAGCACCACAACGTGTTCCTGCATGGCATGGACTGTTAAGACCATGCTAAGCAGGAACTGGAGGTGCATGCTAACAGGGGGCACAACAGGTGCCCTCCTGCATGCATCGCCTAGCCCTGAGGCAACAGGGGGCCCTATAATTCTCCCATACTTTTCTCACCACCACACTTTTCATGGCAGGCTCGCTGTCATTAAAACTCTGAAGATGAAGAAACTTGCAATATGCCTGGCAGTGCCACAGCGGCACTACCAACATATTGCAGGCCTCAGACGCTGGCAGTAGCTATTCTATGCTGGTCTGAGCACCATACTGGTAATACGTTAGTCAGACCATTTGTGTGGATGTAGTCGCACCACCACTGCAGATTTAGTGGTCTTTTGAACTGCCAAACTTCTAATCAGCCCCTTAGTGTCTTTTTTTGGGAGACAAATTCTCCAGCAGGAAGAAGCTGCAGGCTGTAGCCGATGAAGGTGGATACCCATCTGTGAGGAGGTGCTGACCAGGATTTGCTGCTGCAGAGAAGCTACAACATAGTCAGGCAGACCGGTGATGCTCCTGGGGTGATCGGCGAGCAGGTAGGTTCCAATTTCCTCTTGTTTCTCGAGGCACCTTTACGCTGAACGTTTTTTAAGTCCTAGCTTTTGTACTTGGGCTATCTGGGAACTTTTATTACCACATCCAAGGGTCCAGAACTAGAAGAGCACCACCTTGAACGGCCAGGACTCACTCAAGCTGGGTCTGGGTTCAAGGTGGTTGGAGACTTTTCTGTCCATGAGGTTCTGATCAGAAGGCCAGCAACCTAGCTCTGGATACCCTGGGTTCAAGCAGAAAAGCAGGTCTCAAGCAGCGGGGCAGTCCTCTGAGAGCACAGGTCAGGCTTCAGGCAGCAGTGCAGTCCTTTTGCTGCAGAAGGGTAGTCCGTTTAGGTACACAGCAAGGCCACAGACAGTAGGGCAGTCCACCTAGAGTTCTCCACAAACTCAAAACTGAAGAGTGGGTCTGAGGGTCCTAATGTTACACCATGAGCCAGTTTTCAAGTAAAAGACATTTCTGGTGTTTTTGCCCAAAATAAGTGTCTGGAATTTACTGCCTCCATGCTCTGGTCCCTGGATGTCCGGAGTCACAAAAGGCTAGTGTGAAGTTCTTTTTGTGTGTGCTGAGGAAGTGTCTTTGAAGTGCAGGTGGGGCAGTGCACAGCTCCTCCCCTCCCATTCTGCCAGGATGACCGATCCAACCAACACCCAGTCTCCCTCTAGTGTGGCTGTCTGAGAGGAATACACAAAGGCAACTATCAACTACATCAGACCTGCCAGCTCACACACATGCCACCCTTTTTCACATGATATAGGTTTACTTCATTGATATCATACGTTTGTAGGAAAACAAGCTGAAAAACATTGTAAACATTGCCTTTCTAGCTCATATTCAAAGGTGTGAACTGTGATGTCCATTAACACCCCAGGACATCAACGCCAGCCCCAACTTGCTTTTTATTTTTTGGAGGACTGAGTTTTTGTGAGTGCGATGGGGCAAAAATGCCTCTTAGGTACTTCTTGTCAAAAGGCCTCGAACCTCCAAGGCCTCGTCCCCTCCTCACACAGAGAAATGTTTGTTTTAGATGGCAGGTCTAACTACACCAAGTCATAGAAACAGGCTGCAGGCTAAAATGGTTAGGACTGAGAGTTGGTGGAACTCATGGAATTTTACTCGACTGAATTTTGCAGAGTTACATAAAACTCTGTAAAATTCTGCAGAATTCCGCGAACAGGTGGAAAATGTGCATCACACTGCTCATGCTGCGATTTAGTGCTGGTAGCATGTTCTGTGCTGAAAAATCAGGGCAAACTTCACCACATGGTGCGCAAGCGTAGGGTCAGTTTGTTTTGCCTGCTCCTGCCTGCCCTTCTCCCTGCTGCATATTCCATCCTACTTCAACCCCACCTTTTCCTCATTGCGGTTTGACTTTCATTCTGTGAATTTACGTTTGTGTGTGTGTGTTTTGTGGCTTTTTTAACTTTGTTTTTCTTTCCTGGCCTGTCTTCTGTCTGTTCACCTGTTTCTTTCCCTCCCTTTCCTGGTCCAACTCCTTTCCAAGTCCCAATGGTAGAAGCTGCACCAGAAGTAGGCAACGCCACCCGCACCCCGTGTGGGTGACAAAGGCGGGGAGGGAATCATCCCTTCCCCACCTTCAGCAAGGCGAAGTTAGGTGCTCTTATTTTCTTGGTGTAGCACTACCTCCCCCATTTGCTAGCAGCAGGCTGTACTCCTGGTAAGGGGTACACCCCTGTGGGAGCATTAGGTGTACTGGGGGGTGAGTGTGGTGGAGTGTGCACCGCAGCACCGGCATGTAGTGCACCCAGTAGCAGCTGATGCACCACTTTCAGATTGAGAAAGAGTATTGTAGTCCATAGGTCATTATTTTATTGTGTGAAATGTTATTAATCGTGTGGTCTCAAATATTTTTGCACTGTGTTACATATAATTACCAGCCAGCACACGTTTGCCCTATGTAGCATACATTACTGGGCTTTTTCAAGGCTGTTTATGTATTTCAGTAGAGTCCACACAAAAATGAAAAAAACAAAATATTATTCCCAATTACATCATATGAATTCAGGACATTCATTGTATCCAACTGATGATACTTTTTGAAAATATATAGTAGACAATAAATGGAAATCATAAGAGAAACATACAACTGGTGCGTAGATAGATTCCAAATGTGGTCATTCATCTTCATGACTTCAACAAGTAGAACACTGCAGAGATATCCAGTCAACATAGTGCAGCTGTGCTGGTGTACATGCTGAAACTATAGAACATATCTTTCATTTCATATTGTGCATTATTTAGTAAATAAAAGAAAATGTGTGGTAATTTCAAAAGTGAGGACACCAGTGCCAAACAATTGACAGGAATAGGGCAAAAGGCAAAGTATTTGAAAAATAGTAAGAAACTTGATGCTCAAAGAAGATTCAAAACAATGCCTACTAAAGAACTGTTACAAAATCGGGTCTTCAAGTTTAGTCTGAGAGTTAAGAATTGCAAAGTTAATATTCGAATACTTGTAAGTTATGGATGCCATGCTTAAAAAGATAAAGTCCAAAATGTTACTTTAATTGGGCTACTGAAAGATCCTAACCCTTTCGCTGCTAGGCCTTTCCCCACCCTCGTGCGTGCTAAGCCTTTTTTTGCTATCTCGGGTAGTTCACGCTTAGGCCCCTGTAACTTTTTGTCCACATAAGGTATCCACACCAAATCTGCGTCTTTTCGTTCCAACTTAATGGACATTTCAAAGGTACCCAGGGCTTGTTGATTCCCTTGGGGGAGACCCAGTAATAAGCCAAAATACAGCTAAATGTTTTTTTGGGAGAAAAAATGGGAAAAAAGTGCTGCAGAAGAAAGCGTCTGTTTTTTCCCTGCAAATGATATAAACAAAGGGTTTGTGATGCTGAAATCACCATCTTACCAGCTTTAAGGGACAGACAGACTTTCGTCATTAACCAAATAATTTTTTTACAAAGTTTTGGTATTTTACTGGGACATAGTTTTGACATGCCCATTCTGGGCAGCCGCCACCCCTGACCTAAAAAAGAAATCCCTGGCATCTAGGGTGCTTTCAGACCCCCCCTGGGGGACAGATTGGAGGCTACTACCCCCATCTTCCCACCAGGGAGGCGGAAAGACTGGATATGCCACCTTTCATGGGGGAGAAAATGCCCTTGCCCTGGGGCCCAGTGGGTGGATATTTGCTTGGGGATCACCCTCCTGGGGTGATCCCCAAGCAGGGATCCACTATGGAGGGGTACCATTGGAAAGGGGAGATTCTCTCCTTTCCAAAGGTACTTCTCCCATGTATATAAAATCTTTCAAATAAATGAATTTAAAAAAAATAAAAATTTGGTGCTCGGGGGGGCTGAGATAGCCCCACGACCACCAAAACAATGAAACTGACCCCCATCTTCCCACCAGGGAGGCGGAAAGACTGGATATGCCACCTTTCATGGGGGAGAAAATGCCCTTGCCCTGGGGCCCAGTGGGTGGATATTTGCTTGGGGATCATCCTCCTGGGGGGATCCCCAAGCAGGGATCCACTATGGAGGGGTACCATTGGAAAGGGGAGATTCTCTCCTTTCCAAAGGTACTTCTCCCATGTATATAAAATCTTTCACATAAATGAATTTAAAAAATAAATTTAAATTCGGTGCTCGGGGGGGCTGAGATAGCCCCACGACCACCAAAACAATGAAACTGAAACTAAGTTTCAGTTTCAATGTAATGTTGTCAGCGCACCATGCACGCGATCGTCATTACATTGAGAAAAAAAGACTCAGGAGGTTGGGGAAGCTGTTCCCCACCTCCTGAGGCAAAAATTAAAGAAATGAAATTCCTCTGCTGTCTGCAGCAGAGGCTTTTTTGCGCCTGTACACATGATGGAATTGTTCCGTCATGAGCATAGCAGCACTGGTTCTCATGACGGAACCATTCGGTCATGAGCACCAAAGGGGTTAATGACACTCAAAAGGAAAACAAAGTATTCAAAAGTAATTGGTAAAGATGAATTTTTGAAAGATGGGCACCATAAGAAGAAACAATTTACCAGGACTAATGTGACGGAAGGTAAAAAAGCACTAATTCACGCTTACCTTCCAGGTCAAGAATAGTCTGTGGTGAAAAAGCTGTGTTATTCAAAGGGGAAGTCTCCTGCATCAGTCCCTGCGGTCATCTGAAAGAATTATTTAGACGGCCTGCTTTTAAGTGTGTGGGGATTGGCGCAATTAGGGTTAAAGGGACAGTGATGAAAATTGCACAGGAAATAACCCCATACCACTTTCGATAAAAATTTGTCCATCTTGAAACAGGTGCCGCAGGATATGTCCTGATCATCTATTTATTCAAATGCAGGGTAAAGATGAAGGATACTCTAATTAAGAAGCCAATAGCTATGGGAAAATGTAAAGTTTATAAAGAATAACGAAACTCATTCTAAAAGACAAAAAGATATACCTTAACGCATGGAGAATGGCCATAATTAGAAATACTATGGGGTCGATTCCGATCTCGTTAGGAAAGCCTTCCAAACAACTCGGTCCTGGAGAGCTTTCCGAACTAATCGCTCTCCGTGAGTCAGAACAACCGATTTCGATGTGTCCGTATAGTGCCAGACTCGGTTCGGTCAGACTCCCATTGAACTCAATGGGAGCCTGTGTACCGAACGTGTACACAGGCTCCCATTGCAAAAAGGGGTGGGTGGAAAAAAGCATGCACCTTCACATTGTGCATGCATGGAAAGGGGGGACCCCCTGTGACTAATTAGGAGGGCCCTGGGTGTAGATGGGCCTGCTACGGCCCCCTGAAATCTGATTCCTACAGCCGCTTTTTCTCGTTGAAACCTAGTCGGTACGGCTGTCAGAATTGGGCATTGTACTCGCTAGTTCAGAAAGCCGGCCCCATTGAGATGAATGAATCAGCTCCGAACGAGTCAGACTGACTGATTCGGGTTTTGAACCAATTCAGTTGGCGGGGACAGCTTCCTCACATAGTACTTGGTCAATCGGAAAGCGGGATGATTCGGTCATTAACATAGGCTCCGAATTGGATTTGCTTCTTCCCAATCCTGTTACGAGCCCTTCAGAACAACATCAGATTTGACCCCTAAGTAGTTAACTGGAAAGTATAGACACCATCTTGGGAGAAGTGTTACTAGGATAGTTGTCTCGGCTCAAGAAATACATTTGGGAAAGGAGTCTTAGTTAAGAAAAGTAACATACAATCTAATCTACTGAAGTAATAAAAAGTGGCTAATACGGTAAGTTGCAAGAATAAATTTCACAAGGCCAAAACGCAATAGTATAGCAGATCAGCCATTTAGAAGTAGGGAAGAATTTATGATCTAGCACAGATATAGTTGTCATAAGAAGGCTCTCTAAATGGTGGACAAACATATAGCAGAAAAAGACTGCTGAATAACGCACTACAAAGGGGGTTCCTTAAAATGAAAACTTAATATTGAAATGCTTCTCAGTAAGATGATTGTATATTGTTATTCTATACTTGCTCCTAAAGATTATAAAAATTAGATTATGGTCTCTAATTCAGCACTGAGAAACATTTATTTCTACAGGATAGGTATTCGATCCTAAGCTCCTATAGTTGTAGAGAGATTGTAACCTACAGTATGGCAGTGAAAAGTATAACTTCAATGTGAAGGAAATACCTAGGCACAGCTGAAGTCGAATCAGATCATTGCAATGTGTTTAAAATCTTTACTTTTGAGAGTGGTATTTGGCACACCTAGTGTGATACATTATGAATGTCAGAAAATAGGAAGAAAAAAACAACCAAAAAAGGGAAAGAATATAGTAAGAAATGATAAATATTCGGTTTCCTATACCATATCAACAGACTATAGATACATGGATTAATACAAACAATAGCGCATTTCTGTATCTTTATTCAATTCATTTTTTGTGATGTCCAAACTCAATAGGGCCGATTCACAGAACTAACTTACGACAAAATCCTAAACATACTACTTTTGGTATTCACAGAAGGCATTTAGTAATCTTAAATTAGGATTTTGTCTTAAATTAGGATTTTGTCCTAAATTAGGATTTTGTGCTAAATTAGGATTTTGTCTTAAATTAGGATTTTGTCTTAAATTAAACTTAAGACAAACTTGAGTTAAACTTAAGTTTAACTTAAGACAAAATCCTAACTTAGGACAAAATCCTAACTTAAGACAAAATCCTAACTAAAGACTACTAAATGCCTTCTGTCAAATACCAAAAGAAGTAAGTTTAGGGTTTTGTCGTAAGTTAGTTCTGTGAATCGGGTCCAATATAATTTTGCTTTCTCTTCTCCCCATGGTGACTTCTCTGTTGCCCCTTTAGCAGTGTATTTTCATTTGTTTTAGTCCAAAATGGGTTATATAGATGGTAATGTTCTGTAAGTGGGGGATCAACCTCTAGTTTGTTAGTTTCAATAGTCTTCCAAAACTCTGGTTCATAGTGTTCTGATAGTGCTCCGGACATAGAGTTGGTTACACAGCCTTAAAATAATGTGGAAAATATAGCTGTTGTTGTAGCAGATCCAATATTTAATCAGTAACATCATTTCTGGTGATGGGGAGACAATTTTCTTTTTTTTAGGTCAGGTCCAAATTTAAAAAATCTACAGTTATGGCATGTGTAAAATCTATGTTTTTGACAAAAAGATAGTTTTAGTGTTTTTCTCTATCAACAAATTCTTATTTACAAAGTATTTGTTTAAGGTTTCTTGCTCTGCAAATACCCATTGGTTGGTATTCCATGATTTCATTATTGATAGGTGTGTTGTTCATCAGTAGTTACCAATGTTTTTATGGAGTTTACATATGTAGTGATAACCATTCTGAAAGTGTGACAGAAATCTTGTCTTAGTTGTCTTCTATTTTTTTTTTAAATTCTGTTTATTGTTTTCCAACATAGAACAAACACAACAAAAAAATTGTACATACACATGGACACGGACCTCCAATTCAGCATAGCATCATATGTATCACTGAGCAATGAATGTATATTGTAAGAAACATGAGAATTCGTGGCAGTACACAATCATCTGGCGGAAGAGCACAATGCAAAGCGACATGATATTCCAACAAATATATCGATATGAATATAAGGTGTAGGCGGCACATGGGAACTGTGCAAGTCTTGAGGGCCCAACAGGTGTGACTAAGGGGCAGTGTCAATTAACAATGTGTAACAGTGATGCGTACATCGAGGTGAGATATAAAGGAAGACATAGAGTCAATGTGTTGGACCAGAGGGGAATTGGTGATGCATGTAGCGGTAGGTAGTATCTCCTATCCCTGAATGCCAGCAGTATCAACCTCATGAGTGTCTACTGGGGCATCGGTATCACTTGTTTGGGCAAGCAGGAAGTTAACCAAGGGTCCCCAGATCTCTCTAGGCTGGGACGAGATCGGTAACAGTTCAGTGTAAGTTACATGCTGTTCCTGACAGTAAGTCCAGTCCGCTAACCAGTCCTTGAATTTAGGCGCCCTGCCCCGGCCCCAGCGACACGCCACTCGCCGTTTTGCCAAGAGCAATGCGGTATCTATGAATTTCTTACAGGATTTAGGGACGTGTGGCGTGTGACCAAGTAGCATAAATAATGGGTCTACAGGTATGTTTTCACTAGTCATTGTCGTAAGGGCGTCATGTACTTGCTGCCAATAGTGGCGAACAGGAGGGCACTCCCAAGCAAGGTGCAGGAAGCCTGCATGCTCTGCACGGCATCGCTCGCACCTGTCGTTGTCTGCCAGCCGGAACCAAAGCTTTTTTACCGGGGTATAGTACAATCGCTGCAGGAATTTGTAATGTATTATTTTGAGTCTACTGCTGGCTGATATTCGGGCCGTAAGGGCGCAGCAATATTGCCATTGTTCGTCAGTAAGTGCGGCAGCCAGGTCGACTTCCCAATGCAGTCTAGCCCCGGCTTGCGTTGCCGAGACGGTAGCCCTGAGCTGGCGATATAGACCAGAGACTAGATGCGCGCCATCTTGTGAACATAGTAGGTAATGAAGTGGAGATAGGACTTCAGGTTCGCAAGGGTACTCAGGCAGAATGTCCTTCATCCCCTGGCGCAGACGTAGGTAATAAAACACATCGAGCGGAGTATGAGCGTGAGTAGCAAAGAACGACTCCGCAGACCTGAACTGACCATCTGAGAATAGATCGCCCCAAGTGGTGACTTGGACACGTGCACATAGCATTTGGAAGCCTCGCTCCTGTAGTAGTGCTAGTTTAGGGTGATAAGTCAGCGGTAATTTAGGTGAGTATGGCAGGGTGCAAGATAATTTCTTAGTGATGCGGCGCCATGCATCTAGGGTGCAGGAGACGGAGGTATTGGACGTCGCTATCAATGATTCCGGATAATCAATGAGGCCAGTAAGCGGGAGGGGGTGTACAATCCAGTCCTCCACAGCCAGTTGGGGCATGTAGGGGGTAGGAACCAACCAGTGATACGCATAATGCGCCTGTGCGCATTGGTAGTAAGCCTCAAGACCTGGGACGTCGAAGCCTCCTTTGTCGTATGGTTGTATGAGCGTGGACCATTTCAACCGTGAGCTCCTACCCCCCCAGAACAGTCTGCACAGTTCCGACTTCAAGGTTTTAAAGAAGAAGGCTCCTGGGTAGTAGGGGATATTGAGGAAAAGGTATAGAAAGCGGGGCAGCACAACCATTTTAATGAGGGACGCTCTGCCAGCCATGGACAGCGGTAGGGTGATCCAGCGGTCCACTGAGGCCGTAAGTTTCGTGATTGCCACCCCATAGTTGGAGCATAGTGTTTCCTCTCTGTCGGGGGAGATCTGTATGCCTAGGTATCGAACTTCCAACCGACACCATTCCAGGGGGTAATCGAGAGGAAAATCAGCGACCGCGTCAGTAAGTGGGAAAAATTGCGACTTGGCCCAATTTATGCATACTCCAGACATCCTACCAAATACTACAAATTCTCTAAGGAGGGGATTGAGATTTAGAGCAGGGTGCTTGACGTAAAGTGTCATATCGTCAGCATATAAAGACACATCGATCTGACGCTGAAAGCACCGTATCGCCCCATCACGGTGCAGTTGTCGGAGCCTACAGGCAAGGGGTTCGATCGCGATCACGAACAAGAGGGGGGATAGTGGGCATCCCTGACGAGTGCCCCTAGAGATGGCAAGGGGTTGTGAAAGGCGACCATTTATGAGGACCCTTGCCGTTGGCTGTGTGTATAGCAATTCGATCCAGGGGATAAATAGCTTTGGGAACCCCATGCGTGCCAGGACAGTAAATAGGTAAGGCCATTCGACCGAGTCGAATGCCTTGGTGGCATCCAGGAAAATCGCCGCCACCGGCATATCAGGGTGGACCGTGCGAAGCAGGGAGAACAGGGTACGCAAGTTATGAGAGGTGGAGCGACCCGTGACAAACCCAGACTGGTCGGGCAAGACAATTCTAGTCATCAGGAGGGATAATCTGGTAGCTAAAACTTTTTCGAGTATTTTGACATCACAATTGAGTAGGGAAAGTGGGCGATAAGAGTCGCAAGAACTAGGAGCTTTACCAGGCTTTAGTAGTGATGTGATGACTAGTCCTCGCATGGAACCAGGGAGGATACCGTCGGCCAGCGATTCCTCGAAGACCTCACGTAAGACAGGGGCCATAATGTCGATGTAAGCTTTATAAAACTCGGCGGGAATGCCATCCAATCCGGGCGCTTTACCATTCTTTAGTGACAATATCGCCTCGCGGATTTAATCTAATTCGAAGGGGGCAGCTAGGAAGGCTCTATCACCATCACTGAGCCAACAGAGAGCAATATCGTCTAGGAAGTCTGCGTAGGGCACATTAGCAGTGGTGGAAGTGGTATACAGTGCGTGATAATGTGTTGTAAATGCAGCGAGTATTTCATCCATGTTCCTGACTGTGTCCCCCTGACCGTCTGTAAGCTCTAAAATCGTGTTACGATCACGTGGGGTGCGCGTCAGCTCCGCAAGTGCCCTACCCGGCCTGTCGCCCTCGCAGCCTGACAATGTTTCCCTCTGAACTTCGCTTCCCTAGTAGCTTCTTCCTCATATTTAGACAATTTATCCCTGAACTCCGCATGTATGTCAGGGTTGTTGTCATCCACCATCCGATGCTCTAATGCCTTCAGTTCCCTATCCAGGGTGCAGATAGTGTTTTGTATGTCGCGTAGAACCCCGAAACTCTTGGAGATGCAATACCCCCTGACCGTGACTTTGAAGGCCTCCCAGACGTGTTCCACCGAGTCAACAGTACCCTTGTTCCTAGGGAAGAATTCAGCAATTTCTTCCCCAAGCTCCACTCGGAATGCGTTGTCCAGCAAGGCTGTGGGTTGTAACCTCCATTGTGGCCTAGGGTTATCCCACCCGGGTATGCGTGTGTGTAGCAGAACGGGGCTATGGTCAGAATATGTCCTCGGCAGATGTGTCACTTCCCGAACCCCCACCGCAATCTCCCTGGTAGTGAAGAAATAATCCAGACGCGCCCATGTGCCGGTCTGTGAGGTAAAATGCGTGCCTTCCCTCCGGGTAGAGTGGAGAGATCGCCATGTGTCGACTAGCCCTCCTTCAGTGATCAGTGATCATGCCCTCCAGTGCCTCCCTAGATCTGGGCTTGTAATGTAGTACTCCGTCCGCTCTATCTAGGTGTGGTACCAGTGCCAAGTTAAAGTCTCCCCCCCCATATGATATGACGGGACCCGACATCTACAATTTTACCCCAAAGTGTGGTGAAGAACTCGGGCGGATCAATGTTAGGAGCATAACAATTGACAAAGGTGAAAGTGTCTCGGCCTATCCGCCCCCACAGCAAAGCAAAGCGTCCCTCCCCGTCTGTCAGCTCCCCACACCCATGGAACATCACAGAGTGTCGAACGAGGATAGTTACTCCCCTCGCATAAGTAGAGTAAGAGCAGAAGACACAGACTTTAGCCCATTTACTAGCAAAGGTAATATGCGCTTGTGGCGCTAGATGAGTCTCTTGTAGCATGGCAATGTGGACATGGTGTCTGTGTAGATAAGCAATCACATTCCGACATTTCTTTGCGTTGTTAAGCCCTCTAATATTCCAGGACATACAGTTCAGTTGTGCAACAGTTCGTAAGTCCGCCATAAGTCACTAAGCATCAATCCATCAGCCCATGCTACCATGAATGCAGCAGCACCTGTCCCATTCAGGCTAATAGGGTTGCCATGACATTCTATAGTTTGCCTGTCCATTCCATGTGTAAAACTCCCCGTCCCAGCCCAACTCAACCCCCCTCCCAATACAGCATCCCAATCATGCCGGCAGCCTTCGTTCCCACCCCTCCCCCTCCCCCCCCAAACTCGACGTTACACGTTTTTCGCTGCAGTGGGGCTTGGCTGCAGCATTTGGGAATCCATATTCAGGGACGTTTGTTACTTGAGCTCACGCACTAACACGTGAGCACCGGATTGAACCTTCACTAAATCTCCTTATTGATTATTTGGAAACTCTTATTAGACATCGATCATGACTCCTACATTTTAATTGTGCATATTTGGCCACGACACCCGTGTGGGGGAGCCCCGTGTTTGGTGTATGGAGTACTTCCCAGGTGCATTTACCATTACACCTGATCAGAATGCTTTGATTTCACATCTTTGAACACTTGGACCGTTGCTTCTTGAATATCCGGATTTCTTTGAAATATGGTTCCTTACCTCATACTCATTATGTTTGGACAAGCCCCTATCTGATACACGACGACAATATTTCATCTCGCCTAGCCTTGAAAAAGTCTTAGTACTTACCTTCAGTACTGACGGAACACGTGTCGGCTGTCTTTTTGTCAAGTCTACTCCCATGGATTTTCTGAATAAAGAACATGATAATCTGAACTTTCTTGTTTGTTTGTGATGTCCAACTACTGCTGCTATCGGATAATCTCTACTTATTGTGAAACAACTAGGAGACCTATCAGTCTGCTCGTGTACATATGTGTGTTAGGAATGTGCTTGATTTGACACTCTTGCTTCATGATGCATACTACCTTTGCGCCGAACGGGTCGCCACGTACAGCACGTCACAGCATCTGGGAAAGTAACATATCAGGTACGATTCGCGCCAGAACACAATCAACGGCTACGAGACGGACCAGCTAGCAAAGGGTACGAGACGGAGCAACAAGCAGCGTGTATGAGACGAATACATCATGAATCCCATTGCGCAGGTCATACCAGTACTCTACATCTATGACAGGATTAGGAACAGACGCGGACGGCGCAGACGGTAAGTCGGACACCGACCACACAAACACCCCCCAAATGTCACACACACCCAGGGGGTCCTGATCCTGTCCACCATCAACAGGCCACTACAGGGGTCGCATGGCTATCACTACTCCCACCCCCACTCATGGGGCGTGTTGCCTATCACTACTGCCACTCCCACTCGTAGGGGCGTGTTGCCTATCACTACATCCACCCCCACCCATATGTGTCATGTTGCCTATCACCACTGCCAACCCCACTCATAGGGGCATGTTGCCTATTACTACTGCCACCCCCACTCAAAGGGCATGTTGCCTATCACTACTGCCACCCCCACCCATATGTGTCATGTTGTCTATCACTACTGCCACCCCCACTCATAGGGGCATGTTGCCTATCACTACTGCCACCCCCACCCATATGTAGAATGTTGCCTATCACTACTGCCACCCCCACCCATATGTAGAATGTTGCCGATCACTACTGCTACCCCCACCCATATGTGTCATGTTGCCTCTCACTACGTGTCATGTTGCCTATCACTACTGCCACCCCCACTCATAGGGACATGTTGCTTATTACTAATGCCACCCCACCCATATGTGTCATGTTGCCTCTCACTACTGCCACGCCCAACCATATGTGTCATGTTGCCTATCACTACTGCCACCCCCACCCATATGTAGAATGTTGCCTAGCACTACTGCCACCCCACCCATATGTGTCATGTTGCCTATCATTACTGCCATCCCCACCCATATGTGTCATGTTGCCTATCACTACTGCCACCCCCACTCATAGGGGCATGTTACCTATCACTACTGCCACCCCCTCCCCTATGTATAATGTTGCCTATCACTACTGTCACCCCCACCCATATGTGTCATGCTGAAAATCACTACTACCACCCCCACTCAATGGAGCATGTTGCCTGCCACTACTGCATCCCCCACTCAGAGGGGCATGTTGCCTATCACTACTGCCACCCCCACCCATATGTGCCATGTTGCCTATCACTACTGCCACCCCCACTCATAGGGGCATGTTGCCTATCACTACTGCCACCCCACCCATATGTGTCATGTTGCCTATCACCACTGCCACCCCACCCATATGTGTCATGTTGCCTTTCTCTACTGCCATCCCCACCCATTTGTGTCATGTTTCCTATCACTACTGCCACCCCCACTCATAGGGGTGTGTTGCCTATCACTACTGCCAATCCCACCCATATGTAGAATGTTGCCTATCACTACTGCCACCTCCACTCGTAGTGGGCTGTGTGACTATCAATATCAACACCCCCACCCATAGGATAGGTGATGCACCACACATCCATCACACATCAACATCAGGTATGCCATAAAAATACATCAACCCTAACATCATGACAACAGTGTGTAGTCTTTTACAAATACTCCAAACAGTAAATATGAATCAGAACATACAATGTAACTACCATCACATGTGTGACCAAAAACTGAATGTGGACTACACAAGTCAAGCTTCACAATATCACTGTGTCAATGTGCTCTAAACCCACATCACTGTGTAGATCTAATGTCAATTGTGTAGTTGCAAATGGCATCAAAAGTTGAGCATTGTGACAATGGGGCTGAAACCCCCATTATCACAGTGACCAAAAGGTAAGTGACACCATGATAAAAGCAGCAAATGGCAAACAGAATGTATGATTTCTGCTCTCAACACATGAAACCCTTTTGTGGCAAAGTAGTGGTTGTGTCACACACCTGTGTCACATACCCACAGAGATGTGGTGAGGCAAACAGTGCTGTGAAAATAAAATATACTCTCGGGCATGTGCAGACAAGCACCACCCATGGGGGCTGACATTGCATACAGTGTACAATGAAAAAAAGCAGAAGTGACCATCATAATGCATACACACATCTCGAAAATAGGCACACAAAGCAATACATCCTGTGTAGACTGTAGGTGTCAGGTCACAAAATCCCATTCCATGGCAGCAATGGGATATAACAACCAGGAGCAATGTGCAGAATGATGAGATATGACTCACAGGGACAACAGGGAAAATCACCCAAACAACATCTATACAATTACCCACAACAGCAATACCAATGCACTGGTGCAGATGCACAAACACAAACAAGCAAACTCACACTGTACATCTCACACAACATGTATATGTGTGTGTCTCAGTATCCCCACTCAACTACACAAAACATGAGGGGGAATGAACCACAACGGCACAGATGTGGACACAGTGCCATACAAAAGAAAGCCATCAATCGGGCACCCCTTAGTGGGCAATCATTCATTGTAAGATGAGAGGGATCCCAACAGACACATGTGACACAAGCTGGAATGAACAGTAACTAAAACAGCAAGAGACAGACCCACAACAGCACTACCCCCAGGGACCATAAGTTGGGGTGACACAAGCCTGCATGAAACGTCCACTGTGATGCCAAAGGTAGATGTCGTTCAAACTGGGAAACTCAGACATGTGTCCTGTGCCTCAAACGTACATCACACCTACACAAACACAAATCACTCAGCATGGGCTGTCAACCAGGGACAAAAGGGAGGTAGGGGCCCAGCCATGCAAACATTCACATATGTCCACCCTCAACACCACACACGCTGAACTGCACCGATGTGCATCAGTGAAGCCCACATAAATCTGTTTTATTGTTTTAAAGGTACGTATTAAAATACAGGCATCATTTATACACGCTCACTTTCATAGGCAAGTCATTCAACATTGCATTAGCACATGGTCATATTGTGTTGCAAGTGTTTGCGCTTTACGGTGAATAGAACAGAAGATGCCCGCCCAAAGTGAACTGGAGTACACTGCGCCAGTCTTGGTTCAGACACTGAAGGTGTTCATGAGAGTCGATGCGTTAACCTCACAGTAGTCCTTGCTGTTCAGGGCTGATCCTCCATCTTGGGCATGCAAACAGACATCGTATGTACGGAACAAGAAACATTAACTTGAGCAGGAAAAACCTCCTGTATGTAAAACTCCCTCTCGTCCCCCCTCTTGCTTTGACCCTCCACCCCCCCCAACCAGCGCACACGCTCTGTATCAACGGCCCCGCCCGCAGGGTCGACATGAGGCCCTGATGAAGCATGAGTAAAACATACCAGATGATCCCGGCAGGTGAACAGTCTGTGGCATGCACCCACCCGCCTATGCACTTCCCGCGCCTGCCATGCCGGGTGTGTCCCCCCTCCATCCGCTTGCTGCAACGCACCAAGCATCCGCTTCCAGTGTGCCGCTATAGGTTCCTTCCGGAGCCACAGCGTTTTCTCCCTGCGGATGGTAGTACACTCCGCTCTGTCCCATGCCTGGAGTGAGGAGTGCCATGCTCGCATGCCGGGGCGGATTATGTGCCTTCCACCTCCTTGTAAGGAGACGCTTTGCTACTACTAGCCCCAGGTCTAGAAAACGGGATGACACCTTATCTTTGGGGGATCTTATGAAGTGATGCAGGATGTATTCGGGCCAGTCAAAGGGTATGGTGCGACCTGTGCAACTCCGCAGTGCCTCTCTAATTGCATGCCAGTAAGATCCCAGCCCAGGACAACTCCACAGCATATGCAGGAATCCCGCCCCTAACTCACCACACCTGGGGCAGAGTGCATCTTTATGACAGAAATACTTATTAATCAGCTCAGGCGTGAGGTAAGCCCTGTGAACAATAAAAAGCTGAATTTGGCGGAATCGCATGTTTCTGGGGATGCGCACCGGGCTTCTGAGTACCCTTTCCCATTCTTTACCCGCTAGCGGCTGCTCCAAGTCCAGCTCCCATTTGCCTCTGAGGGGGCCTAAGCTAACTGCCACATGCTCCTGGAAGGATGCCGCAAACCAACAAACCAGATGTCTCCCCTCCCCATAACGTGGAGATACTGCATGGGTAAATGCTGCCTGGGCTCCATAGTTACATCTCCCCATCTGGCAGTCAGCTTCGCTATCAATGGGCAGTGCATTAGCAACCCCCCCGGGGGAAGCCCCTCCTCTTCTACTAGCGTCTCATATGCTATGAGCTCCCCTTCTCTGTACAGGTCTCCAAGTGTATGGATGTCGGCCTTCCGCCACTCCATGAGCATGGAGGTTGTGAGCACCCCTGCACCGCTAGGCGAGACCTCCAGGGGTACAGCCGGTGCATAAGGAACCGTACCACGGGTAAGGTGCAAAGCCCTCCGATGGCACTTGCATGCCACTGCCAGGAGGAGCGGTGCTGGGCGCTCTATCGCAGCCAGAGATTGGAAGAGTTTGGTTATATGCTCTAGTGAGTAAGGTGGCATTGCAGTAGCCGTATCGTCTCTGCCTCTATCCGCCAACCAACGAGAGACCCATTGTAGCTGCGCGGCTAGGTAGTAGTGCTCAAAACAAGGCACAGCCAGGCCCCCCCGGTCCGTCGGCGGGTATAACTCCCGAAGGAGATGTATTAATTGTATATTGTATAATGACTTTTTTGCAACTGATGTCTTTGAAAGTATGGAAGTTTGTGTATTTTAATGCCTAAGTATTTGAACAATAATCCTGAATAGATGAATATTGTTTTTATCATTTCTGATAAGTATATGTTTTATAATGTATTGAGTACTTTTTTAAACAAATTTTTTTTTATAATAAAGACTCTGAAGTTTGTACATATAATCTATGTTTTTGTGGTTCTACTAGAGCATAGGGGTGAGCCAGTGGCTGAGTGACGGTACAAAGAGACGAATGAATGTTTTGGTTCCCCATTAGAAACAAAAACCCAGGGAACACCCAATTTCCTTTTTTGCATAACTTCGTTAGCGCCAGCCTATGCCTTGAGGTGCCCCAGACGAAGTCCTGCAGAATCTTACTGAGCATAGTGAAAAAGGACGCCGAAATAAATAGCGGTAAGTTGACAAAGCAGTGCAGGAGGCGGGGAAGCATGACCATTTTAGCAAGCGCCACTTTACCCGTGGTCGTCAGTGGGAGTGTGGTCCAGAAGCGTATCTGTGACCTAAGTGCTGCAACTGCCTTCCCAAGGTTCCCATCGAACAGGTCAGCAGGGTTGTGGTATATCTGTATCCCCAGGTACCAGAAGGTGTCCTCCTTCCACTGGACTTGTGTGCCCCCAAGGCGGTATCCCGGATCCTCTGTCCGCGCACTGAAGGCGTAAAGGCAGGATTTACCTGCATTCACACGGAGCCCCGAGATGCTAGCATCTCCTTCCGTTCCTCGGAGGCCGTGGGCAGCTGAATAGAGTCTAAGAACTCCCCTAAAATGCACCTGGAGCCAATGCCCTGGGCCCTGTATAGCTGTGCGTAATGGTCTGTTAGGGCACAGTGTATTTCGTGCTGTGTGTACACCATCCCTCCACACGCCGTGCGGAGCGCTCCTATCGGGACACCATGTCCTTCTTGCTTTATCAACCAGGCCAGTAGGCGGCCCGCCCTGTCTGCTCTGGCATGCGTTTTGGCCGTATGCGCTGCATAGTTGTGGCATCGCAGCCTCTCCAGAAGCTCCGCATGTCTGGTGCGAAGATCTCCCAACTTGTGCGAGTGCCTGCCCTCTCCCTCTCCTTCCCGCTCATAACGTAACAGCTCAGTCTCCAGGTGCGCCAGGGAGGCTGAGAGCATCCCGCGGATGTTCCACGTGGCCCCCATGCAGTGCCCCGGACAATCACCTTGTGGGCATCCCACTCTACCATGGTGTTGCTTGCCGTCCCCTCATTGGCATCGAAATACGCGAGGAGAGCCATGCCCAGGGACAAGCGGAACTCCGAATCCTCCAGCACGCTAGGCTGTAACCGCCACATGGGGACAGGTGGGTGATCTGCCTCCCAACTGATCCGAAACCACAGGGGATTATGATCGGAGTGATTCTCCCCAGGTACTCCGACTGTGCAATGAGCGGGAGCAGGGACGGGGTACCCACCATCCTATCTAACCGAACATGTAGGTCATGGACTGCCGAGTAGTAAGAGTAAATCCTGTCATCTGGGTGCATCGTGCACCACAGGTCCTGTAACACCCAGTGCGAAAGCCAGTCCCTAACCGCCTGCACATTGGATGCTACCGCTGCAGCACGAAGGGGGGGAAAGCACCTCTCCAACCGAACATCTAGCACCATATTAAAATCCCCCCCAGGCAGCCAAGGGAGTCCGACATAAGGGTAAAGGACCTGAGCCAGCTGCGCTAGGAAGGATAGCTGATCTACGTTCGGAGAATACAATGATCCCAACAACACCTCCTGACCATTCAATTTGCCCCGCACTAGAGTATATCTGCCCTCTCGGTCTACAGTTGCTTCTTCGAAGATAAAGGGAACGCCTGCCCTCACCCAGATCAGGGTTCCGCGCACATGCGTAGAAAAGACCGTACCATAAACTCGCCCCCTCTAGCGCCTACGAAGTCTGCCAAGTTCCGTCTGGGTTATGTGGGTCTCTTGCAGGAGGGCCACCCCCACTGAGTGTCGCTGTATGTAGGAGAACATGAAATAGCGCTTCGACGGTGTGTGCATACCACGTATGTTCCAGGTCACAATGTTAGCGCGTGTCATGTATCTGGGTAGGTCATCGCAGTGCAAGGCAGAGGTTCTACCGCAAGGGGGGGTCGGAGTCACGGTCCAAGGGAAGTACATCAGCGTGCTGCAACTGAAACAAAATAAAAACCGCAAAGAAGGCAACTAATCGGGCGAATCCCCGAGAGGGCATACATCCAAACCTCAAGGTAAAACACATCTATCAGTAAGCTAGTCCAGTGCGATGTCTAGTGTGGTGCGTGTGTTGTCAGCAGTGAATCTGCACTATTCCCCTATCTCAAACCTCCTGTGCGCGCAAGAGGTGCGCATGTAGTCATCTGCTAGTCATACGCGCAATGCCGATGGGGGACGGAGCAGTGGGGGCCTGCGGTTGTGCTGTCCGCACAGTGTACCCCCCTCGAGCATCAAGCTAGCTTCCAGTCACCCGCGTGTACCGCGCTAAATGGCAGAGGCGCCCCTGGCGCGCAACACATTTCACCAACATACGCATGGACATATGAGAGAGAGAACAGTATATGACATATACATGCTTGTGAGTTACATAGTAGGCAACACAGCACTGCTTCATCACATGAGCAGGTCCACCGTCTGAGGCGTCACCACAGGCAAGTTTGAGTCTTCAGAGATCACGGTGGATGGGGAGGACGAGCCGCTAGTTCCCGAGTCACTTTGCGTTTGTGTCTCCGTGCGGCTATTGCTGGTCACTGTCCCAAGAGTCACCACTGCCTCGAGGGCTTCCTGGTGTTCCATCCTGATCTTCTTCGGACTGGGCGCCACTGGGCCCGGCTGCATGTCTCGATATGCCCCCCTTCGTCTGCACCGTCTCGATCTCCTTTCCGGTTGGCTGCCATCCTCCGATCCTGGGGTCTTGGTCCTGTCAACTGCCCCGACTCTTCCAGCCAGTCCCAAACTTCCGATGGGGCATCAAAGAAGCGGGTACCCTCCTTCGAGACCACTCTGAGTCTGGATGGAAACAGCAGGGAGTAAGGCAACACCAACTCCCTAAGTTGACGTTTCACTGCCATATAGGTACCCCTCCGTCTTTTTACTGCTGCTGTGTAGTCCGGAAAAAACATCACCCAGCCATTTCCCACAGTCAGGTCACCCAGTTTCCTCGTTTCACGGAGCACCACGTCGCTGTCCCTATAGTTAAGGAGCTTTAAAAGGAATGGGCGAGGTCGGGCTCTCAGCCTGGGCTTCTGTGCTGGTACTCTGTGCGCTCTTTCCACCACAAACTGCTGCGACAGCGGCCCCTGGGGCAGGATGTCACGCAACCAGTTCTCAACATACGCCTCCGGATGTCTGCCCTCCTCTCCCTCCGGAAGGCCCACCACGCTGACATTGTTACGTCGGGAGAGCCCCTCTGCGTCCTCAACGCGGTCCTCGAGCGCATGGACTTTATCAATCATATCTTGGAGCGCTATAGTATGGTTCTGGACCTCGGGCTGTATCTCCTGTAGTGTCTGATTTTGCGAGGCAACAGACTCTGCTAATTTACGATGATCAGCATGGAGCAGCGTAAAATCCGACGTAACTTTGTCGATTCTTGTCTCTAGAGACTCCTTAGTTTGCTCCAGAGTGGTACCGATCCGCTCCACCGCTGCAAGCACAGTGTCCATTTTGGCTGCAAGGGCCGCCGCCTGGGTTCCATGCTTCCACCCTGGCGCCCCGGCGGCGGGTCCGGACTGCCAGCCCTCAGCTTTCCTTGCTGTGATTTGTCCCTCAGCCGGCCCATCACTATCTGCTGTGCCGTTGGCATCCGCAGGCGGACTTTTAATTTGGGCTGGCGCAATCAGCTGCAGGCCACCAGGGCTCAGGCCTCTTCAGAATGCCAGAGTGAAGTCCGCCCCGTCGATCCTACTGCAGTACTGACCAGCAGAAGGGACCGCCACCCCAGGATAAACGTTGTTGTTGGCGGGGGACTGGTCACGGCGTCGTAGTCACCGGCCCCTGGGGCTTATGCTGGCAGCGCGCCTGCCCACTACAGTTCGGGGGCTATCCCGCCGTCCTCACGCGCCCAGGGCACCTCGCCACTGCTCGCTCCTCCCTGGCAAGCTCGGCCCCGCTTGGCCAACAATCGCTGTGCGTGCCCAGGAGTTTTGGGCACAGCGCATCTGTGACACCTCCAATCGTACAGAGTTCCCTCTATAGCTGATGCAGCTCTCGCGCTGGGGGCACACCACTTCGACGACGTTCTTGCTCAAAATGGCGCTGCTCTCAAAATGGCGCCCAGTTCGCAATACACCAACCTGTGGCTTCCCAGCCTCCGCCAGCTAGCAGTCCCCGGCACCTTTGGGCCCTTCCAGGCACAATGATTGTGCGTGTCCCCCTGTTCTGGAAACCCGTGCCTCTACCAGCACTCCAGACGCAGCGCGGCGCCTCTACGACTCACCAGCTGAAGGCCCAATCACCTGTTCCACTCCTCATGTCCCGCTTTCATAGCGCATTAGCCTGCTTTCTGGGGAAACTTTCACAGTAACCTTCGTGGGTCAGCAGCCGGGCGCAACACCGTGGTCCTCGCTTCCTTGCTCGCCGAGTGCGCCGGCCCTCGCAGGACCCCAAGTTGGTGCTAGCGCCAGCGGGCCCACCCCTGCGTGATTCCTACGGGGCCACAACACCTCACCAAGCCAACTCCAGCCCTCTCTGAGCAGTCTTGCACCATGTCCCCAGGTTACAGGGGTAGACCTTTCTCACAGGGGCACCAAGCCCGATCAGGTAAAGGCCTCAGCACCCGTCCAGTAGGCAGGTGGCAGCCGTTTCCCTCAGCAGTGCGCAACGACTCTCCCTTGCTGTCGTGGGTCGTGCCGTGGGTCTTCCTCCTGCCCCAGGCCCGCACCTCACCTCAGACTCCGGCAGTGAGTAGCGATGACGATCAGGCCACAGCTTCCAAACATCACTGGCCGGTCCCTCAGCACCCATGCCTCAGGGCGCAGCAGCAGCCTCCGTCTCCGGGTCACCAGGCGCGCTTCCCCTGCCCGGTCCCTGCAGTGCAGCTCTCTAGGGGGCCCGCCGCTCACTCAGCAGCACCTGTGGCAGTCGACTCGAGCCGTGGAGCAGGACGCCTTCACACAGTGGAGAAGTGTGGCTCAATGGTTAGAGCGGCAGACCCTGATGCAGAGGTCTAGCCCGGGACCAGGGTTCAATTCCCCACCTCGGCGGGTCTTGAGCTCAAAATTCCACGGACCTGATAATTCTCGTATCGGTGCCTATTCCAATCATGGAGTCCCACTCTGCAACTCTGGGCAATAGCTTGCTTAATCTCCACAACGGCCCCCACAATGCTAAGGATGCCTGGCCTCCACCTTGGGGGTGCCCAGGAGTGGACACCTCACGGGTAAAGCCAGGATGGGTTCCACAGCGGTATTCGTACAAGCGCCTTGAGACCCTTGCGGGTGAGTAGTGCGCTATACAAGTATCAATTTACATTTACATTTACATTTACGCGTCCCGTTGTCACCATGTGTCTGCCTCCTGCCCCCGGGCCTCGCTCCTTCTCTCAGCGCCCGGTGGTGGCCTCAGGTAGCGGGGAACCGTGACATCCACCAGTCCTCTGTTATGCACCACTCGAATCGCCTCACCAGGGTGCCATGTAACGCCGGCGCCACACTAGAGGAGGTTCTCAGCGCCCCCTACGTTATGTAAATGTAAATGTAGTTGAGCTTATATAGCGCACAGCTACCCGCAGTGGGTTTCCCGGCGCTTGCTTAGGGAACCCGTCCTGGTATTCCCCTGTGAGATATCAGGGTATCCACAAGGGGAAAGTCAGGCATCCCGCCGCGAGGGGCCGTTGTGGAGATTAAGCAAGCTATTGCCCAGAGTCACAGAGTGTGAACCCGTGAGTCGAGGAGGCACCGGGGCGAGAATTATCGAGTCCGTGGAATTTTTAGCCCAAGACCCGCCGAGGCGGGGAATTGAACCCTGGTCCAGGACCGATCTCAGCTTCCGGGTCTGCTGCCTCTAACCCCTGAGCCACACTTCTCCACTATCACGGTGCCGTCTCAGACTCCGGCGGCGACCGTTGGATCTCGGGGCACTTTTCGCGCCTTCGCCTCCTGGGCCGCGCCACTCGGTGGGTCCGCATCCCCCTCTCCAGCGCCTCCCGATCAGCAGCCACCAAGCACCACAGGCACCCGGCCACGTCCCCTCACTGGCCCCACTGGATGTGAGCGTGCTGGGCACCTCTGGAGGAGAAATGTCAGGAAAATTAGGGGTAGTCGGACGGAGTGCTAGTAAGTCGTGTCCGCCATGGTAGCTGGTTGGCCCGCACAGGCACCCATGATAAACACTAGGGGGCAGATTTATGATGCCCTTGCGCCTCCTTGCGCCGCAATTGCATCACGTAATGTGACACAGCGGCGGCGCAAACAATGCGCCCTATTTACAACGTGACGCATCTAGGAGATGCGTCACGTTGGAAACCCCTGGGCCATAAGGAGGCGTTCCTGCGCAGGGGGGGGCGTTTCTGCGCAAGAACGCCTCCTAAAAGTGGCTGAGTGAAATCTATGAGATTTCACTCAGCCACTTTCTACGTCAATTCCTTACGCCTGCTTGAAGCAGGCGTAAGGGTGACGCACAATGCATTGAATAGGTGGCTCCTGTGCATTGCAGGAGTCATGTCGCACTTGCGACATGACTCCTGCAATGCGCCGCCCGTACGCCGAGAGATGCGTCACGCATCCTCACTTCCTTTCACCATGGTGTGCCGCATCATAAATGCGGCGCACCATGGGTGGCGGAGCAGTGGCGCACTGTGGCGCATGTTAACTGGCGCATCCCTGGGGATTCGCCAGTTAACATAAATCTGCCCCAATATTGTTTGGAGGATCTAAGGTGCACAGACTCAGCACATAAGGACAGTCCACAACCACGGTGAATGTCAGACGTCAAATCTCAAGTAACCTTTGGAATCCCAGCCACAGTCTCAGGACAAGGCAGAAGCCAAGGAGAACCACATGACACACATGCTGAAACCTGCCAACATTGCCCCTCGTAACCTGATGATTGGGAGCAGTCACACACACATACACTTGTCCCAATCACTAAAAGGTACCACCTATGGACAACTACATGATATTGTGAACCAACAAGTGCCCTGGGGAGCCCTGACTGTGTACCATCTGCGTCTGACCACATCATCACCACTCAGAACTAACAAATCATAATGATGACACACAAATGAACAGTAGAGTGTCATGCACCCACATACCTGGAAGCCCCGGACAAAGATGTGTGATGAACACAGGACAACTCAGGGGATGGGAACACACACAGACATGCCCACACAACACACACCATGGGCCCAGGCAATGTCACAGAACAACACACTAACTTGAGAGGACTCAACTCCTGTGGAAGCAAAGCTGTGCCAAACATTGTTCCAGCAGGTCACAGTCATGTCAGCACAACACTTGCTCAGTCAACCATTATTTACCACCCAATGTAGGCATTGGTCACATAAGCCTGGGTACGGGAGTGTTCCTTAAGTCATCTGCACATACTCAATACGTATGTCTAGCAAGTTGCACAGAGGACACAGTTGACTCCTACACCAATGATGCCCACACCTGCATGTCCAGTGGAGATGGGTTCACAGTCAGGGAAATAGACAAATTGGACAATGGGAATCACATCATATGTGCATGGGTGCAAGTCACAGATGTTACTATGCAAATGAAATTGTAACATCAATGTGCAAAATTTAGTTAATCATGACACACCCAGTCTGTTGCAAAGATTGACATGGATACCGACCAGATTTGGATACATATGTCATGGACTACATGGAGTACATCACATCAAGACCACAAGTATTCAACATTTTTAAATCCTATATCATAACAGCATCAACATAGTGTACAGCTAAATCAAATTCACAAGGATGACAAAAAAAGCGTTATTCAGCAAATTGGAAACTCAAAGGTAAAGTCCATTTAAAAACAAAAGCCGATGTCCAGTACATAGCCAAAGTCCAAATAGGGTGTGAGTGACACAAGTCACCCATTGCCTGCCTGCCTGCACTGCTAAGGACAGGGGACATCCATTCTGAGGGGCATTCATGGGGGCAGGCCAGGCACAGCAGGGACAGGATCAGGGCTCAGCATGAGGAGGCAGTGAAGGGGTGGTGGGTACAGCAGAGTCACTGGCAACTGCAGTGGAGGTGTCTGACATGGTATGTGCCATCACAACTGTGGGGCACAAGTCTGATGGGGTGGGTGCCAGAACAACTGCAGTGGTCAGGTCAGATGTAGTGGACAGGGTCCCCACTACAGTACCCAAGTCAGACTGGGTGCTCGTGGACTCCACTGCACTGCCTAACTTCATGGGAGCGAAAAGGGGTTCAGGTGAGGTCGGCAGGAAAGAGGGGGGCCACGGTCCCAACACCAGTGGCACAAACAGGCTGACCGGGGGTGGTGGTGGAAGAGCAAGTGGTATGGGGGAGGGCCATGAGTATCTTGGGTATGGTGTATCTGTGGGTGGGTGGGTGAACCTGGAACCGGGGGAGGGCGGGGGAACCTGTGGAATGTTGGCCTGGGGACGGAGGAAGGAGACTGTGCAGTGGAGCTGTGGGGCGGGGGTGGGGTCTTGCTCTTCCGGGTATGGGGGGGGGACTTGCAGTTGGGGGCCTCAGTCAGCCTGTGCCTGGGGGAGGGTGTCTGGCTGTGAGGGGCACTCCCCCTGTGTGTTGGGACTTTCTCTTCCCCCTGTACCCTGGATCTGCTGGTTCGATGGGGAAGAGGCCAAGGTCACACAGGAAGAGCTTCTTGAGAGATGGGGTTTCAGGTGAGGCAAGGGAAGGGCTCTTGGAGGGAGAGGGATCGGAGGACTGCGGAGTGATTGTGAATGCCTGAGTGTGTTTGCAAACCCTCCCCTGTGATTGTGGTATCAGTCCCCTGAGGTTGCTTGTGGGCACGTTTGGACATTGGTTTGGGGGTTTGCGTGCTGCTCGTGTCTGTGTGTTTGGGTGACTGTGCTGGTGTGTGTGTGCTTGGGTCTGGTAGGGTGCCAGGAATTGTGGATGGGGCAGAGGCAGGAGGGGTGAGGGACTGTTGGAGGAGGGACACTGCTGCCGTCAGGGAGGAGGCCATGGACTGATTGGTCCTCTGTAGGGCAGAAATGCCAGATGACATGCCCTCCATGAACGACACCAGATGTGTCAACAGACTGGTGTGTGCATGGAGGACACTCAGCATTGATGTCTGCCCTACATGGATCTGTTGAAGCAAGTCCACAGACTCTACACTCAGGGCAGCAGGGGACAAAGGAGCAGGGGGTACGGTGCCTGGCATGAAGGCGACATGCTCCCGAAAACGGGAGCTGCCACGGACCTCAGGGTTGGGAGCTGATGGGAGGGTGGTGTTGGTAGTGGTGGTGGTGGTGGGAACAGCCTCACTAGCTGGGGTTTGGTGGCTGCTGACACCCGCCTCCACACGGCAGTCATCCGTCGAACTGCTGTGGTCCTCAGCTGATGTGGATGGTGCTGGGGACTCCTCAGTGTGGCTCCCCTCACCCTCTGTGCCACTGAGTCCCTTCAACTCCTCAGTTGGTAGCCCAGTCTGGCACTGCGGCTCATCTTGGTTTGTGGTGCTGTCCCCTCCTATGGCCGTGGATGTCTCTGGATAGAATTAGGAAAACAAGACCCATATTAGTCATCTGCACTGACTGCACACAACACAGTGAGTACAGCACATCATAGGGCAAGCCCTGGCATCGACAGATGAACATTGCTCAAAGTGCTCACACTGTTTTGAATAAGACAATTGCCAGTCCGACCATCAACCATGGCAGCCATAACCCTACTGGACTTGCACCCATATGTCTGTTGCATGTTGGCTGCTAATACCCCAATGTGCACACATGTACCATCTACACAGTTCTTGGCAATGCAAGTGAACATGTAGAAGTTTGTCACCATACACACACATCACATCTCATGCCACTCACTCAGTTCAGGTGTCAGGATGAAGGGATGGGCTGAGTCTCAGTTCACATGCTTGTGATGCATAGCAGCACCACGCACAATGATGTGCACATGTCCTAAGAGTCATTGCTACAATGGGGTGCATGGAGCACATTGGACTCCACTGAAGGATCCCTCCTAGTGAGTTCAATGCCATGGCACAGGCATGCATGAAAAGTCAGTCATCACTGTCCCATGTCACAGGGGCAGGGCATCCAGACAACAACAGTCTGCACTGTGTTGCAATCATAGGTCATGGGCAAAGCAAACTCTGCAGCTGACAAGTACACTTATCCATCCCCTGCAAAAAACAAATTCCAGACTCTGATGACCCCACATCACACAAATCAGACATATGAGTGACTGCAAACACAACTCCCAGAACATGAGCACCTCACAGTCGGCTTTGAATGAAAGATAGCTGCCTGAAATTCACAGTCGCATACAGCATTGTGTACAGTCAAGTGATCACACACCTATATGTCACACAGGTATCGTCTAATATAGTCCCATCTCAGATGTCCTGCTGACTCTAAAACTTATGGACACCCCAGTTGTCCTAAAAAGGAAGCCACACCACAATGACACAGAGGCAGACACCTGAGGGCACATTTCAATAAGCACAATCTGTAGGTTGATACAGGGGAGTGTGAGTACAGAGTGTTTCAATGCCCTGGAGTAGGCATGACTGCCCAGGTCAACGTGAAACAGTGTATAGCCCTGGATAGTATGCAGGTGGATGATCAAGAGTGACACACTTGATCTACATACTCCTGAGGCCACTAAATTAGACTCACCTGCTGTATGGGTGTGTTTAATACCCCGACACATGTGGCGAGTCAGACCAGCAATTGGGACACCTATGAAAGGCACACACAGATCACATGTCAGAGAGAAGGCGTTGTAGAAACTATTGACCCACCCACGAAGCACACATCAGAGTCTCAGTAACATATGCTGTCCAAAACCTCAAGCATAGCTGACTGCAGGGACACAGTGCCCAAGTGAAAATAAGTCACAGACTGTAAGGGCCACACCTGTGGATCAGATGAGGAGGGTGCATTACACAATTGAGGGATATGAGTCCAGGACTACAAGACCGACTAATGTGGAAGTACAACCAGGCCTAAAGACTGCAAAAAGCATGTCAGACATAGTTCACAGATTAGGCATGGACTGATCCTCTCACTGTCTGCTCTCTGGCCTTCAGTTGCCAATCCAGGTCCGGGAAGACCACCGCCAGTATCCTGAGCATGTGGGGGGTCAGGGTCCATTGGCTGCCCCTCCTGCGAGGAGGCGGCAGCTTCAGCTGGACCCTTGCGATCTTCCGGATCCAGCCCGAAGGTCCTGCCACCTCTTCTGGCAGTTGTGGATCTGACTTCAATGCATACGCGTCGTGCAGTCAAGGGCCAAGGCGTGCGCAGGGCTTGGTCCACAACTGCACGACCCGTCTCTGTAGAAGTCACCAGCGTCCAATCACATTGCAGTCCATAGCCAAGGCGTGTGCACGGCTCGGTCCATGCCTGCACGATGCGTCTGCATTGAAGTCACCTGCGTCGGTTAACATTGCATACACGTCGTGCAGGCATGGACCGAGTTGTGCGCACAACTTGGCTATGGACTGCAATGTGATCCGACGCTGGTGGCTTCTACAGAGATGCGTTGTGCGGTTGTGGAACGAGCCGTGCGCACACCTTGGCCATTGACTGCACGACGCTTATGCATTGAAGTCACCCACTTCGGTTCACATTGGTGTGACTTTTAGACAGATTCCACACACAATTACTTGCCAGGGACTCAGGTGCACACCTACAACACCACAGCATGTGCCACACTGTATCCCATGACATGTAAGGCTGCATTACCTGTGTGTGTATGGGGGGCAAAATTTGGTTTGTTGTGTGGCACTTTGGTGCAGCCACTCCCAGGGATGGGCACAGGTTCATGTGGACAGTATCCTTTGTGTGTTGTGCACATTACCACTGTGATGTGCAACTGTTCAGTTATGGGCATGAGTCATGGACACAGTTGCAGGTTGGATATGTGTATGACTTGTCACATATACCCTGTGTCCAGGGTGGAGTGGTATATATGTTACAGCGAGACCCATAGCCACAATTCTGATGTACACCCACAGTCTGTGTGCATGTTGTGCCTCAGATGTCTCTGATTCTATTTGCCCGATGGGAGTCTGTCTCCATATCCATGTGGTTTGTGCATAAACATTGATTTTGGTGTGTGTCCTAGAGACGTCCATGTATGGCCTGCAGAGACGACAGGGGCCACTACCTGTGGGACTAATGATTCATTTTTGGGGTGTACATGATACGCCTTGTCTTGACAGGGACCATGGCTATCTGCCTGTCATAGAGATGTTATGCCTGGGAGACATCAGTCCTCACTTGTCACTGTGGAGTGTGTTTTGAACGTGACAGCAGTACATAGGTACTGTGACACAGCCCAATGATCTGCCATTGCCCTCCATGAAACTCATGTTCACATGTTGACTTGATATGTGAGATGATGGGCATGACGGTGACATATGTTTCCATACACAACAGCACACACCTCAGTTCCTTGTGTATGGCTATGTGATATTTTGCTTGGTCCTTGCAACATGGGTGGACAACTGTACAATCTTCCTTTGCCCATCTCTGTACTGCAGGGCACCAGCTGTCCATCGACCCTTACCAGACCTTGAAGGTATGGTGGAACGGGACTTCATCCGAGGGTACCGCTTCACCAGGCCACTGATTGAGGAATTGGCGCACATCTCCACATCTGCAACCTGGCCGGACATACCCTACAGCACTGACCCCACAGGTGAAGGTGGTGGCAGCCCTGCACGTTTTTGCTATCTGTACCTTCCAGTACACTGTAGCTACTGGTATGTCGCAAACCATGTTCAGCCGTGTGCTTCATGATGTCTTGGAAGGGATGTTGCATTTCCTTGACCTGTACATCAAGTTTCCTAGCCCAGGGCAACTCACTGACATTAAGACTGCTTTTCATAGACTGGGGAGGATGCCGAACGTCATTGGATCGATTGATGGTACACATGTGGCCCTGGTACCACCACGGGCACATGAGCAGACATATAGGAACAGGAAACATTTCCACTCCATCAATGCTCTGGTGGTATGTCTAGCGGACATGTGTATCACACATGTGTGTTGTCGCTACCCCGGATCTGTGCATGATGCCTACATCATGGGGAGTAGTTGCATTGCAATGATGATGTCACAGATGCCAAACCAGCGTGCCTGGTTTGTCAGTGTGTACTGACTGTTTGCCATTGTGTGTGTTTGGCAATGTTGTAGTCCACCCTCTTTCAAAAGTCATCTAATGTGTTCTTGTTTGTATGTAGGTGACTCCGGATACCCCAACATGCCGTGGTTGTTGACACCCTTCGGGACCCCTGTGACACCAGCCGAGATGTGCTAGAATGAGGCACATGGTCATACCAGGAGAGTGATCGAGCGGACATTTGGTCTTCTGAAAAGCTGCTTGCGCTGCCTGGACAAGACCGGAGGGGTCCTCCCATATGACCCTGCAAAGGTGTGCAAAATCTTCATAGTATGCTGCATGCTACACAACATGGCTGTGCAGAGAAAGTTGCCTCTCATCCAGGATGACGATGACCTACATCCCCCACCTGTGGAGGATCCTGGCCTGGGTCATGATGCCAGTGATGGTGAAGATGATGGTGACATCCGCACACAGCTCATCAACATCTTTACCTGAATGTGAATTTATAGAGTTCTAATGTCAATGTATTGAGTAAGCCTGCAATGTCTTGGTGATGCTCAGTTGCTGCTTGAGTGTGTATGTGTGCTACTTGACTGGATGCGTAAAGTGATGTGTCTTTTCAGATAGTCTGTACTCCACAATAGTGTCGATATGCTAACTTGTTTCTGTGTAGGTTTATTGTGACATGTTTTGTGCTTGTGTAATGCATTTCTATAGTGTTCTGCTGTGTTTTTGACTGTGTCTCATGTCTGTCCTTCACAGTGTACTTTGCCTGCTGTTTGGTCAACTCTGAACCCCAACACCCAGAATTCAATCCCAGGGTGGAAGTTGTCGATTCCCATCAAGTGATGTACCACACACCCCTGAACCTCAATTCTTCTACAGTTGTTGACCATGTGCCCACTGTCACATGGATTTACCTTGCAACTGTTGTGTAATAAACATGTTGCTGATGTGTAATGACACACTTCACAACAATAGAATATCAGAGGGTCAAACTACAATAAACGCCCAAAGAAACCAACAGAAAACTACAAAACCATGACTAGTGTATGTTTCTAGATAAGGTCACCCCTGAAACTAACCCTCAATGTGGTTAGACAAGGATACCCATCAGTCACCACACAGAACCGCCCTTCATCATTTGGGTTCCGTTTTAGACCACCATTGGAGGTGCCACTTGTCGTTCACAGGGAAGGCGTAGATGGTATAAGCCTTCACCTGATCCGACAGATCCCCCGTGGTCTTACTTCTCAATTAAGAGGCTACTAGAAAAATGTAAGGGGACTGATGTTGCAGTGCAAATAAAGAAAAGGTGTAAAAAATAGAAAAATTTGAAATTAAAATTGGATGAGGGGGTGCTGATAACTATTTTATTCTGGTGCTACCCACTCCACCAAGATTAAAAAGGCAGTTACAGACAATAACAAAAATTCTTGAATTGTCTAGATGTAATCCAAGGTCGACATGTTTCAGCAACTATGACGTACTATGTTCATTGCTTTCATCAGGACCAAAAAATATTAGCTACTGCAAATAAGTGATCGTGTAACAAAAAATAGGTGCTTAAAATCATACACTGATACCAAGATCACCTGAATCAACTAGGTGCTTGCATCATATTCTCCACCTGTCCAAGTCATCACAAGTGTCTGAAAATTATCAAAGCATGGAAAGTAAGTAACGGTTGGCAAAAGAGAAGCGTTCACAGCATGATATAGAAAAACCAGGTTTTATCTTAAACATTCTGATGTCTAGTGTTGTCATGAACATACACACACAGCATTGTATTATTATCTGCTAAAATCTCCACACTGGAAAGAAAAGTCAAAAATACCAAGGGAGAAAACACCTTACCCAACTTGGAAGATGTATAGACCTCACCCCACCTGGCCACGGCTCAGGAAAGGGGAGCACCGCTCTACAGAAGGAGAAAAGCAAAAACAGAGCTAACTATGAAAACTATCTCTTCTCAGTTAGTTCAGACAGAAATAAAACAAGCCACTCGTTCACTGCAAAGTTCTCCTCTAACTTATGTAGTCAGACAAAGAGGGAATGGCAAGGGCCAAAATGGCCTCGTTGGTACTACCACAACAATGTGCATCTCGAAGTGAGGGCCTAACGAGTGGAAAACTCAAAACATCCCCATGATCTCAGCACTGGCCCTACCTGTCCGTCGGTACTCCGCGCAAAAGCGTCCGAGCCGATCGGGGAGGTAAGGGAGTCTGTAGAATCCGCAATATATTACGCTTGGCGCCATTGGTTAGACGTCGATCACGTGACGGCTTTCTTTGCCTAACGAGGAAGGTGATTGGCCGAATAAGCGGCCAATCAGAAACCTTCGAGTAATGTTTGGTGGTACATGTAAACATTATCCGGCGTCGCAGCTTAAATGGGAAAGAGTATTTATCGAGTGTGATGTGAAAAAGCTTTATTAAATCAAAAAGCTTTATTAAATCAAAAAAGGCTTTGTTGCACCAAAAAAAAAAAAACACACACTTAAACACAATTATAAAACGCTATTTGAAGATGATGGGGGAATCTGTGGATTCTGCATTTTCTGATGCTTGGCGCCATTGGTTAGATGTCGTGACGGCTATCTTAGCCCAACGAAGTGGGTGATTGGCTGAATAAGCGGCCAATCAGAGCCCTTCGTGTAATGTTTGGTGGTACATGTGAACACTACCCAGCGTCATAGTTTTAAAGGGAAAGAGTTTTTCTTCAAGTGTTATATGAAAAAGCTTTATTGAATCAAAAAAAGCTTTATTGAATCAAAAAAGAGAGGGGGGCTTAATTGAATCAAAAAAGCACGCACTTGGACACAATTATAGAACACTATTTAAAGATGATGAAGCGCTTAGCTACTGATGTCAAATATTTCTATGCTCAAACAAAATAAGAGGTATGATATTCCGGTCTCGTTAATGATGCCAGGAAAATCCTATATTCAAATACAGGATGTAGTAAAGACAGGCCAGTATCACAACTCTTTCTTAAGGACCATGATATAACTGCGACCCTGTACTTTACAGAATGGTCCAAGGTATATCGTCGTTGAGCCCTGTGCAGTTCGTACCCATTCTGAAAACACACTTCTGTTCTTTGAGTAGGAGATATCTTGATACGTCTGACACATGAATGGGGATATAAGGCTGTTCCAGAACTGTCCATTGGAAGGCCGTAGATGAATGATGCGCCTCCAAGAAATGATTTGTTAGTTTTGTTGCTTGTCTCTTGCACCTAATGGTGCTCTTGTGTTCTGATTTCCTCACTTTAACCTTTCTGGTAGTCATCCCTATGTATTTGAGCCCACAAGGGCATACAATGAGATAGATTAAATTGCTACTGTTGCAATTCGTAAATTTAGTTTGGACCCATGGTTTTGTGGTCCCAATATCTACCTCTGTTGTCTTCTTGGTCTGTGGACAGGCCTGACATGACCCGCAAGCATGATGGCCCCTGACTGGGGGGAGATCCCAGAGAGAACCCAGAGCCCTGGGTTCAACTTGTCGCGGTCTGGTGTGAATCAAATGGTCTTTTACATTTAGGTCCCCTCTTAAAAGAAAAAGTGGAGTCTGGATTGTCGCCTGATCCGAGTTCAAGATCGACCAATGTCGTTTCACCACCTTCTGTATCTTATTGGACATTGTCCCAAAAGCTGATGTGTAATGAACCTGTGCTTCACTTAGTTATGTGTATTGCCTGTCTTCACACATCTGACTGACATCAGCTTACCTAACCTGTGGGCATGTTACCACAGACTGTGGAAAGGTGTGGCGTCTGTGCATTCCACTGTTTTTTTGGACAACATCGTTGTAGGCAAGGGGTTATATGGACATGTTGAGTATGTGTTGTGGTGCCCTAGTGGTGTGTCTCCCTCAAATGTGTAATACTGAGGTAGAATGGGAGGTCGCACAACGGAAATGTTCCTAGAAAGGTTCAAATAAGAACAGTTTTTGTTTTCGTGAGGTATGCAGCCTGGGTGGCGTCCCTTGTCAAAAACGTCGAAAGGTATAATGCAAAGATGTGCCTGCAATGGTCATTACAGGCATCCCCTGGCGCTCCACTTAATAATCCAATTGCACAATTTTAAAGAATAGTTCATCTGAAAGTTTATTCAAAATGAAAACTGCTTTTTGTTTCCTTCAATTACTTTTCAAAACATTTTTTGTTTGATAATAAAGTTCATCAATTGATATAATGGAAATAACACATTACATGCCCAATGCATTTCGGGCTGTTCGCCCTTCATCCGGGGCAAAAGCTAGAAGCAAGATCAAACAAAAAGTCCATTCAATATCAAATAATCGTAAAAAAACATAACTAAACATATAGATATTCGTGACGATCCCATGTGCAGCGTGTGATTTGCCCTGGTGTGAATGCATGCAAAGCTCAACAAGAGAAAATTCTCACGTGTTATCCTTCTGTAAGCTTTACCCGTTTAAGAACTGAAAACATAAATGAACACATGAATACAAGCGTACATACATACTATTGTGATGTTGAGACACATATTCAAAGAACTGTCCTAAGCTTACTTGATTAGCGCGCGGGGCGCAGTTTCTAAATATCCATGTCGTGTTGTTGCTCGCGTGTGACGCGAGTCGTCGTCTATAAAGATCTGACCATTCACACGGTAGGTTAAAGAATTCGTGAATGTGAGATTAAACGTGAGGCTGATCCTGATTGGTGGGACTTACGGTCACGTGGTTGGTTGTGGACGAATAGTGCTGAAGATCAAAAGGTATGTGGGTGTTCAAGACAGATCATAGGCGATTACTGGGAGTATGATAAACCTATAGATATTACGTATGTTAGTGTCATGGTGAAGGTATAAATAAACAAATGGAAATGAATGAAAAAAATGAGCGCAGATCGGCCATACATCAGACTTCCAATAAAAAGACAAAATCTCAAAATGGTACAGATACATGCTGTTATACATAGCAAAGAAATTCAATGCGGTCATTAAGACCATTCGGTTTGCTGGAATTTAAGAAGTAAATCCAATGATTTTCTTTTTGCAAAAGAAAACGATTATTGTCTCTTCCTTCGATTTTCTCAACAGTCTCCAATACCACATACTGTAATTGTGAAATATTGTGATTGGCTTCCATAAAATGCGTGGCTACTGAAGATTTTAGATTTTTTGTGCGTATGTTCGACTTATGTTCATTCATTCTGATCTTGATTTTTCGTTCCGTCTTGCCGACGTACACTTTCCTGCAAGGACATTTTAACATGTAAATTAGATTGGAACTCTCACAGGCTGCATTTACTTTCAGATTGATTTTGTGGCCTTTCATTGGGTGCGTTATTTGATTTCCTCTTATAATACTGTTACAATTTCCACATTGTAGACATGGACGAGTTCCACGATATTATCTTGCATCACTTGCGGTATGTTTCAACATTTCTCCGAGATTTTTGTTTCTGGTGAATGCGAAAATCGGAGGTTTTTCAAAGGAGTTTCTGAAATCCGGTTCTGCCTTGAGAATGTTCCAATGGCTTCTGATAATTCTCTTAAAGTTGTAACTCGCTGTGGAGTATTTTGACACCACTGTCGTTCTTTCTTCTTTGATTTTCTCTTTGATGGTTAATAACTCACTCCTTTGTAGATTTTCAACTTTGTGTTCAGCTTCTTTGATTAAGGAATCTGGATATCCTCTGGAGCGGAATCTGTCTCCCATTGCTTTAATGGTGTCTTGAGTTTTTTCCGGATTCGATGTGGCAAAACGTATCACATCGAATCCGGAAAAAACTCAAGACACCATTAAAGCAATGGGAGACAGATTCCGCTCCAGAGGATATCCAGATTCCTTAATCAAAGAAGCTGAACACAAAGTTGAAAATCTACAAAGGAGTGAGTTATTAACCATCAAAGAGAAAATCAAAGAAGAAAGAACGACAGTGGTGTCAAAATACTCCACAGCGAGTTACAACTTTAAGAGAATTATCAGAAGCCATTGGAACATTCTCAAGGCAGAACCGGATTTCAGAAACTCCTTTGAAAAACCTCCGATTTTCGCATTCACCAGAAACAAAAATCTCGGAGAAATGTTGAAACATACCGCAAGTGATGCAAGATAATATCGTGGAACTCGTCCATGTCTACAATGTGGAAATTGTAACAGTATTATAAGAGGAAATCAAATAACGCACCCAATGAAAGGCCACAAAATCAATCTGAAAGTAAATGCAACCTGTGAGAGTTCCAATCTAATTTACATGTTAAAATGTCCTTGCGGGAAAGTGTACGTCGGCAAGACGGAACGAAAAATCAAGCTCAGAATGAATGAACATAAGTCGAACATACGCACAAAAAATCTAAAATCTTCAGTAGCCACGCATTTTATGGAAGCCAATCACAATATTTCACAATTACAGTATGTGGTATTGGAGACTGTTGAGAAAATCGAAGGAAGAGACAATAATCGTTTTCTTTTGCAAAAAGAAAATCATTGGATTTACTTCTTAAATTCCAGCAAACCGAATGGTCTTAATGACCGCATTGAATTTCTTTGCTATGTATAACAGCATGTATCTGTACCATTTTGGGATTTTGTCTTTTTATTGGAAGTCTGATGTACGGCCGATCTGCGCTCATTTTTTTCATTCATTTCCATTTGTTTATTTATACCTTCACCATGACACTAACATACGTAATATCTATAGGTTTATCATACTCCCAGTAATCGCCTATGATCTGTCTTGAACACCCACATACCTTTTGATCTTCAGCACTATTCGTCCACAACCAACCACGTGACCGTAAGTCCCACCAATCAGGATCAGCCTCACGTTTAATCTCACATTCACGAATTCTTTAACCTACCGTGTGAATGGTCAGATCTTTATAGACGACGACTCGCGTCACACGCGAGCAACAACACGACATGGATATTTAGAAACTGCGCCCCGCGCGCTAATCAAGTAAGCTTAGGACAGTTCTTTGAATATGTGTCTCGACATCACAATAGTATGTATGTACGCTTGTATTCATGTGTTCATTTATGTTTTCAGTTCTTAAACGGGTAAAGCTTACAGAAGGATAACACGTGAGAATTTTCTCTTGTTGAGCTTTGCATGCATTCACACCAGGGCACATCACACGCTGCACATGGGATAGTCACGAATATCTATATGTTTAGTTATGTTTTTTTACGATTATTTGATATTGAATGGACTTTTTGTTTGATCTTGCTTCTAGCTTTTGCCCCGGATGAAGGGCGAACAGCCCGAAATGCATTGGGCATGTAATGTGTTATTTCCATTATATCAATTGATGAACTTTATTATCAAACAAAAAATGTTTTGAAAAGTAATTGAAGGAAACAAAAAGCAGTTTTCATTTTGAATAAACTTTCAGATGAACTATTCTTTAAAATTGTGCAATTGGATTATTAAGTGGAGCGCCAGGGGATGCCTGTAATGACCATTGCAGGCACATCTTTGCATTATCCCTCAAATGTGTCACATCAACATGACTCACATAACGGTATTCACATTGCTGTAGCAGTAAGCATGCACTGTGTTCTTTAGCAGATCATCATCTCCATGACACATTCCAAGTTTGAATCACAACATAGGCATGTATTGTGTTATGGTGAGTTCATTTGCATACATGTGTGGAGATAGTGCATAGGATGATTGTGGGTGCTGTACATTTGGCTTGGAATCCAAAGTTCACAGATGAGTTTGAAGTCTTGGTAGCTGAAATACCAAGTAAAGTCCACATTCATCTGATACATTAGACCAACATGAACCCTCCATGTCATGTTGGCGAGTTGTGTTATGTGCAACAAGGCGAACGCTTTGCATACAAAGAACAATATCCAAAACAGGTTCTGGGTTCCTGGGGGATGTGCATGGGCATCTGTGTCTCACTTGTCCTTCTTCAGACGACCCCTATTCTTCTTCGGGGGGGATCATCAAGTGGAGGCATCTGCGGTGCAGAGGACTCTCCACCAGAGTCATCCTCGCTCCCTGTGGCATTTGCAGAACTTGCAGCAACAGATGTTGTGGGCACACAGGGAGGTGTGGACATGTTGGTGCTGATCTGGCGGGGGCATGTCAGTATGTTCCTATGCACCACAGTAAGTTCGCCCCGCTTGCCCTCCATGCGAGCATGATGGGCAGCCTGCTGCTGTTGAATGTCCTTGAGGAGCCCCACTACCTGGCCAAATCCTCCGGTGCTATCCTGCTACGCATCTATGATGCATAGCAGTTGGGGGTCATCATGCAGTCCAGACCCCTCTGCAGGCCGTGACCTCTGCCTACCACCCCTCCCACCACCCCTAGCCACACGGGCAGGACCTGCGGTGGCACACACAGGTGACCCTGGGCCCCCTTGGGTGTTGCTACTGTTGGTGTTGTCTGTAGCTTCCTGGGTGGCCAGTGTCCCTGTGCTGTTGGAAGTCTGTGTCCTGCACTGTCCGTGTTGGCAGGGGTGCTCGGTCTGTTGCCAGATGTTGTAGGTGTGGATGCAGGGGGTGCAGATTTTTGTACTGCTGGGGCTGCATGATGACTCACTCAGGAGGTGTCAGGTTGTTCTTCATCATCCGAAGAGGACACCAACCGATCCACACCAGAGAGCTCAGCCTCCACCAGAGTCTGGGGCATGGCCTCCTCTTCAGTTGCTGCTGTGTCAACAGCACCACCTGTGATTGGAAGAGACACACATTGTCAGTTATGTTTCTACAGGCATTAATGGTTCACAAATATCTTTTTCAATGGTGAGGGAGAAAGAAGTTCTGATCCATTCAGCTTCCAATGGTTAGTACCAGAAATCAAGGATGGGAGAATCGATCACTCGTCCTGTGTAACCAGGGTCTTTACGTTTCTTTGTTGCCTTCATAAAAAGCCTCATATACGCACACAGGCGGAGGGCGGTATATCTTGGTTCTACGCCTCAGTGTGATGTAGCAGCATTATCATCGTGTCTTCATTTTTGTGAATATGGTGTGCCTCCACTTGGAGGTACACCGGCTGGTTTCCCAGTAGCGTCCAGAGATGGGAAAGCCTCTAGAATCACATGGGGGTGAGACATGTTGACCAACACTGACCAACATTAGTGCAGTGGAATAGTAGCTGGATCCACACACGCACTACCTTTGTTTCTAACTTCATACATCACAATTGTTTCCATTAAACACTAGCCTTTGAGTGATGTAAGGGATTTTAACTCACAGCACTTGAGCACAGAAACGCCTTCTTATTTTTCAAATCTCTGGACACTACTGGGAAACCAGCCGGTGTACCTACAGGTGGAGCCACAGCATATTTACATCAATGAAGACCCGATGATAATGCTGCTTCAGTACCTTGAGGCGGAGAACCAAGATATACCTCCCTACGCCTGTGTAAGTTTTTGAGGCTTTTTATGAAGGCAACAAAGACACGTAAAGACCCTGGTTACACAGGACAAGTGATCCATTCCCCCTCCTTGAATTTTGTATCAATGGTTCACTTTCATGACATTTGCAACTGTACGTCAGGATGCATGCCTATACACTGCATTGTCCGAAGTTGTCAAGAATGGAGATTGATATTGTTGTTGCACATTGTCCACCCAACATGAAGCATTTCAATGTGCAAGTCGAAGTGTGTGCCTGACCAGCTCATGAAGGATTTGACTGTACATGGCCATTGCTACTCAAGAGCCATCACATGGCTGACACAGGTGTGTCATCCCTGTTCACATTTGAATCTGCTTCCCTGTGAGGGGCTGTGCCTGTGCTGACAAGATGGTGGCTGACAGTGCTGTCCTGTAGTTTGTGGGCGCACAGTTTCCAGCAGGTCCTTGTGCTCCCCACAACAGAGCCCAGTGTCAGATATCTTGCCAGTCCATTTCCACTCCCTGTGAGGTGAGCATGGTTCAGTGTGAGCTTGCTGGGCAATGTAGGTGGCTGGGGTTTGTCAGTGACTGCAACTCCCAATATGCTCTTGGCGACACCCCCTTCCCAGTATTGGAATTTGGCAGCGATGGATGTTAGCATTTAGCTGAAGCCATCTTGTTTCCGGCAGCCATCTTGACTGCCATGTGCTCACCATGTGCTCTGTCCTTCCTTGCTGTTGTTTACCCTTGTACTCTGCTTATAGACTGGCTATATTTAGGCTTTGCTACTCTGCACATGCGCAGAAGAAACTGTAACTGTCCATACATCTGTTCGTAGTCTGTAACTGTCAGGTTGTTTCTACCACAAACAGCAACTGCTAGCTCCTCCTTACTGTTAACTGTGCATTTCTGTATGACCATTTATGTATGTGAACTATCCTCTGTGAGCTTGTACCACCTTCTTTTGAGCCCCTGTGTGGGTATAAAATACCCATGGTCCTTCTACTCCTTGTGCTACTTCACACACCAGCTGAGGCTCAGCACGAAAAATTGGCGCCCAACCAGTGGGGCTCATAGGCGACTCAGATGCCCGCAGGAATGGTCGAAACGAAGGATTGGAATCTCGCTGCAGACGATCACTGCCTGAGGAGACCCACATCTTGGCAACCACAGCATTTTTCCTTTCTTTCTGATCTGACCCTCCAGGTGGTGCCGGTCTTCGACTGAGATCTCTTCTGTTGATTCGCCATGCAGTGGCCATTTGGTCGATTCAGAACTTGGCAGTTGGAATCTGGACATTTGGGATTGGTAAGGTCGTTTGATGCAACGCTTGCTGTTTTGGTTTGGTATTTGCATTGGCCAATGATTTGGGAATTTGCAATTTGGTCATATATAAATTGCAATTTATATAGGCAGGTAATGAGGAGACTTTTCTCTACTTTGAATAAGATTTGAATGGCACAACGTGATTTAGGTGCTACTTTGCATACAATACTGCATATATTGCGCTATTTTTGGCATGCCTGTTTCTAGCACACTTCTGAGAATATGTTGCTTTTGTGGTGGTACCAGTTTGAGACTTGATGAGACACAACCGGCCCCCCGGAGGGGACGCCTAATAGGGATATGTATATTAAACATGGTATTTCTTCTATAATGTTCATCACGTTATGGAATAAATATACTAGTAAGGATCCTGAGTTGCGTTGGCCTATGCATGGGTCATTTGATTTAGGAAAGATTCAGTATGTGGAACAATGTATGTTTAAGAGAAAGACTAGGCAAGATATGTTTGACTGTGTAGGAATGTGGGAGAAAGAAGTGCATGAACGAATGAAACGAGAGCAAGCCTTGATCCAAAAAGAACAACAAAAAAGTTTTCATGCAAAAGCATTTCAAATGAAAAATAAATAAATGAAGGAAATAAAAATAAAGGGAAGATAGGAAGCGTCATTTGCAGGTAACTGGTCAATACGCTGTTAGGCGACCCCTTTATCCTATCCTTAACAAACCACAAGATGATTCTCTTTTGCTTGACCATTCTCCGCCTCCGTATACTTTTCCTTCTGCTCCTCGTGATTCGGATGGGGACTCTTCTACAGAGCAGGAGAAAGCACGGGAAACTCGTTCTATGTTGACCACTGCACGTTCGTCTGAGCTTAGATCCTATGCTCGCAAAGCCGTTCGTAGTACTACTCCTGCTTCTGAACTTATAGATAGCATGCAAAATTGTCAGGATAGGGAGCAAGTATATTTTACTGAGTTATTTGCCATAGAGGTCATTGAGAGGCTTAGGAAATATTCTGATGAGTTGGAGCCCGATGATATAGAAGATGACTGTAAGCGTATGCGTGATGATGACTGTAAGCGTATGCGTGATGGTCTTTTTCACCCCTCTCAGGTGGCTGACTTAATCAGACGTTTGGTTAAACTATATGCTGAGGCAGTCCATTTGCGGGAAGAGAAAAAGGCAGCAGACGCAGCTGCACAAACATCCCGGACCAGAGTGACAAAGGCTTCTACTTCTAAAACAGATAAGAATGTGGTAGTTCATGTGAGACCTATGCGGGAAGCCGCACCTTTGTATATCCCTCCTAGAGGAACGGGTACGGATGATGATAAGGATTCCACTGACGCAAAGGGTTATTTTATTTATAATTGGGTTTACACTCCTTGGAATGGAGCGCATATTATAGCTCTTAAAACTGCATTGCCTGATCCACAGAAAAATCCAGCCGCTTTTTATGAGGAAGTTGAGGAAGCCATTAGTTCTTGTACCATGACTCTGCCTGATATTGATATGTTCTTTGGATTGATATTATCCCCTGACATGTGGAGAACTGTTTGTAAAGTTGATGATCGTGCAGCTTTTGGGGTGTTATGGCAAGAATTAGAACAAATGAAAGGGAACCCGCACAGAAGCCATGTCAGTTAATTTTAGACCTTCCCTCAGCTATATTGGTTAAGTTAAAGACGATTATTCCCCCTAAAAAGATAGACTGGACTGTATTAGCATCTTATAAAGACAGATGAATCGGTTTCTGACTTCTTTACACGTTTTGAGGAGGCATTCCACGATTTTAGTGGCCAGTCATTGACAGATGATACGGGCAGGCATCTGTTTGTCGATAAATATGTCGCCAACCTGTTGCCAGGAATAGCTAGTCGCCTAAAGGACAATGAGAGCTCATGGACTACCTCTTCTCCGGTTTCTCTTTTTACTATGGCTCAGTATTATGAACGGCAGGAATTATAAGCGGAAGGTAATGAGGATAAAAAGACTAAGGAGTTAAAAACAAAGGTTATGTTGGCTCAGGCTTATGGTCCGCCTTCTAGAGGTAATGATAGAGGTGGACGTGGGTCTTATGGTCCGTCTTTTCCTCCTTACACTCGTCCGACTTTGTCTTCTGACCAGTGTGCGTACTGTATGAAATTTGGACATTAGGCTGCCGACTGTCCGGTATTGCGTGCTCCGCAGTATTTCTTGGGGAAAGGGGACAAATGAGAAATCGTTCAGAATATGCGGGGCCTAGAGGAAGTACAGACGATCATGTTAAGTTTGATACTAATATGCGTGGTCAGAATGGTTTTAATACTTTCGATAGACGGAACCAATATTAAATGTCTGACTATTTGCCGTCTGATTTGAAGAATTCTGCATATGCATAGGACTGCCTAGGATGGAGTATGGAATCAGTTGAAGTTCCGGCGGATCAAAAGGGTCCCTATGTTACAGCACATGTTTTGGGTACTACTGATCAGTTTCTGGTTAATACAGGAGCTACTCGTAGCGCCTTATCTACATAATTGGTTCCAAGGGCTTCCCTGTCTGGCCTAACCATTACAACGATAGGTTTCGATGCAACACCTTCCCTTAGCCCACTGTCACAACCACTTGCATTTCATGTTGACAAATGTACTGTTCCATGTCCATTTTTGCTTTCTCTGAACACACCAGACAATATTGTCGGTCTTGATATGCTCAAGTATTTCAGGGCTACGATACGATGTTCTCCAGAAGGTGTAAGTGCTATTCTGAATGATAACTACCATATTATTGAGAGATCTTGTCTTGTTAAAGAGGACATTGCATTAGCTTCACTCGCTAGTATTTTGTGGGCTACTTCAGACACCGATGTAGGGCAAATGGTCATTCCACCAGTACACATTAGTGTCAAGGAGGGCGCTATATTGCCACGCTTGCCTCAATGCAAAATTTCTCAAGAAGGCAAAGAGGCTCTTGTACGCATTGTTCATGATTTAATTGAAGTGGGGGTTGTGGAAGAAGTTCCTTACAATATTTGCAACAGTCATATTCTTCTCATTTTGAAAAAAGATACTGACACTAGGATTTACAGATTCATTATTGATTTACGAGAAGTTAACAAGATTGTGGTGCCACAATACCCAGTGGTTTCTGACATAACGACACTTCTTACTTTGGTTCCTCCGACAGCGACTACATTTACTGTAATTGACCTAAAGAATACCTTCTTTTTGATTCTTATTCATCCTGATAGCCGATATTTGTTCAGATCCACTTTGAATAATCGATCGTACAGATTTTGTAGAATTCCTCAAGGGTATACTGAGAGTCCTAGTATTTACAGCCAAGCATTGAAAAGACAACTTGATTCCTTTACTTTGCATGAAGGAGTGGCTCTCATACAATATGTCGATGACATCTTGTTGGCAGCTGATAACCCTGAACAGTGTGAAAAATGTACTTTGTCTTTGCTTTCCTTTCTTGCTTCACACCACCACAAAGTGTCACGGAAGAAATTACAATATTGTAGACCGAAGGTTACCTACTCAGGTCACCTTCTGTCTAAGGAGGGGCGTGCACTTACACCAGATCGCATTCAAGCAATTTTATACACACAAGTACCTTCTAGTTAGAAAGATGTCCATGCATTCATTGGTCTTACTTCATTTTGTAGGTAATGGATATTAGGATTTTCACACATTGTTAAACCCTTGTAGGCGCTTCTGACCAAAGACACTCCAATGCCCCTTCCATGGACGACTGAATGCCAGAATGCTTTTCATCAGTTACACCAAGCTCTTTGTTCTGCACCAGTGTTAGGCACTCCAGATTATACGAAGGCTTTTACACTCTATGTACACAAGAGAGATGGGTGTGCATTGTCAGTTTTAGTACAGACACACAGCGATAAACAGCGTCCCGGTGCATATTTTTTCAGCTGTTCTTGATACCGTTGCTCGTGCATTGCCTGGGTGCTTCCGCTCAGTTGCAGCAGCAGCTGTGTCCATACGACAGAGTGAAGGGATTGTTTTGTCACACAAATTGTTGGTGTTAGTACCCCATGCAGTTGATGCTCTTTTGAACCAGACTAAGACACAACCCTTGACTAGTGCTCGCTTGACAGGATACAAATTGATACTGTTGGCCCCTCATATTACCCTAAAGAGATGCCCAATCCTGAACCCAGCTACTTTGTTGCCATATCCAGCCACTCAGCCTCAGTCACAGGAGTCTCATTATTGTAAATTCCTTACTGAGGAACAGACAAAGGGTTGCGTCGATTTTAAAGATACGCCCCTTTCAGATGTAGATGGGGAATTGTGCGTTGATGGGTCTTGTTTGAAGTTACCAGATGGCACAACCTCAGCTGCATATGCAATTATGACACTTCAGACAGTAGTGGAGACAGCTCGTATACCACAGAAGTCAGCTCAAGCAGCTGAGCTAATAGCTTTGACATGAGCATGTGAACTTAGTACTGACTTGTGTGTGAACATCTATACGGATAGCCGCTATGCTTTTGGAGTGGCCCATGATTTTGGCCTACTTTGGAAGGAAAGAGGCTTTCTTACATCCCACGGGATGCAGATAATGCATGGAGAACTAGTGCATAATCTTTTGACTGCACTAACATATCCGAAGAAAATAGCTATTAAGTGTAGCGCACACAAGAAAGTGACTGACAAGACAGGACAAGGCAACCCCTTTGCAGATCGCGTAGCCTGTGAAACTACGATGCAGCGAAGCACTACATCTATACGTAGTGTAGCCACAAGCTGAACATTGGCATGATGCTAGACAAGAAGTGCTAGACGTACAGAGATCTGCTTCTGTGTAGGAGCTTTAGTAATGGTTTAAAAAGGGAGTGTTGGATAATGAGGGCTATCGGCAAAATAAAGAGATGAATAAATGGAACCTGCCAATAGCCTATCTACAGCCTATGGTTCAAATGGCACATGGGCCGGCACATGTTGGAGCCTCTGCAATAACGAGATTGCTTACGCATGTTTGGGAGCCTCCAGAAATTTCTGGTGCAGCTAGACCAGTACAGTCCTGTTTGATGTGTTGGCAGTACAATCCTGGTAGAGGGACATGGACTCCTAGAGGAGGATTCGCTACACCAACCGCACCTTTTGAAGTTTTGCAAATGGATTATATCCAGCTTGAACATTGCAATAACTTAACGTATGTACTAGTGGTGGTATGTGCCTTCAGTAAATGGATAGAGGCATACCCTACAAAGGATAATACGGCTCTCACCACAGCAAAGGTGCTTTTGAAATAATTCTTCCCTATATTTGGTGTTTGCAAACTTTTCTGAAGTGACAACGGACCACATTTTATCGGGCAAGTTGTCGAGTATGTTCTGAAAGTATTAGGGATCAAACAGAAGTTCCATGCAGTCTTCCACCCACAATCAGCAGGGCTAGTGGAGAGGTATAATGCTACCCTGAAGTTGAAGCTAGTAAAAATACTGGCTTCCACGTCTTTGAAATGGCCTGATGCGTTGCCCTTGGCATTATTGTCCATTAGATCAGTGCCACATTCACGATCTGGACTTACACCATATGAGGTGGTATTTGGGAGACCTATGAACATTTGGGGAGTCCCTAAGCCACGCCCCATACATGATGTACCATGCGTTCTGATGAGTGACTACTTATCACAGTTCACTGACAGTTTGATTTCTATTCATCAACAGGTTCGAGAAGCTCTTCCTGACAGGTCCACAGGTGAGGCCCATGAACTCCGACCCAGTGACCACGTAATAGTCAAGGTCTTCGAGAGGTCGAACAGCTTTGAGTCCAGGTGGCGAGGACCGGAACAGGTGCTCTTGGCCACGAGGACAGCAGATATTAACAACTACCTGTTGGATGGTCTCGAGTATACTACGTGTCCTTCTTGTTGCCTCCTGTGTTTCTGGCACCTGCATCGTATCACAGGGACTACAAACTATTTAATTATATCTCTAAGAACAGATAAAAGCATACAATAAGTACTGATGAAAGGGACCAGACTGACACCACTTAGCAACAATACATTGATTTCAATTTGGGCTTGTTTTTCTTTGTGGGTGCGGCATTAAACAGCAGAAAGATAAGACGATTGACTTGTGCTGTGGAAGCTGTTACCAATCAGACAGCTATGGCACTTGGGAACATTACAGAAGAACTGCAAGTTGCGCGGATTGTAGCACTCCAAAATCGTATGGTCCTAGATTTGATTTTGGCTGATCGAGGTGGTGCATGTCGAATCATCGGTAGTAGTTGCTGTGTCTACATTCCTGATCATTCTCCTTCAGTTTTTGATGCAATCTCCAAACTACATAAGATTGCTGCTGAAATTAATCCAGAGACTGGCACGTGAACATTTGCCAGCTGGTTTTGGACACTATTTGTCACTTGGGGTTGGAAGCTACTGACCATCCTGTGTGTAATACTTGTAATTTTATTTACATGCTGTGTATGTATACAATGTGGTCCACTGCTTTGCTGCGCCTGTATCACTGCCTGTACACCTGCTAAATGAAATGTTGCCAAAATGAATGCAAATAAACGTACAAGATGTGAATCCAGATTATCCTAAATCATAAATGTCTTCAGCTAATGCTAAAGGGGTTGTCTGTTGTAATTTGGCAGCGATCGATGTTAGCATTTAGCTGAAGCCATCTTGTTTCCGGCAGCCATCTTGTCTGCCATGTGCTCACCTTGCTTTCGTTTACCCTTGTACTCTTCTTAAAGACTGGCTATATTTAGGATTTGCTACTCTGCACATGCGCAGAAGAAACTGTAACTGTCCATACATCTGTTCTTAGTCTGTAACTGTCAGGTTGTTTCTACCAGAATCAGCAACTGCTAGCTCCTCCTTACTTTTGACTGTTCATTTCTGTATGACCATTTATGTATGTGAACTATCCTCTGGGAGCTTGTACCGCCTTCGTTTGAGTCCCTGTGTGGGTATAAAAGACCCATGGTCCTTCTATTCCTTGTGCTACTTCATACACTACCGAAGGGTGTTGTGTGAATGTAGTTCCACCTCATGAGGTTAATAAAGCTTTTGTTTTATATTCCAGTTTCCGTGCCAACTTCTATTCTATTGGTCCAAGGACTTGTGTAGAGAAGGGCAAACCCCTAGCACTGGTAGGCCTAGCTGAGGCTCACCACGACACCAGCATGCCCATGTGATCTTGCTGGGCTATGTAGGTGGTTGGGGTTTGTCAGTGACTGCAACTCCCAACATGCTCTTGGCTACACCCCCCTTCCCAGCATGCGCATACTTCCTTCCTTTTGACTCTGCTTCCCTGTGTGGGGCTGTGCCTGTGCTGACAAGATGGTGGCTGACAGTGCTGTTCTGTAGTTTGTTAGTGCACAGTTCCCAGCAGGGCTGTGTGCTCCCCACAACAAAGCCCAGTGTCAGACATCTTGCCAGTCCATTTCCACTCCCTGTAAGGTGAGCATGATTCAGTATGTGCTTGCTGGGACATGTAGTGTTGTGTGGCATTTTAGGCTCCATTTAAATATTCCCGATTCATACCCTTATATAGGTATAATGCACACTACCCCAATATAGGCATAGAAATCAAGCCCTTATTTAGACATAGCTCATGCAGACCAAATACAGGCATGGCTACTTCCACCCGTACCAAACGACACAACAATTTCTTGGAAAATCGGCTTAAGCAGTTAGGGAACTTCCCCTTGCCTGAATATTGATTTATCCAAGAACTCATGTCCTTTGCAAAGAACAACTATATTCCCTCAGGGTTCTTTCCTGACGTTATTATGCCTGACATTACGTCAAACTGTGCCATTCCTAAACACCATCAAGGTATAAATATACCTTCACTTGTTCTAGCAATACACGGTGGTTCGGAGCAGTTCGACTATCTACTTGCCCGACGCAGCTCGCTACAGAAAGTGCCGAAGGAAGCCGACCCTCCAGCTGACGCACTGATCAAGAGGCTGTATTTTCTCCTGCCGAGAAGTGTTTCCAAGCTCCCCTTGCGGGGTGTTGGGAAATGGAGTCCTGAAACAGAGTTACCAGACCTCCTTCATTCTAAACAAGGTAAGGAGCCGATTAGAACCTAGAGAAATCTTGGATAGATTCTTGGCAAAGAAAACTAAATTCTATGCTACACAATACTTACTTCTTCCCTCGTACTAGACTTAGGTTAGGTACATTGGAGTAGGCCTATTTTAGAAGCTCCAGTTGAGTATTTTTAGTCTATGTTATTTATGTATGTTTTTTTATATGGCTTAGAAACCATACAATGCTCTTACAGTATTATTTCATATTACTGTTTACGCTGTACGCCTTATAATTTACAGTCTGCCTAATGATTGTAGCAGTTCACTTCTCTTGCATGAGAAAGAAGACTGTTCAATAAACCTTTTCATTGAAAACGCCCGTTTCTTTATTTCTCTCCAACTCTGTAGAAACGAAGCATGCACGACTGACTGAGTGAAATACTTATCTATTGTTTCCATGACTCTAGAGATATATTTCTTAATCTTGGGAAACAAAGTTGTCATGTTTATGTGGTTGTCAGAAACTAATCCCGTCTTGTGAATTCGAGAAAGTTTCTAGTGACCTCTGAGCTAGCTGGCACTCACTATTAAGTTTAGTATATTCGATAGAGACCTAGTCGACCTCAGTCCTACGTCTAATCTATAGGATATATTATTCCAATGCACAGAGCCTATTGGGAATATAGGAACTACACTACATGGCGGCCAGCGTTTGGTAAGGCACTAATTTAATGCTAGATACTAAAGTAACTCAGTCGTGCTTTTTTCAGAGACCCCTTTTCCTGCAAAATACTCCAATAGACGTCTGGAGTGGGTAAAAGGATAAAAATATCCGCCATAACTGAGTAGGCCGAAAAATCCTATGTATTAGTTTTTGGTTTGTTGAACGTTGAAGGATACAGTGTTCCAAAATATTGTGCACCTTATCTTTGTTTCCTTGAAACTTGCTCTGCAAACTTTCAGTCAAAGAAATGCCAGATAGCAACACCGAAAACAGGGGAGCTGTAGTAAATCCAGCTTTTGATGTAGCAGGTTTCCAAGAGTCCGACGCAGATGCTATTATCATCCCAGAAAATTTAAGGAAAGCCATCACTATAAAACTTGTAAGAAGTGGCCCATCATCAAGAGGTGGTAGGGTAATTTTTGTGATAGAGGCACACGAATATCATCAGACAGAGGTGTTCTATTCATGGATAATCTTCCTGAAGCAAATCCAGTGACACATGTGTTTCACTTCTACAAAGAAGAGGAGCCTCCAACTGAATACATTCCTTTCGAGGATGTTTAAATTCCACTGACATACCAAGAGCATGCGCTCTGATTTAAAGGTGCCCTAAATTACATAAATCACATTACCAGGCTCGGTCCAATAGGTAGACCAGGAGCGACATGGCCGGTATTATCCAGCTATACACCACATCTGGCCATTGAAGAAATGACAAGTGAGGAACTATTAGTTCAAATAAAACAACTAATTAAAATGCATAGACAATTGGTTCAATATGTCATGCGGATTCTAACAGTCCAACCTCCTATAAGGATTCCATAACACATCCCTTACCAGGGGAATACTAATAAAATTACATCACAGACTATACAATCAGGCATTGGTAAATTACCCGCAAAACAGGAATAAATTCCATTCTGGATAGCTCAAAAAATTACTCAAATCGAGGCAGTATTTCCTGATACTACCCATCATGAGAAACACAGAATTCTAACAATCTGTTTGCCAATGGGGATCGCACCACACCTGGAAGACTGCGACACTTTGGGTACAGTCTTTGCTGCAATCTACACTAAAACACATGGTGTTCTGTCTATGGCTGTTATACCAGACTTCCTGAAACAGATTCAAAATTAATACGGGGCAGGACCTGCTTTAAATCTAGGTATGAAGTTACTGAAAGATTTCAAACAGGTATCAACAATAATATTAGTTAATATTAAAGGTGAAGCAGCATCCGTAGGGATCCGCCAAAAGTTAAGAGAATTTGATGTAACTGAGCAACCTCAAGAACTAGCCAGAATAATTAAAAAATCCTACGTAGAACTATGTAGAGTCAGTTTGGGTGGTAGACCAGTGAAATCCCAACTAACTGAAAGTCCTGAAAAGGTCTTTATTAAAAACACTCTTACTCTTCCCAAAAAGAAGTGGGAGAACACTAAACAGAATCCTAAGGAGAAGCGTTCTCAATCCAAAGGTAGATCTCCTCAAAAGGAGCCCTCTGAGAAAGAGGAATAACCTCAGAAATAGGGATAAGTTGAGAAAACCTGATAGATATCAACATACTGATACACGTTCCTCTCGTACCTTTCAGACTTCATCACAGAAATCCGAAAGAAGAGGACGGTCAGAACACAAGGAAAAACGTGTAAACTCCAAAGACGATCAACACATTCCAAAAAACTAAGAAAACTCAATTCACCAAAAAGAAGGTAGCAGGTCTAAAAATGAGACATGATCTTGAGGACACAACTCAAGAACGGGGAATGGGCTCAAACGATGTACGCAGCAGAGGTCACCATAGCTCGCAAAATCCTGAAGGATCATCTGGAGACAGTGGACTTGAATGAGTACATCAAAGTTGAAACTGCAGATACCAGGGTTAGTGTACCACATACGTTATATGAAGTAACTCTCCGGATGGAAGGGAACATAACTAGAAAAATAAGTTGATTTCAATTTGGGCTTGTTTTTCTTTGTGGGTGCTGCATTAAACAGCAGAAAGATAAGATGATTGACTTGTGTTGTGGAAGCTGTTACCAATCAGACAGCTATGGCACTTGGGAACATTACAGAAGAACTGCAAGTTGTGCGGATTGTAGCACTCCAAAATCGTATGTTCCTAGATTTGATTTTGGCTGATCGAGGTGGTGCATGTCGAATCATCGGTAGTAGTTGCTGTGTCTACATTCCCGATCATTCTCCTTCAGTTTTTGATGCAATCTCCAAACTGCATAAGATTGCTTCTGAAATTAATCCAGAGACTGGCACGTGAACTTTTGCCAGCTGGTTTTGGACACTATTTGTCACTTGGGGTTGGAAGCTACTGACCATCCTGTGTGTAATACTTGTAATTTTATTTACATGCTGTGTATGTATACAATGTGGTCCACTGCTTTGCTGCGCCTGTATCACTGCCTGTACACCTGCTAAATGAAATGTTGCCAAAATGAATGCAAGTAAACATACAAGATGTGAATCCAGGTTATCCTAAATCATAAATGTCTTCAGCTAATGCTAAAGGGGTTGTCTGTTGTAATTTGGCAGCGATCGATGTTAGCATTTAGCTGAAGCCATCTTGTTTCCGGCAGCCATCTTGTCTGCCATGTGCTCACCTTGCTGTCGTTTACCCTTGTACTCTTCTTAAAGACTGGCTATATTTAGGATTTGCTACTCTGCACATGCGCAGAAGAAACTGTAACTGTCCATACATCTGTTCTTAGTCTGTAACTGTCAGGTTGTTTCTACCAGAATCAGCAACTGCTAGCTCCTCCTTACTGTTGACTGTGCATTTCTGTATGACCATTTATGTATGTGAACTATCCTCTGGGAGCTTGTACCGCCTTCTTTTGAGTCCCTGTGTGGGTATAAAAGACCCATGGTCCTTCTATTCCTGGTGCTACTTCATACACTACCGAAGGGTGTTGTGTGAGGAAGAGGTGTGGCGCCGCGGCCAGGGCGACTGACGCTGGAATCTGGGGATCAGGGTTCGATCCCCGGCGCCGGTGGCAGGTTAGCCCAGCACCATGTGACTCTGGGCAATAGCTTGCTTAATCTTCCCGACGGCCCCCAGCGCCTAGAGACCCTTGCGGGTGATTGTGCGCTTTACAAATGTGGATTTATTATTGTAGTTCCACCTCATGAGGTTAATAAAGCTTTTGTTTTATATTCCGGTTTCCGTGCCAACTTCTATTCTATTGGTCCAAGGACTTGTGCAGAGAAGGGCAAACCCCTAGCACTGGTAGGCCTAGCTGAGGTTCACCACGACACCAGCATGCCCATGTGATCTTGCTGGGCTATGTAGGTGGTTGGGGTTTGTCAGTGACTGCAACTCCCAACATGCTCTTGGCTACACCCCCCTTCCCAGCATGCGCATACTTCCTTCCTTTTGACTCTGCTTCCCTGTCTGGGGCTGTGCCTGTGCTGACAAGATGGTGGCTGACAGTGCTGTCCTGTAGTTTGTAGGTGCACAGTTCCCAGCAGGGCTGTGTGCTCCCCACAACAAAGCCCAGTGTCAGACATCTTGCCAGTCCATTTCCACTCCCTGTTAGGTGAGCATGATTCAGTATGAGCTTGCTGGGACATGTAGTGTTGTGTGGCATTTTAGGCTCCATTTAAATATTCCCGATTCATACCCTTATATAGGTATAATGCACACTACCCCAATATAGGCATAGAAATCAAGCCCTTATTTAGACATAGCTCATGCAGACCAAATACAGGCATGGCTACTTCCACCCGATCACCAAACGACACAACAATTTCTTGGAAAATCGGCTTAAGCAGTTAGGGAACTTCCCCTTGCCTGAATATTGATTTATCCAAGAACTCATGTCCTTTGCAAAGAACAACTATTCCCTCAGGGTTCTTTCCTGACGTTATTATGCCTGACTTTACGTCAAACTGGCATTCCTAAACACCTTCAAGGTATAAATATACCTTCACTTGTTGTAGCAATACACGGTGGTTCGGAGCAGTTCGACTATCTACTTGCCCGACGCAGCTCGCTACGGAAACTGCCGAAGGAAGCCGACCCTCCAGCTGACGCACTGATCAAGAGGCTGTCTTTTCTCCTGCCGAGAAGTGTTTCCAAGCTCCCCTTGCGGGGTGTTGGGAAATGGAGTCCTGAAACAGAGTTACCAGACCTCCTTCATTCTAAACAAGGTAAGGAGCTGATTAGAACCTAGAGAAATCTTCATATAACATACGTTACATGAAGTAACACTCCGGATGGAAGGGAACATAACTAGAAAAATAAGAGCACTCTTTTGGGAGAAGCTCTCTCTGGCTTATGACATTCTTCTAGCTGAACAAGACTGGCTACCTGAACTTGTCAGGGAGTGCCCACATGGCGAAGAAATAATTATGCCAGCCTTCTCCAACCAGATAACAATTCATAAAAAGTATACCTATGCCAGGAAATGGGCAGTATCCCAGGCTCCTGCTTTATATAAAAATCATGTAGGATGGGATGAGGATTCTCCTCGCCATAAAATCCAATTGAAAAATCAACCAACTACGCAAAGGCAGTATCCAGTTAAGCAAGAAGCTAAAAAACAGGTCAGGGAGATATTAGATAAACTTGAATACCAGGGGGTGATTAAAACATGCATCTCATCAATGAACAATCCTTTGTTTCCTGTCTCCAAACCAGACGTCTAGTCTTGGATTACAGACATTTAAACTCTTGTTGTAAAACATTTGCAGTACAAAATGCACACAGTGCAGCACTAATGAATAACATTGAGTGTAAAAAATATAAAACCACATTAGATGTTTCAAAACATTGCACCAGAAAGTAGGTATTTGACAGCTTTCTCAATCATGGGGACACAGCGTCACTTCTGTTGTCTCCCCCAGGGATTCAAGAATAGTCCGGGGTTATTTTCAGCCAGAGTAACAGAGTTACTACAAACATATGATGACGAAGCTCTGTCATATGTGGATGACATCAATCTTACAGACGATGACTTGGGTAGGCACTTAAACAGGGTGAACACCATTATACTTGGCTTCGCCTCTGAAGGGTATAAATTCAATTTAAAAAAATCAAGAATTGCCCACCTCAACGTCCTTTTTCTAGAATACGTGATATCGAGTTATCGAGTGAAGGCAAAAGCCTGGCAGCAAACTTTCTGGAGAAATGTGCGCTGCTCCAACCTCCAAAAAAGCTGAAAAACTTACAGTCAATTTTAGGTTTCCTGAATTTCGGAAGGACTTACATTCGAAATTACGCAGAAAGGGTTAAACCTCTCTACGAATTAATCAAACCTGATTTCAAAACAGTTAATTGGACCCAAAAATACACAGAAATGTTGCGTCCAGTCCAAACGGACATGTTGGCGACAACACACTTACAGACTTGCGTAAACATACGCAACCTATTAATCAGAATCATTCCAGGAAGATGCGGATTCAAGTACTTAACCTTTAATGAAGGAGAAAAGGTACCCATAGCTTACAAATCACACTTGTACACACAAGCAGAAATGAAATTCACTTCTACAGAAAAAATTCTGACCGGTTCAAACTGCAGCAGCAAAAGAGAGAGCCCTCGCACAGGGTAAGCGCATACTGGTCGTTACACCTGTACCTGCCTTAGATGCTGTGACAAAAGCAAGCCTTCCAAATGCAAAGGCTTTACATCCGTGATGGATACGATGGGTTAATTCTCATGTTGCAACAGACGTTGAATATGTTTTTGACCCCTATTTGAAAACACAAGAATTTCTACAATACGAACAAAAATGTCCTCCGCATGCTGAAATCCTGCCTCTAGAAAAGTATTAATGTATCATTTATACTGACGGATCAGCACAGCCTGCAATTGGGGGTAAACAAGCTTATAGTGCTGCATGCACAATCGTTAAAGGTCGCTGGCAAAATGGCAAATTCAGACCTATGGTCACTAAAGCTCAATCTCTAGGAGATTGTAGAGCTCAGCGAGCTGAACTACAAGCTTTCAGGATGGCGCTTGAAAATACTGATCGCGAATTCCCCACACTCATAGTGTGCGATTTGTATTACTGCATTCAGTCTTACAATGAATACTTGCAGAACTGGATTCAAAATGGTTTCAAAGATGCAAAAGGTGGCACAATTAAGCATAAATTGCTTTGGGAACAGGTAGTTCAGTTACAACAAGGACTACAAAAGACTCATCTGATACATAAACTGAGTCATCAACGTGATGGCATTCACGTTGCAGGAATTCATTGGCTTTGAAGCCGCGAAGGCAGCCGTGCAAACGGCTTCCGTAACTGCAATCACTCGTTCAAAAACGACGGCGAAATAATGCAAGCTATCAATGCTTTAAACAAAGACAGTGGTAAAACATTACCAAAAGGCTTTCCACTCAAGTACTCATATATAACTGATGCAAATAATGTTCGGTTTGCTCGAATCCCTGGAGTGGGGGATAGAGTAATTCCAAACATGGAACATAGATTAGGACTAATCATAGCAGCACATGAAGGACTCGCTTCTGCACACGCATGTGTTTCTGCCACAGTGTCATTATTAAAACAGAAATACTGGTGGCCGCACATGAGGAAACAAACCAGAAACTATGTTCTGGAATGTGATATCTGGCAAAAGATGAAAGTCTCTACAGTAAAACGTCCTGCGCAGACGCCCCTTTTAATTTCAGATAAACCATTAGGTTGTGTTTGCCTGGACCACTGCGGTCCCTTACAGAGGTATGGTAACTATAAATATATCATGGTTGAAGTGGATTCATGCTCAAGATTCAATTGGATGTGGCCTCAGCGCTCAGCTGACGCCCGAACTGTTATAAAAGATTTGCGAGTCTGCACTACACAGTCACCATATTTTGGCATGCTTCTTTGACTCTATCTGTGAGCCCCTCCTGTATGACAACGAGGAGGTTTAGCTCCTTGGTTGCAACAATATGCAGCCGAGAAAAGATTCCCAAATGATGACGCATATCACCTTGGTGACTGATGGGAATTTATTCTCTTAACTGAGATTCTTTCCATTTGATATTACCTCCTGTTTGGTGTACCTTTGTCTGTCAGTCATAACTCTCTAGTATAGGTGGATAGGGGATTTATCCACGAAGGTCTGTAAATATCCCTTGGACCCTTTTTTCCTACCTGTTACTGTATTGTTCTTGAGTAGCTGCGGCTGCGGGTCCTTTTGCTATAGGCGGCTATTGCCAACTATAGGTTTACTGACGCTCTAGTTTGTCAACTTTAGTCTTTTTCTGCACTTTCCTTTTCTTTTTCTTTAAACATCATAGGTTGACATCAGTATGTACATCATGGCAGAATTTACAGGCCTGTCATTTGATGATGACATGGCTAGATCCATTCCAGACACTACTCCTAGTATTATTGATTCCATCATTACTGTAGGGGTAGGTGTAGACGAGTGGGCCAAACTTTTGATCCTTAAAAAATCACATACTCGTACAAGCATACATGTTGCAATAATGACAGAGTATCTTCGGGCAAATTGCTCACCGACAGGCTTAACTGTTAAAAATGCTCCCAGGCTGTTTCTAGATGACAAACAATTTCTTAAAGATTGGTCACTGATTGCATGGCAGTGCACTAGAGATTGGTTAATCCTCATTATCAGTACCACAAAACGCAGTGCCGATGCCATAATAATTGAAATTCAGGTATTAGAGGGCCAAATTAAAACAACACTGTCTAATGTATCTTTTAAGAAAAATTTTGATGAAAACAACAAGTCTAACAAAGAATTCAAAGAAGGCATTCTTCTGACTAAGATTGAAAAATTAAAAAAAGACTTGGCTCAGTTTTCATTAGAAAATATCTATCCCTACACTCATGAAAGTTATGTACCCCCTGAGTTTAACAAGAAAGGGAAGAGATATGGCTCAAATTATTCATCATCCGAGTCGGAAGTCCGGTCCAGTGACTCAGATTCTGATGAACAAGCAACATCTAGGCCTCGGGGAAGGGGTGGTAACAATAGGAGACAGTGGAGAGGTCACCAACAAGCTCAGTGGTGGCCACCAGCACCCTGGCAGTATCCCAACACACCGTCTCATCCTCAAACGGTTCCATTTAATCCACCTCCTCAATTTTGTCCGAATCAGTCTTTTTTAGGACAAGGCCGAGGCCGCTCCTGGGGCAGGAGAAGAGGACAACAGGCACAAGTACATTGGAGTCCTCACCCGTCTCCACGCAGCTTACGCTGCTTGAAGAAGGCTCTGCCAGTGGCAGGCCCGAGCAGCGACTAGTGGTTAATCTAAGTAAACATCAGCTTACTGAGATCGAAGAAACGGTTCTCAACAGAGGTTTGGGATTTGTTCCCACCAACACTGGTGATCCCTTCCTCGTCCAGTGTGAATTAGCTAAATTTTTTCGCAAAATAAGACTTCATTTTTTCTTTTAAAATCGTACAGATGATGATAATCAGCCCTCTAGCAAGGTTACACACAGTGGGTTGCGACCTGTATCCACCTTCAGTCCTCCCAGCCACACAGTGCCCGATCAGGTTTTGACTATTGAAAAAGCTGTCATTTATGATGTTTCCAACCTTAGCATGACATCTAAAAGTAATTACCAGAACTTCCCGGCGAGTGAAAAACAAGCATTAGATTCCCCGGCAAGAGACTCTATTATTACCATTAAGCCCGCCGACAAGGGCGAGGCTATTGCCATCCTGTGCCATCCTGGACACTACTGACTATCGGAATGAATGTCTCAGACATTTGAGTGACGTCAGATCTTACTGCAAATTGTCTATTGATCCGACAACCAGACTTACTAATGAGATTTCCGAGCTAGTAGAAGAAGGGCGAACAGAAGGCTGGGTGTCAACCCAGGAGGCTAACTATTTGCTCACTGGCCATCCAGTGATACCTTATTTTTATGTGTTACCTAATGTACACAAGACTCAGCGTACTCCTCCTGGGCGACCCATCATCTCTGGACTAGGCTCACTTCTTGAGCCTTTGTCAACTTTTGTGGATCACTTTCTAAGACTCTTGGTCAGGACTATGCCGACCTATATACAGGACACCAAGGATGTCCTACAGCTACTGCCTCAGATTAATTACAACTGTGATACGGATTTCCTCGTCAGTTTTGACGTTGAATCCCTTTATACTTGTATTCCTCAGTTGGAAACATTAGTCAGGACACTTCTTGATCAAGGACCTGGGACCACCAGTACACCGGTTCCCTTTATCATGGAATGTGCCAGGCTGGCAATTACTGAATTTTTTTTCAAATTTGAAGACCAAATTTACCTACACTCATCTGGTACATCTATGGGCAGTGTTTTTTCCCCCAGCCTGGCCAACTACTACGTCCACCTTTTTGAACAGAACTGTGTACTGGTGGAGTCCAATCCCTTCCGGAGCCACCTAATAGAGTGGAAACGTTATATTGATGATATATTCGTCATATGGAGAGGTGATATGGATACTCTTGGCCTATTTCACACTTGGTTAAACGGACAGAACAACTATTTAAACTTCATAATTGAAGCGAGCAAGACTAGTCTGCCATTTTTGGACCTCAGGATTTTTCCTTCACCGAGAGTCTAGAAAGTGAACTCTATAAGAAGCCAATGGCAAGGAATTCATTGCTCACCTACGACAGTTTCTACCCAAAATCTTTACGTGAAGGGTTACCATTTGGACAGTTCCTTCGGCTTCGAAGGAACTGTTCGACCAGTGAAGATTTCAGAAAACATGCCAGTGTGCTCTCTCACAATCTACGTATCAGGAAATATCCGAAAAGACTGATACGACAATCTTACAAAAGAGCCTCAAACAACTATCGGGAAACCCTCATAGTGCCCTCCTTGCCTAAACCACCACTTACACGCCTCACCTGTGTTAACACTTTTAGCACTCAATCCAACCAAATTCAAAAAACCGTGTGCAGACACTGGCGCATTTTGAAAGTGGGGCAGAACAAGATACCACTACCACTCTTTTCTTTTAAAAGAGGTAAAAATGTGCGTGACTAACTCGTTCACACACGACCTCGAGGTATGACTTTGTCTGAACCCAATACGCTGTGGAATATGCCAGCGGTACAAGGTCATTATCCATGTGGCACATGCACAGCGTGTCCACAGGCAAAACATACTACAGAAGTTGACATTCGCACTTCTAGACCCTGGAGACAGTTGAAGCATAGTAATTGCAACACTGAGCGGGTTATTTATCTAATTACGTGCCCCTGTTCCAAGAAGTATGTTGGAATGACAACACGCAAAATTAAACAATGGATTATTGAGCATAAAAGCACCATTCGGTGCAAAAAGCAAGCCAGTAGGCTGACTAGCCATTTCTTAGAATACAGACATAGACCTGGAGATATGAGTTGGACTATCTTAGAACAACCGTATATACCCTCACATATTAGCGATGTCGTCACATTTCTTTTCAGGAAAGAACAACGTTGGGTATTCAAGCTGCAGAGTAACAAAGACAGGCTCAATGACAAAATACCATGGACACTGATTTGACCCTTGCTATATCTGTAAAAACCCTGATTTGAGTTCTTATAAACTGCTGTGCTATTGTGACCTTTGAGTTTGACCCCTATAAGAGATGTTTATCTCCCACGGTGGATGTGCTATTAGTCAAGATCAGGGTATTCATGGTTGATGGGGCTTAGTGATACACTTCTTTTTGTACATACATTTCCTCTTTTCTGACACACTGGACCTGGCCCTGGTACTATACTATATACCTTGCTCATAGACATATCATTTTGAAATCCGTGACCCACACGATCGAGTAAATTAGGGTTGGGATTGTTGGGAGGTTTTTCCACCGTCCTTTTGTATAATATCAAAGACGGCCTTGTTGTGCATTACTGACCATTTCTTTTAAAATTAAAGACCGACTTGTGGTCTTTTAGTTGCCCGGTTTAGGGTATGGTTGAGATGGTTGGGAGATTTTTCCACCGTCCTTTTATATCAAAGACGGCCTTGTTGTGCATTACTGACCACTTCTTTACAAATTAAAGACAGAATTGTGGTCTTCTAGCTGCCCGGTTTTTTACTCCTGATTCGAAGTTCATTTCAATTATTGCACCTTAAAGGTATTACGTTATATGCCATCGCTAATCCTTCACTGCGCGATGTAATTCAGTCCCTTCTCGATATTGGGTTTCATTAAACTACATTTCCCTATACTTATGTCGACAGCCTGTAGTTTTCCCAGTGGAGATGGGCGCCAGCATTTTTACAAACTACTATTCCCTTGATACAAGGGTGGTTTTTGTAGTACTTTTGCTTGCCATGATTTAATTGCGCGTCCGTAACACATGACGCACCTACGTTGCTGCTTGCGCAGCTGCCGGCAATTAACTGATCCGCTACATGCTATTTAAACCGCTACCCCGGACAGGACGTCACCGCCGGTGACTCTCAGGTTCCAGCCCCCGGTAGCGACGGATCAGGTAAGACTAGGATTCAACTTGAGTGGATTTCTGGTTGTGTATTTGTGAACTTGAGATTAGCATGCTAGCTTTGACACATGGCTCTTTGATACATTTCTGCCCATGTGGTACTATTACGTACTATGCTAGTATTTATCTTTGGCATTTGTGGTTAGTTAGGTGCACTATGGATATTACATTTTGCCACTCGAATTAGACATATAAGTTCAATGTCTAAACTGACAAGTGTTTTAAATGGAACTTTATCTGCATTGCCTGCCCGGTTTATGGTATACACCCGTTACGACGCAACTTTTACTCCGCACTACCATTACAACGCGGGCATTACAACGCATGACATTACAACGCATTGCGCTGGGGGGCGCTCTAGGATAAGAGGTAAGTTTAATTTACTATCCAACACCTTCCCTAGGGTCCACGGGGACTGGAGTTAGAATAGTAAATTATACTTACCACTATCCAGCACCCCAAAGCGCTATGCGTTGTAACGGTATTCGTTGTAAATACCGCGTTGTAATGGTATGCGGAGTAAAAGTATGCGTTGTAACGTCATACATCCCCGGTTTATTCTTTGTCCTTAAGAAACTTTCTTCAGTATTGTATTGCACCGGGAGCAGGTTCTTGTTTTATACAGCAGGATGATTATGACGCTGTCTTGCTATTTATTCAATAGACAACCTACGCTGTAGGTTAATTTTTTTTATTTTTTTTTCTCCACCTGATCTGTATAATGGCAGTACATGCTATCCATTATTATCAGTATCAGACTTTTTAATCATTCCTTCTCTCTACAGAGCGTTGCCTCACGCCCTGAGCGGTTGCCAGGAGCGGTGAGTACCCTCCCGGTTTGACACGGGTAAGGATCTTCTTCCTCATATGCAAAGCCCATTGCTTTTGTGAGGGCTTAATGTAACACACATTCTTAATGGATGTGGTGTTTGAATATATAATGCGGTTTAGACTGATTTTCATATTTACACTAAAAAACGTTTTTCTTTTAACACCTTCCTTTAACAGGAGTGCGACACCCATGTCCTGGTGCCAACAAATGTAGAGTACAGGTACAAGGTTGTATCGTCCAATGCAAATTTTCTTTATCACTTGTATGTGCAGTAGTTAGATCTAGGTCCTGAAGAAAGCCGTTATATATGGCTGAAACATGTCGACCGCATTGGTAGCGCGCTTACACAGCTAATTAAGGGCACTTTTCTGCACTTTTTTATCCTTTGGTACCATAGGGTATTGATTAAACATAATTTTCCTTTGATAATCAATTTTAATTCACTTATTACTACACTGCACTACACAGTCACCATATTTTGGTCTGCTTCTTTGACTCTATCTGTGAGCCCCTCCTGTATGACAAGGAGGAGGTTTAGCTCCTTGGTTGCAACAATATGCAGCCGAGAAAAGATTCCCAAATGATGAAGCATATCACCTTGGTGACTGATGGGAATTTATTCTCTTAACTGAGATTCTTTCCATTTGATATTACCTCCTGTTTGGTGTACCTTTGTCTGTCGGTCTTAACTTTTTCGTTTTTTCCTTTTTCTGTCTAGACCCACAGATTTTTTTGTTTTTGGTATACGTGGACAGAGGATTTATCCGCGCAGGTCTGTAAATATCCCTTAGAACCTTTTTTCCTACCTGTTACGGTATTATTACAATGAAATAGCAACAGACTATACAAATGTACCTAGTGATCAAGTGGTTCCAGCGATTTCAATGAATCCTGATGCAGTCCCAACAATTGATAGAACTGCCTCTGGCTATTTCTTTAACTTTGATACGTTATCCGAGGATCCAAGCAAACCTGAAACAACGCCAGTAAAAAGAACTTTTAGAGAACAAGCAACATAACTTTTTCAGCAACTTGAAAAAACGTATCTGGTTTCACCATGGATTGAACTATTATTGTGTTGGGTGTACGTTTTCTTCTACTTTGGTTGACTCTTGTATTTACTTTGGGAATGCTGATAAATGGAAGATATGTTAAAAAGGACACAACAAGTAAGAATATCAACTTACTCCTCAAGCAACACAAATCATCTCAGAACTGATTATGACATCTTTGGTCCTGCAGAGCTGTTGAAGATTCTACACCAATTCAAGGTTTCCTTGAGTGACTTTGTTGCATCTAGTACCTTTTCTGATGATTGGGACTTTGAGACTGTTAATAATATGATGTCAGACCTAGAAATGTCTGCAGTGTTCACTAATCATGAATATTTAGAAGGTTCTTCAGACTATGAACAAATATACTGTTATAATCACTATGGTCATCATTTGTTGCACAAATCCTAGAAATATATTAACATATAAGCAATGGGAACATAGTCCTACGCCATTAAAGGGTAGCTCAAAAACATTTTATAACAAATGTCCATACTTTCCAGGTTTTAATGTTTCAAACCCTGAATCATTTTACTTTAAAAATGTTAATGGGACAGGGACAAAAAATATGTTGACTAATACAAAGCAAATTTATTCTGCAGCCTTTTATGCTCAGCTGTCTTTGTTAGGTTTTGACTTTTGGAAAGACAACATTGCGACGAAAACTTTCTGGGGCACAAAAGAATGGCAGGTTCATGCATTAGAAGCTTTATTTAGAGCCTGCATCATCCCAAAGCAAATAAAGTTTTTGAATAGCACTGTTCAACAGACATCTTGTCGGGTTAGCCAAGATAAAAGATTTAAACAATCCGTCTATACCTAAACCTTCACCTGATAGTAACAACACTTCAGAAGGGGAGGTCGACGTACATAATAGTTTACAACAAATCAGAACAGATCCTGATTTGAAAAAATGGTTAATCTGGTCCACACACACAAGCAACTGTCAAGATAGATTCCTGAAAAAGACTCAAGGGTTCACATTCGATAGGCCAGATCCTAGATATGTCCAAAGACAACATCCGGGGATAGTAACATCATACAGTGTAGGGAAACTGTGCCTTGAGTGGCTACACAAATCTACACTAAAGGAAGTGAAACAACACTTATCTTTACTTAAATACTTGCAGCCCGCCCCAGCGTTGCCTGGGGCAGAAAGGGGCTGGGGGCAGTACACCCGCTCCCGCCCCGACTCCCTCCCGCCCCGCCTCCCTCCCGCCCCCAATCCCTCCCGCCCCCACTCCTCCCGCCTGTCCCTCTGTGCACGCCCGACTCCCTCCCGCCCGACTCCCTCCCGCCCTGATTTCAATTTTACTTTACTTTACCTGAGCTGCCGCTCCTTCCCGGATCTTCACTTCACCGCCGCTCCTCTTCGCCATGACGCGCCCGCGCTCCTCACTTCACTGCCGCTTCATGTCCGCCCGCCGCCGCTCCTCCTCGTCATCACGCACTTCGCGGCCAGCGCTACGTCGCGGCCAGAGCAGCGTCGCGGCCGGCGCTACTTTCAGGGCACTACTTTTTTTTAAAAGTTATTTTTTTAAATGTACGTTTTATTTTTATTTTTTATAGCCTATGTCCATCTGCACACCCTGACAATTTCTACAATGTATCGGGTGTGTGGATTGGCGCTGTGGTTCCCGAGTTTACCTGGCTCAAAGGTGCTGATAGAGGGCCTTCTTACAAGGACCTACTAAGCCGCGTCATAAACGTTTCATATACGCCGGTATCTATGCTGCTTATAATGAAGCATGGAAAATTACGCAAGCAGAGACTGCAGAACGTATACAAGAAATTGATCGTATTAATTTAGGGAAAACTCTCTCTGTAGTTGACAATGGGTTAACGACTGTCATCTAGAATATATTCTTTGGACAGCATAGTATCCTCTGCCATAGACATAATGGAAAAGGACTTGGTCATGTTGCAGCATGGTCAATTGCAACTGCGTTCTATAATGCTATTAGGCTGGAGGCTACAAAATCTTCGTTCAGTCTATGTGCCTTGGCGTCTAATCAACACAACGTCATGGTTTTCTGTATTTAACCTTACAGATAAACAAATCTCACTGGCACAGAGGGGAGCAGACTAGGCGGTGAGCTGAGCTGAGCATTGAAAAACTGGAAAGATTTCTGAGGACCCATCAACAGAATGGATAATACACGGCACAATCACTCTGCCTGTTACGATTTTCCATTTTCAGTATTGCTTAAAACATATGCCAGCAGGCTTGTATGAAAGGTTGGGTAGAGAATACATCAAGACATCCTGGGATTTACCTTATACACACAGATGTTGGAGTGGGGGGAAAGAAGTGTTTCTTAGTGGTACAAATTGCGAAAACGCACTAAGCGGTTCTCTCCTATGTCAGGGTATTAATTTACATGGGACCTTTGATGATTCCTCTAACAACTTATCCTGCCACCTGCAAGGTTCATGAGCTGCGGTGATTGATCAAATTTTTAGGCAACTTTCTAGTGGGAGTTATTTCATGTACAATGATCACAGCTGTTGTGGCTTGTTGCCAGGAATAGTCTATCTCGTAACTGTGTCAGCCAGGGTCACTTGCTGTATGCAAGTATTGTTTCCTAAAACCAAGACAGACAGGGAGTGAGTCGCCGTTATGGCCTTCACTGAACATCTCTTCTATACGAATTGATACTTTAGCAGACTAAAGGCCATTCTTTTACAAAAAACTTTGCTGCTGACCTCGGCCAAAGAGACGTATGATCTGCAAGTTGCAAGGACTTCTGCAGAGATACATGCCCTTTTATCAACAAATTGCCCTATACATTTCACAGAAATGTTAGGTCATATCTTAAACATGTCTGATACTAGTGGTATTGTACATGTATTTAAGACAGTTTTTTCGGGACTATTAGCTCCTTTTCAAGCAGTCCTGAGCATATTTCCAAACTTCGTGCACTCTGTGTTTGGCGGACTGCCTCTCGTTGGGGGACTCGCGGCAGGGATACTATTGTTGCTCCTTCTGCTCTGAAATGGCAAGCCAAATCACCAGCGATATCCAATTCACCATGGAGAACACTCTTCTGGCGTAGAGGTGTCGTGAGCACATAATCCAAATTTTGGGATTAACTTGTTTAAGAGAGATGAATACCACATGGTTTCTATCATTCAGACGAATCTATGACAGAATATCGAGGGTTAAAATATCGACAGACAAAATATGGACGCTGGAATATTGAAGGCAAGTATATCGACACCCTATCTACAACATGGTAAGTACAAAAATATCGAAACTAAAATATCGATGTTAAAAATATCGTAATTAAAAATATCGGTATTTTTTGTAAAAAAAACAAGTTAAATTAAGTAAATAATACTTATATATAATTTAAACTTATTTAAAAATTTGTTATAATGTTTAATATAAATAAATAATACATATTTAATATTAAACATTTAATTAAAATTAAACATACAATATATAATATATACTTAATTAATAATAATATATACATTTTTTTATTAATTAAAAAATATTAACAAATACTACAAATTAAAAATACATCAACACTCATAAAATAATCACATACATAATAATAAATAATTATATTTAATAAATAAAAACAATTAAATATACTTTCAATATTTAAAAAAATAATTAAATACAACATTATGTAACATATTAAATACATAAATAAATATAAATAATATTGAATAGCGTAAGGGTAAAAATTACTATTCAAACTCCAGAGGGTGCAGCAGTAGGGAAAGCATTGGATAGCGTAAGGGTAAAAATTACTATTCCAACTCCAAAGGATGCAACAGTAGGGAAAGCGTTGGATAGCCTAGAGGTAAAAATTACTATTCCAACTCCAAAGGATGCAACAGTAGGGATAGCGTTGGATCGCGGGTGTGTAAAAATGACTATTCCCACTCCAATGAGTGCAACATTAGGGAAAGCGTTGGATAGCGTAAGAGTAAAAATTACTATTCCCACTCCAGAGAGTGCAACAGTAGGGAAAGCTTAGGATAGCGGGTGGGTAAAAATTACTATTCCCACTCCAGTGAGTGGAACAGTAGGGAAAGCGTTGGATAGCGTATGGGTAAAAATTACTATTCCAACTCCAAAGGGTGCAACAGTAAGAAAAGCGTTGGATAGCGTAAAAAGAAAAATTAATATTCCAACTCCAAAGGGTGCAACAGTAGGGAAAGCGTTGGATAGCGTAGTTGGAAAAATTACTATTCCAACTCCAGAGGGTGCAACAGTAGGAAAAACGTTGGATGGCGTAAGGGTAAAAATTACTATTCCAACTCCAAAGGATGCAACAGTAGGGAAAGCGTTGGATAGCGTAGAGGGAAACATTACTATTCCCACTCCAGAGAGTGCAACAGTAGGGAAAGCGTTGGATAGCGTAGAGGAAAAAATTACTATTCCCACTCCAGTGAGTGCAACAGTAGGGAAAGCGTTGGCTCGCGTGTATGTAAAAATGACTATTCCCACTCCAATGAGTGCAACATTAGGGAAAGCGTTGGATAGCGTAAGAGTAGAAATTACTATTCCAACTCCAAAGGGTGCAACAGTAGGGAAGCGTTGGATAGCGTAGGGGGAAAAATTACTATTCCCACTCCAGAGAGTGCAACAGTAGGGAAAGCGTTGGATAGCGGGTGGGTAAAAATTACTATTCCCACTCCAGTGAGTGCAACAGTAGGGAAAGCGTTGGATAGCGTATGGGTAAAAATTACTATTCCAACTCCAGATGGTGCAACAGTAAGAAAAGCGTTGGATAGCGTAAAAATAATATTTAATATTCCAACTCCAAAGGGTGCAACAGTATGGAAAGCGTTGGATAGCGTAGTTGGGAAAATTACTATTCCAACTCCAGAGGGTGCAACAGTAGGGAAAACGTTGGATAGCGTAGGGGTAAAAAGTACTATTCCCACTCCAGAGAGTGCAACAGTAGGGAAAGCGTTGGATAGCGTAGGGAGAAAAATTACTATTCCCACTCCAATGAGTGCAACATTAGGGAAAGCGTTGGATAGCGTAAGGGTAAAAATTACTATTCCAACTCCAAAGGGTGCAACAGGAGGGAAAGAGTTGGATAGCGTAGGGGGAAAAATTACTATTCCCACTCCAGAGAGTGCACCAGTAGGGAAAGCGTTGGATAGCGTAGGAGGAAAAATTACTATTCCCACTTCAGTGAGTGCAACAGTAGGGAAAGCGTTGGATAGCGTACGGGTATAAATTACTATTCCAACTCCAGAGGGTGCAACAGTAGTGAAAGCATTGGATAGCGTACGGGTAAAAATTACTATTCCAACTCCAGAGTGTGCAACAGTAGGGAAATCGTTGGATAGCGTAGGGGGAAAAATAACTATTCCAACTCCAAAGGGTGCAAGAGTAGGGAAAGCTTTGGATAGCGTAGGGGGACAAATTACTATTCCAACTCCAAAGGGTGCAACAGTAGGGTAAGCGTTGGATAGCGTAGGGGGAAAAATTACTATTCCAAATCCAAAGGGTGCAACAGTAGGGAAAGCGTTTAATAGCGTAGAATTTTATTTAAACATACTTATAAATAATATTTTTATTTGAAATAATGTATAATGAATTTTTTAAATACATCAACATCTATTAAAAACAATTAATAATTAATAAAACCAATTACATTTGAATAATTAATTGACAATAAATTAACAACAAACACAAATAAGTAATAATTATTAAATATTACTCACCAAGTATTAACTATAAATAAATACACTATTTATCATTAAAAAAAATGTACATCACATTTAAAATTTAAGAAACAATATACAAAATTATAAAAAAATAAAAAAAATGTTACCAATTAATTAATGAATTTTTCCAGTTAATATAAAAAAACTACGAATTAAAAATATTAATTGCCAATTAAATAAATTAATTATGTTTAAAAAAAATATTTGCTAATAATAATTAATGAATACATTAATTATCCCTAACAAAAAATGTATAAATAATTAAATATTTACAATTAAATTACTTCCCACCCAATACCCCTATAAACCCACAACACGCTCCGGTACTAAAACATAACATTTAATAAAAATTAACATTAATTACCAATTAAATAATTAATTTATCAATTAAAATAATTATTTGCCAATTAATAAATAATCACAAAATATATTATACATAATTTATTTTAATTAATTACAATTAAATTACTTCCCACCCTATTCTCCTATAAACCCACAACCCGCTCTGGTACTAAAACATAACATTTACTTAAAATTAACATGAATTACTAATTAAATAATTAATTTATCAATTAAAATAATTAATTGCCAATTAATAAATAATTACAAAATAAATTATACATAAAAAAATTAATTAATTACAATTAAATTACTTCCCACCCTATTCCCCTATAAACCCACAACCCGCTCTGGTACTAAAACATAACATTTAATAAAAATTAACATTAATTACCAATTAAATAATTAATTTATCAATTAAAATAGTTAATTGCCAATTAATAATTAAATAAAAAATTAATTACACATAAAAATATCATTAATTATTTACAATTAAATTACTTCCCACCCTATTCCCCTATAACCCACAACCCGCTCCGGTACTAAAAAATATAATTTACTTAAAAATAAATGTATTAATATATAAAAATAATACACATATAATATAAATTAATTTTAATACTTAACAAAAACATTTAACACATACATAATAAAAAACATAAAAATAATACAAATATCGATATTAGTGACATCAAAATTAGTTACATCGATATATATGCTATCGATATTACTAACTTCGATATTACTTACATCGATATAAATAAATTAGATATTACTTACCTTAGGGTCGATATTCTGTCCTACGATATTCTTGACATCGATATTCTGTACCTTCAAAATTTCAAACACCATATTTTGGTAGGTCGAAATTTTAAACTCGAAATTTTGACTGTTTACCCATTCAGACCAATCTGGCAAGATTGCATCTTACCTGTTCTACGATGCCTGCTATGTGTAGAGAAATGCATGCTATACATCTGTCAGACACTCCCATCAGTCATGCCAACAGAAGTTGATACTTTGCTTGGACCAGTAACGGCTCATGCATTGTGATTTTCCCCAGCGGCTACCAATCCTTATGACGGCATTCGTTGAGATCTCACAGACGCAACATGCTACTGCTGAAGTACGAGAGGAAAGTGGCACACAGGTACCTCCTAATACGCACATTGCTAATGCGACCAGCGCTGACGGCAATGCTTCCCATCTGTGTACAATTGACCTTCTTAACGAGGTAATCCAACTTTCACCTACAATGGTAGACGATTTCTTGACAGACTTAGAAGACTTTATGTTTTCTCCAAACAATAACACTGACTTTTGAGTTGGCACACAATGTTCTGAGAGACTCTGAATTTGACCTTCATTTTTCATAACAAAGTTTCTAACTTTGGAACTCTTTTTTTCTATGATTAAGTTTAGTTTTCCAAATGTGTATTTTTTTCATTTTTTGGCACAAAGTGATCTGCTTAAAGTAGAACTATTCATAGAGAGCTAGAAATTCTTTTACAACACTTCCAAGGGACAATATTTGACCTTGTCCACATTCAGAGAGTTTATATAATCTGCCATGAACTGGTCTTGACTTTTTCTTCTGTATTTAAGAGCCATTTCATGAATGTATTTTCATGATTCATTCGGATAGCATTTCAAATCTAGAACTTTATGTTTTGGATGAAACATTGCCTTAAATGCGTACTGCACAAATGCTCTTTTCATGTACAACCAGTAGCAATGCATTTTTATGTACATTGGGTGTGTTTTAACACATCATGTTTAAATATGTTTTATTGTGTTTATAACTTAGTAATATCGTACATAATAAAGTGGAGTGGGTGTTGTGTGGCGTTTTAGGCTCCGTTTGAATTTTCCTGATTCATGCCCTTATATAGGTATAATTCACATTACCCTAATATAGGAATAGAAATCAAGCCCTTATTTAGACATAGCTCATGCAGACCAAACACAGGCATGGCTACTTCCACCCGTACCAAACGTCGTAACGATTTCTTGTAAAATCGACTTAAGCAGTTAGGGAACTACCACTTGCTCAAATATTGATTTATCCAAGAACTCATGTCCTTTGCAAAGAACAACTATTCCCTTGGGGTTCTTTCCTCACGTTATTATGCCAAATTTCATGTCAAACTGTGGCATTCCTAAACACATTCAAGGTATAAATATAACTTTCCTTGTTGTAGCAAGACACAGTGGTTCGGAGCAGTTCGACTATCTACTTGCCCGAGGCAGCTCGCTACAGCAAGTGCCGAAGGAAGCCGACCCGACAGCTGACGCACTGATCAGAAGGCTGTCTTTTCTCCTGCTGAGAATCCAGCTCGAGTGTTTCCAAGTTCCCCTTGCGGGGTGTTGGGAAATTGAGTCCTGAGACAGTGATACCAGACCTCATTCGTTCTAAACAAGGTATGGAGCTGATTAGAACCTAGAGCAATCTTGGATAGATTCTTGGCAAAGAAAACTAAAACCTATGCTACACAATACTTACTTCTTCCCTTGTACTAGTCTTAGGTTAGGTACATTGGTATAGGCGTATTTTAGAAGCACCAGTTAAGTATTTTTAGTCTATGGTATTTATGTTTCTATTTTTATATGGCTTAGAAACCATACAATGCTCCTACAGTATTATTTCATATTACTGTTTACGCTGTACGCATTATACTTTACAGTCTGCCTAACAATTGTAGCAGTTCACTACTCTTGCATGAGAAAGAAGACTGTTTAATAAACCTTTTTATTGAAAACGCACGTCTCTCTATTTCTCTGCAACTCTGTAGAAACGAAGCATGCACGATTGACTGAGTGAAATACTTATTTATTGTTTCCACAACTCTGTAGATATATTTCTTTTTCTTGGGAAACAAAGTTGGCATGTTTATGCGGTTGTCAGAAACTAATCCCTACTTATAAAAGTTTCTAGTGACCTCTGAGCTAGCTGACACTCACTACTAAGTTCAGTATATTCGATAGAGACCTAGTCGACCTCAGTCCTACGTCTAATCTCTAGGATATATTATTCCAATGCGCAGAGCCTACTGGGAATATAGGAACTACACTACAGTAGGTGGGTGGGGTTTGTCAGTGACTGCAACTCCCAACATGCTCTTGGCTAACCCCCTTCCCAGCATTCCCATACTTCCTTCCATTTGACTCTGCTTCCCTGTGAGGGAGTGTGCCTGTGCTGACAAGATGGCTGACAGTTCGTCCTGGTGTTTGTTTGGCTACAAGCCCAAACGGAGCCCCTGTACTTCACACAGCAGAATCTTTGGGTGATATGTCAGTCCAGTGTGAGGCCATGCATTATCCCTGGTGAGTTGTGTGGAGTTTGTGTTCAGAGGTGTGTGTGACAAAACATGCTGGTAAGTATGGTCAGAGCTGTCAGTCCTCCTTCCCACCCAGTCAGACATCCCACCATGAAACGTGCTACAGGTGCAGGGCGTGCTAGTTGACTTTCAGGTTGTCAGGCAGTGGTGTCCTGCTTATGATTTGATCACAACCCCGACCAGGGCCTTGTGCTCCCCTCAGCAGAACTCAGTGTCAGCCATCTTGTAAGTTCTTTTCCACTTCCTGTAATGTGAGCATGGTTCAGAGAGGTCTTGATGGTCCAATTGGGAGGGGGATCATTATCTGTGACTACATACCCCATCATGCTGTTGACACACTCACTTTACCAGCATACCCACTATTCCTTCCTGTCAGTCATCTTCACTGTGAGGTAGTGTTTGTGGTGCTCTATTTGTTTGTAGGTTTGTACATGTCATGACGCAGTTGCTAATCACTATGAGGTGGCAGGTATTGTGTTTGTCTGACTGGCATACACATCTTGGGATGATTAGCTTTTGTTTACTGTGGCTTTGCTATCGGTGCATGGTTTCACAGTCCCCTTGACGGTGATGTGTGTGTATTGCGACACAATATTAAGTATATTGGTTGTGTACTCACCAGGCTCTGGCATGTCTGCTAGGCCATGGATACTTTCTGGTGGTAGGATGTCCCACACCTTCTCCTCCCAGGACCTGAAGTATACTGGTTTGGCAGGAGGACCACCGCCAGTGCACGGAGTCAAGGCGTGTTCCTTCTCAAGGAGCTTTTTGACCCTCCTGCGCACATCATACCACCTGTTCTGGATGTCATCCTTTGTGCACAACATTGGTGCTTGTGTATTCACCTTGTCCACAATCCTCACCCACATCTTTGTTTTCTGTGACACGGGGGTCCTTTGTACCAATGTACCAAGCAAATGTGGCTCCACTCTGAGGATTTCATCTACCAATACTTCTAACTCACTATCTGTGAACTTTAGTTTCTTCTTAGGGGGCATGGTGATGGGTGGTGGTGGGGAGTGATGTGTGTGTGGGGGTGCAAGTGAGGGTGGGTGGGTGTCAGTTTTGCCAGGTGTATGTGAGAGTGCTTTTGGAGAGGTGCTAATAGTGTGAAGGTTGTGTGATGTGTGAGTTGTGAGTGTTTCTGTGGTTGCTGTCTGAAGGTGTTTGGTGCTGGCTGGCCTGTTGTATTTGCAAAGGATCATGGTAGTGATTTCTGACCTTTATATAGATGGATTTGTGGGTGTGTGTTAGTTACACTTTTTTTCGTATTTATTGACTTTGTCATTGCTTGTGTTGTTCTTTTTTGTGTTTTTTCTTTTGTGGTTTTTTGGCATGTTGGAGACGTTCTTCTGACTGAGTCAGATGCTGATGTTGGCTCGTGCGGGCTTCTCAGAGTCTTTCACGCTGACTTTCTTCTGTGTTGCATGCGCATCGGTCGTGGAGGTCTCTATTGCTTCAGGTTCCTGTTTTCTGTGCATGTTGGTCATGCGGCTTGGGCTCCGTGCGAGTCGGTCTTGTTTCACATGCATTGCATCGTACTGTGCAGGTCGGACGTCGTGGGTACGTGCCAGTCAGGTTCATTTCAGGTTCGTGTCAGTCGGTGCGATTCGCATCCCGTTTACAGGTGAATTACTGGTTTCAGTACGGCTCGGTCGCACAGCTTGTATTCCTTACTGGTCGGTTGTACGTCACGGGCGTTGCATCGTACAACACAGGTCGTACGGTGCCTGTACGAGTCGGTTGGACTTCGTTCCCGGTCCATGTCATGACGGTCCGATTTCTGAACGGAATCGGAATCAACCCTTTTGTGTCCTTGATGTAGTGGCCCCAAAATATTATATGATAAGGGGTGTATTCAGAGAATTTGTCGCCCCATAGCTAGAATTTCTCTACTTCGCTTTTAAAAATACAGGCATATGGAGAACACAAATTTGGCCCCATGATCACAAGTAAACTACACTTGCATGATGTGTGTGTGTATATATATATATACATATATATATTATCTACTGGCGATCACCAGTAGATAGTTATAGTTAGGACCTAGTTTCCATAGGAAAAGCGTTTTTTCTTTTCCCAATATCTTTGGCACTGGTTGACAAATCTTTGCGAAATTTTCAAAACTTTTGGCCCGCTCTGGTCAGCTCCTATCCTGAAGCTCAGGGTGATTCGCCAAGCAGGGGCCGAGAACATAGGGGGGGTCCAAAAACGTGTTTTCTCCACGATATTTTCCATAGGAAACTTTAGACGGTTTAGATTTAGATGATGTAAATCTATTCAGTAGATCCTGAGAATTTGTTTTTTTTTTAAAAAAGAGGTCGGAAAATGAATTTCCCATAGGAAGCTTTAGATACAGCTACAGCTCGAACTGCTGAATGGAATTACACCAAATTTGGCAAAAATGTATTGCTTGGTTCAAAAAACGCCCTTTTTTTAAAATGGTGTAAATCCGTTCAGTAGTTGTGAGAAAATCAAAATACTAAAAGTTTCGATATTTAGAGGCACAGTAGATCCGCGGACCCTCCCGACCACAAGCTTTATACTAATTGGCTGTCAACACTCCAAACCAGAAAGTGTTTGGCAGCCATCTTGTGACTCGGTAGAACCTAGTCACAAGAAAACAGTGAATCAAAGGTGAAAAAAAAGAAAAGGGGGCAGGGTAGAAACACTCTAACCCCCTAGCCTACTCAGGGGGTCCCACAAGGACCCCCAGGGCCATAAAATGCATTCTTTAAAAAAAGAAATTGGCGAGATTCACGCACCCAGCGCGAATTTTGCCCGTAAATAAAAAAAATGTAGCCCGGACTCCTGAGCTTCGGTATTATGTAGCCCCCGGGTGGGCCAAGTCCCGGGGGCATGTAATATTATAATTGTGGGGGCTCAGGGAGGACCCGGGCACCGCCACCCCTGGGGCTTTCCTTAAATATTTGCGGGGGAACATGGGCCCCTGCAGCCCCGGGGATTGCCACTCCCTGGGGCTTTTCTTAAAGATTTGCGGGGGCACATGGCCCACCGCAGCATCGGGGACCACCACCCCCTGGGGCTTGTTTTTAAAAAAAAAATAATAACCTGTGTGGGAGTGCTGGAGCCCCCCCCACACGCCCCGGGGACCGCCACCTCCCCGGGGCACTAAGTATGTAAATTCAGGGGTCTGTAATAGACCACTGAGTCCCGTGGACCACCACCTACCCAGGGCTGTGCACACATGAGGCCCCCCTCCTGGAGCCCTTGATGGCCCTAGGGACCACCAACCCCCAGGGCCGGCACCTGCAGTGTCCCGGGGTGCCCACCCCTGGGGCACTGCTGTTTGCAATGACAGCGCGGGAGCCGTGCGGCTCGCACCCAGTCATGGAAAACTGCTTTGCTTCATTGAAGCGAGAGCAGGGAAACCTTCTCTTGCTTCAATGAATCAAAGCAGAATTGCTTTTCCACAAGGGGAGCTGCATGTCAGCAGCTCCCCATGTGGAAAAGCAATGCCGGCTCCTGCAGGACGCAGGGAGCCGGCTGGATGGTGGGGGCATAGGGGCTCCCCCCACAGTCCCCAACGGATAGGGCCTGTCCGGGGCATGGGGTCCCCAGGGCTAAAAGTGGCCCAGGAGAGGGGCACAAGGACCCCTCCCCAAAAATAAAAATAAATAAATAAAGGCCGGTCCTGGGGATAGGGGCCCCGGGGCCAATAGAGGCCTCAGGAGGGGGGCCATGCAGCCTCCCTCCAAAAATACCAAAAACAAAAAAATATGTGGCCCTGCCCTGGGGGATGGGGTCCCCGGGGCCGTAATTGGCTATGGGAGGGGGGCCCACGCAGCCCCCTTCCAGTTTATATTTTTTTTATTTTTTTTAAAGGGGTCAGGCCCTGCGGGATGGGGTCCCCAGGGCCCAAAGGAAGATAAAAGAAGAGTGGCCACACTCTGCAAACGGGCCCTGTGGTGCTACAGGGCTGCATTGCAGAGAGGTGGTCCGGGCCATGCCCCTTTTTACGCCTCTCTGCAATGCAGCCCTGTGGCGCTTACTGGAGGTACCTGGTGGGCTAGTTGGCCCCCACGGATTCCAGTATTCAAGGGGAATTAATTCCCCAATTTAAAACTCGCCACTGGGTGCGTTTGCACTGTGGTGAAGGGAGGGGGCGGGGCCTGAGGTGACGTGTGCAAACACGCCCTTTGGCATGTTTTTAGTAGGGGAATTAATTACCCTTCAAACCTGAGGGCCCCTGGGAGCCAACTAGCTCACCAGGTACCTCCAGTAAGTGCCACAGGCCTGCGTTGCAGAGAGGTGGTCCAGGCCACGCTCCTTTTTACACCTCTCTGCAACGCACCTCTGTGATGCTTACTGGAGGTATCTGATGGGCTAGTTGGACCCCAGGGACCCTCAAGATTCAAGGGGACTTAATCCCCCAATTTACAACGCGCCAGGGCGCCCGTTTGCAGAGTGGTCGAGATAGGGGGCATGGCCTTTGTCTACCTCTCGCCAATCCCACTGCGTGGGGCTTACTGGAGGTAAAAGGTAGGCTAGTTGCCCCTAAAGGACCCCCAGCAGTGAAGTCGACTTCAATCCCCATCCAAGAGCATGCCAGGGAGCGCGTTTGTAGAGTGGTGGGCAAAGTGGGCGTGGCCTGGTATGAGTACTTACCAATGCTGCTGTGTGGGACTGACTGGAGGTAGTAGTTTGGGAAGTTGGCCCCCAAGGATGTCCTTTGGTGCCAACTACTCCTCTTGTTACCTACAGTAAGTCCCACACAGTGGGATTGCTAAGACATCTTCGGAGGCCATGGCCCCCTTTCTCTATCACTCTGCAAACGTGCCTCGTGGCAGACTACAGGATGGGGATGAAGTCCAATTTAGTCCTGAGGGAGTTAAGAGGGCCAAGAATCCCTCCTAGTACCTCCTGTAAGTCCAACGCAGAGGAATTCCTGAGCGCTGTTTGGACACCCAGCACCCTTTCTCCACCACTCTGCAAATGCGACTATTTCTGCACCTCGGACTTAGAGGCAGTTTTACTCCCCCTGCCCTATTATGTACTAGGGCCTTAAGAGGAGGTCATGCTAATCACAGGGGTACCCCAACGCATAGTGTTCCCTAGTGTATGTAGGTTTTTTAACTGTATTTTAAGTGTCTTTTAGCCATAGCACTGGCTCTAGGACTGGATAGTCAGAGTCCGTTACCAGCAGTAACCATCTGAAAAAGTTGAGGGTACAGGATGATTTTGCAAGAAGGCCTCTTTCTGCTCCTCTGTTTGTTCTTTCTGCATGTCTTCCTTCTTCCTGCACTTTTCTTCGTCATTGAGGACTTCTGTTGCTTCTTTCTGCATTTCTTTTGCTTCTTTATGTGTGTTTTATCTTCTTTCTTCACATGTCGTGACTCTGTAGGCATTGGTAGAAACTAGCATTTAAAAAACCTTAGAAATTCACTGAAAAAACCTTAGGTTTCAGGCACGTTATAGTTAGGAATTAGCATTTAAAAAACCTTAGAAATTCAATGAAAAAAACATAGGTTTCAGGGGTGTTATAGTTAGTTACTTCACTCGTACAAAACCATTGAAATTCCCCCGTTATAGTTAATTCAGCTAACTATAACTTGTGCGCCTGCAATGCACTGCTGATGACATCACATATTACATCACTCATGACCTGGTCAGTGACATCACTCATGACATCACTGATGACATCTCAAATAACATCACTGATGACATCACTGATGACATAATCCTTGTGATAGGGTGGCAGACCTCCTCTCACCCAAATATAACCTTTGATACACACACTCAAAAATAGAAACTAACATTTTCAAAACAAAGGACATACCAATACCATTTACAACACACCTATTCAGTCATTCCAATATCTACATACACATCCACTCATTCACCAACAGTCCTATACAGTCACTCGTACATGTACTCACTCATCATATGTACTCATACACATATACATCCCTTTCGGAAGTGTAGGAAAAGTAAGAGGAGGGGCGGCTGCAGCTTGGAGTCGTTGCCGTGGAGTGACAGCAGAAATCCGGCGAAACAAAGACAGAGTCGCCCAACTAGCACCGAGCCTGCATGATCCGCATGGCGGGACTTTGATTCCCAGTTCGAAGTAGTGCCCGTTCCTACCGCTAACCTCCCCCTGACTCCTTTGTTGCTGTCCCCGTGATGGGCCTGCGCTGCACTGGACCCGCAGCTCCGCCTGGGCTCTGACCCCAGAACTCAGGATGAGTTGGAGCGGAGCCCAGCCATGGCACAGCCGGTACCTGTGGCTGCAGCTTCAATCTTTGGGCTTTCAGGATGCGCCTCCACCCATCGGCAAGACGCTGAACCCCGCGACTCTGGGAGTGCATATGTTTGACAAGCCAAACAGGGATGCATTTTACTTGGTTGTCTACTTTTTATTCTCACGCCTGGAACCACCACGATGCAAAGAGACTTTCAGGTATTGTTGGCCGCCTATGGACAAAAAGAGGGATGCAGAGTTCAGAAAGCTGTGCTGTGAGTGGCTGAGGAGCATCTCTGATGAGTGTGGCAGTGACTTTCCACAAGTTGTGGCATCATTATTTCTTTCCCCCGGAGGTCCTAAATTCATTTTTCTAATGTTCAACTTTGCAAAATATGTTGTACTACAACAGATAAAAAAGGTTGCAGATGAGGACTTTCTTTTCAATTCATTGAATACAAAGCCTAAAGATATTTATACTGCAGTTGCAAGAAACAAAGTAGCGCAAATCCAATTTTTCCAGATCGTGCAAAAGGAAGATGCTGTACTTCAAGAATACAAGAGAAAAGCACAGCTCCTCACAAAACAAATCAGAGATTTGAGGTCTGAAAGTGCCTCTCTGCAGAGCCAGCTTCTAAAGATGAAAGAAAAGCATGACGGATGTCAAAAACCAAATGAGAGCATTCAGAGGGTACGATCCATGTGGGCCTCAAAAGAAGTGGATTTGGTGATTACAGGCCACGTTGACCAGTGTACACTTGATGGCACTGATGCTTCTGTGAATATTCCAAGGTTCTTGGTCAACACCATTGCAAATGAAATTGACAATCTGCAAATAGAGAATATTTATGAAGCTGGAAAGCTGAATCTTATATCTCTTGTTCAGCTCTTAAATCAATCTCTGAAGCTATTGATACAAGAACGTCGTCAAGTTGACAAAATTGGCCTTCAATTAGATTTACAGTACCTGGAGGTGAAAACGAAGTTTGAAAAGGAGGTTATGTCAAAGCAGAGAAAGATGAGGTACAAAATTAGGCATAACCATCTGATGTCTTTAAACAAATCGATACATGACCAACAACAAGCATGGGAAAGCAAATGGAAGAAAGAACTTGGAAAGTCACCTTTTCATGCCATTAAACGTTCGGAGCTTGGCTTTGAAACCTCTGTTGCACATTTATTATTTGAACCAGCTGAAAAAGATTCCCTGAAAAGTAGTGTATTTTGCCAGTATCCACCGTCATTTTCAGATTTGGATGTTCGGACATCACTGAAAAGTAGACCTGAACCTAGCACAATAATCCCCTCAAGGAGGAGTTTTTCAGTTGCGCAGCTGACACCTGGTAAAAGTCCTCGAAGACCTCTTGAAACGGGTAGCCGTGGAGGAACACCAAAACCTAAACCAAGTGCAAAGAGACGTGAAGACATTCGTGAACAAGTCAGACAGCAACTTGCTGACCAAGTGGTAGCTGAAATTTTAGATGAATCACACAACACTGCATCAGAGAAGGGAATGACAATAGAGGACATTATTGGTGCATTAGCTTCAGATCCATTTTTAACGAAGAAGCAAATCCCACGCACACCCGAAAACCTAATTTCAGATATTAGAAACTCATGGCGAGAAGCTATACAGTGTGAAGACCTTTCAGATCTGCAGAAAAAACCTTTACAGTTAGAGGTGGTTCCAAAAGAATCTTCTGACAAACTTGGTTCCTTACATACCTAAAAAAGTCTTAATGAAAATTAAACAGTGGAACATAGTGTGTTGCTTCAAGACCACCAAGTCCAGGCAAGATTCTTGGAAGATGTTGCAAAAGCTCAGATAGCTGGCAAGGACAAACTTCGATCTTCATTCAGCCAAGTGTATGACTCCAAAAGTTCAACTTTGTCATGGGATTCTTCTCAGTGGATGGGAATCTGTGATGGTTCCGACAGCAGGGAAGTTATAGAGTTTGGCATTATTCAGAAGACTCCCCAGGAATAACATGCACACATGAGTCTTAACACCTTTAAAAGTTTAGAGATTGAAAAGACAGGAGAAAAAGGAAATAACCACAACAGAGATGATTACCTTATGGACAACATTGCACTTACAAATAAGGTGGGCCGACCAGACAAAATGGAGATACAGGCGATTCGCAATAGGTTGGAGGAACTGAAAAGGAACATGAGAAAATCTTCACTTGAAGTGGAAGACTTGTACCAATGCCCTGACAGAAAATGTATGAAGCGGAGATCCGTATCTTGCGCTTCGCTTCAGGGTATGCTTAAAAGGGAAACATTCAGTCCTGTAGAAAGCAAGCTCACATTGGACGTGGATTACTTAGAAAGAACTCCAACGAGATCACTGAGTGAAAGAAAACGCACATTTCCTCCGTTCTCTAACATTTTAACATTTGATGAGTCCTTTACTTCAATTGAACATGAAGACCTGCCTGTGCTAGAACTGCAAGACAACGAGCCTGATGACTTTTTATGAAAACCTAGCTGTTTGTACAGATGAAGCAGATGGACACTTGATTGAAATATTTCAATAACGATTTTAGCTAATTACGTGTTTTGTACAGTACGTTAACAGACTAAATTGTAATTAAAAACTTTTATTAGCATATACATCCCGTTACACACCGCCATTCATCCATAGAGTTACTCACACACATAGTCACTCATGCTAATAAAGAATCAAACATCTATTTACTTGCATACACAGTTATACACACACCACCACACTTACTTCTACAGTAACCTACACATACTTACTCTTTAAAACAATCACTTATAGAAACACATACTTATTCTTACAGGAACTCTTCCAATCTCTCACTCTCAAATATACTCACTTATATACACCAATACTCACATATACTAGTTTACAATATCTGTAGTTACTTATAAAGACACTATTGATACAGTCATTCATTCACTAACACACCCATACACACACTCATCTACCCATACAGTCCAGCACACATACTGTCTTTAACACATACAAACAGTGACACACTTATTCATGTATGTATGCACTAAGTAATACCCTCTACTGAACCATACAGACATTCAGACACTCATACTGATACTCGAAAAACCAAGTAATAACCCAGATAGACACTCATGTAGCTTCTCACCAACCCATGCAGTCACTTATACACAAAGTGAGAGACTGATACAGATATTTACATATTTAAACATTACTCACGAACCCCTGTGTTCACTAAGATACACTTAATCAGTCCATTTTACAATCAATTTAACAAAAAAATCATCCATTTAGACACCTATATACCCATTAATTCTTCCATCGACCTTGGATGTACATATATAAAACCTATTTAATTTTCGGAAAAACACACATTCACTGGATGATGTCATCAGTGATGTCATTTGAGATGTCTTTAGTGTTGTTGTGAGTGATGTCACTGACCATGTCATGAGTGATATAATATGTGACGTCATCAGCAGTGCATTGCGGGCGTACGAGGTATAGTTAGCTGAACTAACTATAACGGGGGAATTTCAATGGTTTCGAACAAGTGAAATATCCAACTAACTATAGTGCCCCTGAAGCCTATGGTTTTTTCAGTGAATTTCTAAGGTTTTTTAAATGTTAATTCCTAACTATAACGTGACTGAAACCTATGTTTTTTTCAGTGAATATATATATGTACATTCACTGAAAAACCAAAGGTTACAGGGACGTTATACTTGGGCTGACATTCCACTCATGCAAAACCAGAGAAATTCAGCAGTTCTAGTTAGCTGAGCTCACTATAACTTGGGCCCTTGCAATGTACTGCTTATGACCTCACATATTACATCACTCATGATATTTTTAGTGACATCAATGATGACATCTCAAATGACATTACTGATGACATCATCCAGTGACTGTAGATATTTTTTATACGTTTTAGGGTGTTAAATATTATATGAAAGTGAATTGGTGAATCAGTGAGTGTATGATTGCCTGTATGGAGGACTCAGTGGGTGCATGACTGACTGTATAAGTGAGTGAATATGTGTCTCGGTGAGTGAGTGATTGTGTGAATGTCTGTATCAGTCTGTTAGTTGGTGTCTAAGCAGCTGTATGGGTGTGCGATTGGTTGTCTGAGTACCTGTATGGGTTTCTGAGTATCTGTGTGGGTGGGTGATGGTGTGTGTGACTTTTTGTATGGATGAGTCAGTGGGTGTTTCAGTGGCTGTATGGGTTAGTGAGTGCGTGTGTGAGGGGCTGTATGGGTGAGTGAGTGTGTGCAATGCTGTGTGGGTGAGTGAGTGGATGTGTTAGTAGTATATGGATGAGTAACTAGGAATGTGAAAGGAAGTATAAGTGATGGGCTATATGAGTGGCTGTATGGGTGAGTGAGTGAATGCAGGAGCAGCTGCATGAGTGAGTGAGTTCTTGTGTCACTGTATGTGTTAGTATCTGTATGAGTAAGTAAGTGTGTGTGTGTATAGCTATTAGGGTAAGTAAGTGGCTGTGTTATTGACTTTATGGGTAAGTGAGTACATGTTTAAATAGCTCTATGGGTAACTGACTGGTGGCTGCATGGGTTTATGAGTGGATATGTCAGTGGCTGTATTAGTGACTGAGTGTGTGTGTGAGTGTCTGTATGGGTGAGTGAGTGGATATCTGTGTAGATCTATGAATCAGTGAGTGGATGTGTAAGTGCAGGTATGGGTCTGTGAATGGGTTTGTTAATGATTGTGTGGGTTGGTAGGTAATATACATATTCACTGGAAAAAAACAAAGGTTACAAGGACGTTATAGTTAGAATCAGGTTTCACTCAAACAAAACCAGTGAAATTCAGTAGTTAGAGTTACATGAGCTAATGTACTGCTTATGGCCTCACATTTTACATTGCACATGTCATGACCAGTGGCATCACTGATAACATCTCACCCTGTGTTAACTATCAATGCGGGTTCTTTCACACATGAAATTGAAGACAGTAGCTTGTCCCAGGGAAGTTTCAGTTCTAAGGTGATCTCCTGTGCCTTGATCAATGCTCAGTCCATGGTTAGGCACAATATTGAAATCCATGAGCTGATCTGTCGCTCTGCTGGTCAGACCATCATGCCGTACTCTTCCAATTCTGAAGGCTAGAGGTCAGTTAAAGAGTAACACCACTATAATTAGGACGTGAAATAAAATCTCAGCTGGAAACTTGAAGGTGGGCTTGTCTGAATCCTTAGGGAGCAGTGCTAAACAATTGGCATAGTCTGCTGACCAATTCCACTCTATGGGTGGGACTGCCATGGTCAAATTGTTCCCTGTGCCTCTAAGACTGGGACGAGAACCAGAGCATGTGCTTCCTGGTTCTCAGACAATCTAAAAGAGCTTAGGCGTGTATGTAGGAGGTAAGAACGGAGGTAGAAGCTTACTTCCTCCAATAACAAAAAGGTTAAGCATAAAGAACTAATGCATAGTTAGAAATGGGCTATCCTGTGAGCCAAGTCCTTCTATTTCACTACAAAAATAAGGTCAGCCAATAATACTCATTTTTTTTTGTAAACAAATTTTATTGAGTTTAAATCAGCGATCAAAAGACCATAGGTACATATAGATGCATATCCCTTCCCTCCATACATAACAAGCAGTTCCTTTACCCCAATTCTGTCCCATAATAAATGACCCCAAAACAGCAATTCCTACACTTGCGATAATAAACATCTGTGTGTAACCAGTCCCCCCAATACCAAAGCCTCAACTAAATCTGTTCACATTCTATATTAACAACGAAACAATTAGGAACCCCCCCTCCCTACACTTCCCCCCCTCCCCGTCACCGGTGCGCCTTCCAATCAATCCAAAGCTAGACATGCGGCCTTGAGAACAGTGAGTCAAGATATAACACCTTGGGATTACAGCTACCCCTACTCTCCCCCACCCCCTTGTTCCATCTCCTGCTCTGTTTTCAGGGTAATCAGCGATTGAACCAGCTCTTCCCAAGCTCTCGCCAGTTCTATTGCCTTGTCATTTTTCTGTCGAATCGCCATCTGGTAACGAACCGCTCCCTCACTACTAGCCCACTTTAGCAGCTCCCCTCTCCATCTCCTACCACTGGGACCCTCCTTTGATTTTCAACGCATCGTAATTTCCCGTTTTGCTAGTACTAGGCCCATATCTACAAACTTACTAGTCACCTTCGTCCTGGGGGTATGAGGAAAACAATGTAATATGCAAGTAGCCATATCATAAACTAGCTGACGTTCTCTGATTAGGTCTAGGAGACCACCCACTTGAGTCCAATAGGGCCCCAAGTACGGGCAACTCCACATCATGTGCTCCAAGTCCGCCCCCTCTACGGCGCACCGAGGGCACACCACATTACTAGCATTATAGTATTCCATAATCTTACCCGGTGTCAAATAGGCTCTATGTAGAATAAAGAAATGCACC